>NW_027507903.1:327937426-328632426 GCF_037356315.1 Lithobates pipiens | reverse complement strand
CTCACCCAGTATATCTTTCTATCTATCGCATCCAGTCTATCTATCTATCTATCTATCTCAGCCAGTACCTCTATCTCACCCAGTATCTCTATCTATCTCACCCAGTATATCTATCTATCGCACCCAGTATATCTATCTATCGCACCCAGTATCTCTATCTATCGCACCCAGTATCTCTATCTATCTATCTATCTATCTATCTATCTATCTATCTCACCCAGTATGTCTATCGCACCCACCCAGTATATCTATCTATCTATCTATATATCTATCTCACCCAGTATCTCTATCTCACCCAGTATCTCTATCTCTCTCACCCAGTATATCTTTCTATCTATCGCACCCAGTCTCTATCTATCTATCTATCTATCTATCTATCTATCTATCTATCTATCTATCTATCTATCTATCTATCTATCTATCTATCTATCTCGCATAGTATCTCTATCTCACCCAGTATATCTATCTATCTATCTATCTATCTATCTATCTATCTCACCCAGTATATCTATCTATCTCACCCAGTATCTCTATCTATCTATCTATCTCACCCAGTATATCTATCGCACCCACCCAGTATATCTATCTATCTATCTATCTATATATCTATCTCACCCAGTATCTCTATCTCACCCAGTATATCTTTCTATCTATCGCACCCAGTCTCTATCTATCTATCTATCTATCTATCTCGCATAGTATCTCTATCTCACCCAGTATCTCTATCTCACCCAGTATATCTATCTATCTATCTATCTCACCCAGTATATCTATCTATCTATCTATCTATCTATCTATCTATCTATCTATCTATCTCACCCAGTATCTCTATCTCACCCAGTATATCTTTCTATCTATCGCACCCAGTCTATCTATCTATCTATCTATCTATCTACCTACCTATCTATCTCACCCAGTATCTCTATCTCACCCACTATATCTACCTATCTATCTCACCCAGTATCTCTATCTATCTATCTATCTATCTATCTATCTATCTATCTATCTATCTATCTCACCCAGTATATCTGTATATTTATCTATCTCACCCAGTATCTCTATCTCACCCAGTATATCTACCTATCTATCTCACCCAGTATATCTATCTATCTCACCCAGTATATCTATCGCACCCAGTATATCTATCTATCTATCTATCTATCCCAGTATATCTATCTATCGCACCCAGTATCTCTATCTATCTATCTATCTCACCCAGTATGTCTATCGCACCCACCCAGTATATCTATCTATCTATCTATCTATCTATCTATCTATCTATCTATCCCAGTATCTCTATCTCACCCAGTATATCTTTCTATCTATCGCATCCAGTCTATCTATCTATCTATCTATCTCAGCCAGTACCTCTATCTCACCCAGTATCTCTATCTATCTCACCCAGTATCTCTATCTATCTCACCCAGTATCTCTATCTATCGCACCCAGTATATCTATCTATCGCACCCAGTATCTCTATCTATCGCACCCAGTATCTCTATCTATCTATCTATCTATCTATCTATCTATCTCACCCAGTATGTCTATCGCACCCACCCAGTATATCTATCTATCTATCTATATATCTATCTCACCCAGTATCTCTATCTCACCCAGTATCTCTATCTCTCTCACCCAGTATATCTTTCTATCTATCGCACCCAGTCTCTATCTATCTATCTATCTATCTATCTATCTATCTATCTATCTATCTATCTCGCATAGTATCTCTATCTCACCCAGTATATCTATCTATCTATCTATCTATCTATCTATCTATCTATCTCACCCAGTATATCTATCTATCTCACCCAGTATCTCTATCTATCTATCTATCTCACCCAGTATATCTATCGCACCCACCCAGTATATCTATCTATCTATCTATCTATATATCTATCTCACCCAGTATCTCTATCTCACCCAGTATATCTTTCTATCTATCGCACCCAGTCTCTATCTATCTATCTATCTATCTATCTATCTATTTATCTCGCATAGTATCTCTATCTCACCCAGTATCTCTATCTCACCCAGTATATCTATCTATCTATCTATCTCACCCAGTATATCTATCTATCTATCTATCTATCTATCTATCTATCTATCTATCTCACCCAGTATCTCTATCTCACCCAGTATATCTTTCTATCTATCGCACCCAGTCTATCTATCTATCTATCTATCTATCTACCTACCTATCTATCTCACCCAGTATCTCTATCTCACCCACTATATCTACCTATCTATCTCACCCAGTATCTCTATCTATCTATCTATCTATCTATCTATCTATCTATCTATCTATCTATCTCACCCAGTATATCTGTATATTTATCTATCTCACCCAGTATCTCTATCTCACCCAGTATATCTACCTATCTATCTCACCCAGTATATCTATCTATCTCACCCAGTATATCTATCGCACCCAGTATATCTATCTATCTATCTATCTATCCCAGTATATCTATCTATCGCACCCAGTATCTCTATCTATCTATCTATCTCACCCAGTATGTCTATCGCACCCACCCAGTATATCTATCTATCTATCTATCTATCTATCTATCTATCTATCTATCTATCTATCTATCTATCCCAGTATCTCTATCTCACCCAGTATATCTTTCTATCTATCGCATCCAGTCTATCTATCTATCTATCTATCTCAGCCAGTACCTCTATCTCACCCAGTATCTCTATCTATCTCACCCAGTATCTCTATCTCACCCAGTATATCTACCTATCTATCTCACCCAGTATATCTATCTATCTCACCCAGTATATCTATCTATCGCACCCAGTATATCTATCTATTGCACCCAGTATATCTATCTATCTATCTATCTATCTATCTATCCATCTCACCCAGTATCGCTATCCATCTCACCCAGTATCTCTATCTATTGCACCCAGTATATCTATCTATTGCACCCAGTATATCTATCTATTGCACCCAGTATATCTATCTATCTATCTATCTATCTATCTATCTATCTCACCCAGTATCTCTATCTCACCCAGTATATCTTTCTATCTATCGCACCCAGTCTATCTATCTATCTATCTATCTATCTACCTACCTATCTATCTCACCCAGTATCTCTATCTCACCCACTATATCTACCTATCTATCTCACCCAGTATCTCTATCTATCTATCTATCTATCTATCTATCTATCTATCTATCTATCTATCTATCTCACCCAGTATATCTGTATATTTATCTATCTCACCCAGTATCTCTATCTCACCCAGTATATCTACCTATCTATCTCACCCAGTATATCTATCTATCTCACCCAGTATATCTATCGCACCCAGTATATCTATCTATCTATCTATCTATCCCAGTATATCTATCTATCGCACCCAGTATCTCTATCTATCTATCTATCTCACCCAGTATGTCTATCGCACCCACCCAGTATATCTATCTATCTATCTATCTATCTATCTATCTATCTATCTATCTATCTATCTATCTATCCCAGTATCTCTATCTCACCCAGTATATCTTTCTATCTATCGCATCCAGTCTATCTATCTATCTATCTATCTCAGCCAGTACCTCTATCTCACCCAGTATCTCTATCTATCTCACCCAGTATCTCTATCTCACCCAGTATATCTACCTATCTATCTCACCCAGTATATCTATCTATCTCACCCAGTATATCTATCTATCGCACCCAGTATATCTATCTATTGCACCCAGTATATCTATCTATCTATCTATCTATCTATCTATCCATCTCACCCAGTATCGCTATCCATCTCACCCAGTATCTCTATCTATTGCACCCAGTATATCTATCTATTGCACCCAGTATATCTATCTATTGCACCCAGTATATCTATCTATCTATCTATCTATCTATCTATCTATCTATCTATCTATCTATCTCACCCAGTATATCTATCTATCTATGTACCTATCTCACCCAGTATATCTATCTATCTATTTATCTAGATGTCTATCTATCTATCTCACCCAGTATCTCTATCTCACCCAGTATATCTACCTATCTATGTCACCCAGTATATCTATCTCACCCAGTATATCTGTCTATCTATCTATCTATCTATCTATCTATCTATCTATCTCACCCAGTATATCTATCTATCTATCTATCTATCGCACCCAGTATATCTATCTCACCCAGTATCTCTATCTATCTCACCCAGTATATCTATCGCACTCACCCAGTATATCTATCTATCTATCTATCTCACCCAGTATATCTGTATATTTATCTATCTCACCCAGTATATCTACCTATCTATCTCACCCAGTATATCTATCTATCTCACCCAGTATATCTATCTATCGCACCCAGTATATCTATCTCACCCAATATCTCTATCTATCTCACCCAGTATATCTATCTATCTATCTATCTCACCCAGTATATCTGTATATTTATCTATCTCACCCAGTATATCTGCCTATCTATCTCACCCAGTATATCTATCTATTGCACCCAGTATATCTATCTATCTATCTATCTATCTATCTATCTATCTATCTATCTATCTATCCATCTCACCCAGTATCTCTATCCATCTCACCCAGTATCTCTATCTATTGCACCCAGTATATCTATCTATCTATCTATCTATCTATCTATCTATCTATCTATCTATCTCACCCAGTATATCTATCTATCTATGTACCTATCTCACCCAGTATATCTATCTATCTATTTATCTAGATGTCTATCTATCTATCTCACCCAGTATCTCTATCTCACCCAGTATCTCTATCTATTGCACCCAGTATATCTATCTATCTATCTATCTATCTATCTCACCCAGTATCTCTATCTCACCCAGTATCTCTATCTCACCCAGTATATCTACCTATCTATGTCACCCAGTATATCTATCTATCGCACCCAGTATATCTATCTCACCCAGTATATCTATCTATCGCACCCAGTATATCTGTCTATCTATCTATCTATCTCACCCAGTATATCTATCTATCTATCTATCTATCTATCTATCGCACCCAGTATATCTATCTCACCCAGTATCTCTATCTATCTCACCCAGTATATCTATCGCACTCACCCAGTATATCTATCTATCTATCTATCTATCTATCTCACCCAGTATATCTGTATATTTATCTATCTCACCCAGTATATCTACCTATCTATCGCACCCAGTATATCCATCTATCTATCTATCTATCTATCTATCTCACCCAGTATATATGTATATTTATCTATCTCACACAGTATCTATATCACACCCAATATATCTATCTCACCCAGTATCTCTATCTATCTCACCCAGTATATCTCACCCATTATATCTGTATATTTATCTATCTAACCCAGTATATCTACCTATCTATCGCACCCAGTATATCTATCTATCTATCTATCTATCTATCTATCTATCTATCTATCTATCTATCTATCTATCTATCTATCTATCTATCTCACCCAGTATATCTATCTATCTCACCCAGTATCTCTATCTATCTCACCCAGTATATCTATCTATCTCACCCAGTATATCTATCGCACTCACCCAGTATATCTATCTATCTATCTATCTATCTATCTCACCCAGTATCTTTATCTCACCCAGTATCTTTATCTCACCCAGTATCTCTATCTCACCCAGTATATCTACCTATCTATCTTACCCAGTATCTCTATCTATCGCACCCAGTATATCTATCACACTCACCCAGTATATCTATCTATCTATCTATCTATCTATCTCACCCAGTATATCTGTATATTTATCTATCTCACCCAGTATCTCTATCTCACCCAGTATATCTACCTATCTATCTCACCCAGTATATCTACCTATCTATCTCACCCAGTATATCTATCTATCGCACCCAGTTTATCTATCTATCGCACCCAGTATATCTATATCTATCTATCTATCTATCTATCTATCTATCTATCTATCTATCTATCTATCTATCGCACCCAGTATATCTATCGCACCCAGTATATCTATCTCACCCAGTATCTCTATCTCACCCAGTATATCTATCGCACCTAGTATATCTATCTATCTATCTATCTATCTCACCCAGTATATCTATCTATCTATTTATCTAGCTGTCTATCTATCTATCTCACCCAGTATCTCTATCTCACCCACTATATCTATCTATCTATCTATCTCACCCAGTATCTCTATCTATCTCACCCAGTATATCTATCGCACTCACCCAGTATATCTATCTATCTATCTATCTATCTATCTATCTATCTCACCCAGTATATCTGTATATTTATCTATCTCACCCAGTATCTCTATCTATCTCACCCAATATATCTATTTCACCCAGTATATCTACCTATCTATCGCACCCAGTATATCTATCTATCTATCTCACTCAGTAAATCTGTATATTTATCTATCTCACTCAGTATATCTATCTATTGCACCCAGTCTATCTACCTATCTATCTATCTAGCTATCTATCTATCTCACCCAGTATATCTATCTCTATCTATGTACCTATCTCACCCAGTATATCTATCTATCTATTTATCTAGCTGTCTATCTATCTATCTCACCCAGTATCTCTATCTCACCCAGTATATCTATCTATCTCACCCACTATATCTATCTATCTATCTATCTATCTATCTATTTATCTATCTATCTCACCTAGTATATATGTATATTTATCTATCTCACCCAGTATCTCTATCTCACCCAGTATCTCTATCTATCTCACCCAGTATATCTATCGCACTCACCCAGTATATCTATCTATCTATCTATCTATCTATCTATCTATCTATCTATCTCACCCAGTATATCTGTATATTTATCTATCTCACCCAGTATCTCTATCTCACCCAGTATATCTACCTATCTATCTCACCCAGTATATCTATCTATCTCACCCAGTATATCTATCTATTGCACCCAGTATATCTATCTATCTA
Organism: Lithobates pipiens; assembly: GCF_037356315.1. NCBI lineage: Eukaryota > Metazoa > Chordata > Amphibia > Anura > Ranidae > Lithobates > Lithobates pipiens. The sequence goes on along the minus strand of NW_027507903.1, from coordinate 328,625,485 downwards.
TCTATCTATCTATCTATCTATCTATCCATCTCACCCAGTATCTCTATCCATCTCACCCAGTATCTCTATCTATTGCACCCAGTATATCTATCTATTGCACCCAGTATATCTATCTATCTATCTATCTATCTATCTCACCCAGTATATCTATCTATCTATGTACCTATCTCACCCAGTATATCTATCTATCTATTTATCTAGATGTCTATCTATCTATCTCACCCAGTATCTCTATCTCACCCAGTATCTCTATCTATTGCACCCAGTATATCTATCTATCTATCTATCTATCTATCTAACCCAGTATCTCTATCTCACCCAGTATCTCTATCTCACCCAGTATATCTACCTATCTATGTCACCCAGTATATCTATCTATCGCACCCAGTATATCTATCTATCGCACCCAGTATATCTATCTCACCCAGTATATCTATCTATCGCACCCAGTATATCTGTCTATCTATCTATCTATCTATCTATCTATCTATCTATCTATCTATCTATCTCACCCAGTATATCTATCTATCTATCTATCTCACCCAGTATATCTATCTATCTATCTATCTATCTATCGCACCCAGTATATCTATCTCACCCAGTATCTCTATCTATCTCACCCAGTATATCTATCGCACTCACCCAGTATATCTATCGCACTCACCCAGTATATCTATCTATCTATCTATCTATCTATCTATCTATCTATCTATCTATCTCACCCAGTATATCTACCCATCTATCTCACCCAGTATATCTATCTATCGCACCCAGTATATCCATCTATCTATCTATCTCACCCAGTATATATGTATATTTATCTATCTCACACAGTATCTATATCACACCCAATATATCTATCTCACCCAGTATCTCTATCTATCTCACCCAGTATATCTCACCCATTATATCTGTATATTTATCTATCTAACCCAGTATATCTACCTATCTATCGCACCCAGTATATCTATCTATCTATCTATCTATCTATCTATCTATCTATCTATCTATCTCACCCAGTATCTTTATCTCACCCAGTATCTTTATCTCACCCAGTATCTCTATCTCACCCAGTATATCTACCTATCTATCTTACCCAGTATCTCTATCTATCGCACCCAGTATATCTATCTATCTCACCCAGTATCTCTATCTATCTCACCCAGTATATCTATCTATCTATCTCACCCAGTATATCTGTATATTTATCTATCTCACCCAGTATATCTACCTATCTATCTCACCCAGTATATCTATCTATCTCACCCAGTATCTCTATCTATCTCACCCAGTATATCTATCACACTCACCCAGTATATCTATCTATCTATCTCACCCAGTATATCTGTATATTTATCTATCTCACCCAGTATATCTACCTATCTATCGCACCCAGTTTATCTATCTATCGCACCCAGTATATCTATCTCACCCAGTATATCTATCGCACCCAGTATATCTATCGCACTCACCCAGTATATCTATCTATCTATCTCACCCAGTATATCTATCTATCTATTTATCTAGCTGTCTATCTATCTATCTCACCCAGTATCTCTATCTCACCCAGTATATCTATCTATCTATCTATCTATCTATCTATCTCACCCAGTATATCTATCGCACTCACCCAGTATATCTATCTATCTATCTATCTATCTATCTATCTATCTATCTCACCCAGTATATCTGTATATTTATCTATCTCACCCAGTATATCTATCTATTGCACCCAGTATATCTATCGCACCCACCCAGTATATCTATCGCACCCACCCAGTATCTCTATCTATCTCACCCAATATATCTATTTCACCCAGTATATCTACCTATCTATCGCATCCAGTATATCTATCTATCTATCTCACTCAGTAAATCTGTATATTTATCTATCTCACTCAGTATATCTATCTATTGCACCCAGTCTATCTATCTATCTATCTATCTAGCTATCTATCTCACCCAGTATATCTATCTATCTATCTATCTATGTACCTATCTCACCCAGTATATCTATCTATCTATTTATCTAGCTGTCTATCTATCTATCTCACCCAGTATATCTATCTATCTCACCCACAATATTTATCTATCTATCTATCTATCTATCTATCTATCTATCTATCTATTTATCTATCTATCTCACCTAGTATATATGTATATTTATCTATCTCACCCAGTATCTCTATCTCACCCAGTATCTCTATCTATCTCACCCAGTATCTCTATCTATCTCACCCAGTATATCTATCTCACCCAGTATATCTATCTCACCCAGTATATCTATCTCACCCAGTATATCTATCTCACCCAGTATATCTATCGCACTCACCCAGTATATCTATCTATCTATCTATCTATCTATCTATCTATCTCACCCAGTATATCTGTATATTTATCTATCTCACCCAGTATCTCTATCTCACCCAGTATATCTACCTATCTATCTCACCCAGTATATCTATCTATCTCACCCAGTATATCTATCTATCGCACCCAGTATATCTATCTATTGCACCCAGTATATCTATCTATCTATCTATCTATCTATCTATCTATCTATCTATCTATCTATCTATCTATCTATCTCACCCAGTATCTCTATCTCACCCAGTATCTCTATCCATCTCACCCAGTATCTCTATCTATCTCACCCAGTATATCTATCTCACCCAGTATATCTATTGCACTCACCCAGTATATCTATCTATCTATCGATCTATCTATCTATCTCAACCAGTATCTCTATCTCACCCACTATATCTATCTCACCCACTATATCTATCTATCTATCTATCTATCTCACCCACCCAGTATATCTATCTCACCCACCCAGTATATCTATCTCACCCACCCAGTATATCTATCTCACCCACCCAGTATCTTTATCGCACCCAGTATCTCTATCTCACCCAGTATATCTATTTCACCCAATATATCTACCTATCTATGTCACCCAGTATCTCTATCTATCTCGCCCAGTAAATCTGTATATTTATCTATCTCACCCAGTATATCTATCTATTGCACCCAGTATCTCTATCGCACCCACCCAGTATCTCTATCTATCTCACCCAATATATCTATTTCACCCAGTATATCTACCTATCTATCGCACCCAGTATATCTGTATATTTATCTATCTCACCCAGTATCTCTATCTATCTCACCCAGTATATCTATCGCACTCACCCGGTATATCTATCTATCTATCTCACCCAGTATATCTGTATATTTATCTATCTCACCCAGTATATCTACCTATCTATCTCACCCAGTATATCTATCTATCTATCTCACCCAGTATATCTATCTATCTATTTATCTAGCTGTCTATCTATCTATCTCACCCAGTATATCTATCTATCTCACCCACAATATCTATCTATTTATCTATCTATCTATCTATCTATCTATCTATCTATCTATCTATCTATCTATCTATCTATCTCACCTAGTATATATGTATATTTATCTATCTCACCCAGTATCTCTATCTCACCCAGTATCTCTATCTATCTCACCCAGTATCTCTATCTATCTCACCCAGTATATCTATCTCACCCAGTATATCTATCGCACTCACCCAGTATATCTATCTATCTATCTATCTATCTATCTATCTATCTATCTATCTATCTCACCCAGTATATCTGTATATTTATCTATCTCACCCAGTATCTCTATCTCACCCAGTATATCTACCTATCTATCTCACCCAGTATATCTATCTATCTCACCCAGTATATCTATCTATCGCACCCAGTATATCTATCTATCGCACCCAGTATATCTATCTATCTATCTATCTATCTATCTATCTATCTATCTATCTATCTATCTATCTCACCCACCCAGTATATCTATCTCACCCACCCAGTATATCTATCTCACCCACCCAGTATCTTTATCGCACCCACCCAGTATCTTTATCGCACCCAGTATATCTATCTCACCCAATATATCTACCTATCTATGTCACCCAGTATCTCTATCTATCTCGCCCAGTAAATCTGTATATTTATCTATCTCACCCAGTATATCTATCTATCGCACCCACCCAGTATCTCTATCTCACCCAGTATCTCTATCTATCTCACCCAGTATATCTTTCTATCTATCTATCTATCTATCTATCTATCTATTTATCTCGCATAGTATCTCTATCTCACCCAGTATCTCTATCTCACCCAGTATCTCTATCTCACCCAGTATATCTATCTATCTATCTCACCCAGTATATCTATCTATCTATCTATCTATCTATCTATCTATCTATCTCACCCAGTATATCTGTATATTTATCTATCTCACACAGTATCTCTATCGCACCCAGTATATCTACCTATCTATCTCACCCAGTATATCTATCTATCTCACCCAGTATATTTATCTATCTCACCCAGTATATCTATCTATCGCACCCAGTATATCTATCTATCGCACCCAGTATCTCTATCTATCTATCTATCTATCTATCTCACCCAGTATGTCTATCGCACCCACCCAGTATATCTATCTATCTATCTATCCCAGTATCTCTATCTCACCCAGTATATCTTTCTATCTATCGCACCCAGTCTATCAGTCTATCTATCTATCTATCTCAGCCAGTACCTCTATCTCACCCAGTACCTCTATCTCACCCAGTATCTCTATCTATCTATCTATCTATCTATCTATCTATCTATCTATCTATCTATCTATCTATCTATCTCACCCAGTATGTCTATCGCACCCACCCAGTATATCTATCTATCTATCTATCTATATATCTATCTCACCCAGTATCTCTATCTCACCCAGTATCTCTATCTCACCCAGTATCTCTATCTATCTCACCCAGTATATCTTTCTATCTATCGCACCCAGTCTCTATCTATCTATCTATCTATCTATCTATCTATCTATCTCGCATAGTATCTCTATCTCACCCAGTATCTCTATCTCACCCAGTATATCTACCTATCTATCTCACCCAGTATATCTATCTCACCCACCCAGTATATCTATCTCACCCACCCAGTATCTTTATCGCACCCACCCAGTATCTCTATCTCACCCAGTATATCTATTTCACCCAATATATCTACCTATCTATGTCACCCAGTATCTCTATCTCGCCCAGTAAATCTGTATATTTATCTATCTCACCCAGTATATCTATCTATCGCACCCACCCAGTATCTCCATCTATCTCACCCAATATATCTATTTCACCCAGTATATCTATCTATCTATCTCACCCAGTATATCTGTATATTTATCTATCTCACCCAGTATCTCTATCTATCTCACTCAGTAAATCTGTATATTTATCTATCTTACTCAGTATATCTATCTATTGCACCCAGTCTATCTATCTATCTATCTATCTATCTATCTATCTATCTATCTATCTCACCCATTATATCTGTATATTTATCTATCTCACCCAGTATCTCTATCTCACCCAGTATATCTACCTATCTATCTCACCCAGTATCTCTATCTATCGCACCCACTATATCTGTATATTTATCTATCTCACCCAGTATTTCTATCTATCTCACTCAGAAAATCTGTATATTTATCATCTCACCCGGTATATCTATCTATCGCACCCAGTATATCTATCTCACCCAGTATATCTGTATATTTATCTATCTCACCCAGTATCTCTATCTCACCCAGTATATCTACCCATCTATCTCACCCAGTATATCTATCTATCGCACCCAGTTTATCTATCTATCTATCTATCTATCTATCTATCTATCTATCGCACCCAGTATATCTATCTCACCCAGTATATCTATCGCACCCAGTATATCTATCGCACTCACCCAGTATATCTATCTATCTATCTATCTATCTATCTATCTATCTATCTATCTATCTCACCCAGTATATCTGTATATTTATCTATCTCACCCAGTATATCTTCCTATCTATCTCACCCAGTATATCCATCTATCTATCTATCTCACCCAGTATATCCATCTATCTATCTATCTATCTATCTCACCCAGTATATCTATCTATTTATCTAGCTGTCTATCTATCTATCTCACCCAGTATCTCTATCTCACCCAGTATATCTATCTATCTCACCCAGTATATCTATCTATCTCACCCAGTATATCTATCTATCTCACCCACTATATCTATCTATCTATCTATCTATCTCACCCAGTATCTCTATCTATCTCACCCAGTATCTCTATCTATCTCACCCAGTATATCTATCGCACTCACCCAGTATATCTATCTATCTATCTATCTATCTATCTATCTATCTATCTATCTCACCCAGTATATCTGTATATTTATCTATCTCACCCAGTATATCTGTATATTTATCTATCTCACCCAGTATATCTATTGCACCCAGTATATCTATCTCACCCAGTATTATATATCTGTATATTTATCTATCTCACCCAGTATATCAATCTATTGCACCCAGTATATCTATCGCACTCACCCAGTATCTCTATCTATCTCACCCAATATATCTATTTCACCCAGTATATCTACCTATCTATCGCACCCAGTATATCTATCTATCTATCTCACTCAGTAAATCTGTATATTTATCTATCTCACTCAGTATATCTATCTATTGCACCCAGTCTATCTATCTATCTATCTCACCCAGTATCTCTATCTATCTCACCCAGTATATCTATTGCACTCACCCAGTATATCTATCTATCTATCTATCTATCTATCTATCTATCTATCTATCTATCTATCTATCTATGTACCTATCTCACCCAGTATATCTATCTATCTATTTATCTAGCTGTCTATCTATCTATCTCACCCAGTATATCTATCTATTTATCTATCTATCTATCTATCTATCTATCTATCTATCTATCTATCTATCTATCTATCTATCTATCTATCTCACCTAGTATATATGTATATTTATCTATCTCACCCAGTATATCTATCTCACCCAGTATATCTATCGCACTCACCCAGTATATCTATCTCACCCAGTATATCTATCTATCTCACCCAGTATATCTGTATATTTATCTATCTCACCCAGTATATCTATTGCACCCAGTATATCTATCTCACCCAGTATTATATATCTGTATATTTATCTATCTCACCCAGTATATCAATCTATTGCACCCAGTATATCTATCGCACTCACCCAGTATCTCTATCTATCTCACCCAATATATCTATTTCACCCAGTATATCTACCTATCTATCTCACCCAGTATATCTGTATATTTATCTATCTCACCCAGTATATCTGTATATTTATCTATCTCACCCAGTATCTCTATCTATCTCACTCAGTAAATCTGTATATTTATCTATCTCACTCAGTATATCTATCTATCTCACCCAGTATATCTGTATATTTATCTATCTCACCCAGTATCTCTATCTCACCCAGTATATCTACCTATCTATCTCACCCAGTATATCTATCTATCGCACCCAGTATATCTATCTATCTATCTATCTATCTATCTCACCCAGTATATCTATCTATCTATCTATCTATCTCACCCACTATATCTATCTATTTATCTATCTATCTATATATCTATATATCTATTTATCTATTTATCTATCTATCTCACCCAGTATATATGTATATTTATCTATCTCACCCAGTATATATGTATATTTATCTATCTCACCCAGTATATCTATCGAACTCACCCAGTATATCTATCTATCTATCTATCTATCTATCTCACCCAGTATATCTGTATATTTATCTATCTCACCCAGTATCTCTATCTCACCCAGTATATCTACCCATCTTTATTCCCAAATAAGCTGCGCTATACTGATCCGATAAATGCTATGTGAAGCAAATGAGTGAATAAATAAAGCATGAAATCAAAAAATATTAACAAAGTGCAGACAGGGAAATAAATGCATATACTAATGTTCAAATATTAGTCCATCATCCCATCAACAAAAAATGTTTTGCTTGTAATCTCCAACGTGTTTTAAACACAACACACCGATATAGGAAAAGTGTCATCAGAGTTTGCAGGAAAAAAGAGGACTTCCACCACCAACACTACTGCCGCTTACCAGCTACACTGATCCCATCTCAGAGACCAGATATCGCCAAATCAAAAACGCTTCCTCTGAGTCAGGACTGCATGGAGGGTGTATCCTCTTTAAGCGCTTGGTTCAAATGGTTAGAAGAATCCTACGGCCACACCGCTTATTCCAATGGTTAGAAAAATCCTACGGCCACACCGCTCATTGCCCAGCACATATAATAACGAAAGGAATCGCCATAGTGTGATATAGTCACGAAATTTAATATAATAAAAAAGATTGCACTTACATCAAGTAGAAAAAAACTTTGCTTTGTAAAACAAACAAATTCGCCGGCCGGCTTAGTAACGCTGCCCGTCGCTTCCGGGTCCAGCGTAGATCGCGGTGACGTCAGTACGTCGCTCCTCCCTACGCCGTTTCGTTATAGGTAACGTCTTCCAGGGGCACAGGCGGCGTACTGACTCACCGCATTAAATAGCACTGTGTACAATTAACTCCGCCCCGCTCTGAGCTTCCATTGACCATGTCAGTTAAGGGCAAGATTCCCTATAATGTGGGCAGAAATTAGATCACTTCCGCCACATGTGATCAGCTGTAATGAGATCACTTCCGCCCCATGTGATCAGCTGAAATGAGATCACTTCCGCCACATGTGATCAGCTGTAATGAGATCACTTCCGCCACATGTGATCAGCTATATTGTAAACAACATCGGCCATATTGAATCTAAAAGTAACCATATTAGATCTGGGCAAAAATTACTTTATATCAAACCGAGCGCCAGGATATGCATTGACCTTGCGGCCAGCACATTCAAATCAATAGGCATATCGGAGCAAGGGGAAATAATTAATTAATTTGAGACAAAAAAGACAATATATAAATTATCTAAAAAATAAAATGAAAATTATTTTAAAAGACAAAAATATATATCTAAAAAATATAAAAAAATTTTATAAAAAAAAGGGAAAAAAAGGTTTAATTCCCTTACATTATTATTTCTACCTATAGAATTACCAGCCACTATTCTACATATTTCTGAGGGGAACCTATAAAAAATATAGAAAATATATAAGGACCCCATTTAATTCAAATGGATCGTATATGGTATGTCAGAAACCTCTCTTTTAAGATTGTTTATTGGTGGGCTATTTATGTAAATTGCCACCCCACAAATAATAATAACAAACGTTAATCTGCCATCATAATAGTGGGGCTCTCTAAAGACACCTCACGAGAAAATTCATTTTATTAAAAAAATAGTAAAAATAAATGGAGAGCAAAATTCACGTTACTTGGTCATAGAGAAACTCACAGTGGGTTCACAGCTTATCTTATCACCTGCCATCTAACTATTATCAATAAAAGCGTTAACATCCACTTCCACATTAAGGCCATAAGGAGTATAACAACGTACCCTATGTATCCAAGTCATTTCTAACTTGGATAATTCTCTTACCAGAGAGCTTCCCCTCCAATGAGCACTGTATTTATCTATTCCCAAGAACAACGTGTTAGCTGGGTTGCGATTATGATGAATAGCATAATGTTTTGACACTGAGTGAAATCTGAACCCGTTTCTTATATTGGTTAGATGTTCACCCAAACGCACCTGCATGGTGTGTTTGGTCCTACCTATATATTGGAACCCACAGGGACATTGTAAGAGATACACCACCCCCGTGGAACTACATGTGATGAACGGTTCGATTATGTGTTCCCTAGATGTACTTGTAGAAATGAAAGATTCAGTTTTCCTCTGTTTATTTTTGTTTAGTGCGCAAATTTGGCATTTGCGACACTGATGATATCCTGACATGTTCTGGAAAAAAGATATCTTTTTAGTGGGCGGATCTACAGCATTCGGAGAAATTCTATCTCGGAGCGAGGGTGCTCCCCTAAACACCACCTGAGGTATCTACCTATCTATCTCACCCAGTATATCTATCTATCGCACCCAGTATATCTATCTATCGCACCCAGTATATCTATCTATCTATCTATCTATCTATCTATCTATCTATCTATCTATCTCACCCACTATATCTATCTATTTATCTATCTATCTATATATCTATATATCTATTTATCTATCTATCTCACCCAGTATATATGTATATTTATCTATCTCACCCAGTATCTCTATCTATTGCACCCAGAATATCTATCTATCTATCTATCTATCTATCTATCTCACCCAGTATCTTTATCTCACCCAGTATCTCTATCTCACCCAGTATATCTACCTATCTATCGCACCCAGTATATCTATCTATCGCACCCAGTATATCTATCTATCTATCTATCTATCTATCTATCTATCTATCTATCTATCTATCCATCTATCTCACCCAGTATATCTATCTATCTATCTATCTATTTATCTATCTATCTATATATCTATATATCTATTTATCTATTTATCTATCTATCTCACCCAGTATATATGTATATTTATCTATCTCACCCAGTATATATGTATATTTATCTATCGCACCCAGTATATCTATCTCACCCAGTATATCTGTATATTTATCTATCTCACCCAGTATCTCTATCTATTGCACCCAGTATATCTATCTATCTATCTATCTATCTCACCCAGTATATCTGTATATTTATCTATCTCACGCAGTATCTCTATCTCACCCAGTATCTCTATCTCACCCAGTATATCTATCTATCGCACCCAGTATATCTATCTATCTATCTATCTATCTATCTATCTATCTATCTATCTATCTATCTATCTATCTATCTATCTATCTATCTATCTCACCCAGTATATCTATCTATCTATCTCACCCAGTATATCTATCTATCTATCTCACCCAGTATATCTATCTATCTATCTATCTATCTATCTATCTATCTATCTATCTATCGCACCCAGTATATCTATCTCACCCAGTATATCTATCGCACCCAGTATATCTATCACACTCACCCAGTATATCTATCTATCTATCTATCTATCTATCTATCTATCTATCTATCTATCTCACCCAGTATATCTGTATATTTATCTATCTCACCCAGTATATCTACCTATCTATCTCACCCAGTATATCTATCTATCTCACCCAGTATATCTATCTATCGCACCCAGTATATCTATCTATTGCACCCAGTATATCTATCTATCTATCTATCTATCTATCTATCTATCTATCTATCTATCTATCTATCTATCTATCCATCTCACCCAGTATCTCTATCCATCTCACCCAGTATCTCTATCTATCGCACCCAGTATATCTATCTATTGCACCCAGTATATCTATCTATTGCACCCAGTATATCTATCTATCTATCTATCTATCTATCTATCTATCTATCTATCTATCTATCTATCTATCTATCTCACCCAGTATCTCTATCTCACCCAGTATCTCTATCTCACCCAGTATATCTACCTATCTATGTCACCCAGTATATCTATCTATCGCACCCAGTATATCTATCTATCGCACCCAGTATATCTATCTCACCCAGTATATCTATCTATCGCACCCAGTATATCTGTCTATCTATCTATCTATCTATCTATCTATCTATCTATCTATCTATCTATCTATCTATTTATCTATCTATCTCACCTAGTATATATGTATATTTATCTATCTCACCCAGTATCTCTATCTATCTCACCCAGTATATCTATCTCACCCAGTATATCTATCTCACCCAGTATATCTATTGCACTCACCCAGTATATCTATCTATCTATCGATCTATCTATCTATCTCAACCAGTATCTCTATCTCACCCACTATATCTATCTCACCCACTATATCTATCTATCTATCTATCTATCTATCTATCTATCTATCTATCTATCTATCTATCTATCTATCTATCCCACCCAGTATATCTATCTCACCCACCCAGTATATCTATCTCACCCACCCAGTATATCTATCTCACCCACCCAGTATATCTATCTCACCCACCCAGTATCTTTATCGCACCCACCCAGTATCTTTATCGCACCCAGTATCTCTATCTCACCCAGTATATCTATTTCACCCAATATATCTACCTATCTATGTCACCCAGTATCTCTATCTATCTCGCCCAGTAAATCTGTATATTTATCTATCTCACCCAGTATATCTATCTATCGCACCCAGTATATCCATCTATCTATCTATCTATCTATCTATCTATCTATCTATCTATCTATCTATCTATCTATCTATCTATCTATCTATCTATCTCACCCAGTCTATCTATCTATCTATCTATCTATCTATCTATCTATCTATCTATCTATCTATGTACCTATCTCACCCAGTATATCTATCTATCTATTTATCTAGCTGTCTATCTATCTATCTCACCCAGTATCTCTATCTCACCCAGTATATCTATCTATCTCACCCACTATATCTATCTATCTATCTATCTATCTATCTATCTATCTATCTATCTATCTATCTATCTATCTATCTATCTATCTATCTATCTCACCCAGTATATCTGTATATTTATCTATCTCACCCAGTATATCTATCTATCTATCTATCTCACCCAGTATATCTATCTATCTATTTATCTAGCTGTCTATCTATCTATCTCACCCAGTATCTCTATCTCACCCAGTATCTCTATCTATCTCACCCAGTATCTCTATCTATCTCACCCAGTATATCTATCGCACTTACCCAGTATATCTATCGCACTCACCCAGTATATCTATCTATCTATCTATCTATCTATCTATCTATCTCACCCAGTATATCTGTATATTTATCTATCTCACCCAGTATCTCTATCTCACCCAGTATATCTACCTATCTATCTCACCCAATATCTCTATCTATCTCACCCAGTATATCTATCTATTGCACCCAGTATATCTATCTCACCCACCCAGTATATCTATCTCACCCACCCAGAATATCTATCTCACCCACCCAGTATCTTTATCGCACCCACCCAGTATCTCTATCTCACCCAGTATATCTATTTCACCCAATATATCTACCTATCTATCTCGCCCAGTAAATCTGTATATTTATCTATCTCACCCAGTATCTCTATCCATCTCACCCAGTATATCTATCTCACCCAGTATATCTATCGCACTCACCCAGTATATCTATCGCACTCACCCAGTATATCTATCTATCTATCTATCTATCTATCTATCTATCTATCTATCTATCTATCTATCTATCTCACCCAGTATATCTGTATATTTATCTAGCTCACCCAGTATCTCTATCTCACCCAGTATATCTCTCACCCAGTATCTCTATCTATCTCACCCAGTATATCTATCTATCGCACCCAGTATATCTATCTATTGCACCCAGTATATCTATCTATCTATCTATCTATCTATCTATCTATCTATCTATCTATCTATCTATCTATCTATCTCTCTATCTATCGCACCCAGTATATCTATCTATCTATCTATGTACCTATCTCACACAGTATCTCTATCTCACCCAGTATCTCTATCTCACCCAGTATCTCTATCCATCTCACCCAGTATCTCTATCTATCTCACCCAGTATATCTATCTCACCCAGTATATCTATCGCACTCACCCAGTATATCTATCTATCTATCAATCTATCTATCTATCTCAACCAGTATCTCTATCTCACCCACTATATCTATCTCACCCACTATATCTATCTCACCCACTATATCTATCTCACCCACTATATCTATCTATCTATCTATCTATCTATCTATCTATCTATCTATCTATCTATCTATCTATCTATCTATCTATCTCACCCACCCAGTATATCTATCTCAACCACCCAGTATCTTTATCGCACCCACCCAGTATCTTTATCGCACCCACCCAGTATCTCTATCTCACCCAGTATATCTATTTCACCCAATATATCTACCTATCTATGTCACCCAGTATCTCTATCTATCTCGCCCAGTAAATCTGTATATTTATCTATCTCACCCAGTATATCTATCTATTGCACCCAGTATATCTATCGCACCCACCCAGTATCTCTATCTATCTCACCCAATATATATATTTCACCCAGTATATCTACCTATCTATCGCACCCAGTATATCTGTATATTTATCTATCTCACCCAGTATATCTGTATATTTATCTATCTCACCCAGTATCTCTATCTATCTCACCCAGTATATCTATCTATCTATCTATCTATCTATCTATCTATCTATCGCACCCAGTATATCTGTATATTTATCTATCTCACCCAGTATATCTACCTATCTATCTCACCCAGTATATCTATCTATCTCACCCAGTATATCTATCTATCGCACCCAGTATATCTATGTATTGCACCCAGTATATCTATCTATCTATCTATCTATCTATCTATCTATCTATCTATCTATCTATCTATCTCACCCAGTATCTCTATCTATCTCACCCAGTATCTCTATCTATCTCACCCAGTATAACTATCGCACTCACCCAGTATATCTATCTATCTATCTATCTATCTATCTATCTATCTATCTATCTATCTATCTATCTATCTATCTCACCCAGTATCTTTATCTCACCCAGTATCTCTATCTCACCCAGTATATCTACCTATCTATCTTACCCAGTATCTCTATCTATCTCACCCAGTATCTCTATCTATCTCACCCAGTATATCTATCTCACCCAGTATCTCTATCTATCTCACCCAGTATATCTATCTATCTCACCCAGTATATCTATCACACTCACCCAGTATATCTATCTATCTATCTATCTATCTATCTATCTATCTATCTATCTATCTATCTATCTATCTATCTATCTATCTCACCCAGTATCTCTATCTATCTCACCCAGTATACCTATCTCACCCAGTATATCTATCGAACTCACCCAGTATATCTATCTATCTATCTATCTATCTATCTATCTATCTATCTATCTATCTATCTATCTCACCCAGTATATCTGTATATTTATCTATCTCACCCAGTATCTCTATCTCACCAAGTATATCTACCTATCTATCTCACCCAGTATATCTATCTATCGCACCCAGTATATCTATCTATCTCACCCAGTATATCTATCTATTTATCTATCTATCTGTATATCTATATATCTATTTATCTATTTATCTATTTATCTATCTATCTCACCCAGTATATATGTATATTTATCTATCTCACCCAGTATATATGTATATTTATCTATCTCACCCAGTATATCTATCGAACTCACCCAGTATATCTATCTATCTATCTATCTATCTATCTATCTATCTATCTATCTATCTATCTCACCCACTATATCTATCTATTTATCTATCTATCTATATATCTATATATCTATTTATCTATCTATCTCACCCAGTATATATGTATATTTATCTATCTCACCCAGTATATATGTATATTTATCTATCTCACCCAGTATCTCTATCTATTGCACCCAGAATATCTATGTATCTATCTATCTATCTATCTATCTATCTATCTATCTATCTATCTATCTATCTATCTCACCCAGTATCTTTATCTCACCCAGTATCTCTATCTCACCCAGTATATCTACCTATCTATCTCACCCAGTATATCTACCTATCTATCGCACCCAGTATATCTATCTATCGCACCCAGTATATCTATCTATCGCACCCAGTATATCTATCTATCTATCTATCTATCTATCTATCTATCTATCTATCTATCTATCTATCTATCTCACCCAGTATATCTATCTATCTATCTATCTATTTATCTATCTATCTATATATCTATATATCTATTTATCTATTTATCTATCTATCTCACCCAGTATATATGTATATTTATCTATCTCACCCAGTATATATGTATATTTATCTATCTCACCCAGTATATCTATCTATCGCACCCAGTATATCTATCTCACCCAGTATATCTGTATATTTATCTATCTCACCCAGTATCTCTATCTATTGCACCCAGTATATCTATCTATCTATCTATCTATCTATCTATCTATCTATCTATCTATCTATCTATCTATCTATCTCACCCAGTATATCTGTATATTTATCTATCTCACCCAGTATCTCTATCTCACCCAGTATCTCTATTTCACCCAGTATATCTATCTATCGCACCCAGTATATCTATATCTATCTATCTATCTATCTATCTATCTATCTATCTATCTATCTATCTATCTCACCCAGTATATCTATCTATCTATCTCACCCAGTATATCTATCTATCTATCTCACCCAGTATATCTATCTATCTATCTATCTATCTATCTATCTATCTATCTATCTATCTATCTATCGCACCCAGTATATCTATCTCACCCAGTATCTCTATCTATCTCACCCAGTATATCTATCGCACCCAGTATATCTATCGCACTCACCCAGTATATCTATCTATCTATCTATCTATCTATCTATCTATCTATCTATCTATCTCACCCAGTATATCTGTATATTTATCTATCTCACCCAGTATATCTATTGCACCCAGTATATCTATTGCACCCAGTATATCTATCTCACCCAGTATTATATATCTGTATATTTATCTATCTCACCCAGTATATCTATCTATTGCACCCAGTATATCTTTTGCACCCACCCAGTATCTCTATCTATCTCACCCAATATATCTATCTCACCCAGTATATCTATCTATCTATCTCACCCAGTATATCTGTATATTTATCTATCTCACCCAGTATCTCTTTCTATCTCACTCAGTAAATCTGTATATTTATCTATCTCACTCAGTATATCTATCTATTGCACCCAGTCTATCTATCTATCTATCTATCTATCTATCTATCTATCTATCTATCTATCTATCTATCTCACCCAGTATATCTATCTATCTATCTATCTATCTATCTATCTATCTATCTATCTATCTATCTATGTACCTATCTCACCCAGTATATCTGTCTATCTATTTATCTAGCTGTCTATCTATCTATCTCACCCAGTATCTCTATCTCACCCAGTATATCTATCTATCTCACCCACTATATCTATCTATCTATCTATCTATCTATCTATCTATCTATCTATCTATCTCACCCAGTATCTCTATCTATCTCACCCAGTATATCTATCGCACTCACCCAGTATATCTATCTATCTATCTATCTATCTATCTATCTATCTATCTATCTATCTATCTATCTATCTATCTATCTCACCCAGTATATCTGTATATTTATCTATCTCACCCAGTATATCTATTGCACCCAGTATATCTATTGCACCCAGTATATCTATCTCACCCAGTATTACATATCTGTATATTTATCTATCTCACCCAGTATATCTATCTATTGCACCCAGTATATCTTTTGCACCCACCCAGTATCTCTATCTATCTCACCCAATATATCTATCTCACCCAGTATATCTATCTATCTATCTCACCCAGTATATCTGTATATTTATCTATCTCACCCAGTATCTCTTTCTATCTCACTCAGTAAATCTGTATATTTATCTATCTCACTCAGTATATCTATCTATTGCACCCAGTCTATCTATCTATCTATCTATCTATCTATCTATCTATCTATCTATCTATCTATCTATCTATCTATCTCACCCAGTATATCTATCTATCTATCTATCTATCTATGTACCTATCTCACCCAGTATATCTATCTATCTATTTATCTAGCTGTCTATCTATCTATCTCACCCAGTATCTCTATCTCACCCAGTATATCTATCTATCTCACCCACTATATCTATCTATCTATCTATCTATCTATCTATCTATCTATCTATCTATCTATCTATCTATCTATCTATCTATCTATTTATCTATCTATCTCACCTAGTATATATGTATATTTATCTATCTCACCCAGTATCTCTATCTCACCCAGTATCTCTATCTATCTCACCCAGTATCTCTATCTATCTCACCCAGTATATCTATCGCACTTACCCAGTATATCTATCGCACTCACCCAGTATATCTATCTATCTCACCCAGTATATCTATCTATCGTACCCAGTATATCTATCTATTGCACCCAGTATATCTATCTCACCCACCCAGTATATCTATCTCACCCACCCAGTATCTTTATCGCACCCACCCAGTATCTTTATCTCACCCACCCAGTATCTCTATCTCACCCAGTATATCTATTTCACCCAATATATCTACCTATCTATGTCACCCAGTATCTCTATCTATCTCGCCCAGTAAATCTGTATATTTATCTATCTCACCCAGTATCTCTATCTATCTCACCCAGTATATCTATCTCACCCAGTATATCTATCGCACTCACCCAGTATATCTATCGCACTCACCCAGTATATCTATCTATCTATCTATCTATCTATCTATCTATCTATCTATCTATCTATCTATCTATCTATCTATCTCACCCAGTATATCTGTATATTTATCTAGCTCACCCAGTATCTCTATCTCACCCAGTATATCTACCTATCTATTGCACCCAGTATATCTATCTATCTATCTATCTATCTATCTATCTATCTATCTATCTATCGCACCCAGTATATCTGTATATTTAT
Source organism: Lithobates pipiens (assembly GCF_037356315.1). Lineage (NCBI taxonomy): Eukaryota > Metazoa > Chordata > Amphibia > Anura > Ranidae > Lithobates > Lithobates pipiens. The sequence goes on along the minus strand of NW_027507903.1, from coordinate 328,606,945 downwards.
CTATCTCACCCAGTATATCTACCTATCTATCTCACCCAGTATATCTATCTATCTCACCCAGTATATCTATCTATCGCACCCAGTATATCTATGTATTGCACCCAGTATATCTATCTATCTATCTATCTATCTATCTATCTATCTATCTATCTATCTATCTATCTCACCCAGTATCTCTATCTATCTCACCCAGTATCTCTATCTATCTCACCCAGTATATCTATCTCACCCAGTATCTCTATCTATCTCACCCAGTATATCTATCTATCTATCTATCTATCTATCTATCTATCTATCTATCTCACCCAGTATATCTGTATATTTATCTATCTCACCCAGTATCTCTATCTCACCCAGTATATCTACCTATCTATCTCACCCAGTATATCTATCTATCTCACCCAGTATATCTATCTATGTATCTATCTATCTATCTATCTATCTATCTATCTATTTATCTATCTATCTCACCTAGTATATATGTATATTTATCTATCTCACCCAGTATCTCTATCTCACCCAGTATCTCTATCTATCTCACCCAGTATCTCTATCTATCTCACCCAGTATATCTATCGCACTTACCCAGTATATCTATCGCACTCACCCAGTATATCTATCTATCTATCTATCTATCTATCTATCTATCTATCTATCTATCTATCTATCTATCTATCTCACCCAGTATATCTGTATATTTATCTATCTCACCCAGTATCTCTATCTCACCCAGTATATCTACCTATCTATCTCACCCAGTATATCTATCTATCGTACCCAGTATATCTATCTATTGCACCCAGTATATCTATCTCACCCACCCAGTATATCTATCTCACCCACCCAGTATCTTTATCGCACCCACCCAGTATCTTTATCTCACCCACCCAGTATCTCTATCTCACCCAGTATATCTATTTCACCCAATATATCTACCTATCTATGTCACCCAGTATCTCTATCTATCTCACCCAGTATATCTATCTCACCCAGTATATCTATCGCACTCACCCAGTATATCTATCTATCTATCTATCTATCTATCTATCTATCTATCTATCTATCTATCTATCTATCTATCTTACCCAGTATATCTGTATATTTATCTAGCTCACCCAGTATCTCTATCTCACCCAGTATATCTACCTATCTATCGCACCCAGTATATCTATCTATTGCACCCAGTATATCTATCTATCTATCTATCTATCTATCTATCTATCTATCTATCTCTCTATCTATCGCACCCAGTATATCTATCTATCTATCTATGTACCTATCTCACACAGTATATCTATCTATCTCACCCAGTATATCTATCTCACCCAGTATATCTATCTCACCCAGTATATCTATCTCACCCAGTATATCTATCTATCTATCGATCTATCTATCTATCTCAACCAGTATCTCTATCTCACCCACTATATCTATCTCACCCACTATATCTATCTATCTATCTATCTATCTATCTATCTATCTATCTATCTATCTCACCCAGTATATCTGTATATTTATCTATCTCACCCAGTATATCTACCTATCTATCTCACCCAGTATATCTATCTATCGCACCCAGTATATCCATCTATCTATCTATCTATCTATCTATCTATCTATCTATCTATCTATCTCACCCAGTATATCTATCTATCTATCTATCTATCTATCTATCTATCTATCTATCTATCTATGTACCTATCTCACCCAGTATATCTATCTATCTATTTATCTAGCTGTCTATCTATCTATCTCACCCAGTATCTCTATCTCACCCAGTATATCTATCTATCTCACCCACTATATCTATCTATCTATCTATCTATCTATCTATCTATCTATCTATCTATCTATCTATCTATCTCACCCAGTATATCTGTATATTTATCTATCTCACCCAGTATATCTATCTATCTATTTATCTAGCTGTCTATCTATCTATCTCACCCAGTATCTCTATCTCACCCAGTATATCTATCTATCTCACCCACTATATCTATCTATCTATCTATCTCACCCAGTATCTCTATCTATCTCACCCAGTATCTCTATCTATCTCACCCAGTATATCTATCGCACTTACCCAGTATATCTATCGCACTCACCCAGTATATCTATCTATCTATCTATCTATCTATCTATCTATCTATCTATCTATCTCACCCAGTATATCTGTATATTTATCTATCTCACCCAGTATCTCTATCTCACCCAGTATATCTACCTATCTATCTCACCCAGTATATCTATCTATCTCACCCAGTATATCTATCTATCGTACCCAGTATATCTATCTATTGCACCCAGTATATCTATCTCACCCACCCAGTATATCTATCTCACCCACCCAGTATCTTTATCGCACCCACCCAGTATCTTTATCGCACCCAGTATCTCTATCTCACCCAGTATCTCTATTTCACCCAATATATCTACCTATCTATGTCACCCAGTATCTCTATCTATCTCGCCCAGTAAATCTGTATATTTATCTATCTCACCCAGTATATCTATCTATCGCACCCAGTATATCCATCTATCTATCTATCTATCTATCTATCTATCTATCTATCTATCTATCTATCTATCTATCTCACCCAGTCTATCTATCTATCTATCTATCTATCTATCTATCTATCTATCTATCTATCTATCTATGTACCTATCTCACCCAGTATATCTATCTATCTATTTATCTAGCTGTCTATCTATCTATCTCACCCAGTATCTCTATCTCACCCAGTATATCTATCTATCTCACCCACTATATCTATCTATCTATCTATCTATCTATCTATCTATCTATCTATCTATCTATCTATCTATCTCACCCAGTATATCTGTATATTTATCTATCTCACCCAGTATATCTATCTATCTATCTATCTCACCCAGTATATCTATCTATCTATTTATCTAGCTGTCTATCTATCTATCTCACCCAGTATCTCTATCTCACCCAGTATCTCTATCTATCTCACCCAGTATCTCTATCTATCTCACCCAGTATATCTATCGCACTTACCCAGTATATCTATCGCACTCACCCAGTATATCTATCTATCTATCTATCTATCTATCTATCTATCTATCTCACCCAGTATATCTGTATATTTATCTATCTCACCCAGTATCTCTATCTCACCCAGTATATCTACCTATCTATCTCACCCAGTATATCTATCTATCTCACCCAGTATATCTATCTATCGCACCCAGTATATCTATCTCACCCAATATCTCTATCTATCTCACCCAGTATATCTATCTATTGCACCCAGTATATCTATCTCACCCACCCAGTATATCTATCTCACCCACCCAGAATATCTATCTCACCCACCCAGTATCTTTATCGCACCCACCCAGTATCTCTATCTCACCCAGTATATCTATTTCACCCAATATATCTACCTATCTATCTCGCCCAGTAAATCTGTATATTTATCTATCTCACCCAGTATATCTATCGCACTCACCCAGTATATCTATCGCACTCACCCAGTATATCTATCTATCTATCTATCTATCTATCTATCTATCTATCTATCTATCTCACCCAGTATATCTGTATATTTATCTAGCTCACCCAGTATCTCTATCTCACCCAGTATATCTCTCACCCAGTATCTCTATCTATCTCACCCAGTATATCTATCTATCGCACCCAGTATATCTATCTATTGCACCCAGTATATCTATCTATCTATCTATCTATCTATCTCTCTATCTATCGCACCCAGTATATCTATCTATCTATCTATGTACCTATCTCACACAGTATCTCTATCTCACCCAGTATCTCTATCTCACCCAGTATCTCTATCCATCTCACCCAGTATCTCTATCTATCTCACCCAGTATATCTATCTCACCCAGTATATCTATCGCACTCACCCAGTATATCTATCTATCTATCAATCTATCTATCTATCTCAACCAGTATCTCTATCTCACCCACTATATCTATCTCACCCACTATATCTATCTCACCCACTATATCTATCTCACCCACTATATCTATCTATCTATCTATCTATCTATCTATCTATCTATCTATCTCACCCAGTATATCTGTATATTTATCTATCTCACCCAGTATATCTACCTATCTATCTCACCCAGTATATCTATCTATCGCACCCAGTATATCCATCTATCTATCTATCTATCTATCTATCTATCTATCTATCTATCTATCTATCTATCTATCTATCTATCTATCTATCTCACCCACCCAGTATATCTATCTCAACCACCCAGTATCTTTATCGCACCCACCCAGTATCTCTATCTCACCCAGTATATCTATTTCACCCAATATATCTACCTATCTATGTCACCCAGTATCTCTATCTATCTCGCCCAGTAAATCTGTATATTTATCTATCTCACCCAGTATATCTATCTATTGCACCCAGTATATCTATCGCACCCACCCAGTATCTCTATCTATCTCACCCAATATATATATTTCACCCAGTATATCTACCTATCTATCGCACCCAGTATATCTGTATATTTATCTATCTCACCCAGTATATCTGTATATTTATCTATCTCACCCAGTATCTCTATCTATCTCACCCAGTATATCTATCTATCTATCTATCTATCTATCTATCTATCTATCTATCTATCTATCGCACCCAGTATATCTGTATATTTATCTATCTCACCCAGTATATCTATCTATCTCACCCAGTATATCTATCTATCGCACCCAGTATATCTATGTATTGCACCCAGTATATCTATCTATCTATCTATCTATCTATCTATCTATCTATCTATCTATCTATCTATCTCACCCAGTATCTCTATCTATCTCACCCAGTATCTCTATCTATCTCACCCAGTATAACTATCGCACTCACCCAGTATATCTATCTATCTATCTATCTATCTATCTATCTATCTATCTATCTATCTATCTACCTATCTATCTTACCCAGTATCTCTATCTATCTCACCCAGTATCTCTATCTATCTCACCCAGTATATCTATCTCACCCAGTATCTCTATCTATCTCACCCAGTATATCTATCTATCTCACCCAGTATATCTATCACACTCACCCAGTATATCTATCTATCTATCTATCTATCTATCTATCTATCTATCTATCTATCTATCTATCTATCTATCTATCTATCTATCTATCTATCTATCTCACCCAGTATCTCTATCTATCTCACCCAGTATACCTATCTCACCCAGTATATCTATCGAACTCACCCAGTATATCTATCGAACTCACCCAGTATATCTATCTATCTATCTATCTATCTATCTATCTATCTATCTCACCCAGTATATCTGTATATTTATCTATCTCACCCAGTATCTCTATCTCACCAAGTATATCTACCTATCTATCTCACCCAGTATATCTATCTATCGCACCCAGTATATCTATCTATTTATCTATCTATCTATATATCTATATATCTATTTATCTATTTATCTATCTATCTCACCCAGTATATATGTATATTTATCTATCTCACCCAGTATATATGTATATTTATCTATCTCACCCAGTATATCTATCGAACTCACCCAGTATATCTATCTATCTATCTATCTATCTATCTATCTATCTATCTATCTATCTATCTATCTATCTATCTATCTATCTCACCCACTATATCTATCTATTTATCTATCTATCTATATATCTATATATCTATTTATCTATCTATCTCACCCAGTATATATGTATATTTATCTATCTCACCCAGTATATATGTATATTTATCTATCTCACCCAGTATCTCTATCTATTGCACCCAGAATATCTATGTATCTATCTATCTATCTATCTATCTATCTATCTATCTATCTATCTATCTATCTCACCCAGTATCTTTATCTCACCCAGTATCTCTATCTCACCCAGTATATCTACCTATCTATCTCACCCAGTATATCTACCTATCTATCGCACCCAGTATATCTATCTATCGCACCCAGTATATCTATCTATCGCACCCAGTATATCTATCTATCTATCTATCTATCTATCTATCTATCTATCTATCTATCTATCTATCTCACCCAGTATATCTATCTATCTATCTATCTATCTATTTATCTATCTATCTATATATCTATTTATCTATTTATCTATCTATCTCACCCAGTATATATGTATATTTATCTATCTCACCCAGTATATATGTATATTTATCTATCTCACCCAGTATATCTATCTATCGCACCCAGTATATCTATCTCACCCAGTATATCTGTATATTTATCTATCTCACCCAGTATCTCTATCTATTGCACCCAGTATATCTATCTATCTATCTATCTATCTATCTATCTATCTATCTATCTATCTATCTATCTATCTATCTATCTCACCCAGTATATCTGTATATTTATCTATCTCACCCAGTATCTCTATCTCACCCAGTATCTCTATTTCACCCAGTATATCTATCTATCGCACCCAGTATATCTATATCTATCTATCTATCTATCTATCTATCTATCTATCTATCTATCTATCTCACCCAGTATATCTATCTATCTATCTCACCCAGTATATCTATCTATCTATCTCACCCAGTATATCTATCTATCTATCTATCTATCTATCTATCTATCTATCTATCTATCTATCTATCTATCGCACCCAGTATATCTATCTCACCCAGTATCTCTATCTATCTCACCCAGTATATCTATCGCACCCAGTATATCTATCGCACTCACCCAGTATATCTATCTATCTATCTATCTATCTATCTATCTATCTATCTATCTATCTATCTATCTCACCCAGTATATCTGTATATTTATCTATCTCACCCAGTATATCTATTGCACCCAGTATATCTATCTCACCCAGTATTATATATCTGTATATTTATCTATCTCACCCAGTATATCTATCTATTGCACCCAGTATATCTTTTGCACCCACCCAGTATCTCTATCTATCTCACCCAATATATCTATCTCACCCAGTATATCTATCTATCTATCTCACCCAGTATATCTGTATATTTATCTATCTCACCCAGTATCTCTTTCTATCTCACTCAGTAAATCTGTATATTTATCTATCTCACTCAGTATATCTATCTATTGCACCCAGTCTATCTATCTATCTATCTATCTATCTATCTATCTATCTATGTACCTATCTCACCCAGTATATCTATCTATCTATTTATCTAGCTGTCTATCTATCTATCTCACCCAGTATCTCTATCTCACCCAGTATATCTATCTATCTCACCCACTATATCTATCTATCTATCTATCTATCTATCTATCTATCTATCTATCTATCTATCTATCTATCTCACCCAGTATCTCTATCTATCTCACCCAGTATATCTATCGCACTCACCCAGTATATCTATCTATCTATCTATCTATCTATCTATCTATCTATCTATCTATCTATCTATCTATCTATCTATCTATCTCACCCAGTATATCTGTATATTTATCTATCTCACCCAGTATATCTATTGCACCCAGTATATCTATTGCACCCAGTATATCTATCTCACCCAGTATTACATATCTGTATATTTATCTATCTCACCCAGTATATCTATCTATTGCACCCAGTATATCTTTTGCACCCACCCAGTATCTCTATCTATCTCACCCAATATATCTATCTCACCCAGTATATCTATCTATCTATCTCACCCAGTATATCTGTATATTTATCTATCTCACCCAGTATCTCTTTCTATCTCACTCAGTAAATCTGTATATTTATCTATCTCACTCAGTATATCTATCTATTGCACCCAGTCTATCTATCTATCTATCTATCTATCTATCTATCTATCTATCTATCTATCTCACCCAGTATATCTATCTATCTATCTATCTATCTATGTACCTATCTCACCCAGTATATCTATCTATCTATTTATCTAGCTGTCTATCTATCTATCTCACCCAGTATCTCTATCTCACCCAGTATATCTATCTATCTCACCCACTATATCTATCTATCTATCTATCTATCTATCTATCTATCTATCTATCTATCTATCTATCTATCTATCTATCTATCTATTTATCTATCTATCTCACCTAGTATATATGTATATTTATCTATCTCACCCAGTATCTCTATCTCACCCAGTATCTCTATCTATCTCACCCAGTATCTCTATCTATCTCACCCAGTATATCTATCGCACTTACCCAGTATATCTATCGCACTCACCCAGTATATCTATCTATCTCACCCAGTATATCTATCTATCGTACCCAGTATATCTATCTATTGCACCCAGTATATCTATCTCACCCACCCAGTATATCTATCTCACCCACCCAGTATCTTTATCGCACCCACCCAGTATCTTTATCTCACCCACCCAGTATCTCTATCTCACCCAGTATATCTATTTCACCCAATATATCTACCTATCTATGTCACCCAGTATCTCTATCTATCTCGCCCAGTAAATCTGTATATTTATCTATCTCACCCAGTATCTCTATCTATCTCACCCAGTATATCTATCTCACCCAGTATATCTATCGCACTCACCCAGTATATCTATCGCACTCACCCAGTATATCTATCTATCTATCTATCTATCTATCTATCTATCTATCTATCTATCTATCTATCTATCTATCTCACCCAGTATATCTGTATATTTATCTAGCTCACCCAGTATCTCTATCTCACCCAGTATATCTACCTATCTATTGCACCCAGTATATCTATCTATCTATCTATCTATCTATCTATCTATCTATCTATCTATCTATCTATCTATCGCACCCAGTATATCTGTATATTTATCTATCTCACCCAGTATATCTACCTATCTATCTCACCCAGTATATCTATCTATCTCACCCAGTATATCTATCTATCGCACCCAGTATATCTATGTATTGCACCCAGTATATCTATCTATCTATCTATCTATCTATCTATCTATCTATCTATCTATCTATCTATCTATCTATCTATCTATCTATCTCACCCAGTATCTCTATCTATCTCACCCAGTATCTCTATCTATCTCACCCAGTATATCTATCTCACCCAGTATCTCTATCTATCTCACCCAGTATATCTATCTATCTATCTATCTATCTATTTATCTATCTATCTATCTATCTATCTATCTATCTCACCCAGTATATCTGTATATTTATCTATCTCACCCAGTATCTCTATCTCACCCAGTATATCTACCTATCTATCTCACCCAGTATATCTATCTATCTCACCCAGTATATCTATCTATGTATCTATCTATCTATCTATCTATCTATCTATCTATCTATCTATCTATCTATCTATTTATCTATCTATCTCACCTAGTATATATGTATATTTATCTATCTCACCCAGTATCTCTATCTCACCCAGTATCTCTATCTATCTCACCCAGTATCTCTATCTATCTCACCCAGTATCTCTATCTATCTCACCCAGTATATCTATCGCACTTACCCAGTATATCTATCGCACTCACCCAGTATATCTATCTATCTATCTATCTATCTATCTATCTATCTATCTATCTCACCCAGTATATCTGTATATTTATCTATCTCACCCAGTATCTCTATCTCACCCAGTATATCTACCTATCTATCTCACCCAGTATATCTATCTATCGTACCCAGTATATCTATCTATTGCACCCAGTATATCTATCTCACCCACCCAGTATATCTATCTCACCCACCCAGTATCTTTATCGCACCCACCCAGTATCTTTATCTCACCCACCCAGTATCTCTATCTCACCCAGTATATCTATTTCACCCAATATATCTACCTATCTATGTCACCCAGTATCTCTATCTATCTCACCCAGTATATCTATCTCACCCAGTATATCTATCGCACTAACCCAGTATATCTATCTATCTATCTATCTATCTATCTATCTATCTATCTTACCCAGTATATCTGTATATTTATCTAGCTCACCCAGTATCTCTATCTCACCCAGTATATCTACCTATCTATCGCACCCAGTATATCTATCTATTGCACCCAGTATATCTATCTATCTATCTATCTATCTATCTATCTATCTATCTATCTATCTATCTATCTATCTATCTATCTATCTATCTCTCTATCTATCGCACCCAGTATATCTATCTATCTATCTATGTACCTATCTCACACAGTATATCTATCTATCTCACCCAGTATATCTATCTCACCCAGTATATCTATCTATCTATCGATCTATCTATCTATCTCAACCAGTATCTCTATCTCACCCACTATATCTATCTCACCCACTATATCTATCTATCTATCTATCTATCTATCTATCTATCTATCTCACCCAGTATATCTGTATATTTATCTATCTCACCCAGTATATCTACCTATCTATCTCACCCAGTATATCTATCTATCGCACCCAGTATATCCATCTATCTATCTATCTATCTATCTATCTATCTATCTATCTATCTCACCCAGTATATCTATCTATCTATCTATCTATCTATCTATCTATCTATCTATCTATCTATCTATGTACCTATCTCACCCAGTATATCTATCTATCTATTTATCTAGCTGTCTATCTATCTATCTCACCCAGTATCTCTATCTCACCCAGTATATCTACCTATCTATCGCACCCAGTATATCTATCTATCTATCTATCTATCTATCTATCTATCTATCTATCTATCTATCTATCTATCTATCTCACCCAGTATATCTATCTATCTCACCCACTATATCTATCTATCTATCTATCTATCTATCTATCTATCTATTTATCTATCTATCTCACCCAGTATATATGTATATTTATCTATCTCACTCAGTATATATGTATATTTATCTATCTCACCCAGTATATCTATCTATCGCACCCAGTATATCTATCGCACCCAGTATATCTGTATATTTATCTATCTCACCCAGTATCTCTATCTCACCCAGTATATCTACCTATCTATCGCACCCAGTTTATCTATCGCACCCAGTTTATCTATCTATCGCACCCAGTATATCTATATCTATCTATCTATCTATCTATCTATCTATCTATCTATCTATCTATCTATCTATCTACCTATCTATCTATCTCACCCAGTATATCTATCTATCTATCTCACCCAGTATATCTATCTATCTATCTCACCCAGTATATCTATCTATCTATCTATCTATCTATCTATCTATCTATCTATCTATCTATCTATCTATCTATCTCACCCAGTATATCTGTATATTTATCTAGCTCACCCAGTATCTCTATCTCACCCAGTATATCTACCTATCTATTGCACCCAGTATATCTATCTATCTATCTATCTATCTATCTATCTATCTATCTATCTATCTATCGCACCCAGTATATCTGTATATTTATCTATCTCACCCAGTATATCTACCTATCTATCTCACCCAGTATATCTATCTATCTCACCCAGTATATCTATCTATCGCACCCAGTATATCTATGTATTGCACCCAGTATATCTATCTATCTATCTATCTATCTATCTATCTATCTATCTATCTCACCCAGTATCTCTATCTATCTCACCCAGTATCTCTATCTATCTCACCCAGTATATCTATCTCACCCAGTATCTCTATCTATCTCACCCAGTATATCTATCTATCTATCTATCTATCTATTTATCTATCTATCTATCTATCTATCTATCTATCTCACCCAGTATATCTGTATATTTATCTATCTCACCCAGTATCTCTATCTCACCCAGTATATCTACCTATCTATCTCACCCAGTATATCTATCTATCTCACCCAGTATATCTATCTATGTATCTATCTATCTATCTATCTATCTATCTATCTATCTATCTATCTATCTATCTATCTATTTATCTATCTATCTCACCTAGTATATATGTATATTTATCTATCTCACCCAGTATCTCTATCTCACCCAGTATCTCTATCTATCTCACCCAGTATCTCTATCTATCTCACCCAGTATATCTATCTATCTCACCCAGTATATCTATCGCACTTACCCAGTATATCTATCGCACTCACCCAGTATATCTATCTATCTATCTATCTATCTATCTATCTATCTATCTATCTCACCCAGTATATCTGTATATTTATCTATCTCACCCAGTATCTCTATCTCACCCAGTATATCTACCTATCTATCTCACCCAGTATATCTATCTATCGTACCCAGTATATCTATCTATTGCACCCAGTATATCTATCTCACCCACCCAGTATATCTATCTCACCCACCCAGTATCTTTATCGCACCCACCCAGTATCTCTATCTCACCCAGTATATCTATTTCACCCAATATATCTACCTATCTATGTCACCCAGTATCTCTATCTATCTCACCCAGTATATCTATCTCACCCAGTATATCTATCGCACTAACCCAGTATATCTATCTATCTATCTATCTATCTATCTATCTATCTATCTTACCCAGTATATCTGTATATTTATCTAGCTCACCCAGTATCTCTATCTCACCCAGTATATCTACCTATCTATCGCACCCAGTATATCTATCTATTGCACCCAGTATATCTATCTATCTATCTATCTATCTATCTATCTATCTATCTATCTATCTATCTATCTATCTCTCTATCTATCGCACCCAGTATATCTATCTATCTATCTATGTACCTATCTCACACAGTATATCTATCTATCTCACCCAGTATATCTATCTCACCCAGTATATCTATCTCACCCAGTATATCTATCTCACCCAGTATATCTATCTATCTATCGATCTATCTATCTATCTCAACCAGTATCTCTATCTCACCCACTATATCTATCTCACCCACTATATCTATCTATCTATCTATCTATCTATCTATCTATCTATCTATCTCACCCAGTATATCTGTATATTTATCTATCTCACCCAGTATATCTACCTATCTATCTCACCCAGTATATCTATCTATCGCACCCAGTATATCCATCTATCTATCTATCTATCTATCTATCTATCTATCTATCTATCTATCTATCTATCTATCTCACCCAGTATATCTATCTATCTATCTATCTATCTATCTATCTATCTATCTATCTATCTATCTATCTATGTACCTATCTCACCCAGTATATCTATCTATCTATTTATCTAGCTGTCTATCTATCTATCTCACCCAGTATCTCTATCTCACCCAGTATATCTATCTATCTATCTATCTATCTATCTATCTATCTATCTATCTATCTATCTATCTATCTATCTATCTATCTATCTATTTATCTATCTATCTCACCTAGTATATATGTATATTTATCTATCTCACCCAGTATCTCTATCTCACCCAGTATCTCTATCTATCTCACCCAGTATCTCTATCTATCTCACCCAGTATATCTATCGCACTTACCCAGTATATCTATCGCACTCACCCAGTATATCTATCTATCTATCTATCTATCTATCTATCTATCTCACCCAGTATATCTGTATATTTATCTGTCTCACCCAGTATCTCTATCTCACCCAGTATATCTACCTATCTATCTCACCAGTATATCTACCTATCTATCTATCTATCTATCTATCTATCTATCTCACCCAGTATATCTGTATATTTATCTATCTCACCCAGTATATCTACCTATCTATCTCACCCAGTATATCTATCTATCGCACCCAGTATATCCATCTATCTATCTATCTATCTATCTATCTATCTATCTCACCCAGTATATCTATCTATCTATCTATCTATCTATCTATCTATCTATCTATCTATCTATGTACCTATCTCACCCAGTATATCTATCTATCTATTTATCTAGCTGTCTATCTATCTATCTCACCCAGTATCTCTATCTCACCCAGTATATCTATCTATCTCACCCACTATATCTATCTATCTATCTATCTATCTATCTATCTATCTATCTATCTATCTATCTATCTATCTATCTATCTCACCCAGTATATCTGTATATTTATCTATCTCACCCAGTATATCTATCTATCTATTTATCTAGCTGTCTATCTATCTATCTCACCCAGTATCTCTATCTCACCCAGTATATCTATCTATCTCACCCACTATATCTATCTATCTATCTATCTCACCCAGTATCTCTATCTATCTCACCCAGTATCTCTATCTATCTCACCCAGTATCTCTATCTATCTCACCCAGTATATCTATCGCACTTACCCAGTATATCTATCTATCTATCTATCTATCTATCTATCTATCTATCTATCTATCTATCTATCTCACCCAGTATATCTGTATATTTATCTATCTCACCCAGTATCTCTATCTCACCCAGTATATCTACCTATCTATCTCACCCAGTATATCTATCTATCTCACCCAGTATATCTATCTATCGTACCCAGTATATCTATCTATTGCACCCAGTATATCTATCTCACCCACCCAGTATATCTATCTCACCCACCCAGTATCTTTATCGCACCCACCCAGTATCTCTATCTCACCCAGTATATCTATTTCACCCAATATATCTACCTATCTATGTCACCCAGTATCTCTATCTATCTCGCCCAGTAAATCTGTATATTTATCTATCTCACCCAGTATCTCTATCTATCTCACCCAGTATCTCTATCTATCTCACCCAGTATATCTATCTCACCCAGTATATCTATCGCACTCACCCAGTATATCTATCGCACTCACCCAGTATATCTATCTATCTATCTATCTATCTATCTATCTATCTATCTATCTCACCCAGTATATCTGTATATTTATCTAGCTCACCCAGTATCTCTATCTCACCCAGTATATCTACCTATCTATCGCACCCAGTATATCTATCTATTGCACCCAGTATATCTATCTATCTATCTATCTATCTATCTATCTATCTATCTATCTATCTATCGCACCCAGTATATCTGTATATTTATCTATCTCACCCAGTATATCTACCTATCTATCTCACCCAGTATATCTATCTATCGCACCCAGTATATCTATGTATTGCACCCAGTATATCTATCTATCTATCTATCTATCTATCTATCTATCTATCTATCTATCTATCTATCTCACCCAGTATCTCTATCTATCTCACCCAGTATCTCTATCTATCTCACCCAGTATAACTATCGCACTCACCCAGTATATCTATCTATCTATCTATCTATCTATCTATCTATCTATCTATCTCACCCAGTATCTTTATCTCACCCAGTATCTCTATCTCACCCAGTATATCTACCTATCTATCTTACCCAGTATCTCTATCTATCTCACCCAGTATATCTATCTCACCCAGTATCTCTATCTATCTCACCCAGTATATCTATCTATCTATCTATCTATCTATCTATCTATCTATCTATCTATCTATCTATCTATCTATCTATCTCACCCAGTATCTCTATCTATCTCACCCAGTATACCTATCTCACCCAGTATATCTATCTCACCCAGTATATCTATCGAACTCACCCAGTATATCTATCTATCTATCTATCTATCTATCTATCTATCTATCTATCTATCTATCTATCTCACCCAGTATATCTGTATATTTATCTATCTCACCCAGTATCTCTATCTCACCCAGTATATCTACCTATCTATCTCACCCAGTATATCTATCTATCTCACCCAGTATATCTATCTATCTATCTATCTATCTATCTATCTATCTATCTATCTATCTATCTATCTATCTATCTATCTATTTATCTATCTATCTCACCTAGTATATATGTATATTTATCTATCTCACCCAGTATCTCTATCTCACCCAGTATCTCTATCTATCTCACCCAGTATCTCTATCTATCTCACCCAGTATATCTATCGCACTTACCCAGTATATCTATCGCACTCACCCAGTATATCTATCTATCTATCTATCTATCTATCTATCTATCTATCTATCTATCTATCTATCTATCTATCTCACCCAGTATATCTGTATATTTATCTGTCTCACCCAGTATCTCTATCTCACCCAGTATATCTACCTATCTATCTCACCCAGTATATCTATCTATCTCACCCAGTATATCTATCTATCGTACCCAGTATATCTATCTATTGCACCCAGTATATCTATCTCACCCACCCAGTATATCTATCTCACCCACCCAGTATATCTATCTCACCCACCCAGTATCTTTATCGCACCCACCCAGTATCTTTATCTCACCCACCCAGTATCTCTATCTCACCCAGTATATCTATTTCACCCAATATATCTACCTATCTATGTCACCCAGTATCTCTATCTATCTCGCCCAGTAAATCTGTATATTTATCTATCTCACCCAGTATCTCTATCTATCTCACCCAGTATATCTATCTCACCCAGTATATCTATCGCACTCACCCAGTATATCTATCGCACTCACCCAGTATATCTATCTATCTATCTATCTATCTATCTATCTATCTATCTATCTATCTATCTCACCCAGTATATCTGTATATTTATCTAGCTCACCCAGTATCTCTATCTCACCCAGTATATCTACCTATCTATCGCACCCAGTATATCTATCTATTGCACCCAGTATATCTATCTATCTATCTATCTATCTATCTATCTATCTATCTATCTATCTATCTATCTATCTATCTATCTCTCTATCTATCGCACCCAGTATATCTATCTATCTATCTATGTACCTATCTCACACAGTATCTCTATCTCACCCAGTATATCTATCTATCTCACCCAGTATATCTATCTCACCCAGTATATCTATCTCACCCACTATATCTATCTCACCCACTATATCTATCTATCTATCTATCTATCTATCTATCTATCTCACCCAGTATATCTGTATATTTATCTATCTCACCCAGTATATCTGTATATTTATCTATCTCACCCAGTATATCTACCTATCTATCTCACCCAGTATATCTATCTATCGCACCCAGTATATCCATCTATCTATCTATCTATCTATCTATCTATCTATCTATCTATCTATCTATCTATCTATCTATATATCTATCTCACCCAGTCTATCTATCTATCTATCTATCTATCTATCTATCTATCTATCTATCTATGTACCTATCTCACCCAGTATATCTATCTATCTATTTATCTAGCTGTCTATCTATCTATCTCACCCAGTATCTCTATCTCACCCAGTATATCTATCTATCTCACCCACTATATCTATCTATCTATCTATCTATCTATCTATCTATCTATCTATCTATCTATCTATCTATCTATCTCACCCAGTATATCTGTATATTTATCTATCTCACCCAGTATATCTATCTATCTATTTATCTAGCTGTCTATCTATCTATCTCACCCAGTATCTCTATCTCACCCAGTATATCTATCTATCTCACCCACTATATCTATCTATCTCACCCACTATATCTATCTATCTATCTATCTCACCCAGTATCTCTATCTATCTCACCCAGTATCTCTATCTATCTCACCCAGTATATCTATCGCACTTACCCAGTATATCTATCGCACTCACCCAGTATATCTATCTATCTATCTATCTATCTATCTATCTATCTATCTATCTCACCCAGTATATCTGTATATTTATCTAGCTCACCCAGTATCTCTATCTCACCCAGTATATCTACCTATCTATCGCACCCAGTATATCTATCTATTGCACCCAGTATATCTACCTATCTATCTATCTATCTATCTATCTATCTATCTATCTATCTATCTATCTATCTATCTATCTATCTATCTATCTCTCTATCTATCGCACCCAGTATATCTATCTATCTATCTATGTACCTATCTCACACAGTATCTCTATCTCACCCAGTATATCTACCTATCTATCGCACCCAGTATATCTATCTATTGCACCCAGTATATCTATCTATCTATCTATCTATCTATCTATCTATCTATCTCTCTATCTATCTATCTATCTCACCCAGTATATCTGTATATTTATCTATCTCACCCAGTATATCTATCTATCTATTTATCTAGCTGTCTATCTATCTATCTCACCCAGTATCTCTATCTCACCCAGTATATCTATCTATCTCACCCACTATATCTATCTATCTATCTATCTCACCCAGTATCTCTATCTATCTCACCCAGTATCTCTATCTATCTCACCCAGTATATCTATCGCACTTACCCAGTATATCTATCGCACTCACCCAGTATATCTATCTATCTATCTATCTATCTATCTATCTATCTATCTATCTATCTATCTCACCCAGTATATCTGTATATTTATCTAGCTCACCCAGTATCTCTATCTCACCCAGTATATCTACCTATCTATCGCACCCAGTATATCTATCTATTGCACCCAGTCTATCTATCTATCTATCTATCTATCTATCTATCTATCTATCTATCTATCTATCTATCTCTCTATCTATCGCACCCAGTATATCTATCTATCTATCTATGTACCTATCTCACACAGTATCTCTATCTCACCCAGTATATCTATCTATCTCACCCAGTATATCTATCTCACCCAGTATATCTATCTCACCCAGTATATCTATCTATCTATCGATCTATCTATCTATCTCAACCAGTATCTCTATCTCACCCACTATATCTATCTCACCCACTATATCTATCTATCTATCTATCTATCTATCTATCTATCTATCTATCTATCTATCTATCTCACCCAGTATATCTGTATATTTATCTATCTCACCCAGTATATCTACCTATCTATCTCACCCAGTATCTCTATCTCACCCAGTATATCTACCTATCTATCTCACCCAGTATATCTATCTATCGTACCCAGTATATCTATCTATTGCACCCAGTATATCTATCTCACCCACCCAGTATATCTATCTCACCCACCCAGAATATCTATCTCACCCACCCAGTATCTTTATCGCACCCACCCAGTATCTCTATCTCACCCAGTATATCTTTTTCACCCAATATATCTACCTATCTATGTCACCCAGTATCTCTATCTATCTCGCCCAGTAAATCTGTATATTTATCTATCTCACCCAGTATCTCTATCTATCTCACCCAGTATCTCTATCTATCTCACCCAGTATATCTATCTCACCCAGTATATCTATCGCACTCACCCAGTATATCTATCTATCTATCTATCTATCTATCTATCTATCTATCTATCTATCTATCTATCTCACCCAGTATATCTGTATATTTACCTAGCTCACCCAGTATCTCTATCTCACCCAGTATATCTCTCACCCAGTATCTCTATCTATCTCACCCAGTATATCTATCTATCGCACCCAGTATATCTATCTATTGCACCCAGTATATCTATCTATCTATCTATCTATCTATCTATCTATCTATCTATCTATCTATCTATCTATCTATCTATCTATCTATCTATCTATCTCTCTATCTATCGCACCCAGTATATCTATCTATCTATCTATGTACCTATCTCACACAGTATCTCTATCTCACACAGTATCTCTATCTCACCCAGTATCTCTATCCATCTCACCCAGTATCTCTATCTATCTCACCCAGTATATCTATCTATCTATCGATCTATCTATCTATCTCAACCAGTATCTCTATCTCACCCACTATATCTATCTCACCCACTATATCTATCTCACCCACTATATCTATCTATCTATCTATCTATCTATCTATCTATCTATCTATCTATCTATCTATCTATCTATCTATCTATCTCACCCACCCAGTATCTTTATCGCACCCAGTATCTCTATCTCACCCAGTATATCTATTTCACCCAATATATCTACCTATCTATGTCACCCAGTATCTCTATCTATCTCGCCCAGTAAATCTGTATATTTATCTATCTCACCCAGTATATCTATCTATTGCACCCAGTATATCTATCGCACCCACCCAGTATCTCTATCTATCTCACCCAATATATATATTTCACCCAGTATATCTACCTATCTATCGCACCCAGTATATCTGTATATTTATCTATCTCACCCAGTATATCTACCTATCTATCTCACCCAGTATATCTATCTATCTCACCCAGTATATCTATCTATCGCACCCAGTATATCTATGTATTGCACCCAGTATATCTATCTATCTATCTATCTATCTATCTATCTCACCCAGTATCTCTATCTATCTCACCCAGTATCTCTATCTATCTCACCCAGTATAACTATCGCACTCACCCAGTATATCTATCTATCTATCTATCTATCTATCTATCTATCTATCTATCTATCTATCTATCTATCTATCTCACCCAGTATCTTTATCTCACCCAGTATCTCTATCTCACCCAGTATATCTACCTATCTATCTTACCCAGTATCTCTATCTATCTCACCCAGTATATCTATCTCACCCAGTATCTCTATCTATCTCACCCAGTATATCTATCACACTCACCCAGTATATCTATCTATCTATCTATCTATCTATCTATCTATCTATCTATCTATCTATCTATCTCACCCAGTATCTCTATCTATCTCACCCAGTATACCTATCTCACCCAGTATATCTATCGAACTCACCCAGTATATCTATCTATCTATCTATCTATCTATCTATCTATCTATCTATCTATCTATCTATCTCACCCAGTATATCTGTATATTTATCTATCTCACCCAGTATCTCTATCTCACCCAGTATATCTACCTATCTATCTCACCCAGTATATCTATCTATCTCACCCAGTATATCTATCTATCGTACCCAGTATATCTATCTATTGCACCCAGTATATCTATCTCACCCACCCAGTATATCTATCTCACCCACCCAGTATATCTATCTCACCCACCCAGTATCTTTATCGCACCCACCCAGTATCTTTATCTCACCCACCCAGTATCTCTATCTCACCCAGTATATCTATTTCACCCAATATATCTACCTATCTATGTCACCCAGTATCTCTATCTATCTCACCCAGTATATCTATCTCACCCAGTATATCTATCGCACTCACCCAGTATATCTATCGCACTCACCCAGTATATCTATCTATCTATCTATCTATCTCACCCAGTATATCTGTATATTTATCTAGCTCACCCAGTATCTCTATCTCACCCAGTATATCTACCTATCTATCTCACCCAGTATATCTATCTATCTCACCCAGTATATCTATCTATCGCACCCAGTATATCTATCTATCTATCTATCTATCTATCTATCTATCTATCTCTCTATCTATCGCACCCAGTATATCTATCTATCTATCTATGTACCTATCTCACACAGTATCTCTATCTCACCCAGTATCTCTATCCATCTCACCCAGTATATCTATCTCACCCAGTATATCTATCTATCTATCGATCTATCTATCTATCTCAACCAGTATCTCTATCTCACCCACTATATCTATCTCACCCACTATATCTATCTCACCCACTATATCTATCTATCTATCTATCTATCTATCTATCTATCTATCTATCTATCTATCTATCTATCTCACCCACCCAGTATATCTATCTCACCCACCCAGTATATCTATCTCACCCACCCAGTATCTTTATCGCACCCACCCAGTATCTTTATCGCACCCACCCAGTATCTCTATCTCACCCAGTATATCTATTTCACCCAATATATCTACCTATCTATGTCACCCAGTATCTCTATCTATCTCGCCCAGTAAATCTGTATATTTATCTATCTCACCCAGTATCTCTATCTATCTCACCCAGTATATCTATCTCACCCAGTATATCTATCGCACCCACCCAGTATCTCTATCTATCTCACCCAATATATCTATTTCACCCAGTATATCTACCTATCTATCGCACCCAGTATATCTATCTATCTATCTCACCCAGTATATCTATCTATCTCACTCAGTAAATCTGTATATTTATCTATCTTACTCAGTATATCTATCTATTGCACCCAGTCTATCTATCTATCTATCTATCTATCTATCTATCTATCTATCTATCTATCTATCTATCTATCTATCTCACCCATTATATCTGTATATTTATCTATCTCACCCAGTATCTCTATCTCACCCAGTATATCTACCTATCTATCTCACCCAGTATCTCTATCTATCGCACCCACTATATCTGTATATTTATCTATCTCACCCGGTATATCTATCTATCGCACCCAGTATATCTATCTATCTATCTATCTATCTATCTATCTATCTATCTATCTATCTCTCTATCTATCGCACCCAGTATCTCTATCTCACCCAGTATCTCTATCTCACCCAGTATATCTACCTATCTATCTAACCCAGTATATCTATCTATCGCACCCAGTATATCTATCTATCTATCTATCTATCTATCTATCTATCTATCTATCTATCTATCTATCTATCTATCTATCTATCTATCTATCTATCTCACCCAGTATATCTATCTATCTATATCACCCAGTATATCTATCTATCTATCTATCTATCTATCTATCTATCTATCTATCTATCTCACCCAGTATATCTATCTATCTATTTATCTAGCTGTCTATCTATCTATCTCACCCAGTATCTCTATCTCACCCAGTATATCTACCTATCTATCGCACCCAGTATATCTATCTATCTATCTATCTATCTATCTATCTATCTATCTATCTATCTATCTATCTATCTATCTATCTATCTATCTCACCCAGTATATCTATCTATCTCACCCACTATATCTATCTATCTATCTATCTATCTATCTATCTATCTATCTATTTATCTATCTATCTCACCCAGTATATATGTATATTTATCTATCTCACTCAGTATATATGTATATTTATCTATCTCACCCAGTATATCTATCTATCGCACCCAGTATATCTATCGCACCCAGTATATCTGTATATTTATCTATCTCACCCAGTATCTCTATCTCACCCAGTATATCTACCTATCTATCGCACCCAGTTTATCTATCGCACCCAGTTTATCTATCTATCGCACCCAGTATATCTATATCTATCTATCTATCTATCTATCTATCTATCTATCTATCTATCTATCTATCTACCTATCTATCTATCTCACCCAGTATATCTATCTATCTATCTCACCCAGTATATCTATCTATCTATCTCACCCAGTATATCTATCTATCTATCTATCTATCTATCTATCTATCTATCTATCTATCTATCTATCGCACCCAGTATATCTATCGCACTCACCCAGTATATCTATCTATCTATCTATCTATCTATCTATCTATCTATCTATCTATCTATCTATCTATCTATCTATCTCACCCAGTATATCTATCTATCTATCTATCTATCTATCTATCTATCTATCTATCTATCTATCTATCTATCTATCTATCTCACCCAGTATATCTATCTATGTACCTATCTCACCCAGTATATCTATCTATCTATTTATCTAGCTGTCTATCTATCTATCTCACCCAGTATCTCTATCTCACCCAGTATATCTATCTATCTCACCCACTATATCTATCTATCTATCTATCTATCTATCTATCTATCTATCTATCTATCTATCTATCTCACCCAGTATCTCTATCTATCTCACCCAGTATATCTATCGCACTCACCCAGTATATCTATCTATCTATCTATCTATCTATCTATCTATCTATCTATCTATCTATCTATCTATCTATCTATCTATCTATCTCACCCAGTATCTTTATCTTACCCAGTATCTCTATCTATCTCACCCAGTATATCTATCACACTCACCCAGTATATCTATCTATCTATCTATCTATCTATCTATCTATCTATCGCACCCAGTATATCTATCTATCGCACCCAGTATATCTATCTCACCCAGTATTTCTATCTATCTCACCCAGTATATCTATCTATCGCACCCAGTATATCTATCTCACCCAGTATATCTATCTATCTCACCCAGTATATCTATCGAACTCACCCAGTATATCTATCTATCTATCTATCTATCTATCTATCTATCGCACCCAGTATATCTATCTCACCCAGTATTTCTATCTATCTCACCCAGTATATCTATCTATCGCACCCAGTATATCTATCTCACCCAGTATATCTATCTATCTCACCCAGTATATCTATCTATCTCACCCAGTATATCTATCGAACTCACCCAGTATATCTATCGAACTCACCCAGTATATCTATATATTTATCTATCTCACCCAGTATATCTATCTCACCCAGTATATCTATCGAACTCACCCAGTATATCTATCTATCTATCTATCTATCTATCTATCTATCTATCTATCTATCTATCTATCTATCTCACCCAGTATATCTGTATATTTATCTATCTCACCCAGTATCTCTATCTCACCCAGTATATCTATCTCACCCAGTATATCTATCTATCTATCTATCTATCTATCTCACCCAGTATATCTGTATATTTATCTATCTCACTCAGTATCTCTTTCTCACCCAGTATATCTACCTATCTATCTCACCCAGTATATCTATCTATCGCACCCAGTATATCTATCTATCACACCCAGTATATCTATCTATCTATCTATCTCACCCAGTATATCTATCTATCTATCTATCTATCTATCTATCTATCTATCTATCTATCTATCTATCTATCTATCTATCTCACCCAGTATATCTGTATATTTATCTATCTCACCCAGTATCTCTATCTCACCCAGTATATCTATCTATCTATCTCACCCAGTATATCTATCTATCTATCTATCTATCTATCTCACCCAGTATATCTGTATATTTATCTATCTCACCCAGTATCTCTATCTCACCCAGTATATCTATCTATCTATCTCACCCAGTATATCTATCTATCTATCTATCTATCTATCTATCTATCTATCTATCTATCTATCTATCTATCTATCTATCTCACCCAGTATATCTATCTATCTATCTATCTATCTATCTATCTATCTATCTATCTATCTATCTATCTATCTCACCCAGTATATCTGTATATTCATCTATCTCACCCAGTATCTCTATCTCACCCAGTATCTCTATCTCACCCAGTATCTCTATCTCACCCAGTATATCTACCTAGCTATCTCACCCGGTATATTTATCGATCGCACCCAGTATATCTCTCTCACCCAGTATATCTATCTATCTATCTATCTATCTATCTATCTATCTATCTTTCTATCTATCTATCTCACCCAGTATATCTGTATATTTATCTATCTTACCCAGTATCTCTATCTCACCCAGTATCTCTATTTCACCCAGTATATCTATCTATCTCACCCAGTATATCTATCTCACCCAGTATATCTACCTATCTATCTCACCCAGTATCTCTATCTATCTCACCCAGTATATCTATCTATCTATCTATCTATCTATCTATCTATCTATCTATCTATCTATGTACCTATCTCACCCAGTATATCTATCTATCTATTTATCTAGCTGTCTCTCTATCTATCTCACCCAGTATCTCTATCTCACCCAGTATATCTATCTATCTCACCCACTATATCTATCTATTTATCTATTTATCTATCTATCTATCTATCTATTTATCTATCTATCTCACCTAGTATATATGTATATTTATCTATCTCACCCAATATATCTATCTCACCCAGTATCTCTATCTATCTCACCCAGTATATCTCACCCATTATATCTGTATATTTATCTATCTCACCCAGTATCTCTATCTATTGCACCCAGTAAATCTATCTATCTATCTATCTATCTATCTATCTATCTATCTATCTATCTATCTATCTATCTATCTCACCCAGTATCTCTATCTATCTCACCCAGTATCTCTATATATCTCACCCAGTATATCTATCGCACTCACCCAGTATATCTATCTATCTATCTATCTATCTATCTATCTATCTATCTATCTATCTATCTCACCCAGTATCTCTATCTCACCCAGTATATCTATCTATCTATCTCACCCACTCTATCTATCTATCTATCTATCTATCTATCTATCTATCTATCTATCTATCTATCTCACCCAGTATCTCTATCTATCTCACCCAGTAAATCTGTATATTTATCTATCTCACCCAGTATATCTATCTATCTCACCCAGTATATCTATCTATCGCACCCAGTATATCTATCTATCTATCTATCTATCTATCTATCTATCTATCTATCTATCTATCTCACCCAGTATCTCTATCTCACCCAGTATATCTATCTATCTCACCCACTCTATCTATCTATCTATCTATCTATCTATCTATCTATCTATCTATCTATCTATCTATCTATCTATCTCACCCAGTATATCTATCTATCTCACCCAGTATATCTATCTATCTCACCCAGTATATCTGTATATTTATTTATCTCACCCAGTATATCTATCTATCTATCTCACCCAGTATATCTATCTCACCCACTATATCTATCTCACCCACTATATCTATCTATCTATCTATCTATCTATCTATCTATCTATCTATCTATCTATCTATCTCACCCACCCAGTAAATCTATCTCACCCACCTAGTATCTTTATCGCACCCAGTATCTCTATCTCACCCAGTATATCTATCTCACCCAGTATATCTATCTATCTATCTATCTATGTCACCCAGTATCTCTATCTATCTCACACAGTAAATCTGTATATTTATCTATCTCACCCAGTATATCTATCTCACCCAGTAGTATATATCTGTATATTTATCTATCTCACCCAGTATATCTATTGCACCCAGTATATCTATCGCACCCACCCAGTATCTCTATCTATCGCACCCAGTGTATCTATCGCACCCAGTATCTCTATCTATCGCTCTATCTATCTTATCCAGTATATCTATCTTACCCAGTATATCTGTATATCTATCTAACTCACCCAGTATCTCTATCTATCTCACTCAGGAAATCTGTATATTTATCTATCTCACCCAGTATCTCTATCTCACCCAGTGTATCTACCTATCTATCTCACCCAGTATATCTATCTATCGCACCCAGTATATCTATCTATCGCACCCAGTATATCTATCTCACCCAGTATATTTATCGCACTCACCCAGTATATCTATCTATCTATCTATCTATCTATCTATCTATCTATCTATCTATCTATCTATCTATCTCACCCAGTATATCTATATCTATCTATCTATCTATCTATCTATCTATCTATCTATCTATCTATCTATCTATCTATCTATCTATCTCACCCAGTACATCTATCTATCCATCTATGTACCTATCTTACCCAGTATATCTATCTATCTATCTATCTATCTATTTATCTATCTATCTATGTACCTATCTTACCCAGTATATCTATCTATCTATCTATCTATCTATCTATCTATCTATCTATCTCACCCAGTATATCTATCTATCTATCTATCTATCTATCTATCTATCTATCTATCTATCTATCTATCTATCTATCTATCTCACCCCGTATATCTATCTATCTATCTATCTATCTATCTATCTATCTATCTATCTATCTATCTCACCCAGTATATCTGTATATTTATCTATCTATCTATCTATCTCTATCTCACCCAGCATATCTACATATCTATCTCACCCAGTATCTCTATCTATCGCACCCAGTCTATCTATCTATCTATCTATCTATCTATCTATCTATCTATCTATCTATCTATCTCACCCAGTATATCTATCTATCTATCTATCTATCTATCTATCTATCTATCTATCTATCTATCTATCTATCTATCTATCTCACCCAGTATATCTATCTATCTATTTATCTAGCTGTCTATCTATCTATCTCACCCACTATCTCTATCTATCTCATCCTGTATATATATCTATATCACCCACTATATCTATCTATCTATCTCACCCACTATATCTATCTATCTATTTATCTATCGCACCCAGTATATCTATCTCACTCAATAAATCTGTATATTTATCTATCTCACCCAGTATATCTATCTATTGCACCCAGTATATCTACATATCTATCTCACCCAGTATATCTATCTATCTACCTATCTATCTCACCCACTATATCTATCTCACCCACTATATCTATCTCACCCACTATATCTATCTATCTATCTATCTATCTATCTATCTATCTATCTATCTGTCTATCGCACCCACCCAGTATATCTATCTCACTCACCCAGTTTCTTTATCGCACCCAGTATCTCTATCTCACCCAGTATATCTATTTCACCCAATATATCTACCTATCTATGTCACCCAGTATCTCTATCTATCTCACCTAATAAATCTGTATATTTATCTATCTCACCCAGTATATCTATCGCACCCAGTATTATATATCTGTATATTTATCTATCTCACCCAGTATATCTATCTATTGCACCCAGTATATCTATCTATTGCACCCAGTATATCTATCGCACCCACCCAGTATCTCTATCTAAAGCTCTATCTATCTCACCCAGTATCTCTATCTATCTCACTCAGGAAATCTGTATATATATCTATCTCACCCAGTATATCTATCTATCGCACCCAGTATATCTATATATTTATCTATCTCACCCAGTATCTCTATCTATCTCACCCAGTATATCTATCTATCTATCTATCTATCTATCTATCTCACCCAGTATCTCTATCTCACCCAGTATATCTACCTATCTATCTCACCCAGTATATCTATCTATCGCACCCAGTATATCTATCTATTGCACCCAGTATATCTATCTATCTATCTATCTATCTATCTATATATCTATCTATCGCACCCAGTATATCTATCTATCGCACCCAGTATATCTATCTATTGCACCCAGTATATCTATCTATCTATCTATCTATCTATCTATCTATCTATCTATCTATCTATCTCACCCAGTATATCTATCTATCTATCTATCTATCTATTTATCTATCTATCTATATATCTATTTATCTATTTATCTATCTATCTCACCCAGTATATATGTATATTTATCTATCTCACCCAGTATATATGTATATTTATCTATCTCACCCAGTATATCTATCTATCGCACCCAGTATATCTATCTCACCCAGTATATCTGTATATTTATCTATCTCACCCAGTATCTCTATCTATTGCACCCAGTATATCTATCTATCTATCTATCTATCTATCTATCTATCTATCTATCTATCTATCTATCTATCTATCTCACCCAGTATATCTGTATATTTATCTATCTCACCCAGTATCTCTATCTCACCCAGTATCTCTATTTCACCCAGTATATCTATCTATCGCACCCAGTATATCTATATCTATCTATCTATCTATCTATCTATCTATCTATCTCACCCAGTATATCTATCTATCTATCTCACCCAGTATATCTATCTATCTATCTCACCCAGTATATCTATCTATCTATCTATCTATCTATCTATCTATCTATCTATCTATCTATCTATCGCACCCAGTATATCTATCTCACCCAGTATCTCTATCTATCTCACCCAGTATATCTATCGCACCCAGTATATCTATCGCACTCACCCAGTATATCTATCTATCTATCTATCTATCTATCTATCTATCTATCTATCTATCTATCTATCTATCTATCTATCTCACCCAGTATATCTGTATATTTATCTATCTCACCCAGTATATCTATTGCACCCAGTATATCTATCTCACCCAGTATTATATATCTGTATATTTATCTATCTCACCCAGTATATCTATCTATTGCACCCAGTATATCTTTTGCACCCACCCAGTATCTCTATCTATCTATCGCACCCAGTATATCTATCTATCTATCTATCTATCTATCTATCTATCTATCTATCTCTCTATCTATCGCACCCAGTATCTCTATCTCACCCAGTATCTCTATCTCACCCAGTATATCTACCTATCTATCTAACCCAGTATATCTATCTATCTATCTATCTATCTATCTATCTATCTATCTATCTATCTATCTATCTATCTATCTCACCCAGTATATCTATCTATCTATATCACCCAGTATATCTATCTATCTATCTATCTATCTATCTATCTATCTATCTATCTATCTATCTCACCCAGTATATCTATCTATCTATTTATCTAGCTGTCTATCTATCTATCTCACCCAGTATCTCTATCTCACCCAGTATATCTACCTATCTATCGCACCCAGTATATCTATCTATCTATCTATCTATCTATCTATCTATCTATCTATCTATCTATCTATCTATCTATCTATCTATCTATCTATCTCACCCAGTATATCTATCTATCTCACCCACTATATCTATCTATCTATCTATCTATCTATCTATCTATCTATCTATTTATCTATCTATCTCACCCAGTATATATGTATATTTATCTATCTCACTCAGTATATATGTATATTTATCTATCTCACCCAGTATATCTATCTATCGCACCCAGTATATCTATCGCACCCAGTATATCTGTATATTTATCTATCTCACCCAGTATCTCTATCTCACCCAGTATATCTACCTATCTATCGCACCCAGTTTATCTATCGCACCCAGTTTATCTATCTATCGCACCCAGTATATCTATATCTATCTATCTATCTATCTATCTATCTATCTATCTATCTATCTATCTATCTACCTATCTATCTATCTCACCCAGTATATCTATCTATCTATCTCACCCAGTATATCTATCTATCTATCTCACCCAGTATATCTATCTATCTATCTATCTATCTATCTATCTATCTATCTATCTATCTATCGCACCCAGTATATCTATCGCACTCACCCAGTATATCTATCTATCTATCTATCTATCTATCTATCTATCTATCTATCTATCTATCTATCTATCTATCTCACCCAGTATATCTATCTATCTATCTATCTATCTATCTATCTATCTATCTATCTATCTATCTATCTATCTATCTATCTATCTCACCCAGTATATCTATCTATGTACCTATCTCACCCAGTATATCTATCTATCTATTTATCTAGCTGTCTATCTATCTATCTCACCCAGTATCTCTATCTCACCCAGTATATCTATCTATCTCACCCACTATATCTATCTATCTATCTATCTATCTATCTATCTATCTATCTATCTATCTATCTATCTCACCCAGTATCTCTATCTATCTCACCCAGTATATCTATCGCACTCACCCAGTATATCTATCTATCTATCTATCTATCTATCTATCTATCTATCTATCTATCTATCTATCTATCTATCTCACCCAGTATCTTTATCTTACCCAGTATCTCTATCTATCTCACCCAGTATATCTATCACACTCACCCAGTATATCTATCTATCTATCTATCTATCTATCTATCTATCTATCTATCGCACCCAGTATATCTATCTATCGCACCCAGTATATCTATCTCACCCAGTATTTCTATCTATCTCACCCAGTATATCTATCTATCGCACCCAGTATATCTATCTCACCCAGTATATCTATCTATCTCACCCAGTATATCTATCGAACTCACCCAGTATATCTATCTATCTATCTATCTATCTATCTATCTATCGCACCCAGTATATCTATCTCACCCAGTATTTCTATCTATCTCACCCAGTATATCTATCTATCGCACCCAGTATATCTATCTCACCCAGTATATCTATCTATCTCACCCAGTATATCTATCTATCTCACCCAGTATATCTATCGAACTCACCCAGTATATCTATCGAACTCACCCAGTATATCTATATATTTATCTATCTCACCCAGTATATCTATCTCACCCAGTATATCTATCGAACTCACCCAGTATATCTATCTATCTATCTATCTATCTATCTATCTATCTATCTATCTATCTATCTATCTCACCCAGTATATCTGTATATTTATCTATCTCACCCAGTATCTCTATCTCACCCAGTATATCTATCTCACCCAGTATATCTATCTATCTATCTATCTATCTATCTATCTCACCCAGTATATCTGTATATTTATCTATCTCACTCAGTATCTCTTTCTCACCCAGTATATCTACCTATCTATCTCACCCAGTATATCTATCTATCGCACCCAGTATATCTATCTATCACACCCAGTATATCTATCTATCTATCTATCTCACCCAGTATATCTATCTATCTATCTATCTATCTATCTATCTATCTATCTATCTATCTATCTATCTATCTATCTATCTATCTCACCCAGTATATCTGTATATTTATCTATCTCACCCAGTATCTCTATCTCACCCAGTATATCTATCTATCTATCTCACCCAGTATATCTATCTATCTATCTATCTATCTATCTCACCCAGTATATCTGTATATTTATCTATCTCACCCAGTATCTCTATCTCACCCAGTATATCTATCTATCTATCTCACCCAGTATATCTATCTATCTATCTATCTATCTATCTATCTATCTATCTATCTATCTATCTATCTATCTCACCCAGTATATCTATCTATCTATCTATCTATCTATCTATCTATCTATCTATCTATCTATCTATCTATCTATCTCACCCAGTATATCTGTATATTCATCTATCTCACCCAGTATCTCTATCTCACCCAGTATCTCTATCTCACCCAGTATCTCTATCTCACCCAGTATATCTACCTAGCTATCTCACCCGGTATATTTATCGATCGCACCCAGTATATCTATCTCACCCAGTATCTCTGGCTATCTCACCCAGTATATCTCTCTCACCCAGTATATCTATCTATCTATCTATCTATCTATCTATCTATCTATCTTTCTATCTATCTATCTCACCCAGTATATCTGTATATTTATCTATCTTACCCAGTATCTCTATCTCACCCAGTATCTCTATTTCACCCAGTATATCTATCTATCTCACCCAGTATATCTATCTCACCCAGTATATCTACCTATCTATCTCACCCAGTATCTCTATCTATCTCACCCAGTATATCTATCTATCTATCTATCTATCTATCTATCTATCTATCTATCTATCTATCTATGTACCTATCTCACCCAGTATATCTATCTATCTATTTATCTAGCTGTCTCTCTATCTATCTCACCCAGTATCTCTATCTCACCCAGTATATCTATCTATCTCACCCACTATATCTATCTATTTATCTATTTATCTATCTATCTATCTATCTATTTATCTATCTATCTCACCTAGTATATATGTATATTTATCTATCTCACCCAATATATCTATCTCACCCAGTATCTCTATCTATCTCACCCAGTATATCTCACCCATTATATCTGTATATTTATCTATCTCACCCAGTATCTCTATCTATTGCACCCAGTAAATCTATCTATCTATCTATCTATCTATCTATCTATCTATCTATCTATCTATCTATCTATCTCACCCAGTATCTCTATCTATCTCACCCAGTATCTCTATATATCTCACCCAGTATATCTATCGCACTCACCCAGTATATCTATCTATCTATCTATCTATCTATCTATCTATCTATCTATCTATCTATCTCACCCAGTATCTCTATCTCACCCAGTATATCTATCTATCTATCTCACCCACTCTATCTATCTATCTATCTATCTATCTATCTATCTATCTATCTATCTATCTCACCCAGTATCTCTATCTATCTCACCCAGTAAATCTGTATATTTATCTATCTCACCCAGTATATCTATCTATCTCACCCAGTATATCTATCTATCGCACCCAGTATATCTATCTATCTATCTATCTATCTATCTATCTATCTATCTATCTATCTCACCCAGTATCTCTATCTCACCCAGTATATCTATCTATCTCACCCACTCTATCTATCTATCTATCTATCTATCTATCTATCTATCTATCTATCTATCTATCTATCTATCTATCTATCTCACCCAGTATATCTATCTATCTCACCCAGTATATCTATCTATCTCACCCAGTATATCTGTATATTTATTTATCTCACCCAGTATATCTATCTATCTATCTCACCCAGTATATCTATCTCACCCACTATATCTATCTCACCCACTATATCTATCTATCTATCTATCTATCTATCTATCTATCTATCTATCTATCTATCTATCTATCTCACCCACCCAGTAAATCTATCTCACCCACCTAGTATCTTTATCGCACCCAGTATCTCTATCTCACCCAGTATATCTATCTCACCCAGTATATCTATCTATCTATCTATCTATGTCACCCAGTATCTCTATCTATCTCACACAGTAAATCTGTATATTTATCTATCTCACCCAGTATATCTATCTCACCCAGTAGTATATATCTGTATATTTATCTATCTCACCCAGTATATCTATTGCACCCAGTATATCTATCGCACCCACCCAGTATCTCTATCTATCGCACCCAGTGTATCTATCGCACCCAGTATCTCTATCTATCGCTCTATCTATCTTATCCAGTATATCTATCTTACCCAGTATATCTGTATATCTATCTAACTCACCCAGTATCTCTATCTATCTCACTCAGGAAATCTGTATATTTATCTATCTCACCCAGTATCTCTATCTCACCCAGTGTATCTACCTATCTATCTCACCCAGTATATCTATCTATCGCACCCAGTATATCTATCTATCGCACCCAGTATATCTATCTCACCCAGTATATTTATCGCACTCACCCAGTATATCTATCTATCTATCTATCTATCTATCTATCTATCTATCTATCTATCTATCTATCTCACCCAGTATATCTATATCTATCTATCTATCTATCTATCTATCTATCTATCTATCTATCTATCTATCTATCTATCTCACCCAGTACATCTATCTATCCATCTATGTACCTATCTTACCCAGTATATCTATCTATCTATCTATCTATCTATTTATCTATCTATCTATGTACCTATCTTACCCAGTATATCTATCTATCTATCTATCTATCTATCTATCTATCTATCTCACCCAGTATATCTATCTATCTATCTATCTATCTATCTATCTATCTATCTATCTATCTATCTATCTATCTATCTCACCCCGTATATCTATCTATCTATCTATCTATCTATCTATCTATCTATCTATCTATCTCACCCAGTATATCTGTATATTTATCTATCTATCTATCTATCTCTATCTCACCCAGCATATCTACATATCTATCTCACCCAGTATCTCTATCTATCGCACCCAGTCTATCTATCTATCTATCTATCTATCTATCTATCTATCTATCTATCTATCTATCTATCTCACCCAGTATATCTATCTATCTATCTATCTATCTATCTATCTATCTATCTATCTATCTATCTATCTATCTATCTATCTATCTCACCCAGTATATCTATCTATCTATTTATCTAGCTGTCTATCTATCTATCTCACCCACTATCTCTATCTATCTCATCCTGTATATATATCTATATCACCCACTATATCTATCTATCTATCTCACCCACTATATCTATCTATCTATTTATCTATCGCACCCAGTATATCTATCTCACTCAATAAATCTGTATATTTATCTATCTCACCCAGTATATCTATCTATTGCACCCAGTATATCTACATATCTATCTCACCCAGTATATCTATCTATCTACCTATCTATCTCACCCACTATATCTATCTCACCCACTATATCTATCTCACCCACTATATCTATCTATCTATCTATCTATCTATCTATCTATCTATCTATCTATCTGTCTATCGCACCCACCCAGTATATCTATCTCACTCACCCAGTTTCTTTATCGCACCCAGTATCTCTATCTCACCCAGTATATCTATTTCACCCAATATATCTACCTATCTATGTCACCCAGTATCTCTATCTATCTCACCTAATAAATCTGTATATTTATCTATCTCACCCAGTATATCTATCGCACCCAGTATTATATATCTGTATATTTATCTATCTCACCCAGTATATCTATCTATTGCACCCAGTATATCTATCTATTGCACCCAGTATATCTATCGCACCCACCCAGTATCTCTATCTAAAGCTCTATCTATCTCACCCAGTATCTCTATCTATCTCACTCAGGAAATCTGTATATATATCTATCTCACCCAGTATATCTATCTATCGCACCCAGTATATCTATATATTTATCTATCTCACCCAGTATCTCTATCTATCTCACCCAGTATATCTATCTATCTATCTATCTATCTATCTATCTCACCCAGTATCTCTATCTCACCCAGTATATCTACCTATCTATCTCACCCAGTATATCTATCTATCGCACCCAGTATATCTATCTATTGCACCCAGTATATCTATCTATCTATCTATCTATCTATCTATCTATCTATCTATCTATCTCACCCAGTATATCTATCTATCGCACCCAGTATATCTATCTATTGCACCCAGTATATCTATCTATCTATCTATCTATCTATCTATCTATCTATCTATCTATCTATCTATCTCACCCAGTATATCTATCTATCTATCTATCTATCTATTTATCTATCTATCTATATATCTATTTATCTATTTATCTATCTATCTCACCCAGTATATATGTATATTTATCTATCTCACCCAGTATATATGTATATTTATCTATCTCACCCAGTATATCTATCTATCGCACCCAGTATATCTATCTCACCCAGTATATCTGTATATTTATCTATCTCACCCAGTATCTCTATCTATTGCACCCAGTATATCTATCTATCTATCTATCTATCTATCTATCTATCTATCTATCTATCTATCTATCTATCTATCTATCTATCTCACCCAGTATATCTGTATATTTATCTATCTCACCCAGTATCTCTATCTCACCCAGTATCTCTATTTCACCCAGTATATC
This sequence comes from Lithobates pipiens, assembly GCF_037356315.1. Taxonomy (NCBI): domain Eukaryota; kingdom Metazoa; phylum Chordata; class Amphibia; order Anura; family Ranidae; genus Lithobates; species Lithobates pipiens. Next base: position 328,570,292 of record NW_027507903.1, on the reverse strand, counting down.
TATCTATCGCACCCAGTATATCTATATCTATCTATCTATCTATCTATCTATCTATCTATCTCACCCAGTATATCTATCTATCTATCTCACCCAGTATATCTATCTATCTATCTCACCCAGTATATCTATCTATCTATCTATCTATCTATCTATCTATCTATCTATCTATCTATCTATCTATCTATCGCACCCAGTATATCTATCTCACCCAGTATCTCTATCTATCTCACCCAGTATATCTATCGCACCCAGTATATCTATCGCACTCACCCAGTATATCTATCTATCTATCTATCTATCTATCTATCTATCTATCTATCTATCTATCTATCTATCTATCTATCTCACCCAGTATATCTGTATATTTATCTATCTCACCCAGTATATCTATTGCACCCAGTATATCTATCTCACCCAGTATTATATATCTGTATATTTATCTATCTCACCCAGTATATCTATCTATTGCACCCAGTATATCTTTTGCACCCACCCAGTATCTCTATCTATCTCACCCAATATATCTATCTCACCCAGTATATCTATCTATCTATCTCACCCAGTATATCTGTATATTTATCTATCTCACCCAGTATCTCTTTCTATCTCACTCAGTAAATCTGTATATTTATCTATCTCACTCAGTATATCTATCTATTGCACCCAGTCTATCTATCTATCTATCTATCTATCTATCTATGTACCTATCTCACCCAGTATATCTATCTATCTATTTATCTAGCTGTCTATCTATCTATCTCACCCAGTATCTCTATCTCACCCAGTATATCTATCTATCTCACCCACTATATCTATCTATCTATCTATCTATCTATCTATCTATCTATCTATCTATCTATCTATCTATCTCACCCAGTATCTCTATCTATCTCACCCAGTATATCTATCGCACTCACCCAGTATATCTATCTATCTATCTATCTATCTATCTATCTATCTATCTATCTATCTATCTATCTATCTATCTATCTCACCCAGTATATCTGTATATTTATCTATCTCACCCAGTATATCTATTGCACCCAGTATATCTATTGCACCCAGTATATCTATCTCACCCAGTATTACATATCTGTATATTTATCTATCTCACCCAGTATATCTATCTATTGCACCCAGTATATCTTTTGCACCCACCCAGTATCTCTATCTATCTCACCCAATATATCTATCTCACCCAGTATATCTATCTATCTATCTATCTCACCCAGTATATCTGTATATTTATCTATCTCACCCAGTATCTCTTTCTATCTCACTCAGTAAATCTGTATATTTATCTATCTCACTCAGTATATCTATCTATTGCACCCAGTCTATCTATCTATCTATCTATCTATCTATCTATCTATCTATCTATCTATCTATCTCACCCAGTATATCTATCTATCTATCTATCTATCTATGTACCTATCTCACCCAGTATATCTATCTATCTATTTATCTAGCTGTCTATCTATCTATCTCACCCAGTATCTCTATCTCACCCAGTATATCTATCTATCTCACCCACTATATCTATCTATCTATCTATCTATCTATCTATCTATCTATCTATCTATCTATCTATCTATCTATTTATCTATCTATCTCACCTAGTATATATGTATATTTATCTATCTCACCCAGTATCTCTATCTCACCCAGTATCTCTATCTATCTCACCCAGTATCTCTATCTATCTCACCCAGTATATCTATCGCACTTACCCAGTATATCTATCGCACTCACCCAGTATATCTATCTATCTCACCCAGTATATCTATCTATCGTACCCAGTATATCTATCTATTGCACCCAGTATATCTATCTCACCCACCCAGTATATCTATCTCACCCACCCAGTATCTTTATCGCACCCACCCAGTATCTTTATCTCACCCACCCAGTATCTCTATCTCACCCAGTATATCTATTTCACCCAATATATCTACCTATCTATGTCACCCAGTATCTCTATCTATCTCGCCCAGTAAATCTGTATATTTATCTATCTCACCCAGTATCTCTATCTATCTCACCCAGTATATCTATCTCACCCAGTATATCTATCGCACTCACCCAGTATATCTATCGCACTCACCCAGTATATCTATCTATCTATCTATCTATCTATCTATCTATCTATCTATCTATCTATCTATCTATCTATCTATCTATCTATCTATCTATCTCACCCAGTATATCTGTATATTTATCTAGCTCACCCAGTATCTCTATCTCACCCAGTATATCTACCTATCTATTGCACCCAGTATATCTATCTATCTATCTATCTATCTATCTATCTATCTATCTATCTATCTATCTATCGCACCCAGTATATCTGTATATTTATCTATCTCACCCAGTATATCTACCTATCTATCTCACCCAGTATATCTATCTATCTCACCCAGTATATCTATCTATCGCACCCAGTATATCTATGTATTGCACCCAGTATATCTATCTATCTATCTATCTATCTATCTATCTATCTATCTATCTATCTATCTATCTATCTATCTCACCCAGTATCTCTATCTATCTCACCCAGTATCTCTATCTATCTCACCCAGTATATCTATCTCACCCAGTATCTCTATCTATCTCACCCAGTATATCTATCTATCTATCTATCTATCTATTTATCTATCTATCTATCTATCTATCTATCTATCTATCTCACCCAGTATATCTGTATATTTATCTATCTCACCCAGTATCTCTATCTCACCCAGTATATCTACCTATCTATCTCACCCAGTATATCTATCTATCTCACCCAGTATATCTATCTATGTATCTATCTATCTATCTATCTATCTATCTATCTATCTATCTATCTATCTATTTATCTATCTATCTCACCTAGTATATATGTATATTTATCTATCTCACCCAGTATCTCTATCTCACCCAGTATCTCTATCTATCTCACCCAGTATCTCTATCTATCTCACCCAGTATCTCTATCTATCTCACCCAGTATATCTATCGCACTTACCCAGTATATCTATCGCACTCACCCAGTATATCTATCTATCTATCTATCTATCTATCTATCTATCTATCTATCTATCTCACCCAGTATATCTGTATATTTATCTATCTCACCCAGTATCTCTATCTCACCCAGTATATCTACCTATCTATCTCACCCAGTATATCTATCTATCGTACCCAGTATATCTATCTATTGCACCCAGTATATCTATCTCACCCACCCAGTATATCTATCTCACCCACCCAGTATCTTTATCGCACCCACCCAGTATCTTTATCTCACCCACCCAGTATCTCTATCTCACCCAGTATATCTATTTCACCCAATATATCTACCTATCTATGTCACCCAGTATCTCTATCTATCTCACCCAGTATATCTATCTCACCCAGTATATCTATCGCACTAACCCAGTATATCTATCTATCTATCTATCTATCTATCTATCTATCTTACCCAGTATATCTGTATATTTATCTAGCTCACCCAGTATCTCTATCTCACCCAGTATATCTACCTATCTATCGCACCCAGTATATCTATCTATTGCACCCAGTATATCTATCTATCTATCTATCTATCTATCTATCTATCTATCTATCTATCTATCTATCTATCTATCTCTCTATCTATCGCACCCAGTATATCTATCTATCTATCTATGTACCTATCTCACACAGTATATCTATCTATCTCACCCAGTATATCTATCTCACCCAGTATATCTATCTCACCCAGTATATCTATCTCACCCAGTATATCTATCTATCTATCGATCTATCTATCTATCTCAACCAGTATCTCTATCTCACCCACTATATCTATCTCACCCACTATATCTATCTATCTATCTATCTATCTATCTATCTATCTATCTATCTATCTATCTATCTATCTCACCCAGTATATCTGTATATTTATCTATCTCACCCAGTATATCTACCTATCTATCTCACCCAGTATATCTATCTATCGCACCCAGTATATCCATCTATCTATCTATCTATCTATCTATCTATCTATCTATCTATCTATCTCACCCAGTATATCTATCTATCTATCTATCTATCTATCTATCTATCTATCTATCTATCTATCTATCTATCTATCTATGTACCTATCTCACCCAGTATATCTATCTATCTATTTATCTAGCTGTCTATCTATCTATCTCACCCAGTATCTCTATCTCACCCAGTATATCTATCTATCTATCTATCTATCTATCTATCTATCTATCTATCTATCTATCTATCTATCTATCTATTTATCTATCTATCTCACCTAGTATATATGTATATTTATCTATCTCACCCAGTATCTCTATCTCACCCAGTATCTCTATCTATCTCACCCAGTATATCTATCGCACTTACCCAGTATATCTATCGCACTCACCCAGTATATCTATCTATCTATCTATCTATCTATCTATCTATCTATCTATCTATCTATCTATCTATCTCACCCAGTATATCTGTATATTTATCTGTCTCACCCAGTATCTCTATCTCACCCAGTATATCTACCTATCTATCTCACCAGTATATCTACCTATCTATCTATCTATCTATCTATCTATCTATCTATCTCACCCAGTATATCTGTATATTTATCTATCTCACCCAGTATATCTACCTATCTATCTCACCCAGTATATCTATCTATCGCACCCAGTATATCCATCTATCTATCTATCTATCTATCTATCTATCTATCTATCTCACCCAGTATATCTATCTATCTATCTATCTATCTATCTATCTATCTATCTATCTATCTATCTATCTATGTACCTATCTCACCCAGTATCTCTATCTCACCCACTATATCTATCTATCTATCTATCTATCTATCTATCTATCTATCTATCTATCTATCTATCTATCTATCTCACCCAGTATATCTGTATATTTATCTATCTCACCCAGTATATCTATCTATCTATTTATCTAGCTGTCTATCTATCTATCTCACCCAGTATCTCTATCTCACCCAGTATATCTATCTATCTCACCCACTATATCTATCTATCTATCTATCTCACCCAGTATCTCTATCTATCTCACCCAGTATCTCTATCTATCTCACCCAGTATATCTATCGCACTTACCCAGTATATCTATCTATCTATCTATCTATCTATCTATCTATCTATCTATCTATCTATCTATCTATCTCACCCAGTATATCTGTATATTTATCTATCTCACCCAGTATCTCTATCTCACCCAGTATATCTACCTATCTATCTCACCCAGTATATCTATCTATCTCACCCAGTATATCTATCTATCGTACCCAGTATATCTATCTATTGCACCCAGTATATCTATCTCACCCACCCAGTATATCTATCTCACCCACCCAGTATCTTTATCGCACCCACCCAGTATCTCTATCTCACCCAGTATATCTATTTCACCCAATATATCTACCTATCTATGTCACCCAGTATCTCTATCTATCTCGCCCAGTAAATCTGTATATTTATCTATCTCACCCAGTATCTCTATCTATCTCACCCAGTATCTCTATCTATCTCACCCAGTATATCTATCTCACCCAGTATATCTATCGCACTCACCCAGTATATCTATCGCACTCACCCAGTATATCTATCTATCTATCTATCTATCTATCTATCTATCTATCTATCTATCTATCTATCTATCTCACCCAGTATATCTGTATATTTATCTAGCTCACCCAGTATCTCTATCTCACCCAGTATATCTACCTATCTATCGCACCCAGTATATCTATCTATTGCACCCAGTATATCTATCTATCTATCTATCTATCTATCTATCTATCTATCGCACCCAGTATATCTGTATATTTATCTATCTCACCCAGTATATCTACCTATCTATCTCACCCAGTATATCTATCTATCGCACCCAGTATATCTATGTATTGCACCCAGTATATCTATCTATCTATCTATCTATCTATCTATCTATCTATCTATCTATCTATCTATCTATCTCACCCAGTATCTCTATCTATCTCACCCAGTATCTCTATCTATCTCACCCAGTATAACTATCGCACTCACCCAGTATATCTATCTATCTATCTATCTATCTATCTATCTATCTATCTATCTATCTATCTATCTATCTCACCCAGTATCTTTATCTCACCCAGTATCTCTATCTCACCCAGTATATCTACCTATCTATCTTACCCAGTATCTCTATCTATCTCACCCAGTATATCTATCTCACCCAGTATCTCTATCTATCTCACCCAGTATATCTATCTATCTATCTATCTATCTATCTATCTATCTATCTATCTATCTATCTATCTATCTATCTATCTATCTATCTCACCCAGTATCTCTATCTATCTCACCCAGTATACCTATCTCACCCAGTATATCTATCTCACCCAGTATATCTATCGAACTCACCCAGTATATCTATCTATCTATCTATCTATCTATCTATCTATCTATCTATCTATCTATCTATCTATCTCACCCAGTATATCTGTATATTTATCTATCTCACCCAGTATCTCTATCTCACCCAGTATATCTACCTATCTATCTCACCCAGTATATCTATCTATCTCACCCAGTATATCTATCTATCTATCTATCTATCTATCTATCTATCTATCTATCTATCTATCTATCTATCTATTTATCTATCTATCTCACCTAGTATATATGTATATTTATCTATCTCACCCAGTATCTCTATCTCACCCAGTATCTCTATCTATCTCACCCAGTATCTCTATCTATCTCACCCAGTATATCTATCGCACTTACCCAGTATATCTATCGCACTCACCCAGTATATCTATCTATCTATCTATCTATCTATCTATCTATCTATCTATCTATCTATCTATCTATCTCACCCAGTATATCTGTATATTTATCTGTCTCACCCAGTATCTCTATCTCACCCAGTATATCTACCTATCTATCTCACCCAGTATATCTATCTATCTCACCCAGTATATCTATCTATCGTACCCAGTATATCTATCTATTGCACCCAGTATATCTATCTCACCCACCCAGTATATCTATCTCACCCACCCAGTATATCTATCTCACCCACCCAGTATCTTTATCGCACCCACCCAGTATCTTTATCTCACCCACCCAGTATCTCTATCTCACCCAGTATATCTATTTCACCCAATATATCTACCTATCTATGTCACCCAGTATCTCTATCTATCTCGCCCAGTAAATCTGTATATTTATCTATCTCACCCAGTATCTCTATCTATCTCACCCAGTATATCTATCTCACCCAGTATATCTATCGCACTCACCCAGTATATCTATCGCACTCACCCAGTATATCTATCTATCTATCTATCTATCTATCTATCTATCTATCTATCTATCTCACCCAGTATATCTGTATATTTATCTAGCTCACCCAGTATCTCTATCTCACCCAGTATATCTACCTATCTATCGCACCCAGTATATCTATCTATTGCACCCAGTATATCTATCTATCTATCTATCTATCTATCTATCTATCTATCTATCTATCTATCTATCTCTCTATCTATCGCACCCAGTATATCTATCTATCTATCTATGTACCTATCTCACACAGTATCTCTATCTCACCCAGTATATCTATCTATCTCACCCAGTATATCTATCTCACCCAGTATATCTATCTCACCCAGTATATCTATCTCACCCAGTATATCTATCTATCTATCGATCTATCTATCTATCTCAACCAGTATCTCTATCTCACCCACTATATCTATCTCACCCACTATATCTATCTATCTATCTATCTATCTATCTATCTATCTATCTATCTATCTATCTATCTATCTATCTCACCCAGTATATCTGTATATTTATCTATCTCACCCAGTATATCTACCTATCTATCTCACCCAGTATATCTATCTATCGCACCCAGTATATCCATCTATCTATCTATCTATCTATCTATCTATCTATCTATCTATCTATCTATCTATCTATCTATATATCTATCTCACCCAGTCTATCTATCTATCTATCTATCTATCTATCTATCTATCTATGTACCTATCTCACCCAGTATATCTATCTATCTATTTATCTAGCTGTCTATCTATCTATCTCACCCAGTATCTCTATCTCACCCAGTATATCTATCTATCTCACCCACTATATCTATCTATCTATCTATCTATCTATCTATCTATCTATCTATCTATCTATCTATCTCACCCAGTATATCTGTATATTTATCTATCTCACCCAGTATATCTATCTATCTATTTATCTAGCTGTCTATCTATCTATCTCACCCAGTATCTCTATCTCACCCAGTATATCTATCTATCTCACCCACTATATCTATCTATCTATCTCACCCAGTATCTCTATCTATCTCACCCAGTATCTCTATCTATCTCACCCAGTATATCTATCGCACTTACCCAGTATATCTATCACACTCACCCAGTATATCTATCTATCTATCTATCTATCTATCTATCTATCTATCTATCTATCTATCTATCTCACCCAGTATATCTGTATATTTATCTATCTCACCCAGTATCTCTATCTCACCCAGTATATCTACCTATCTATCTCACCCAGTATATCTATCTATCTCACCCAGTATATCTATCTCACCCACCCAGTATATCTATCTCACCCACCCAGAATATCTATCTCACCCACCCAGTATCTTTATCGCACCCACCCAGTATCTCTATCTCACCCAGTATATCTATTTCACCCAATATATCTACCTATCTATGTCACCCAGTATCTCTATCTATCTCGCCCAGTAAATCTGTATATTTATCTATCTCACCCAGTATCTCTATCTATCTCACCCAGTATATCTATCTCACCCAGTATATCTATCGCACTCACCCAGTATATCTATCGCACTCACCCAGTATATCTATCTATCTATCTATCTATCTATCTATCTATCTATCTATCTATCTATCTATCTCACCCAGTATATCTGTATATTTATCTAGCTCACCCAGTATCTCTATCTCACCCAGTATATCTCTCACCCAGTATCTCTATCTATCTCACCCAGTATATCTATCTATCGCACCCAGTATATCTATCTATTGCACCCAGTATATCTATCTCACCCACCCAGTATATCTATCTCACCCACCCAGTATCTTTATCGCACCCACCCAGTATCTTTATCTCACCCACCCAGTATCTCTATCTCACCCAGTATATCTATTTCACCCAATATATCTACCTATCTATGTCACCCAGTATCTCTATCTATCTCACCCAGTATATCTATCTCACCCAGTATATCTATCGCACTCACCCAGTATATCTATCGCACTCACCCAGTATATCTATCTATCTATTTATCTATCTATCTATCTATCTATCTATCTATCTATCTATCTATCTATCTCACCCAGTATATCTGTATATTTATCTAGCTCACCCAGTATCTCTATCTCACCCAGTATATCTACCTATCTATCGCACCCAGTATATCTATCTATTGCACCCAGTATATCTATCTATCTATCTATCTATCTATCTATCTATCTATCTATCTATCTATCTCTCTATCTATCGCACCCAGTATATCTATCTATCTATCTATGTACCTATCTCACACAGTATCTCTATCTCACCCAGTATATCTATCTATCTCACCCAGTATATCTATCTCACCCAGTATATCTATCTCACCCAGTATATCTATCTATCTATCGATCTATCTATCTATCTCAACCAGTATCTCTATCTCACCCACTATATCTATCTCACCCACTCTATCTATCTATCTATCTATCTATCTATCTATCTATCTATCTATCTATCTATTTATCTATCTATCTCACCCAGTATATCTGTATATTTATCTATCTCACCCAGTATATCTACCTATGTACCTATCTCACCTATCTCACCTACCTATCTATCTATCTATCTATGTACCTATCTCACCCAGTATATCTATCTACGGTATCTATTTATCTAGCTGTCTATCTATCTATCTCACCCAGTATCTCTATCTCACCCAGTATATCTATCTATCTCACCCACTATATCTATCTATCTATCTATCTATCTATCTATCTATCTATCTATCTATCTATCTATCTATCTATCTCACCCAGTATATCTGTATATTTATCTATCTCACCCAGTATATCTATCTATCTATTTATCTAGCTGTCTATCTATCTATCTCACCCAGTATCTCTATCTCACCCAGTATATCTATCTATCTCACCCACTATATCTATCTATCTCACCCACTATATCTATCTATCTATCTATCTCACCCAGTATCTCTATCTATCTCACCCAGTATCTCTATCTATCTCACCCAGTATATCTATCGCACTTACCCAGTATATCTATCGCACTCACCCAGTATATCTATCTATCTATCTATCTATCTATCTATCTCACCCAGTATATCTGTATATTTATCTAGCTCACCCAGTATCTCTATCTCACCCAGTATATCTACCTATCTATCGCACCCAGTATATCTATCTATTGCACCCAGTATATCTACCTATCTATCTATCTATCTATCTATCTATCTATCTATCTATCTATCTATCTCTCTATCTATCGCACCCAGTATATCTATCTATCTATCTATGTACCTATCTCACACAGTATCTCTATCTCACCCAGTATATCTACCTATCTATCGCACCCAGTATATCTATCTATTGCACCCAGTATATCTATCTATCTATCTATCTATCTATCTATCTATCTATCTATCTATCTATCTATCTCTCTATCTATCTATCTATCTCACCCAGTATATCTGTATATTTATCTATCTCACCCAGTATATCTATCTATCTATTTATCTAGCTGTCTATCTATCTATCTCACCCAGTATCTCTATCTCACCCAGTATATCTATCTATCTCACCCACTATATCTATCTATCTATCTATCTCACCCAGTATCTCTATCTATCTCACCCAGTATCTCTATCTATCTCACCCAGTATATCTATCGCACTTACCCAGTATATCTATCGCACTCACCCAGTATATCTATCTATCTATCTATCTATCTATCTATCTATCTATCTATCTATCTATCTATCTATCTCACCCAGTATATCTGTATATTTATCTAGCTCACCCAGTATCTCTATCTCACCCAGTATATCTACCTATCTATCGCACCCAGTATATCTATCTATTGCACCCAGTCTATCTATCTATCTATCTATCTATCTATCTATCTATCTATCTATCTATCTATCTATCTATCTATCTCTCTATCTATCGCACCCAGTATATCTATCTATCTATCTATGTACCTATCTCACACAGTATCTCTATCTCACCCAGTATATCTATCTATCTCACCCAGTATATCTATCTCACCCAGTATATCTATCTATCTATCGATCTATCTATCTATCTCAACCAGTATCTCTATCTCACCCACTATATCTATCTCACCCACTATATCTATCTATCTATCTATCTATCTATCTATCTATCTATCTATCTATCTATCTATCTATCTCACCCAGTATATCTGTATATTTATCTATCTCACCCAGTATATCTACCTATCTATCTCACCCAGTATCTCTATCTCACCCAGTATATCTACCTATCTATCTCACCCAGTATATCTATCTATCGTACCCAGTATATCTATCTATTGCACCCAGTATATCTATCTCACCCACCCAGTATATCTATCTCACCCACCCAGAATATCTATCTCACCCACCCAGTATCTTTATCGCACCCACCCAGTATCTCTATCTCACCCAGTATATCTTTTTCACCCAATATATCTACCTATCTATGTCACCCAGTATCTCTATCTATCTCACCCAGTATCTCTATCTATCTCGCCCAGTAAATCTGTATATTTATCTATCTCACCCAGTATCTCTATCTATCTCACCCAGTATCTCTATCTATCTCACCCAGTATATCTATCTCACCCAGTATATCTATCGCACTCACCCAGTATATCTATCTATCTATCTATCTATCTATCTATCTATCTATCTATCTATCTCACCCAGTATATCTGTATATTTACCTAGCTCACCCAGTATCTCTATCTCACCCAGTATATCTCTCACCCAGTATCTCTATCTATCTCACCCAGTATATCTATCTATCGCACCCAGTATATCTATCTATTGCACCCAGTATATCTATCTATCTATCTATCTATCTATCTATCTATCTATCTATCTATCTATCTATCTATCTCTCTATCTATCGCACCCAGTATATCTATCTATCTATCTATCTATGTACCTATCTCACACAGTATCTCTATCTCACACAGTATCTCTATCTCACCCAGTATCTCTATCCATCTCACCCAGTATCTCTATCTATCTCACCCAGTATATCTATCTATCTATCGATCTATCTATCTATCTCAACCAGTATCTCTATCTCACCCACTATATCTATCTCACCCACTATATCTATCTCACCCACTATATCTATCTATCTATCTATCTATCTATCTATCTATCTATCTATCTATCTATCTATCTATCTATCTCACCCACCCAGTATCTTTATCGCACCCAGTATCTCTATCTCACCCAGTATATCTATTTCACCCAATATATCTACCTATCTATGTCACCCAGTATCTCTATCTATCTCGCCCAGTAAATCTGTATATTTATCTATCTCACCCAGTATATCTATCTATTGCACCCAGTATATCTATCGCACCCACCCAGTATCTCTATCTATCTCACCCAATATATATATTTCACCCAGTATATCTACCTATCTATCGCACCCAGTATATCTGTATATTTATCTATCTCACCCAGTATATCTACCTATCTATCTCACCCAGTATATCTATCTATCTCACCCAGTATATCTATCTATCGCACCCAGTATATCTATGTATTGCACCCAGTATATCTATCTATCTATCTATCTATCTATCTATCTATCTATCTCACCCAGTATCTCTATCTATCTCACCCAGTATCTCTATCTATCTCACCCAGTATAACTATCGCACTCACCCAGTATATCTATCTATCTATCTATCTATCTATCTATCTATCTATCTATCTATCTATCTATCTCACCCAGTATCTTTATCTCACCCAGTATCTCTATCTCACCCAGTATATCTACCTATCTATCTTACCCAGTATCTCTATCTATCTCACCCAGTATATCTATCTCACCCAGTATCTCTATCTATCTCACCCAGTATATCTATCACACTCACCCAGTATATCTATCTATCTATCTATCTATCTATCTATCTATCTATCTATCTATCTATCTATCTATCTATCTCACCCAGTATCTCTATCTATCTCACCCAGTATACCTATCTCACCCAGTATATCTATCGAACTCACCCAGTATATCTATCTATCTATCTATCTATCTATCTATCTATCTATCTATCTATCTATCTCACCCAGTATATCTGTATATTTATCTATCTCACCCAGTATCTCTATCTCACCCAGTATATCTACCTATCTATCTCACCCAGTATATCTATCTATCTCACCCAGTATATCTATCTATCGTACCCAGTATATCTATCTATTGCACCCAGTATATCTATCTCACCCACCCAGTATATCTATCTCACCCACCCAGTATATCTATCTCACCCACCCAGTATCTTTATCGCACCCACCCAGTATCTTTATCTCACCCACCCAGTATCTCTATCTCACCCAGTATATCTATTTCACCCAATATATCTACCTATCTATGTCACCCAGTATCTCTATCTATCTCACCCAGTATATCTATCTCACCCAGTATATCTATCGCACTCACCCAGTATATCTATCGCACTCACCCAGTATATCTATCTATCTATCTATCTATCTCACCCAGTATATCTGTATATTTATCTAGCTCACCCAGTATCTCTATCTCACCCAGTATATCTACCTATCTATCTCACCCAGTATATCTATCTATCTCACCCAGTATATCTATCTATCGCACCCAGTATATCTATCTATCTATCTATCTATCTATCTATCTCTCTATCTATCGCACCCAGTATATCTATCTATCTATCTATGTACCTATCTCACACAGTATCTCTATCTCACCCAGTATATCTACCTATCTATCGCACCCAGTATATCTATCTATTGCACCCAGTATATCTATCTATCTATCTATCTATCTATCTATCTATCTATCTATCTATCTATCTATCTATCTATCTATCTATCTCTCTATCTATCTATCTATCTCACCCAGTATATCTGTATATTTATCTATCTCACCCAGTATATCTATCTATCTATTTATCTAGCTGTCTATCTATCTATCTCACCCAGTATCTCTATCTCACCCAGTATATCTATCTATCTCACCCACTATATCTATCTATCTATCTATCTCACCCAGTATCTCTATCTATCTCACCCAGTATCTCTATCTATCTCACCCAGTATATCTATCGCACTTACCCAGTATATCTATCGCACTCACCCAGTATATCTATCTATCTATCTATCTATCTATCTATCTATCTATCTATCTATCTATCTATCTATCTATCTATCTCACCCAGTATATCTGTATATTTATCTAGCTCACCCAGTATCTCTATCTCACCCAGTATATCTACCTATCTATCGCACCCAGTATATCTATCTATTGCACCCAGTCTATCTATCTATCTATCTATCTATCTATCTATCTATCTATCTATCTATCTATCTATCTATCTCTCTATCTATCGCACCCAGTATATCTATCTATCTATCTATGTACCTATCTCACACAGTATCTCTATCTCACCCAGTATATCTATCTATCTCACCCAGTATATCTATCTCACCCAGTATATCTATCTATCTATCGATCTATCTATCTATCTCAACCAGTATCTCTATCTCACCCACTATATCTATCTCACCCACTATATCTATCTATCTATCTATCTATCTATCTATCTATCTATCTATCTATCTATCTATCTCACCCAGTATATCTGTATATTTATCTATCTCACCCAGTATATCTACCTATCTATCTCACCCAGTATCTCTATCTCACCCAGTATATCTACCTATCTATCTCACCCAGTATATCTATCTATCGTACCCAGTATATCTATCTATTGCACCCAGTATATCTATCTCACCCACCCAGTATATCTATCTCACCCACCCAGAATATCTATCTCACCCACCCAGTATCTTTATCGCACCCACCCAGTATCTCTATCTCACCCAGTATATCTTTTTCACCCAATATATCTACCTATCTATGTCACCCAGTATCTCTATCTATCTCACCCAGTATCTCTATCTATCTCGCCCAGTAAATCTGTATATTTATCTATCTCACCCAGTATCTCTATCTATCTCACCCAGTATCTCTATCTATCTCACCCAGTATATCTATCTCACCCAGTATATCTATCGCACTCACCCAGTATATCTATCTATCTATCTATCTATCTATCTATCTATCTATCTATCTATCTCACCCAGTATATCTGTATATTTACCTAGCTCACCCAGTATCTCTATCTCACCCAGTATATCTCTCACCCAGTATCTCTATCTATCTCACCCAGTATATCTATCTATCGCACCCAGTATATCTATCTATTGCACCCAGTATATCTATCTATCTATCTATCTATCTATCTATCTATCTATCTATCTATCTATCTATCTATCTCTCTATCTATCGCACCCAGTATATCTATCTATCTATCTATCTATGTACCTATCTCACACAGTATCTCTATCTCACACAGTATCTCTATCTCACCCAGTATCTCTATCCATCTCACCCAGTATCTCTATCTATCTCACCCAGTATATCTATCTATCTATCGATCTATCTATCTATCTCAACCAGTATCTCTATCTCACCCACTATATCTATCTCACCCACTATATCTATCTCACCCACTATATCTATCTATCTATCTATCTATCTATCTATCTATCTATCTATCTATCTATCTATCTCACCCACCCAGTATCTTTATCGCACCCAGTATCTCTATCTCACCCAGTATATCTATTTCACCCAATATATCTACCTATCTATGTCACCCAGTATCTCTATCTATCTCGCCCAGTAAATCTGTATATTTATCTATCTCACCCAGTATATCTATCTATTGCACCCAGTATATCTATCGCACCCACCCAGTATCTCTATCTATCTCACCCAATATATATATTTCACCCAGTATATCTACCTATCTATCGCACCCAGTATATCTGTATATTTATCTATCTCACCCAGTATATCTACCTATCTATCTCACCCAGTATATCTATCTATCTCACCCAGTATATCTATCTATCGCACCCAGTATATCTATGTATTGCACCCAGTATATCTATCTATCTATCTATCTATCTATCTATCTATCTATCTCACCCAGTATCTCTATCTATCTCACCCAGTATCTCTATCTATCTCACCCAGTATAACTATCGCACTCACCCAGTATATCTATCTATCTATCTATCTATCTATCTATCTATCTATCTATCTATCTATCTATCTCACCCAGTATCTTTATCTCACCCAGTATCTCTATCTCACCCAGTATATCTACCTATCTATCTTACCCAGTATCTCTATCTATCTCACCCAGTATATCTATCTCACCCAGTATCTCTATCTATCTCACCCAGTATATCTATCACACTCACCCAGTATATCTATCTATCTATCTATCTATCTATCTATCTATCTATCTATCTATCTATCTATCTATCTATCTATCTCACCCAGTATCTCTATCTATCTCACCCAGTATACCTATCTCACCCAGTATATCTATCGAACTCACCCAGTATATCTATCTATCTATCTATCTATCTATCTATCTATCTATCTATCTATCTATCTCACCCAGTATATCTGTATATTTATCTATCTCACCCAGTATCTCTATCTCACCCAGTATATCTACCTATCTATCTCACCCAGTATATCTATCTATCTCACCCAGTATATCTATCTATCGTACCCAGTATATCTATCTATTGCACCCAGTATATCTATCTCACCCACCCAGTATATCTATCTCACCCACCCAGTATATCTATCTCACCCACCCAGTATCTTTATCGCACCCACCCAGTATCTTTATCTCACCCACCCAGTATCTCTATCTCACCCAGTATATCTATTTCACCCAATATATCTACCTATCTATGTCACCCAGTATCTCTATCTATCTCACCCAGTATATCTATCTCACCCAGTATATCTATCGCACTCACCCAGTATATCTATCGCACTCACCCAGTATATCTATCTATCTATCTATCTATCTCACCCAGTATATCTGTATATTTATCTAGCTCACCCAGTATCTCTATCTCACCCAGTATATCTACCTATCTATCTCACCCAGTATATCTATCTATCTCACCCAGTATATCTATCTATCGCACCCAGTATATCTATCTATCTATCTATCTATCTATCTATCTCTCTATCTATCGCACCCAGTATATCTATCTATCTATCTATGTACCTATCTCACACAGTATCTCTATCTCACCCAGTATCTCTATCCATCTCACCCAGTATATCTATCTCACCCAGTATATCTATCTCACCCAGTATATCTATCTATCTATCGATCTATCTATCTATCTCAACCAGTATCTCTATCTCACCCACTATATCTATCTCACCCACTATATCTATCTCACCCACTATATCTATCTATCTATCTATCTATCTATCTATCTATCTATCTATCTATCTATCTATCTATCTATCTATCTATCTATCTCACCCACCCAGTATATCTATCTCACCCACCCAGTATATCTATCTCACCCACCCAGTATCTTTATCGCACCCACCCAGTATCTTTATCGCACCCACCCAGTATCTCTATCTCACCCAGTATATCTATTTCACCCAATATATCTACCTATCTATGTCACCCAGTATCTCTATCTATCTCGCCCAGTAAATCTGTATATTTATCTATCTCACCCAGTATCTCTATCTATCTCACCCAGTATATCTATCTCACCCAGTATATCTATCGCACCCACCCAGTATCTCTATCTATCTCACCCAATATATCTATTTCACCCAGTATATCTACCTATCTATCGCACCCAGTATATCTATCTATCTATCTCACCCAGTATATCTATCTATCTCACTCAGTAAATCTGTATATTTATCTATCTCACCCAGTATATCTATCTATTGCACCCAGTCTATCTATCTATCTATCTATCTATCTATCTATCTATCTATCTATCTATCTATCTCACCCATTATATCTGTATATTTATCTATCTCACCCAGTATCTCTATCTCACCCAGTATATCTACCTATCTATCTCACCCAGTATCTCTATCTATCGCACCCACTATATCTGTATATTTATCTATCTCACCCGGTATATCTATCTATCGCACCCAGTATATCTATCTATCTATCTATCTATCTATCTATCTATCTATCTATCTATCTATCTATCTATCTATCTCTCTATCTATCGCACCCAGTATCTCTATCTCACCCAGTATCTCTATCTCACCCAGTATATCTACCTATCTATCTAACCCAGTATATCTATCTATCGCACCCAGTATATCTATCTATCTATCTATCTATCTATCTATCTATCTATCTATCTATCTATCTATCTATCTCACCCAGTATATCTATCTATCTATATCACCCAGTATATCTATCTATCTATCTATCTATCTATCTATCTATCTATCTATCTATCTATCTCACCCAGTATATCTATCTATCTATTTATCTAGCTGTCTATCTATCTATCTCACCCAGTATCTCTATCTCACCCAGTATATCTACCTATCTATCGCACCCAGTATATCTATCTATCTATCTATCTATCTATCTATCTATCTATCTATCTATCTATCTATCTATCTATCTATCTCACCCAGTATATCTATCTATCTCACCCACTATATCTATCTATCTATCTATCTATCTATCTATCTATTTATCTATCTATCTCACCCAGTATATATGTATATTTATCTATCTCACTCAGTATATATGTATATTTATCTATCTCACCCAGTATATCTATCTATCGCACCCAGTATATCTATCGCACCCAGTATATCTGTATATTTATCTATCTCACCCAGTATCTCTATCTATTGCACCCAGTATATCTATCTATCTATCTATCTATCTATCTATCTATCTATCTATCTATCTATCTATCTCACCCAGTATATCTGTATATTTATCTATCTCACCCAGTATCTCTATCGCACCCAGTTTATCTATCGCACCCAGTTTATCTATCTATCGCACCCAGTATATCTATATCTATCTATCTATCTATCTATCTATCTATCTATCTATCTATCTATCTATCTATCTATCTATCTACCTATCTATCTATCTCACCCAGTATATCTATCTATCTATCTCACCCAGTATATCTATCTATCTATCTCACCCAGTATATCTATCTATCTATCTATCTATCTATCTATCTATCTATCTATCTATCTATCTATCTATCTCACCCAGTATATCTATCTATCTATCTATCTATCTATCTATCTATCTATCTATCTATCTATCTATGTACCTATCTCACCCAGTATATCTATCTATCTATTTATCTAGCTGTCTATCTATCTATCTCACCCAGTATCTCTATCTCACCCAGTATATCTATCTATCTCACCCACTATATCTATCTATCTATCTATCTATCTATCTATCTATCTATCTATCTATCTATCTATCTCACCCAGTATCTCTATCTATCTCACCCAGTATATCTATCGCACTCACCCAGTATATCTATCTATCTATCTATCTATCTATCTATCTATCTATCTATCTATCTATCTATCTATCTATCTATCTATCTCACCCAGTATCTTTATCTTACCCAGTATCTCTATCTATCTCACCCAGTATATCTATCACACTCACCCAGTATATCTATCTATCTATCTATCTATCTATCTATCTATCTATCTATCTATCTATCGCACCCAGTATATCTATCTATCGCACCCAGTATATCTATCTCACCCAGTATTTCTATCTATCTCACCCAGTATATCTATCTATCGCACCCAGTATATCTATCTCACCCAGTATATCTATCTATCTCACCCAGTATATCTATCGAACTCACCCAGTATATCTATCTATCTATCTATCTATCTATCTATCTATCTATCGCACCCAGTATATCTATCTCACCCAGTATTTCTATCTATCTCACCCAGTATATCTATCTATCGCACCCAGTATATCTATCTCACCCAGTATATCTATCTATCTCACCCAGTATATCTATCTATCTCACCCAGTATATCTATCGAACTCACCCAGTATATCTATCGAACTCACCCAGTATATCTATATATTTATCTATCTCACCCAGTATATCTATCTCACCCAGTATATCTATCGAACTCACCCAGTATATCTATCTATCTATCTATCTATCTATCTATCTATCTATCTATCTATCTATCTATCTATCTCACCCAGTATATCTGTATATTTATCTATCTCACCCAGTATCTCTATCTCACCCAGTATATCTATCTCACCCAGTATATCTATCTATCTATCTATCTATCTATCTCACCCAGTATATCTGTATATTTATCTATCTCACTCAGTATCTCTTTCTCACCCAGTATATCTACCTATCTATCTCACCCAGTATATCTATCTATCGCACCCAGTATATCTATCTATCACACCCAGTATATCTATCTATCTATCTATCTCACCCAGTATATCTATCTATCTATCTATCTATCTATCTATCTATCTATCTATCTATCTATCTCACCCAGTATATCTGTATATTTATCTATCTCACCCAGTATCTCTATCTCACCCAGTATATCTATCTATCTATCTCACCCAGTATATCTATCTATCTATCTATCTATCTATCTATCTATCTATCTATCTATCTCACCCAGTATATCTATCTATCTATCTATCTATCTATCTATCTATCTATCTATCTATCTATCTATCTATCTATCTATCTATCTCACCCAGTATATCTGTATATTCATCTATCTCACCCAGTATCTCTATCTCACCCAGTATCTCTATCTCACCCAGTATCTCTATCTCACCCAGTATATCTACCTAGCTATCTCACCCGGTATATTTATCGATCGCACCCAGTATATCTATCTCACCCAGTATCTCTGGCTATCTCACCCAGTATATCTCTCTCACCCAGTATATCTATCTATCTATCTATCTATCTATCTATCTATCTTTCTATCTATCTATCTCACCCAGTATATCTGTATATTTATCTATCTTACCCAGTATCTCTATCTCACCCAGTATCTCTATTTCACCCAGTATATCTATCTATCTCACCCAGTATATCTATCTCACCCAGTATATCTACCTATCTATCTCACCCAGTATCTCTATCTATCTCACCCAGTATATCTATCTATCTATCTATCTATCTATCTATCTATCTATCTATCTATGTACCTATCTCACCCAGTATATCTATCTATCTATTTATCTAGCTGTCTCTCTATCTATCTCACCCAGTATCTCTATCTCACCCAGTATATCTATCTATCTCACCCACTATATCTATCTATTTATCTATTTATCTATCTATCTATCTATCTATTTATCTATCTATCTCACCTAGTATATATGTATATTTATCTATCTCACCCAATATATCTATCTCACCCAGTATCTCTATCTATCTCACCCAGTATATCTCACCCATTATATCTGTATATTTATCTATCTCACCCAGTATCTCTATCTATTGCACCCAGTAAATCTATCTATCTATCTATCTATCTATCTATCTATCTATCTATCTATCTATCTATCTCACCCAGTATCTCTATCTATCTCACCCAGTATCTCTATATATCTCACCCAGTATATCTATCGCACTCACCCAGTATATCTATCTATCTATCTATCTATCTATCTATCTATCTATCTATCTATCTATCTATCTCACCCAGTATCTCTATCTCACCCAGTATATCTATCTATCTATCTCACCCACTCTATCTATCTATCTATCTATCTATCTATCTATCTATCTATCTATCTATCTATCTCACCCAGTATCTCTATCTATCTCACCCAGTAAATCTGTATATTTATCTATCTCACCCAGTATATCTATCTATCTCACCCAGTATATCTATCTATCGCACCCAGTATATCTATCTATCTATCTATCTATCTATCTATCTATCTATCTATCTATCTCACCCAGTATCTCTATCTCACCCAGTATATCTATCTATCTATCTATCTCACCCACTCTATCTATCTATCTATCTATCTATCTATCTATCTATCTATCTATCTATCTATCTATCTATCTCACCCAGTATATCTATCTATCTCACCCAGTATATCTATCTATCTCACCCAGTATATCTGTATATTTATTTATCTCACCCAGTATATCTATCTATCTATCTCACCCAGTATATCTATCTCACCCACTATATCTATCTCACCCACTATATCTATCTATCTATCTATCTATCTATCTATCTATCTATCTATCTATCTATCTATCTATCTATCTATCTATCTCACCCACCCAGTAAATCTATCTCACCCACCTAGTATCTTTATCGCACCCAGTATCTCTATCTCACCCAGTATATCTATCTCACCCAGTATATCTATCTATCTATCTATCTATGTCACCCAGTATCTCTATCTATCTCACACAGTAAATCTGTATATTTATCTATCTCACCCAGTATATCTATCTCACCCAGTAGTATATATCTGTATATTTATCTATCTCACCCAGTATATCTATTGCACCCAGTATATCTATCGCACCCACCCAGTATCTCTATCTATCGCACCCAGTGTATCTATCGCACCCAGTATCTCTATCTATCGCTCTATCTATCTTATCCAGTATATCTATCTTACCCAGTATATCTGTATATCTATCTAACTCACCCAGTATCTCTATCTATCTCACTCAGGAAATCTGTATATTTATCTATCTCACCCAGTATCTCTATCTCACCCAGTGTATCTACCTATCTATCTCACCCAGTATATCTATCTATCGCACCCAGTATATCTATCTATCGCACCCAGTATATCTATCTCACCCAGTATATTTATCGCACTCACCCAGTATATCTATCTATCTATCTATCTATCTATCTATCTATCTATCTATCTATCTATCTATCTATCTCACCCAGTATATCTATATCTATCTATCTATCTATCTATCTATCTATCTATCTATCTATCTATCTATCTATCTATCTATCTATCTATCTCACCCAGTACATCTATCTATCCATCTATGTACCTATCTTACCCAGTATATCTATCTATCTATCTATCTATTTATCTATCTATCTATGTACCTATCTTACCCAGTATATCTATCTATCTATCTATCTATCTATCTATCTATCTATCTATCTATCTATCTCACCCAGTATATCTATCTATCTATCTATCTATCTATCTATCTATCTATCTATCTATCTATCTATCTCACCCCGTATATCTATCTATCTATCTATCTATCTATCTATCTATCTATCTATCTCACCCAGTATATCTGTATATTTATCTATCTATCTATCTATCTCTATCTCACCCAGCATATCTACATATCTATCTCACCCAGTATCTCTATCTATCGCACCCAGTCTATCTATCTATCTATCTATCTATCTATCTATCTATCTATCTATCTCACCCAGTATATCTATCTATCTATCTATCTATCTATCTATCTATCTATCTATCTATCTATCTATCTCACCCAGTATATCTATCTATCTATTTATCTAGCTGTCTATCTATCTATCTCACCCACTATCTCTATCTATCTCATCCTGTATATATATCTATATCACCCACTATATCTATCTATCTATCTCACCCACTATATCTATCTATCTATTTATCTATCGCACCCAGTATATCTATCTCACTCAATAAATCTGTATATTTATCTATCTCACCCAGTATATCTATCTATTGCACCCAGTATATCTACATATCTATCTCACCCAGTATATCTATCTATCTACCTATCTATCTCACCCACTATATCTATCTCACCCACTATATCTATCTCACCCACTATATCTATCTATCTATCTATCTATCTATCTATCTATCTATCTATCTATCTGTCTATCGCACCCACCCAGTATATCTATCTCACTCACCCAGTTTCTTTATCGCACCCAGTATCTCTATCTCACCCAGTATATCTATTTCACCCAATATATCTACCTATCTATGTCACCCAGTATCTCTATCTATCTCGCCCAGTATATCTATCGCACCCAGTATTATATATCTGTATATTTATCTATCTCACCCAGTATATCTATCTATTGCACCCAGTATATCTATCTATTGCACCCAGTATATCTATCGCACCCACCCAGTATCTCTATCTAAAGCTCTATCTATCTCACCCAGTATCTCTATCTATCTCACTCAGGAAATCTGTATATATATCTATCTCACCCAGTATATCTATCTATCGCACCCAGTATATCTATATATTTATCTATCTCACCCAGTATCTCTATCTATCTCACCCAGTATATCTATCTATCTATCTATCTATCTATCTATCTATCTCACCCAGTATCTCTATCTCACCCAGTATATCTACCTATCTATCTCACCCAGTATATCTATCTATCGCACCCAGTATATCTATCTATTGCACCCAGTATATCTATCTATCTATCTATCTATCTATCTATCTATCTATCTATCTATCTCACCCAGTATATCTATCTATCGCACCCAGTATATCTATCTATTGCACCCAGTATATCTATCTATCTATCTATCTATCTATCTATCTATCTATCTATCTATCTATCTATCTATCTCACCCAGTCTATCTATCTATCTATCTATCTATCTATCTATCTATCTATCTATCTATCTATCTATCTCACCCAGTATATCTATCTATCTATCTATCTATCTATCTATCTATCTATCTATCTATCTATCTATCTATCTATCTCACCCAGTATATCTCACCCACTATATCTGTATATTTATCTATCTCACCCAGTATCTCCATCTCACCCAGTATATCTATCGCACTCACCCAGTATATCTATCTGTCTATCTATCTATCTATCTATCTATCTATCTATCTATCTATCTATCTATCTCACCCAGTATATCTATATTTATCTATCTCACCCAGTATCTCTATCTCACCCAGTATATCTACCTATCTATCTCACCCAGTATATCTATCTATCTATCTATCTATCTATCTATCTATCTATCTATCTATCTCACCCAGTATATCTATCTATCTATTTATCTAGCTGTCTATCTATCTATCTCACCCCGTATCTCTATCTATCTCACCCAGTATATCTATATATATCATCCACTATATCTATCTATCTCACCCACTATATCTATCTATCTATCTATTTATCTATTGCACCCAGTATATCTATCTCACTCAATAAATCTGTATATTTATCTATCTCACCCAGTATATCTATCTATTGCACCCAGTATATCTATCTATCTATCTCACCCAGTCTATCTATCTATCTATCTATCTATCTATCTATCTATCTATCTATCTATCTATCTATCTATCTATCTATCTATCTCACCCAGTATATCTATTTATCTATCTCTATCTATCTATCTATCTATCTATCTATCTATCTATCTATCTATCTATCTACCTACCTATCTTACCCAGTCTATCTATCTATCTATCTATCTATCTATCTATCTATCTATCTATCTATCTATCTATCTCACCCAGTATCTCTATCTCACCCAGTACATCTACCTATCGCACCCAGTATATCTATCTATCGCACCCAGTATCTCTGTATATTTATCTATCTCACCCAGTATCTCTATCTATCTCACTCATTAAATCTGTATATTTATCTATCTCACCCAGTATAGCTATCTATTGCACCCAGTATATCTATCTATCTATCTATCTATCTATCTATCTATCTATCTATCTATCTATCTATCTATCTATCTATCTCACCCAGTATATCTATCTATCTATCTATCTATCTATCTATCTATCTATCTATTTATCTATCTCACCAAGTATCTCTATCTCACCGAATATATCTATCTCACCCAGTAAATCTGTATATTTATCTATATCACCCAGTATATCTATCTATTGCACCCAGTATATCTATATATACTCCCCTCCCATCCCCCCACCATACACTATATACACCCCCCTCCATACACTATATACACACCCCTCCCCCCACCATACACTATATACACCCCACTCCATACACTATACACACACCCCTCCCTCCACCATACACTATATACACCCCCCTCCATACACTATACACACACCCCTCCCCCCACCATACACTATATACACCCCCCTCCATACATTATACATACACCCCTCCCCCCACCATACACTATATACACCCCCCTCCATATACTATACACACACCCCTCCCCCCACCATACACTATATACACCCCCCCTTCATAAATTATACATACACCCCTCCTCCCACCATACACTATATACACCCCCCTCCATACATTATACATACACCCCTCCCCCACCATACACCCCACTTCCCCACCATACACTATATACACCACCCTCCCCCCACCATGCACTATACACCCCCCTCCCCCCACCATGCACTATACACCCCCTCCCCCCACCATACACTATATACACCCCCTCCCCCCACCATACACTATATACACCCCCTCCCCCACCATACACTATATACACCACCCTCCCCCCACCATACACTATATACACCACCCTCCCCCCACCATGTACTATACACCCCCCACCATACACTATATATACACCCCTCCCCCCACCATACACTGACATCCCCCACCATACACTATATACACCCCCTCCCCCCCACCATACACTATACATACACCCCTCCCCCCACCATACACCCCCTCCCCCTGCTATACACATATACAGTCCCCCCATAAATTCTGTTCTTCACTCCCCCAGACACCATCCATATATACAGTTCTCACCGTGTGACACCGTCCACTACCCTACTGACACCATTTAATGCCCTACTGACACTGTCCACTGCTTTACTGACACCGTCCACTGCTCTACTGACACTGTCCTCTGGTCTACTGACACCATTTACTGCCCTACTGACACCGTCCACTATTCTACTGACACTGTCCTCTGGTCTACTGACACCATTTACTGCCCTACTGACACCATTTACTGCCCTACTGACACCATTTACTGCCCTACTGACACCGTCCACTGCCTTACTGACATTGTCCACTGCCTTCCTGACACCGTCCACTGCCCTACTGACACCATTTACTGCTCTACTGACACTGTCCACTGCCCTACTGACACCATTTACTGCTCTACTGACACTGTCCCCTGCTCTACTGACACCATTTACTGCCCTACTGACACCATTTACTGCTCTACTGACACTGTCCCCTGCTCTACTGACACCATTTACTGCTCTACTGACACTGTCCACTGCTCTACTGACACCATTTACTGCTCTACTGACACTGTCCACTGCTCTACTGACAGCATTTACTGCTTTACTGACACTGCCCATTGCTCTACTGACAACATTTACTGCCCTACTGACACCATTTACTGCCCTACTGACATTTTTACTGCCCTACTGACACTGTCCACTGCCCTACTGACACCATTAACTGCCCTACTGACACCATTTACTGCTCTACTGACACCATTTACTGCTCTACTGACACTGTACATTGCCCTATTGACACTATTTACTGCCCTACTGACACTGTCCACTGCCCTACTGACACCATTTACTGCTCTACTGACACCATTTACTGCCCTACTGACACTGTCCACTACCCTACTGACACTGTCCACTGCCCTGCTGACACCATTTACTGCCCTACTGACACCATTTACTGCTCTACTGACACTGTCCCCTGCTCTACTGACACCATTTACTGCTCTACTGACACTGTCCACTGCTCTACTGACACCATTTACTGCTCTACTGACACTG
The DNA here is from genome assembly GCF_037356315.1 of Lithobates pipiens. Classification (NCBI taxonomy): domain Eukaryota; kingdom Metazoa; phylum Chordata; class Amphibia; order Anura; family Ranidae; genus Lithobates; species Lithobates pipiens. The sequence goes on along the minus strand of NW_027507903.1, from coordinate 328,542,224 downwards.
TCCACTGCTCTTCTGACACCATTTACTGCCCTACTGACACTGTCCACTGCCCTACTGATACCATTTACTGCTTTACTGACACTGTCCACTTCTCTACTGACACCATTTACTGCTCTACTGACACTGTCCCCTGCTCTACTGACACCATTTACTGCTTTACTGACACTGTCCATTGCTCTACTGACACCATTTACTGCCCTACTGACACTGTACACTGCCCTACTGACACTATTTACTGCCCTACTGACACTGTCCACTGCTCTAATGACACCATTTACTGTTCTAATGACGCCATTTACTGCTCTACTGACACCATTTATTGCTCTACTGACACTGTCCACTGCTCTACTGACACCATTTACTGCTCTACTGACACTGTCCACTGCCCTACTGACAATGTCCACTGCTCTACTGACACTGTCCACTGCTCTACTGACACTGTTTACTGCTCTACTGACACTGTCCACTGCCCTACTGACACCATTTACTGCTCTACTGACACTGTCCACTGCTCTACTGACACCATTTACTGCTCTACTGACACTGTCCACTGCTCTACTGATATCATTTACTGCTCTACTGACACGGTCCACTGCTCTCCTGACACCATTTACTGCCCTACTGACACCACTGACACCATTTACTGCTCTACTGACACTGTCCCCTGCCATACTGACATTTACTGCTCTACTGACACCATTTTCTGCTCTACTGACACCATTTACTGCTCTACTGACACTAACCCCTGGCCTACTGACACCATTTACTGCCCTACTGACACCATTTACTGCCCTACTGACACTGTCCACTGCCCAACTGACACCATTTACAGCTCTGACTCCGCCCACTGCCCTACTGATGACATTTACTGCCCTACTGACACCATTTACTGCCCTACTGACATCACTGACACCATTTACTGCTCTACTGACACTGTCCCCTGCCATACTGACATTTACTGCTCTACTGACACCATTTTATGCTCTACTGACACCATTTACTGCTCTAATGACACTGTCCAGTGCTCTACTGACACCATTTACTGCTCTACTGACACTAACCCCTGCCCTACTGACACCATTTATTGACCTACTGACACTGTCCACTGCCCTACTGACACCATTTACTGCCCTACTGACACTGTCCACTGCCCTACTGAAACTGTCCACTACTCTACTGACACAATTTACTGCTCTGACACTGCCCACTGCCCTACTTAAACCATTTACTGCTCTACTGACACCATTTACTGCCCTACTGACACTGTACACTGCCCTACTGACACCATTTACTGCTCTACTGACACCATTTACTGATCTACTGACACTGTCCACTGCTCTACTGACACCATTTACTGCTTTACTGACACTGTCCGTTGCTCTGCTGACACCATTTACTGCCCTACTGACACCATTTACTGCCCTACTGACACTGTACACTGCCCTACAGACACCATTTACTGCCCTACTAACACTGTCCACTGCCCTACTGACACTGTCCACTGCCCTACTGACACTGTCCACTGCCCTACTGACATTGTCCACTGCTCTACTGACATTGTCCACTGCCCTACTGGCACTGTCCTCTGCTCTACTGACACTGTTTACTGCTCTACTGACACTGTCCACTGCCCTACTGACACCATTTACGGCTCTGACTCTACCCACTGCCCTACTGACACAATTTACTGCCCTACTGACACCATTCACTGCTCTACTGACACTGTCCACTGCCCTACTGACGATGTCCACTGCTCTACTGACACTGTCCACTGCTCTACTGACACTGTTTACTGCTCTACTGACACTGTCCACTGCCCTACTGACACCATTTACTGCTCTACTGACACCATTTACTGCTCTACTGACACTGTCCACTGCTCTACTGACACCATTTACTGCCCTACTGACACTGTCCACTGCCCTACTGATATCATTTACTGCTCTACTGACACTGTCCACTGCCCTACTGATATCATTTACTGCTCTACTGACACTGTCCACTGCTCTCCTGACACCATTTACTGCCCTACTGACACTGTCCACTGCCCTACTGATATCATTTACTGCTCTACTGACACTGTCCATTGCTCTACTGACACCATTTACTGCCCTACTGACACCATTTACTGCCCTACTGACACCATTTACTGCTCTACTGACACTGTCCCCTGCTCTACTGACACCATTTACTGCTCTACTGACACTGTCCACTGCTCTACTGACACCATTTACTGCTCTACTGACACCATTTACTGCTCTACTGACACCATTTACTGCTCTACTGACACCATTTACTGCCCTACTGACACTGTCCACTGCCGTACTGACACTGTACACTGCCCTACAGACACCATTTACTGCCCTACTAACAATCTCCACTGCCCTACTGACACTGTCCACTGCCCTACTGACACTGTCCACTGCCCTACTGACATTGTCCACTGCTCTACTGACATTGTCCACTGCCCTACTGGCACTGTCCTCTGCTCTACTGACACTGTTTACTGCTCTACTGACACTGTCCACTGCCCTACTGACACCATTTACGGCTCTGACTCTACCCACTGCCCTACTGACACAATTTACTGCCCTACTGACACCATTCACTGCTCTACTGACACTGTCCACTGCCCTACTGACGATGTCCACTGCTCTACTGACACTGTCCACTGCTCTACTGACACTGTTTACTGCTCTACTGACACTGTCCACTGCCCTACTGACACCATTTACTGCTCTACTGACACCATTTACTGCTCTACTGACACTGTCCACTGCTCTACTGACACCATTTACTGCCCTACTGACACTGTCCACTGCCCTACTGATATCATTTACTGCTCTACTGACACTGTCCACTGCCCTACTGATATCATTTACTGCTCTACTGACACTGTCCACTGCTCTCCTGACACCATTTACTGCCCTACTGACACTGTCCACTGCCCTACTGATATCATTTACTGCTCTACTGACACTGTCCATTGCTCTACTGACACCATTTACTGCCCTACTGACACCATTTACTGCCCTACTGACACCATTTACTGCTCTACTGACACTGTCCCCTGCTCTACTGACACCATTTACTGCTCTACTGACACTGTCCACTGCTCTACTGACACCATTTACTGCTCTACTGACACCATTTACTGCCCTACTGACACTGTCCACTGCCCTACTGACACTGTCCACTGCCCTACTGATACCATTTACTGCTCTACTGACACTGTCCACTTCTCTACTGACACCATTTACTGCTCTACTGACACTGTCCACTGCTCTACTGACACCATTTACTGCTTTACTGACACTGTCCATTGCTCTACTGACACCATTTACTGCCCTACTGACACTGTACACTGCCCTACTGATATCATTTACTGCTCTACTGACACGGTCCACTGCTCTCCTGACACCATTTACTGCCCTACTGACACCAATGACACCATTTACTGCTCTACTGACACTGTCCCCTGCCATACTGACATTTACTGCTCTACTGACACCATTTTCTGCTCAACTGACACCATTTACTGCTCTAATGACACTGTCCACTGCTCTACTGACACCATTTACTGCTCTACTGACACTAACCCCTGGCCTACTGACACCATTTACTGCCCTACTGACACCATTTACTGCCCTACTGACACTGTCCACTGCCCTACTGACACCATTTACTGCCCTACTGACACTGTCCACTGCCCAACTGACACCATTTACAGCTCTGACTCCGCCCACTGCCCTACTGACGACATTTACTGCCCTACTGACACCATTTACTGCCCTACTGACACCACTGACACCATTTACTGCTCTACTGACACTGTCCCCTGCCATACTGACATTTACTCCTCTACTGACACCATTTTATGCTCTACTGACACCATTTACTGCTCTAATGACACTGTGCAGTGCTCTACTGACACCATTTACTGCTCTACTGACACTAACCCCTGCCCTACTGACACCATTTATTGACCTACTGACACTGTCCACTGCCCTACTGACACCATTTACTGACACTGTCCACTGCCCTACTGAATCTGTCCACTGCTCTACTGACACAATTTACTGCTCTGACACTGCCCACTGCCCTACTTAAACCATTTACTGCCCTACTGACACTGTACACTGCCCTACTGACACCATTTACTGCTCTACTGACACCATTTACTGATCTACTGACACTGTCAACTGCTCTACTGACACCATTTACTGCTTTACTGACACTGTCCATTGCTCTGCTGACACCATTTACTGCCCTACTGACACCATTTACTGCCCTACTGACACTGTACACTGCCCTACAGACACCATTTACTGCCCTACTGACACTGTCCACTGCCCTACTGACACTGTCCACTGCCCTACTGACACTGTCCACTGCCCTACTGACATTGTCCACTGCTCTACTGACATTGTCCACTGCCCTACTGGCACTGTCCTCTGCTCTACTGACACTGTTTACTGCTCTACTGACACTGTCCACTGCCCTACTGACACCATTTACTGCTCTGACTCTGCCCACTGCCCTACTGACACAATTTACTGCCCTACTGACACCATTCACTGCTCTACTGACACTGTCCACTGCCCTACTGACAATGTTTACTGCTCTACTGACACTGTCCACTGCTCTACTGACACAATTTACTGCCCTACTGACACTGTCCACTGCTCTCCTGACACCATTTACTGCCCTACTGATATCATTTACTGCTCTACTGACACTGTCCATTGCTCTACTGACACCATTTACTGCCCTACTGACACCATTTACTGCCCTACTGACACTATTTACTGCCCTACTGATACTGTCCACTGCCCTACTGTCACTGTTTACTGCTCTATTGACACTGTTTACTGCTTTACTGACACTGTTTACTGCTCTACTGACACTTTTTACTGATCTACTGACACTGTCCACTGCTCTACTGACACTGTCCCCGGCTCTAATGACACCATTTACTGCTCTACTGACATTGTTTACTGCTCTACTGACACCATTTACTGCTATACTGACACCATTTACTGCTCTACTGACACTGTCCACTGCTCTACTGACACCATTTACTGCTCTACGGACACTGTCCACTGCTCTACTGACACCATTTACTGCTTTACTGACACTGTCCATTTCTCTACTGACACCATTTACTGCCCTACAGACACCATTTACTGCCCTACTGAGACTGTACACTGCCCTACTGACACTATTTACTGCCCTACTGACACTGTCCACTGCCCTACTGACACCATTTACTGCTCTACTGACACCATTTACTTCTCTACTGACACTGTCAACTGCTCTACTGACACCATATACTGCTCTACTGACACTTTCCACTGCTCTACTGACACCATTTACTGCTTTACTGTTACTGTTTACTGCTCTATTGACACTGTTTACTGCTCTATTGACAATGTTTACTGCTCTACTGACAGTTTACTGCTCTATTGACACTGTTTACTGCTCTACTGACACTGTTTACTGCTCTACTGACACTGTCCACTGCCCTACTGACACCATTTACTGCTCTACTGACACTGTCCCTTGCTCTACTGACACTGTCCCCTGCTCTACTGACACCATTTACTGCTCTGACACCATTTACTGCTCTACTGACACTGTCCACTGCCATACTGACACTTTCCACTGCTCTACTGACACCATTTACTGCTCTGACCCTGCCCACTGTCCTACTGACACCATTTACTGCCCTACTGACACCATTTACTGCCCTACTGATACTGTCCACTGCCTTACTGACACCATTTACTGCCCTACTGACACCATTTACTGCCCTATTAACATTGTCCACTGCTCTACTGACGCCATTTACTGCCCTACTGACACTGTCCACTGCTCTACTGACACCATCCACGGCTCTACTGACACCGTCCACTGCTCTACTGACACTGTTTACTGCTCTATTGACACTTTTTACTGCTCTACTGACATTGTCCACTGCTCTACTGACACTGTTTACTGCTCCAGTGACACTGTCCACTGCCCTACTGACACCATTTACTGCCCTACTGACACCACTGACTCCATTAACTGCTCTACTGACACTGTCCCCTGCCATGCTGACATTTACTGCTCTACTGACACCATTTTCTGCTCTACTGACACCATTTTCTGCTCTAATCACACTGTCCACTGCTCTACTGACACCATTAACTGCCTACTGACACTGTCCACTGCTCTACTGACACCATTTACTGCTCTGACACTGCCCACTGCCCTTCTGACACCATTTACTGCTCTACTGACACCATTTACTGCCCTACTGACACTGTACACTGCCCTACTGACACTATTTACTGCCCTACTGACACTGTCCACTGCCCTACTGGCACCATTTTCTGCTCTACTGACACCATTTACTGCTCTACTGACACTGTCCACTGCTCTACTGACACTGTCCACTGCTCTACTGACACCATTTACTGCTTTACTGACACTGTCCATTGCTCTACTGACACCATTTACTGCCCGACTGACACCATTTACTGCCCTACTGACACTGTACACTGCCCTACTGACACGATTTACTGCTCTACTGACACTGTCCACTGCTCTACTGACACCATTTACTGCTCTACTGACACTGTCCACTGCTCTACTGACACCATTTACTGCCCTACTGACACTGTCCGCTGCCATACTGACACTGTCCACTGCCCTACTGATACCATATACTGCTCTACTGACACTGTCCACTGTTCTACTGACTCCATTTACTGCTCTACTGACACTGTCCACTGCTCTACTGACACCATTTACTGCTCTACTGACACCATTTACTGCTTTACTGACACAGTCCATTGCTCTACTGACACCATTTACTGCCATACTGACACCATTTACTGCCCTACTGACACTGTCCACTGCCCTACTGACACTGTCCACTGCCCTACTGACACTGTCCACTGCTCTATTGACACTGTTTACTGCTCTACTGACACTGTCCACTGCCCTACTGACACCATTTACAGCTCTGACTCTTCCCACTGCCCTACTGACACCATTTACTGCCCTACTAACACCATGTACTGCTCACCTGACACCATTCACTGCTCTACTGACACTGTCCACTGCCCTACTGACAATGTCCACTGCTCTACTGACACTGTCCACTGCTCTACTGACACCATTTACTGCTCTACTGACACTGTCTACTGCTCTACTGACACCATTTACTGCTTTACTGACACTGTCCATTGCTCTACTGACACCATTTACTGCCCAACTGACACTATTTACTGCCCTACTGATACTGTCCACTGCCCTACTGTCACTGTTTACTGCTCTATTGACACTGTTTACTGCCCTACTGACACTGTTTACTGCTCTACTGACACTGTCCACTGCTCTACCGACACTGTTTACTGCTCTACTAACACTGTCCACTGCCCTACTGACACCATTTACTGCTCTACTGACACCATTTACTGCCCTACGGACACCATTTACTGCCCTACTGACACTGTCCACTGCCCTACTGACACTATTTACTGCCCTACTGATACTGTCCACTGCCCCACTGTCACTGTTTACTGCTCTATTGACACTGTTTACTGCTCTACTGACACTGTTTACTGCTCTACTGACACTGTCCACTGCTCTACTGACACTGTTTACTGCTCTACTGACACTGTCCACTGCCCTACTGACACCATTTACTGCTCTACTGACACCATTTACTGCCCTACGGACACCATTTACTGCCCTACTGACACTGTCCACTGCCCTACTGACACTGTTTACTGCTCTACTGACACTGTTTACTGCTCTACTGACACTGTTTACTGCTCTACTGACACTGTCCACTGCCCTACTGACACCATTTACTGCTCTACTGACACTGTCCCCTGCTCTACTGACACTGTCCCCTGCTCTACTGACACCGTTTACTGCTCTACTGACACCATTTACTGCCCTACTGACACCATTTACTGCCATACTGACACTGTCCACTGCCCTACTGACACCATTTACTTCCCTATTGACACTGTCCACTGCTCTACTGACGCCATTTACTGCCCTACTGACACCGTCCACTGCCCTACTGACACAGTCCACTGCTCTACTTACACAGTCCACTGCTCTACTGACACTGTACACTGCTCTACTGACACTGTTTACTGCTCTACTAACACAGTTTATTTCTGTACTTACCGTATATACTCGAGTATAAGCCGAGATTTTCAGCCTCTTTTTTGAGGCTGAAAGTGCCCCCCTCGGCTTATACTCGAGTCATCGCTGTCTGCCCGCTCGATCAGCGTGTCGAGCAGACAGACAGCGGCCATTCTACTATTCAAAAGCCGCGCCTCCGGCTCCGCCTTCGCCTGTGATAGGCGGAACACTGAATTTCCCAGCAGCCTGTGTTCCGCCTATCACGGACATCGTATCATCCTCGTACTACGGACGAGGATGATACGACGTCAGTGATAGGCGGAACACAGGCTGCTGGGAAATTCAGTGTTCCGCCTATCACAGGCGAAGGAGGAGGCGCGGCTTTTGAATTTTACAATGGCCGCCGAAGAGGGCACGGGACGGAGGCAAGGCAAGGCAAGGCACGGCACGGCACGGCACGGGACGGAGGCAAGGCAAGGCAAGGCACGACACGACGGCAAGGCACGGCACGGGACGGAACGGAGGCAAGGAGGCAAGGCACGGGACGGAGGCTCGGGACAAAGGTAGGCTGGACACACACACACACACACACACACACACACACACACACACACACACACACACACGGATGGATACACACACACACAGGGATGGGTGGATGGATGGAGACACACACAGGGATGGGTGGATGGATGGAGACACACACAGGGATGGATGGATGGATGGAGACACACACACACACACAGGGATGGATGGATGGATGGATGGAGACACACACACACAGGGATGGATGGATGGATGGACACACACACACACAGGGATGGATGGACGGACACACAGGGATGGACGGACACACAGGGATGGACGGACACACAGGGATGGACGGACACACACACAGGGATGGACAGGCATGTCTCACCCTCGGCTTATACACGAGTCAATAAGTTTGCCAGTTTTTTTGGGGGTAAATTGGGGGCCTCGGCTTATATTCGGGTCGGCCTATACTCGAGTATATACGGTACATTTTTTACTGCTCTACTAACACTGTCCACTGCTCTACTGACACTGTCCCCTGCTCTACTGACACTGTCCCCTGCTCTAATGACACCATTTACTGCTCTACTGACACTGTCCACTGCCCTACTGACACTGTTTACTGCTCTACTGACACCATTTACTGCTCTACTGACACTGTCCCCTGCCCTACTGACACCATTTACTGCTCTACTGACACCATTTACTGCTCTACTGACACTGTCCCCTGCTCTACTGACACTGTCCCCTGCTCTACTGACACCGTTTACTGCTCTACTGACACTGTCCCCTGCCCTACTGACACCATTTACTGCTCTACTGACACTGTCCACTGCCATACTGACACTGTCCACTGCTCTACTGACACCATTTACTGCTCTGACTGTGCCCACTGCCCTACTGACACCATTTACTGCCATACTGACACTGTCCACTGCCCTACTGACACCATTTATTGCCCTACTGACACCATTTACTGCCCTACTGACACCATTTACTGCCCTACTGACACTGTACACTGCCCTACTGACACTATTTACTGCCCTACTGACACTGTCCACTGCCCTACTGACACTGTCCACTGCCCTACTGACACCATTTTCTGCTCTACTGACACCATTTACTGCTCTACTGACACTGTCTACTGCTCTACTGACACCATTTACTGCTCTACTGACACTGTCCACTGCTCTACTGACATTGTTTACTGCTCTACTGACACTGTCCACTGCCCTACTAACACCATTTACAGCTCTGACTCTGCCCACTGCCCTACTGACACCATTTACTGCCCTACTGACACCATTAACTGCCCTCCTGACACCATTCACTGCTCTACTGACACTGTCCACTGCCCTACTGACAATGTCCACTGCTCTACTGACACTGTCTACTGCTCTACTGACACTGTTTACTGCTCTACTGACACTGTCCACTGCCCTACTGACACCATTTACTGCTCTACTGACACTTTCCACTGCTCTACTGACACTGTTTACTACTCTACTGACACTGTCCACTGCCCTACTGACACCATTTACAGCTCTGACTCTGCCCACTGCCCTACTGACACCATTTACTGCCCTACTGACACCATTTACTGCTCTCCTGACACCATTCACTGCTCTACTGACACTGTCCACTTCTCTACTGACACCATTTACTGCTCTACTGACACTCTCCACTGCTCTACTGACACCTTTTACTGCTTTACAGACACAGTCCATTGCTCTACTGACACCATTTACTGCCATACTGACACCATTTACTGCCCTACTGACACTGTCCACTGCCCTACTGACACTGTCCACTGCTCTATTGACACTGTTTACTGCTCTACTGACACTGTCCACTGCCCTACTGACACCATTTACAGCTCTGACTCTTCCCACTGCCCTACTGACACCATTTACTGCCCTACTAACACCATGTACTGCTCACCTGACACCATTCACTGCTCTACTGACACTGTCCACTGCCCTACTGACAATGTCCACTGCTCTACTGACACTGTCCACTGCTCTACTGACACCATTTACTGCTCTACTGACACTGTCTACTGCTCTACTGACACCATTTACTGCTTTACTGACACTGTCCACTGCTCTACTGACACCATTTACTGCTCTACTGACACTGTCTACTGCTCTACTGACACCATTTACTGCTTTACTGACACTGTCCATTGCTCTACTGACACCATTTACTGCCCAACTGACACTATTTACTGCCCTACTGATACTGTCCACTGCCCTACTGTCACTGTTTACTGCTCTATTGACACTGTTTACTGCCCTACTGACACTGTTTACTGCTCTACTGACACTGTCCACTGCTCTACCGACACTGTTTACTGCTCTACTAACACTGTCCACTGCCCTACGGACACCATTTACTGCCCTACTGACACTGTCCACTGCCCTACTGACACTATTTACTGCCCTACTGATACTGTCCACTGCCCTACTGTCACTGTTTACTGCTCTATTGACACTGTTTACTGCTCTACTGACACTGTTTACTGCTCTACTGACACTGTCCACTGCTCTACTGACACTGTTTACTGCTCTACTGACACTGTCCACTGCCCTACTGACACCATTTACTGCTCTACTGACACCATTTACTGCCCTACGGACACCATTTACTGCCCTACTGACACTGTCCACTGCCCTACTGACACTGTTTACTGCTCTACTGACACTGTTTACTGCTCTACTGACACTGTCCACTGCCCTACTGACACCATTTACTGCTCTACTGACACTGTCCCCTGCTCTACTGACACTGTCCCCTGCTCTACTGACACCGTTTACTGCTCTACTGACACCATTTACTGCTCTACTGACACCATTTACTGCCCTACTGACACCATTTACTGCCATACTGACACTGTCCACTGCCCTACTGACACCATTTACTTCCCTATTGACACTGTCCACTGCTCTACTGACGCCATTTACTGCCCTACTGACACCGTCCACTGCCCTACTGACACAGTCCACTGCTCTACTTACACAGTCCACTGCTCTACTGACACTGTACACTGCTCTACTGACACTGTTTACTGCTCTACTAACACAGGTTATTTCTGTACTTACATTTTTTACTGCTCTACTAACACTGTCCACTGCTCTACTGACACTGTCCCCTGCTCTACTGACACTGTCCCCTGCTCTAATGACACCATTTACTGCTCTACTGACACTGTCCACTGCCCTACTGACACTGTTTACTGCTCTACTGACACCATTTACTGCTCTACTGACACTGTCCCCTGCCCTACTGACACCATTTACTGCTCTACTGACACCATTTACTGCTCTACAGACACTGTCCCCTGCTCTACTGACACTGTCCCCTGCTCTACTGACACCGTTTACTGCTCTACTGACACTGTCCCCTGCCCTACTGACACCATTTACTGCTCTACTGACACTGTCCACTGCCATACTGACACTGTCCACTGCTCTACTGACACCATTTACTGCTCTGACTGTGCCCACTGCCCTACTGACACCATTTACTGCCATACTGACACTGTCCACTGCCCTACTGACACCATTTATTGCCCTACTGACACCATTTACTGCCCTACTGACACCATTTACTGCCCTATTGACACTGTCCACTGCTCTACTGACGCCATTTACTGCCCTACTGACACCGTCCACTGCTCTACTGACACCATCCACGGCTCTACTGACACCGTCCCCAGCTCTAGTGACACTGTTTAGTGCTCTACTGACACTTTTTACTGCTCTGCTGACACTTTTCACTGCTCTACTGACACTGTCCACTGCCCTACTGACACCATTTACTGCTCTACTGACACTATCCACTGCCCTACTGACACTGTCCACTGCTCTACTGACACCATTTACTGCTCTGACTCTGCCCACTGTCCTACTGACGCCATTTACTGCCCTACTGACAACATTTACTGCCCTACTGACACCACTGACACCATTTACTGCCCTACTGACACTGTACACTGCCCTACTGACACTATTTACTGCCCTACTGACACTGTACACTGCCCTACTGACACTATTTACTGCCCTACTGACACTGTCCACTGCCCTACTGACACCATTTTCTGCTCTACTGACACCATTTACTGCTCTACTGACACTGTCTACTGCTCTACTGACACCATTTACTGCTCTACTGACACTGTCCACTGCTCTACTGACATTGTTTACTGCTCTACTGACACTGTCCACTGCCCTACTAACACCATTTACAGCTCTGACTCTGCCCACTGCCCTACTGACACCATTTACTGCCCTACTGACACCATTTACTGCCCTCCTGACACCATTCACTGCTCTACTGACACTGTCCACTGCCCTACTGACAATGTCCACTGCTCTACTGACACTCTCTACTGCTCTACTGACACTGTTTACTGCTCTACTGACACTGTCCACTGCCCTACTGACACCATTTACTGCTCTACTGACACTTTCCACTGCTCTACTGACACTGTTTACTACTCTACTGACACTGTCCAGTGCCCTACTGACACCATTTACAGCTCTGACTCTGCCCACTGCCCTACTGACACCATTTACTGCCCTACTGACACCATTTACTGCTCCCCTGACACCATTCACTGCTCTACTGACACTGTCCACTGCTCTACTGACACCATTTACTGCTCTACTGACACTGTCCACTGCTCTACTGACACCATTTACTGCTTTACTGACACAGTCCATTGCTCTACTGACACCATTTACTGCCATACTGACACCATTTACTGCCCTACTGACACTGTCCACTGCCCTACTGACACTGTCCACTGCCCTACTGACACTGTCCACTGCTCTACTGACACTGTTTACTGCTCTACTGACACTGTCCACTGCCCTACTGACACCATTTACAGCTCTGACTCTTCCCACTGCCCTACTGACACCATTTACTGCCCTACTAACACCATGTACTGCTCACCTGACACCATTCACTGCTCTACTGACACTGTCCACTGCCCTACTGACAATGTCCACTACTCTACTGACACTGTCCACTGCTCTACTGACACCATTTACTGCTCTACTGACACTGTCTACTGCTCTACTGACACCATTTACTGCTTTACTGACACTGTCCATTGCTCTACTGACACCATTTACTGCCCAACTGACACTATTTACTGCCCTACTGATACTGTCCACTGCCCTACTGTCACTGTTTACTGCTCTATTGACACTGTTTACTGCTCTACTGACACTGTTTACTGCTCTACTGACACTGTCCACTGCTCTACTGACACTGTTTACTGCTCTACTGACACTGTCCACTGCCCTACTGACACCATTTACTGCCCTACTGACACCATTCACTGCCCTATTGACACTGTCCACTGCTTTTCTGACGCCATTTACTGCCCTACTGACACCGTCCACTGCTCTACTGACACCATCCACGGCTCTACTGACACCGTCCACGGCTCTACTGACACCGTTTACTGCTCTACTGACACTTTTTACTGCTCTACTGACACTTTTTACTGCTCTACTGACACTGTCTACTGCCCTACTGACACCATTTACTGCTCTACTGACACTATCCACTGCCCTACTGACACTGTCCACTGCTCTACTGACACCATTTACTGCTCTGACTCTGCCCACTGTCCTACTGACACCATTTACTGCCCTACTGACACAATTTACTGCTCTACTGACACTGTCCCCTGCCATGCTGACATTTACTGCTATACTGACACCATTGTCTGCTCTACTGACACCATTTACTGCTCTAATGACACTGTCCACTGCTCTACTGACATCATTTACTGCCCTACTGACACTGTCCACTGCCCTACTGACACCATTTACTGCTCTACTGACACTTTTTACTGCTCTACTGACACTGTCTACTGCCCTACTGACACCATTTACTGCTCTACTGACACCATTTACTGCTCTACTGACACTGTCCACTGCTCTACTGACACTGTCCACTGCTCTACTGACACCATTTACTGCTTTACTGACACTGTCCATTGCTCTACTGACACCATTTACTGCCCGACTGACACCATTTACTGCCCTACTGACACTGTACACTGCCCTACTGACACCATTTACTGCCCTACTGACACCATTTACTGCCCTACTGACACTGTTCACTGCCCTACTGACACCATTTACTGCCCTACTGACACTGTCCGCTGCCCTACTGACACTGTCCACTGCCCTACTGATACCATTTACTGCTCTACTGACACTGTCCACTGCTCTACTGACACCATTTACTGCTCTACTGACACTGTCCACTGCTCTACTGACACCATTTACTGCTCTACTGACACTGTCCACTGCTCTACTGACACCATTTACTGCCCTACTGACACCATTTACTGCCCTACTGACACTGTCCACTGCCCTACTGACACTGTCCACTGCCCTACTGACACTGTCCACTGCTCTACTGACACTGTCCACTGCCCTACTGACACCATTTACAGCTCTGACTCTTCCCACTGCCCTACTGACACCATTTACTGCCCTACTGACACCATTTACTGCTCTCCTGACACCATTCACTGCTCTACTGACACTGTCCACTGCCCTACTGACACTGTCCACTGCCCTACTGACACTGTCCACTGCCCTACTGACAATGTCCACTGCTCTACTGACACTGTCCACTGCTCTACTGACACCATTTACTGCTCTACTGACACTGTCCACTGCTCTACTGACACCATTTACTGCCCTACTGACACTGTCCACTGCCCTACTGACACTGTCCACTGCCCTACTGATACCATTTACTGCTCTACTGACACCATTTACTGCTCTACTGACACTGTCCACTGCTCTACTGATACCATTTACTGCTCTACTGACACTGTCTACTGCTCTACTGACACCATTTACTGACACTGTCCATTGCTCTACTGACACTATTTACTGCCCTACTGACACTATTTACTGCCCTACTGATACTGTCCACTGCCCTACTGCCACTGTTTACTGCTCTATTGACACTGTTTACTGCTCTACTGACACTGTCCACTGCTCTACTGACACTGTCCACTGCTCTACTGACACTGTTTACTGCTCTACTGACACTGTCCACTGCCCTACTGACACCATTTACTGCTCTACTGACACCATTTACTGCCCTACGGACACCATTTACTGCCCTACTGACACTGTCCACTGCCCTACTGACGCTGTCCACTGCCTTACTGACACTGTTTACTGCTCTACTGACACTGTCCACTGCCCTACTGACACCATTTACTGCTCTATTGACACTGTCCCCTGCTCTACTGACACCGTTTACTGCTCTGCTGACACCATTTACTGCCCTACTGACACCATTTACTGCCCTACTAACACCATGTACTGCTCACCTGACACCATTCACTGCTCTACTAACACTGTCCACTGCCCTACTGACAATGTCCACTGCTCTACTGACACTGTCCGCTGCTCTACTGACACCATTTACTGCCCGACTGACACCATTTACTGCCCTACTGACACTGTACACTGCCCTACTGACACCATTTACTGCCCTACTGACACCATTTACTGCCCTACTGACACTGTTCACTGCCCTACTGACACCATTTACTGCCCTACTGACACTGTCCGCTGCCCTACTGACACTGTCCACTGCCCTACTGATACCATTTACTGCTCTACTGACACTGTCCACTGCTCTACTGACACCATTTACTGCTCTACTGACACTGTCCACTGCTCTACTGACACCATTTACTGCTCTACTGACACTGTCCACTTCTCTACTGACACCATTTACTGCCCTACTGACACCATTTACTGCCCTACTGACACTGTCCACTGCCCTACTGACACTGTCCACTGCCCTACTGACACTGTCCACTGCTCTACTGACACTGTCCACTGCCCTACTGACACCATTTACAGCTCTGACTCTTCCCACTGCCCTACTGACACCATTTACTGCCCTACTGACACCATTTACTGCTCTCCTGACACCATTCACTGCTCTACTGACACTGTCCACTGCCCTACTGACACTGTCCACTGCCCTACTGACACTGTCCACTGCCCTACTGACAATGTCCACTGCTCTACTGACACTGTCCACTGCTCTACTGACACCATTTACTGCTCTACTGACACTGTCCACTGCTCTACTGACACCATTTACTGCCCTACTGACACTGTCCACTGCCCTACTGACACTGTCCACTGCCCTACTGATACCATTTATTGCTCTACTGACACCATTTACTGCTCTACTGACACTGTCCACTGCTCTACTGATACCATTTACTGCTCTACTGACACCATTTACTGCCCTACTGACACTGTCCGCTGCCCTACTGACACTGTCCACTGCCCTACTGATACCATTTACTGCTCTACTGACACTGTCCACTGCTCTACTGACCCCATTTACTGCTCTACTGACACTGTCCACTGCTCTACTGACACCATTTACTGCCCGACTGACACCATTTACTGCCCTACTGACACTGTACACTGCCCTACTGACACGATTTACTGCCCTACTGACACTGTTCACTGCCCTACTGACACCATTTACTGCCCTACTGACACTGTCCGCTGCCCTTCTGACACTGTCCACTGCCCTACTGATACCATTTACTGCTCTACTGACACTGTCCACTGCTCTACTGACACCATTTACTGCTCTACTGACACTGTCCACTGCTCTACTGACACCATTTACTGCTCTACTGACACTGTCCACTGCTCTACTGACACCATTTACTGCTTTACTGACACTGTCCATTGCTCTACTGACACTATTTACTGCCCTACTGACACTATTTACTGCCCTACTGATACTGTCCACTGCCCTACTGTCACTGTTTACTGCTCTACTGACACTGTCCACTGCTCTACTGACACTGTCCACTGCTCTACTGACACTGTTTACTGCTCTACTGACACTGTCCACTGCCCTACTGACACCATTTACTGCTCTACTGACACCATTTACTGCTCTACTGACACCATTTACTGCCCTACGGACACCATTTACTGCCCTACTGACGCTGTCCACTGCCCTGTGACACTGTTTACTGCTCTACTGACACTGTCCACTGCCCTACTGACACCATTTACTGCTCTATTGACACTGTCCACTGCTCTACTGACACCATTTACTGCCCTACTGACACCATTTACTGCCATACTGACACTGTTCACTGCCCTACTGACACCATTTACTGCTCTATTGACACTGTCCACTGCTCTACTGATGCCATTTACTGCCCTACTGACACCGTCCACTGCCCTACTGACACAGTCCACTGCTCTACTGACACAGTCCACTGCTCTACTGACACAGTCCACTGCTCTACTGACACTGTACACTGCTCTACTGACACTATACTGCTCTACTGACACTTTACTGCTCTCCTGCACTGTCCACTGCTCTACTGACACTGTCCCCTGCTCTACTGACACTGTCCACTGCCCTACTGACACCATTTACTGCTCTACTGACACTGTCCACTGCTCTACTGACACCATGTACTGCTCTACTGACATTGTCCACTGCTCTACTGACACCATTTACTGCTCTACTGACCCTGTCCACTGCTCTACTGACACCATTTACTGCCCTACTGACACTGTCCGCTGCCCTATTGACACTGTCCACTGCCCTACTGATACCATTTACTGCTCTACTGACACTGTCCACTGCTCTACTGACACCATTTACTGCTCTACTGACACTGTCCACTGCTCTACTGACACCATTTACTGCTCTACTGACACCATTTACTGCTTTACTGACACAGTCCATTGCTCTACTGACACCATTTACTGCCCTACTGACACCATTTACTGCCCTACTGACACTGTCCACTGCCCTACTGACACTGTCCACTGCTCTACTGACACTGTTTACTGCTCTACTGACACTGTCCACTGCCCTACTGACACCATTTACAGCTCTGACTCTTCCCACTGCCCTACTGACACCAAATTACTGCCCTACTGACAGCATTTACTGCCCTACTAACACCATGTACTGCTCACCTGACACCATTCACTGCTCTACTGACACTGTCCACTGCCCTACTGACAATGTCCACTGCTCTACTGACACTGTCCACTGCTCTACTGACACCATTTACTGCTCTACTGACACTGTCTACTGCTCTACTGACACCATTTACTGCTTTACTGACACTGTCCATTGCTCTACTGACACCATTTACTGCCCTACTGACACTATTTACTGCCCTATTGACACTATTTACTGCCCTACTGATACTGTCCACTGCCCTACTGTCACTGTTCACTGCTCTATTGACACTGTTTACTGCTCTACTGACATTGTTTACTGCTCTACTGACACTGTCCACTGCCCTACTGACACCATTTACAGCTCTGACTCTTCCCACTGCCCTACTGACACCATTTACTGCCCTACTGACACCATTTACTGCTCTCCTGACACCATTCACTGCTCTACTGACACTGTCCACTGCCCTACTGACAATGTCCACTGCTCTACTGACACTGTCCACTGCTCTACTGACACCATTTACTGCTCTACTGACACTGTCTACTGCTCTACTGACACCATTTACTGCTTTACTGACACTGTCCATTGCTCTACTGACACCATTTACTGCCCTACTGACACTATTTACTGCCCTACTGACACTATTTACTGCCCTACTGATACTGTCCACTGCCCTACTGTCACTGTTTACTGCTCTATTGACACTGTTTACTGCTCTACTGACACTGTTTACTGCTCTACTGACACTGTCCACTGCTCTACTGACACTGTTTACTGCTCTACTGACACTGTCCACTGCCCTACTGACACCATTTACTGCTCTACTGACACCATTTACTGCCCTACGGACACCATTTACTGCCCTACTGACACTGTCCACTGCCCTACTGACACTGTCCGCTGCCCTACTGACACTGTCCACTGCCCTACTGATACCATTTACTGCTCTACTGACACTGTCCACTGCTCTACTGGCAACATTTACTGCTCTACTGACACTGTCCACTGCCCTACTGACACCATTTACTGCTCTACTGACACCATTTACTGCCCTACTGACACTGTCCACTGCCCTACTGACACTGTCCACTGCTCTACTGACACTGTTTACTGCTCTACTGACACTGTCCACTGCCCTACTGACACTATTTACAGCTCTGACTCTTCCCACTGCCCTACTGACACCATTTACTGCCCTACTGACAACATGTACTGCTCACCTGACACCATTCACTGCTCTACTGACACTGTCCACTGCCCTACTGACAATGTCCACTGCTCTACTGACAATGTCCACTGCTCTACTGACACTGTCCACTGCTCTACTGACACTGTCCACTGCTCTACTGACACCATTTACTGCCCTACTGACACCATTTACTGCCCTACTGACACTATTTACTGCCCTACTGATACTGTCCACTGCCCTACTGTCACTGTTTACTGCTCTATTGACACTGTTTACTGCTCTACTGACACTGTTTACTGCTCTACTGACACTGTCCACTGCTCTACTGACACTGTTTACTGCTCTACTAACACTGTCCACTGCCCTACTGACACCATTTACTGTTCTACTTACACCATTTACTGCCCTACGGACACCATTTACTGCCCTACTGACACTGTCCACTGCCCTACTGACACTGTCCACTGCCGTACTGACACTGTTTACTGCTCTACTGACACTGTTTACTGTTCTACTGACACTGTCCACTGCCCTACTGACACCATTTACTGCCCTACTGACACCATTTACTGCTCTCCTGACACCATTCACTGCTCTACTGACACTGTCCACTGCCCTACTGACAATGTCCACTGCTCTACTGACACTGTCCACTGCTCTACTGACACCAGTTACTGCTCTACTGACACCATTTACTGCATAACTGACACTGTCCATTGCTCTACTGACACCATTTACTGCCCTACTGACACCATTTACTGCCCTACTGACACTATTTACTGCCCTACTGATACTGTCCACTGCCCTACTGTCACTGTTTACTGCTCTATTGACACTGTTTACTGCTCTACTGACACTGTCCACTGCTCTACTGACACTGTTTACTGCTCTACTGACACTGTCCACTGCCCTACTGACACCATTTACTGCTCTACTGACACCCTTTACTGCCCTACGGACACCATTTACTGCCCTACTGACACTGTCCACTGCCCTACTGACACTGTTCGCTGCCCTACTGACACTGTCCACTGCCCCACTGATACCATTTACTGCTCTACTTACACTGTCCACTGCTCTACTGACACCATTTACTGCTCTACTGACACTGTCCACTGCTCTACTGACACCATTTACTGCTCTACTGACACCATTTACTGCCCTACAGACACCATTTACTGCCCTACTGACACTGTCCACTGCCCTACTGACACTATTTACTGCCCTACTGATACTGTCCACTGCCCTACTGTCACTGTTTACTGCTCTATTGACACTGTTTACTGCTCTACTGACACTGTTTACTGCTCTACTGACACTGTCCACTGCTCTACTGACACTGTTTACTGCTCTACTGACACTGTCCACTGCCCTACTGACACCATTTATTGCTCTACTGACACCATTTACTGCCCTACGGACACCATTTACTGCCCTACTGACACTGTCCACTGCCCTACTGACACTGTTTACTGCTCTACTGACACTGTTTACTGCTCTACTGACACTGTTTACTGCTCTACTGACACTGTCCACTGCCCTACTGACACCATTTACTGCTCTACTGACACCATTTACTGCTCTACTGACACTGTCCCCTGCTCTACTGACACTGTCCCCTGCTCTACTGACACTGTCCCCTGCTCTACTGACACCGTTTACTGCTCTACTGACACTGTCCCCTGCCCTACTAACACCATTTACTGCTCTACTGACACTGTCCACTGCCATACTGACACTGTCCACTGCTCTACTGACACCATTTACTGCTCTGACTGTGCCCACTGCCCAACTGACACCATTTACTGCCATACTGACACTGTCCACTGCCCTACTGACACCATTTACTGCCCTACTGACACCATTTACTGCCCTATTGACACTGTCCACTGCTCTACTGACGCCATTTACTGCCCTACTGACACCGTCCACTGCTCTACTGACACCATCCACGGCTCTACTGACACCGTCCCCGGCTCTAGTGACACTGTTTAGTGCTCTACTGACACTTTTTACTGCTCTACTGACACTTTTTACTGCTCTACTGACACTGTCCACTGCCCTACTGACACCATTTACTGCTCTACTGACACTATCCACTGCCCTACTGACACTGTCCACTGCTCTACTGACACCATTTACTGCTCTGACTCTGCCCACTGTCCTACTGACGCCATTTACTGCCCTACTGACAAAATTTACTGCCCTACTGACACCACTGACACCATTTACTGCCCTACTGACACTGTACACTGCCCTACTGACACTATTTACTGCCCTACTGACACTGTCCACTGCCCTACTGACACCATTTTCTGCTCTACTGACACCATTTACTGCTCTACTGACACTGTCTACTGCTCTACTGACACCATTTACTGCTTTACTGACACTGTCCATTGCTCTACTGACACTATTTACTGCCCTACTGACACTATTTACTGCCCTACTGATACTGTCCACTGCCCTACTGTCACTGTTTACTGCTCTACTGACACTGTCCACTGCTCTACTGACACTGTCCACTGCTCTACTGACACTGTCCACTGCTCTACTGACACTGTTTACTGCTCTACTGACACTGTCCACTGCCCTACTGACACCATTTACTGCTCTACTGACACCATTTACTGCTCTACTGACACCATTTACTGCCCTACGGACACCATTTACTGCCCTACTGACGCTGTCCACTGCCCTGTGACACTGTTTACTGCTCTACTGACACTGTCCACTGCCCTACTGACACCATTTACTGCTCTATTGACACTGTCCACTGCTCTACTGACACCATTTACTGCCCTACTGACACCATTTACTGCCATACTGACACTGTCCACTGCCCTACTGACACCATTTACTGCTCTATTGACACTGTCCACTGCTCTACTGATGCCATTTACTGCCCTACTGACACCGTCCACTGCCCTACTGACACAGTCCACTGCTCTACTGACACAGTCCACTGCTCTACTGACACTGTACACTGCTCTACTGACACTGTTTACTGCTCTACTGACACTTTACTGCTCTCCTGCACTGTCCACTGCTCTACTGACACTGTCCCCTGCTCTACTGACACTGTCCACTGCCCTACTGACACCATTTACTGCTCTACTGACACTGTCCACTGCTCTACTGACACCATGTACTGCTCTACTGACACTGTCCACTGCTCTACTGACACCATTTACTGCTCTACTGACCCTGTCCACTGCTCTACTGACACCATTTACTGCCCTACTGACACTGTCCGCTGCCCTATTGACACTGTCCACTGCCCTACTGATACCATTTACTGCTCTACTGACACTGTCCACTGCTCTACTGACACCATTTACTGCTCTACTGACACTGTCCACTGCTCTACTGACACCATTTACTGCTCTACTGACACCATTTACTGCTTTACTGACACAGTCCATTGCTCTACTGACACCATTTACTGCCCTACTGACACCATTTACTGCCCTACTGACACTGTCCACTGCCCTACTGACACTGTCCACTGCTCTACTGACACTGTTTACTGCTCTACTGACACTGTCCACTGCCCTACTGACACCATTTACAGCTCTGACTCTTCCCACTGCCCTACTGACACCAAATTACTGCCCTACTGACAGCATTTACTGCCCTACTAACACCATGTACTGCTCACCTGACACCATTCACTGCTCTACTGACACTGTCCACTGCCCTACTGACAATGTCCACTGCTCTACTGACACTGTCCACTGCTCTACTGACACCATTTACTGCTCTACTGACACTGTCTACTGCTCTACTGACACCATTTACTGCTTTACTGACACTGTCCATTGCTCTACTGACACCATTTACTGCCCTACTGACACTATTTACTGCCCCATTGACACTATTTACTGCCCTACTGATACTGTCCACTGCCCTACTGATACTGTCCACTGCCCTACTGTCACTGTTCACTGCTCTATTGACACTGTTTACTGCTCTACTGACACTGTTTACTGCTCTACTGACACTGTCCACTGCCCTACTGACACCATTTACAGCTCTGACTCTTCCCACTGCCCTACTGACACCATTTACTGCTCTCCTGACACCATTCACTGCTCTACTGACACTGTCCACTGCCCTACTGACAATGTCCACTGCTCTACTGACACTGTCCACTGCTCTACTGACACCATTTACTGCTCTACTGACACTGTCCACTGCTCTACTGACACCATTTACTGCTCTACTGACACTGTCCACTGCTCTACTGACACCATTTACTGCTTTACTGACACAGTCCATTGCTCTACTGACACCATTTACTGCCCTACTGACACCATTTACTGCTTTACTGACACTGTCCATTGCTCTACTGACACCATTTACTGCCCTACTGACACTATTTACTGCCCTACTGACACTATTTACTGCCCTACTGATACTGTCCACTGCCCTACTGTCACTGTTTACTGCTCTATTGACACTGTTTACTGCTCTACTGACACTGTTTACTGCTCTACTGACACTGTCCACTGTTCTACTGACACTGTTTACTGCTCTACTGACACTGTCCACTGCCCTACTGACACCATTTACTGCTCTACCGACACCATTTACTGCCCTACGGACACCATTTACTGCCCTACTGACACTGTCCGCTGCCCTACTGACACTGTCCACTGCCCTACTGATACCATTTACTGCTCTACTGACACTGTCCACTGCTCTACTGGCACCATTTACTGCTCTACTGACACTGTCCACTGCCCTACTGACACCATTTACTGCTCTACTGACACCATTTTCTGCCCTACTGACACTGTCCACTGCCCTACTGACACTGTCCACTGCTCTACTGACACTGTTTACTGCTCTACTGACACTGTCCACTGCCCTACTGACACTATTTACAGCTCTGACTCTTCCCACTGCCCTACTGACCCCATTTACTGCCCTACTGACACCATGTACTGCTCACCTGACACCATTCACTGCTCTACTGACACTGTCCACTGCCCTACTGACAATGTCCACTGCTCTACTGACACTGTCCACTGCCCTACTGACACCATTTACTGTTCTACTTACACCATTTACTGCCCTACGGACACCATTTACTGCCCTACTGACACTGTCCACTGCCCTACTGACACTGACCACTGCCCTACTGAAACTGTTTACTGCTCTACTGACACTGTTTACTGCTCTACTGACACTGTCCACTGCCCTACTGACACCATTTACAGCTCTGACTCTTCCCACTGCCCTACTGACACCATTTACTGCCCTACTGACACCATTTACTGCTCTCCTGACACTGTCCACTGCCCTACTGACAATGTCCACTGCTCTACTGACACTGTCCACTGCTCTACTGACACCAGTTACTGCTCCACTGACACTGTCCACTGCTCTACTGACACTGTTTACTGCTCTAGTGACACTGTCCACTGCCCTACTGACACTATTTACAGCTCTGACTCTTCCCACTGCCCTACTGACACCATTTACTGCCCTACTGACACCATTTACTGCCCTACTGACACCATGTACTGCTCACCTGACACCATTCACTGCTCTACTGACACTGTCCACTGCCCTACTGACACTGTCCACTGCTATACTGACACCATTTACTGCTTTACTGACACTGTCCATTGCTCTACTGACACCATTTACTGCCCTACTGACACTATTTACTGCCCTACTGATACTGTCCACTGCCCTACTGTCACTGTTTACTGCTCTATTGACACTGTTTACTGCTCTACTGACACTGTTTTCTGCTCTACTGACACTGTCCACTGCTCTACTGACACTGTTTACTGCTCTACTGACACTGTCCACTGCCCTACTGACACCATTTACTGCCCTACTGACACCATTTACTGCTCTCCTGACACCATTCACTGCTCTACTGACACTGTCCACTGCCCTACTGACAATGTCCACTGCTCTACTGACACTGTCCACTGCTCTACTGACACCATTTACTGCTCTACTTACACTGTCTACTGCTCTACTGACACCATTTACTGCTTTACTGACTCTGTCCATTGCTCTACTGACACCATTTACTGCCCTACTGACACTATTTACTGCCCTACTGATACTGTCCACTGCCCTACTGTCACTGTTTACTGCTCTATTGACACTGTTTACTGCTCTACTGACACTGTTTACTGCTCTACTGACACTGTCCACTGCTCTACTAACACCATTTACTGCTCTACTGACACTGTCCACTGCCCTACTGACACCATTTACTGCTCTACTGACACCATTTACTGCCCTACGGACACCATTTACTGCCCTACTGACACTGTCCACTGCCCTACTGACACTGTTTACTGCTCTACTGACACTGTTTACTGCTCTACTGACACTGTTTACTGCTCTACTGACACTGTCCACTGCCCTACTGACACCATTTACTGCTCTACTGACACTGTCCCCTGCTCTACTGACACCGTTTACTGCTCTACTGACACCGTTTACTGCTCTACTGACACCATTTACTGCCCTACTGACACCATTTACTGCCATACTGACTCTGTCCACTGCCCTACTGACACCATTTACTGCTCTATTGACACTGTCCACTGTTCTACTGACGCCATTTACTGCCCTACTGACACCGTCCACTGCCCTACTGACACAGTCCACTGCTCTACTTACACAGTCCACTGCTCTACTGACACTGTACACTGCTCTACTGACACTGTTTACTGCTCTACTGACACAGTTTATTTCTCTACTTACACTTTTTACTGCTCGACTAACACTATCCACTGCTCTACTGACACTGTCCCCTGCTCTACTGACACTGTCCCCTGCTCTAATGACACCATTTACTGCTCTACTGACACTGTCCACTGCCCTACTGACACTGTTTACTGCTCTACTGACACTGTTTACTGCTCTACTGACACTGTCCACTGCCCTACTGACACCATTTACTGCTCTACTGACACCATTTACTGCTCTACTGACACTGTACCCTGCTCTACTGACACTGTCCCCTGCTCTACTGACACCGTTTACTGCTCTGCTGACACTGTCCCCTGCCCTACTAACACCATTTACTACTCTACTGACACTGTCCACTGCCATACTGACACCATTTACTGCTCTGACTCTGCCCACTGCCCTACTGACACCATTTACTGCCATACTGACACTGTCCACTGCCCTACTGACACCATTTACTGCCCTACTGACACCATTTACTGCCCTATTGACACTGTCCACTGCTCTACTGACGCCTTTTACTGCCCTACTGACACCGTCCACTGCTCTACTGACACTGTTTACTGCTCTACTGACACTTTTTACTGCTCTACTGACACTGTCCACTGCCCTACTGACACCATTTACTGCTCTACTGACACTATCCACTGCCCTACTGGCACTATCCACTGCTCTACTGACACCATTTACTGCTCTGACTCTGCCCACTGTCCTACTGACGCCATTTTCTGCCCTACTGACAACATTTACTGCCCTACTGACACCACTGACACCATTTACTGCTCTACTGACACTGTCCCCTGCCATGCTGACATTTACTGCTCTACTGACACGATTTTCTGCTCTACTGACACCATTTATTGCTCTAATGACACTGTCCACTGCTCTACTGACATCATTTACTGCCCTACTGACACTGTCCACTGCCCTACTGAAACGGTCCACTGCTCTACTGACACCATTTACTGCTCTGACACTGCCCACTGCGCTACCGACACCATTTACTGCTCTACTGACACCATTTACTGCCCTACTGACAGTGTACACTGCCCTACTGACACTATTTACTGCCCTACTGACACTGTCCACTGCCCTACTGACACCATTTTCTGCTCTACTGACAGCATTTACTGCTCTACTGACACTGTCTACTGCTCTACTGACACCATTTACTGCTCTACTGACACTGTCCACTGCTCTACTGACACCATTTACTGCTTTACTGACACTGTCCATTGCTCTACTGACACCATTTACTCCCCGACTGACACCATTTACTGCCCTACTGACACTGTCCACTGCCCTACTGACACTGTCCACTGCCCTACTGACACCATTTACTGCTCCACTGACACTGTCCACTGCTCTACTGACACCATTTACTGCTCTACTGACACCATTTACTGCCCTACTGACACTGTCCACTGCCCTACTGACACCATCCACTGCTCTACTGACACTGTCCACTGCCCTACTGACACTGTCCACTGCCCTACTGACACCATTTACTGCTCCGACTCTGCCCACTGCCCTACTGACACCATTTACTGCACTACTGACACTGTCCAGTGCTCTACTGACACTGTCCACTGCTCTACTGACACTGTTTACTACCCTACTGACACCATTTACTGCCCTAGTGACACTGACCACTGCCCTACTGACACTGTCCACTGCCCTACTGACACTGTTTACTGCTCTACTGACACTGTTTACTGCTCTACTGACCCTGTCCACTGCCCTACTGACACTGTCCACTGCCCTACTGACACTGTTTACTGCTCTACTGACACTGTTTACTGCTCTACTGACCCTGTCCACTGCCCTACTGACACTGTCCACTGCCCTACTGACACCATTTACTGCCCTACCTACACCATTTTCTGCCCTACTGACACTGTCCACTGCCCTACTGACAATGTCCACTGACCTACTGACTCCATGTACTGCTCTACTGACACCGTCCTCTGCTCTACTGACACCATTTACTGCTCTACTGACACTTCCCCTGCCATACTGACATTTACTGCTCTACTGACACCATTTTCTGCTCTACTGACACTATTTTCTGCTCTAATGACACTGTCCACTGCCCTACTGACACCATTTACTGCTCTACTGACACCATTTACTGCCCTACTGACACTGTACATTGCCCTACTGACCCCATTTACTGCCCTACTGACACCATTTACTGCCCTACTGACACTGTCCACTGCTCTACTGACACTGTCCAATGCCCTACTGACACCAATTACTGCTCTGCTGACACAATTTACTGCCCTACTGAGACTGCCCACTGTCCTACTGACACCATTTACTGCCCTACTGACACCATTTTCTGCTCTACTGACAATGTCCTCTGCCCTACTAACACTGTCCACTGCTCTACTGACACCATTTCCTGCTCTGTCTCGGCCCACTGCCCTACTGACACCATTTACTGCCCTACTGACACCATTTACTGCCCTACTGACACCATTCACTGCTCTACTGACAATGTTCACTGCCCTACTGACTCCATGTACTGCTCTACTAACACCGTCCTCTGCTCTACTGACACCATTTACTGCTCTACTGACCCTGTCCACTGCCCTACTGACACCATTTGCTGCACTACTGACACTGTCCACTGCTCTACTGACACCATTTACTGCTCTGACTCTGCCCACTGTCTTTCTGACACCATTTACTGCCCTACTGAAACCATTTACTGCCCTACTGACACCATTCACTGCTCTACTGACACTGTCCACTGCCCTACTGACAATGTCCACTGCCCTACTGACTCCATGTACTGCTCTGCTGACACCCTCCTCTGCCCTACTGACACCATTTACTGCTCTACTGACACTGGCCCCTGCCATACTGACATTTACTGCTCTACTGACACTGTCCACTGCCCTACTGACACCATTTACTGCTCTACTGACACTGTCCACTGCTCTACTGACACTGTCCCCTGCCCTACTGACACTGTCCCCTGCCCTACTGACACCATTTACTGCCCTACTGAAACTGTCCACTGCCCTACTGACACCATTTACTGCCCTACTGACACCATTTACTGCTCTACTGACACTATCCACTGCTCTACTGACACTGTCCACTGCCCTACTGACAATGTCCACTGACCTACTGACTCCATGTACTGCTCTACTGACACCGTCCTCTGCTCTACTGACACCATTTACTACTCTACTGACACTGTTCCCTGCCATACTGACATTTACTGCTCTACTGACACCCATTTCTGCTCTACTGACACTGTCCATTGCCCTACTGACACCATTTACTGCTCTACTGACACCATTTACTGCCCTACTGACACCGTCCACTGCCCTACTGACACCATTTACTGCCCTTTTGACACAATTTACTTCCCTTCCTACACTTTCCACTGCTCTACTGACACTGTCCACTGCCCTACTGACACCATTTACTGCTCTGCTGACACCATTTACTGCACTACTGACACTGCCCACTGTCCTACTGACACCATTTACTGCCCTACTGACACCATTTACTGCCCTACTGACACCATTTACTGCCCAACTGACACCATTCACTGCTCTACTGACACTGTCCACTGCCCTACTGACAATGTCCACTGCCCTACTGACTCCATGTACTGCTCTACTGACACCGTCGTCTGCCCTACTGACACCATTTACTGCTCTAGTGACACTGGCCCCTGCCATACTGACATTTACTGCTCTACTGACACCATTTTCTGCTCTACTGACACTGTCCACTGCCCTACTGACACTGTCCACTGCTCTGCTGACAACATTTACTGCTCTGACTCGGCCCACTGCCCTACTGACACCATTTACTGCCCTACTGACACCATTCACTGCTCTACTGACAATGTTCATTGCCCTACTGACTCCATGTACTGCTCTACTGACGCTGTCCTCTGCTCTACTGACACCATTTACTGCTCTACTGACACTGTCCCCTGCCATACTGACATTTACTGCTCTACTGACACTGTCCACTGCCCTACTGACACCATTTACTGCCCTACTGACACTGCCCACTGCTCTACTGACACCATTTACTGCTGCCTCTGCCCACTGTCTTACTGACACCATTTACTGCCCTACTGAAACCATTTACTGCCCTACTGACACCATTCACTGCTCTACTGACACTGTTCAATGCCCTACTGACAATGTCCACTGCCCTACTGACTCCATGTACTGCTCTACTGACACCGTCCTCTGCCCTACTGACACCATTTACTGCTCTACTGACACTGGCCCCTGCCATACTGACATTTACTGCTCTACTGACACCATTTTCTGCTCTACTGACACTGTCCACTGCCCTACTGACACCATTTACTGCTCTACTGACACTGTCCACTGCTCTACTGACACTGTCCCCTGCCCTACTGACACTGTCCCCTGCCCTACTGACACCATTTTCTGCTCTACTGACACTGTCCACTGCCCTACTGACACCATTTACTGCTCTACTGACACTAGCCACTGCCCTACTGACACTGTCCACTGCTCTACTGACACCATTTACTGCTCTACTGACACTGTCCACTGCCCTACTGACACTGTCCACTGCCCTACTGACACCCTTTACTGCTCTACTGACACCATTTATTGCTCTATTGACACCATTTGCTGCTCTACTGACACTGTCCACTGCTCTACTGACACCATTTACTGCCCTACTGACACCCTTTACTGCTCTACTGACACCATTTTACTGCTTTACTGACACTGTCCATTGCTCTACTGACACCATTTACTGCCCTACTGACACCATTTACTGCCCTACTGACACTGTCTACTGCCCTACTGACACTGTCCACTGCCCTACTGACACCATTTACTGCTCTTCTGAGACCATTTACTGCTCTACTGACACTGTCCACTGCTCTACTGACACCATTTACTGCCCTACTGACACTGTCCACTGCCCTACTGACACTGTCCACTGCTCTACTGACACTGTTTACTGCTCTACTGACACTGTCCACTGCCCTACTGACACCATTTACTGCTCTGACTCTGCCCACTGCCCTACTGACACCATTTACTGCCCTGCTGACACCATTTACTACCCTACTGACACCAATCACTGCTCTACTGACACTGTCCACTGCCCTACTGACAATGTCCACTGCCCTACTGACTCCATGTACTGCTCTACTGACACCGTCATTTGCTCTACTGACACCGTCCTCTGCTCTACTGACACCATTTACTGCTCTACTGACACTGTCCACTGCTCTACTGACACTGTCCACTGCCCTACTGACACCATTTACTGCCCTACTGACACTGTCCACTGCCCTACTGACAGTGTTTACTGCTCTACTGACACCGTTTACTGCTCTACTGACACCGTTTACTGCTCTACTGACACCATTTACTGCTCTACTGACACTGTCCCCTGCCCTACTGACACCATTTACTCCTCTACTGACACTGTCCACTGCCCTACTGACACTGTCCACTGCTCTACTGACACCATTTACTGCTCTACTGAAACTGTTTACTGCTCTACTGACACTGTCCACAGCCCTACTGACACCATTTTCTGCTCTACAGACACTGTCCACTGCCCTACTGACACCATTTACTGCTCTACAGACACTGTCCACTGCTCTACAGACACTGTCCACTGCTCTACTGACACTGTCCACTGCTCTACTGACACTGTCCACTGCCCTACTGACACCATCCACTGCTCTGCTGACACTTTCCACTGCCCTACTGACATCTTTTACTGCCCTACTGACACCATTTACTGCCCTACTGACACTGTTCACTGCCCTACTGACACTGTTTACTGCTCTACTGACACTGTCCACTGCCCTACTGACACCATTTACTGCCCTACTGACACTGTCCATTGCCCTACTGACAGTGTTTACTGCTCTACTGACACCGTTTACTGCTCTACTGACACCATTTACTGCTCTACTGACACTGTCCCCTGCCCTACTGACACCATTTACTGCTCTACTGACACTGTCCACTGCCCTACTGACACTGTCCACTGCTCTACTGACACCATTTACTGCTCTACTGAAACTGTTTACTGCTCTACTGACACTGTTTACTGCTCTACTGACACTGTCCACTGCTCTACTGACACTGTCCCCTGCTCTAATGACACCATTTACTGCTCTACTGACACTTTTTTCTGCTCTACTGACACTGTCCACAGCCCTACTGACACCATTTTCTGCTCTACAGACACTGTCCACTGCTCTACTGACACTATCCACTGCCCTACTGACACCATTTACTGCTCTACAGACACTGTCCACTGCTCTACAGACACTGTCCACTGCTCTACTGACCCTGTCCACTGCCCTACTGACACCATCCACTGCTCTACTGACACTGTCCACTGCTCTACTGACACTGCTCCCTGCCCTACTGACACCATTTACTGCTCTTCTGACACTGTCCACTGCCCTACTGACACCATTTACTTCTCTACTGACACTGTCCACGGCCCTACTGACACTGTTTACTGCTCTACTGGCACTGTCCACTGCTCTACTGACACTTTTTACTACTCTACTGACACTGTCCACTGCCCTACTGACACCATTTACTGCCCTAGTGACACTGTCCCCTGCCCTACTGACACTGTCCCCTGCCCTACTGACACCATTTTCTGCTCTACTGACACTGTCCACTGCCCTACTGACACCATTTACTGCTCTACTGACACTAGCCACTGCCCTACTGACACAGTCCACTGCTCTACTGACACCATTTACTGCTCTACTGACACTGTCCACTGCCCTACTGACACTGTCCACTGCCCTACTGACACCCTTTACTGCTCTACTGACACCATTTATTGCTCTATTGACACCATTTGCTGCTCTACTGACACTGTCCACTGCTCTACTGACACCATTTACTGCCCTACTGACACCCTTTACTGCTCTACTGACACCATTTTACTGCTTTACTGACACTGTCCATTGCTCTACTGACACCATTTACTGCCCTACTGACACCATTTACTGCCCTACTGACACTGTCTACTGCCCTACTGACACTGTCCACTGCCCTACTGACACCATTTACTGCTCTTCTGAGACCATTTACTGCTCTACTGACACTGTCCACTGCTCTACTGACACCATTTACTGCCCTACTGACACTGTCCACTGCCCTACTGACACTGTCCACTGCTCTACTGACACTGTTTACTGCTCTACTGACACTGTCCACTGCCCTACTGACACCATTTACTGCTCTGACTCTGCCCACTGCCCTACTGACACCATTTACTGCCCTGCTGACACCATTTACTACCCTACTGACACCAATCACTGCTCTACTGACACTGTCCACTGCCCTACTGACAATGTCCACTGCCCTACTGACTCCATGTACTGCTCTACTGACACCGTCATTTGCTCTACTGACACCGTCCTCTGCTCTACTGACACCATTTACTGCTCTACTGACACTGTCCACTGCTCTACTGACACTGTCCACTGCCCTACTGACACCATTTACTGCCCTACTGACACTGTCCACTGCCCTACTGACAGTGTTTACTGCTCTACTGACACCGTTTACTGCTCTACTGACACCGTTTACTGCTCTACTGACACCATTTACTGCTCTACTGACACTGTCCCCTGCCCTACTGACACCATTTACTCCTCTACTGACACTGTCCACTGCCCTACTGACACTGTCCACTGCTCTACTGACACCATTTACTGCTCTACTGAAACTGTTTACTGCTCTACTGACACTGTCCACAGCCCTACTGACACCATTTTCTGCTCTACAGACACTGTCCACTGCCCTACTGACACCATTTACTGCTCTACAGACACTGTCCACTGCTCTACAGACACTGTCCACTGCTCTACTGACACTGTCCACTGCTCTACTGACACTGTCCACTGCCCTACTGACACCATCCACTGCTCTGCTGACACTTTCCACTGCCCTACTGACATCTTTTACTGCCCTACTGACACCATTTACTGCCCTACTGACACTGTTCACTGCCCTACTGACACTGTTTACTGCTCTACTGACACTGTCCACTGCCCTACTGACACCATTTACTGCCCTACTGACACTGTCCATTGCCCTACTGACAGTGTTTACTGCTCTACTGACACCGTTTACTGCTCTACTGACACCATTTACTGCTCTACTGACACTGTCCCCTGCCCTACTGACACCATTTACTGCTCTACTGACACTGTCCACTGCCCTACTGACACTGTCCACTGCTCTACTGACACCATTTACTGCTCTACTGAAACTGTTTACTGCTCTACTGACACTGTTTACTGCTCTACTGACACTGTCCACTGCTCTACTGACACTGTCCCCTGCTCTAATGACACCATTTACTGCTCTACTGACACTTTTTTCTGCTCTACTGACACTGTCCACAGCCCTACTGACACCATTTTCTGCTCTACAGACACTGTCCACTGCTCTACTGACACTATCCACTGCCCTACTGACACCATTTACTGCTCTACAGACACTGTCCACTGCTCTACAGACACTGTCCACTGCTCTACTGACCCTGTCCACTGCCCTACTGACACCATCCACTGCTCTACTGACACTGTCCACTGCTCTACTGACACTGCTCCCTGCCCTACTGACACCATTTACTGCTCTTCTGACACTGTCCACTGCCCTACTGACACCATTTACTTCTCTACTGACACTGTCCACGGCCCTACTGACACTGTTTACTGCTCTACTGGCACTGTCCACTGCTCTACTGACACTTTTTACTACTCTACTGACACTGTCCACTGCCCTACTGACACCATTTACTGCCCTAGTGACACTGTCATCTGCCCTACTGACACTGTCCACTGCCCTACTGACAGTGTTTACTGCTCTACTGACACTGTTTACTGCTCTACTGACACTGTCCACTGCTCTATTGACACTGTTTACTGCTCTACTGACACTGTCCACTGCCCTACTGACACAATTTACAGCTCTGACTCTTCCCTCTGCCCTACTGACACCATTTACTGCCCTACTGACACCATTTACTGCCCTACTAACACCATGTACTGCTCACCTGACACCATTCACTGCTCTACTGACACTGTCCACTGCCCTACAGACAATGTCCACTGCTCTACTGACACTATCCACTGCTCTACTGACACCATTTACTGCTTTACTGACACTGTCCATTGCTCTACTGACACCATTTACTGCCCTACTGACACTATTTACTGCTCTACTGACACTGTCTACCACTCTACTGACACCATTTACTGCTTTACTGACACTGTCCATTGCTCTACTGACACCATTTACTGCCCTACTGACACTATTTACTGCCCTACTGACACTATTTACTGCCCTACTGATACTGTCCACTGCCCTACTGTCACTGTTTACTGCTCTATTGACACTGTTTACTGCTCTACTGACATTGTTTACTGCTCTACTGACACTGTCCACTGCTCTACTGACACTGTTTACTGCTCTACTGACACTGTCCACTGCCCTACTGACACAATTTACTGCCCTACGGACACCATTTACTGCCTTACTGACACTGTCCACTGCCCTACAGACACTTTCCGCTGCCCTACTGACACTGTCCACTGCCCTACTGATACCATTTACTGCTCTACTGACACTGTCCACTGCTCTACTGACACCATTTACTGCTTTACTGACACAGTCCATTGCTCTACTGACACCATTTACTGCTCTACTGACACCATTTACTGCCCTACTGACACTGTCCGCTGCCCTACTGACACTGTCCACTGCCCTACTGATACCATTTACTGCTCTACTGACACTGTCCACTGCTCTACTGACACCATTTACTGCTCTACTGACACTGTCCACTGCTCTACTGACACCATTTACTGCTCTACTGACACGGTCCACTGCTCTACTGTCACCATTTACTGCTCTACTGACACTGTCCACTGCTCTACTGACACCATTTACTGCTTTACTGACACAGTCCATTGCTCTACTGACACCATTTACTGCTCTACTGACACCATTTACTGCCCTACTGACACTGTCCGCTGCCGTACTGACACTGTCCACTGCCCTACTGATACCATTTACTGCTCTACTGACACTGTCCACTGCTCTACTGACACCATTTACTGCTCTACTGACACTGTCCACTGCTCTACTGACACCATTTACTGCTCTACTGACACTGTCCACTGCCCTACTGACACTATTTACTACCCTACTGATACTGTCCACTGCCCTACTGTCACTGTTTACTGCTCTATTGACACTGTTTACTGCTCTACTGACACTGTTTACTGCTCTACTGACACTGTCCACTGCTCTACTGACACTGTTTACTGCTCTACTGACACTGTCCACTGCTCTACTGACACCATTTACTGCTCTACTGACACTGTCCACTGCTCTACTGACACCATTTACTGCTCTACTGACACTGTCCACTGCCCTACTGACACTATTTACTACCCTACTGATACTGTCCACTGCCCTACTGTCACTGTTTACTGCTGTATTGACACTGTTTACTGCTCTACTGACACTGTTTACTGCTCTACTGACACTGTCCACTGCTCTACTGACACTGTCCACTGCCCTACTGACACTGTCCACTGCCCTACTGACACTGTTTACTGCTCTACTGACACTGTTTACTGCTCTACTGACACTGTCCACTGCCCTACTGACACCATTTACAGCTCTGACTCTTCCCACTGCCCTACTGACACCATTTACTGCCCTACTGACACCATTTACTGCTCTCCTGACACCATTCACTGCTCTACTGACACTATCCACTGCCCTACTGACAATGTCCACTGCTCTACTGACACCAGTTACTGCTCTACTGACACTGTCCATTGCTCCACTGACACCATTTACTGCCCTACTGACACTATTTACTGCCCTACTGACACTATTTACTGCCCTACTGATACTGTCCACTGCCCTACTGTCACTGTTTACTGCTCTATTGACACTGTTTACTGCTCTATTGACACTGTTTACTGCTCTACTGACACTGTTTACTGCTCTACTGACACTGTCCACTGCTCTACTGACACTGTTTACTGCTCTACTGACACTGTCCACTGCCCTGACACTGTCCACTGCCCTACTGACACTGTCCACTGCCCTACTGACACCATTTACTGCTCTACTGACACTGTCCCCTGCTCTACTGACACCGTTTACTGCTCTACTGACACCATTTACTGCTCTACTGACACCATTTACTGCCATACTGACTCTGTCCACTGCCCTACTGACACCATTTACTGCTCTATTGACACTGTCCACTGCTCTACTGATGCCATTTACTGCCCTACTGACACCGTCCACTGCCCTACTGACACAGTCCACTGCTCTACTTACACAGTCCACTGCTCTACTGACACTGTACACTGCTCTACTGACACTGTTTACTGCTCTACTGACACAGTTTATTTCTCTACTTACACTTTTTACTGCTCTACTAACACTGTCCACTGCTGTACTGACACTGTCCCCTGCTCTACTGACACTGTCCCCTGCTCTAATTACACCATTTACTGCTCTACTGACACTGTACACTGCCCTACTGACACTATTTACTGCCTTACTGACACTGTCCACTGCCCTACTGACACCATTTTCTGCTCTACTGACACCCTTTACTGCTCTACTGACACTGTCTACTGCTCTACTGACACCATTTACTGCTCTACTGACACTGTCCACTGCTCTACTGACACCATTTACTGCTTTACTGACACTGTCCATTGCTCTACTGACACCATTTACTGCCCGACTGACACCATTTACTGCCCTACTGACACTGTACACTGCCCTACTGACACTGTCCACTGCCCTACTGACACCATTTACTGCCCTACTGACACTGTCCACTGCCCTACTGACACAATTTACTGCTCTCCTGACACCATTTACTGCCCTACTGACACTTTCCACTGCCCAACTGACACTGTCCACTGCTCTACTGACACTGTTTACTGCTCTACTGACACTGTCCACTGCCCTACTAACACCATTTACAGCTCTGACTCTGCCCACTGCCCTACTGACACCATTTACTGCCCTACTGACACCATTTACTTCCCTCCTGAGACCATTCACTGCTCTACTGACACTGTCCACTGCCCTACTGACAATGTCCACTGCTCTTCTGACACTGTCCACTGCTCTACTGACACTGTCCACTGCTCTACTGACACTGTTTACTGCTCTACTGACACTGTCCACTGCCCTACTGACACCATTTACTGCTCTACTGACACTGTCCACTGCTCTACTGACACTGTTTACTGCTCTACTTACACTGTCCACGGCCCTACTGACACCATTTACAGCTCTGACACTGCCCACTGCCCTGCCGACACCATTAACTGCTCTACTGACACCATTTACTGCCCTACTGACACTGTGCACTGCCCTACTGACACTATTTACTGCCTTACTGACACTGTCCACTGCCCTACTGACACCATTTTCTGCTCTACTGACACCCTTTACTGCTCTACTGACACTGTCCACTGCTCTACTGACACCATTTACTGCTTTACTGACACTGTCCATTGCTCTACTGACACCATTTACTGCCCTACTGACACTGTCCACTGCCCTACTGACACCATTTACTGCTCTCCTGACACCATTTACTGCCCTACTGACACTTTCCACTGCCCTACTGACACCATTTACTGCCCTACTGACACTGTCCACTGCTCTACTGACACTGTTTACTGCTCTACTGACACTGTCCACTGCCCTACTGACACTAGTTACAGCTCTGACTCTTCCCACTGCCCTACTGACACCATTTACTGCCCTACTGACACCATTTACTGCCCTACTGACACCATGTACTGCTCACCTGACACCATTCACTGCTCTACTGACACTGTCCACTGCCCTACTGACAATGTCCACTGCTCTACTGACACTGTCCACTGCTCTACTGACACCATTTACTGCTCTACTGACACTGTCTACTGCTCTACTGACACCATTTACTGCTTTACTGACACTGTCCATTGCTTTACAGACACTATTTACTGCCCTACTGATACTGTCCACTGCCCTACTGTCACTGTTTACTGCTCTATTGACACTGTTTACTGCTCTACTGACACTGTTTACTGCTCTACTGACACTGTTTACTGCTCTACTGACACTGTCCACTGCCCTACTGACACCATTTACTGTTCTACTGACACCATTTACTGCCCTACTGACACTGTCCACTGCCCTACTGACACTGTCCACTGCCCTACTGACACTGTTTACTGCTCTACTGACACTGTTTACTGCTCTACTGACACTGTTTACTGCTCTACTGACACTGTCCACTGCCCTACTGACACCATTTACAACTCTGACTCTTCCCACTGCCCTACTGACACCATTTACTGCTCTCCTGACACCATTTACTGCTCTCCTGACACCTTTCACTGCTCTACTGACACTGTCCACTGCCCTACTGACAATGTCCACTGCTCTACTGACACTGTCCACTGCTCTACTGACACCATTTACTGCTCTACTAACACTGTCTACTGCTCTACTGACACCATTTACTGCTTTACTGACACTGTCCATTGCTCTACTGACACCATTTACTGCTCTACTGACACCATTTACTGCTTTACTGATACTGTCCACTGCCCTACTGTTACTGTTTACTGCTCTATTGACACTGTTTACTGCTCTACTGACACTGTTTACTGCTCTACTGACACTGTCTACTGCTCTACTGACACTGTCCACTGCCCTACTGACACCATTTACTGCTCTACTGACACTGTCCCCTGCTCTACTGACACCGTTTACTGCTCTACTGACACCGTTTACTGCTCTACTGACACCATTTACTGCTCTACTGACACAATTTACTGCCCTACTGACACCATTTACTGCCATACTGACACTGTCCACTGCCCTACTGACACCATTTACTGCTCTATTGACACTGTCCACAGGTCTACTGACGCCATTTGCTGCCCTAC
Organism: Lithobates pipiens; assembly: GCF_037356315.1. Lineage (NCBI taxonomy): Eukaryota > Metazoa > Chordata > Amphibia > Anura > Ranidae > Lithobates > Lithobates pipiens. The sequence goes on along the minus strand of NW_027507903.1, from coordinate 328,501,581 downwards.
TGACACCGTTCACTGCCCTACTGACACAGTCCACTGCTCTACTTACACAATCCACTGCTCTACTGACACTGTACACTGCTCTACTGACACTGTTTACTGCTCTACTGACACAGTTTATTTCTCTACTTACACTTTTTACTGCTCTACTAACACTGTCCACTGCTCTACTGACACTGTCCCCTGCTCTACTGACACTGTCCCCCGCTCTTATTACACCATTTACTACTCTACTGACACTATCCACTGCCCTAATGACACGGTTTACAGCTCTACTGACACTGTTTACTGCTCTACTGACACTGTCCACTGCCCTACTGACACCATTTACTGCTCTACTGACACCATTTACTGCTCTACTGACACTGTCCCCTGCTCTACTGACACTGTCCCCTGCTCTACTGACACCGTTTACTGCTCTACTGACACTGTCCCCTGCCCTACTAACACCATTTACTGCTCTACTGACACTGTCCACTGCCATTCTGACACTGTCCACTGCTCTACTGACACCATTTACTGCTCTGACTCTGCCCACTGCCCTACTGACACCATTTACTGCCATACTGACACTGTCCACTGCCCTACTGACACCATTTACTGCCCTACTGACACCATTTACTGCCCTATTGACACTGTCCACTGCTCTACTGACTCCATTTACTGCCCTACTGACACCGTCCACTGCTCTACTGACACCATCCACGGCTCTACTGACACCGTCCACGGCTCTACTGACACTTTTTACTGCTCTACTGACACTTTTTACTGCTCTACTGACACTGTCCACTGCCCTACTGACACCATTTACTGCTCTACTGACACTATCCACTGCCCTACTGACACTGTCCACTGCTCTACTGACACCATTTACTGCTCTGACTCTGCCCACTGTCCTACTGATGCCATTTACTGCCCTTCTGACAACATTTACTGCCCTACTGACACCACTGACACCATTTACTGCCCTACTGACACTGTACACTGCCCTACTGACACTGTCCACTGCCCTACTGACACCATTTTCTGCTCTACTGACACCATTTACTGCTCTACTGACACTGTCTACTGCTCTACTGACACCATTTACTGCTCTACTGACACTGTCCACTGCTCTACTGACACCATTTACTGCTTTACTGACACTGTCCATTGCTCTACTGACACCATTTACTGCCCGACTGACACCATTTACTGCCCTACTGACACTGTCCACTGCCCTACTGACACCATTTACTGCCCTACTGACACTGTCCACTGCCCTACTGACACCATTTACTGCTCTACTGACACCATTTACTGCCCTACTGACACTTTCCACTGCCCTACTGACACTGTCCACTGCTCTACTGACATTGTTTACTGCTCTACTGACACTGTCCACTGCCCTACTAACACCATTTACAGCTCTGACTCTTCCCACTGCCCTACTGACACCATTTACTGCCCTACTGACACCATTTACTGCCCTCCTGACACCATTCACTACTCTACTGACACTGTCCACTGCCCTACTGACAATGTCCACTGCTCTACTGACACTGTCCACTGCTCCACTGACACCATTTACTGCTCTGACTCTGCCCACTGCCCTACTGACACCATTTACTGCCCTACTGACACTGTCCACTGCCCTTCTGACACTGTCCACTAACCTACTGACACCATTTACTGCCCTACTGACACCATTTACTGCCCTATTGACACTGTCCACTGCTTTTCTGACGCCATTTACTGCCCTACTGACACTGTCCACTGCTCTACTGACACCATCCACGGCTCTACTGACACCGTCCACGGCTCTACTGACACTGTTTACTGCTCTACTGACACTTTTTACTGCTCTACTGACACTGTCCACTGCCCTACTGACACCATTTACTGCTCTACTAACACTATCCACTGCCCTACTGACACTGTCCACTGCTCTACTGACACCATTTACTGCTCTGACTCTGCCCACTGTCCTACTGACGCCATTTACTGCCCTACTGACAACATTTACTGCCCTACTGTCACCACTGACACCATTTACTGCCCTCCTGACACTGTACACTGCCCTACTGACACTGTCCACTGCCCTACTGACACTGTCCACTGCCCTACTGACACCATTTTCTGCTCTACTGACACCATTTACTGCTCTACTGACACTGTCTACTGCTCTACTGACACCATTTACTGCTCTACTGACACTGTCCACTGCTCTACTGACACCATTTACTGCTTTACTGACACTGTCCATTGCTCTACTGACACCATTTACTGCCCGACTGACACCGTTTACTGCCCTACTGACACTGTACACTGCCCTACTGACACTGTCCACTGCCCTACTGACACCACTTACTGCCCTACTGACACTGTCCACTGCCCTACTGACACCATTTACTGCTCTACTGACACCATTTACTGCCCTCCTGACACCATTCACTGCTCTACTGACACTGTCCACTGCTCTACTGACATTGTTTACTGCTCTACTGACACTGTCCACTGCCCTACTAACACCATTTACAGCTCTGACTCTTCCCACTGCCCTACTGACACCATTTACTGCCCTACTGACACCATTTACTGCTCTCCTGACACCATTCACTGCTCTACTGACACTGTCCACTGCCCTACTGACAATGTCCACTGCTCTACTGACACTGACCACTGCTCTACTGACACTGTCCACTGCTCTACTGACACTGTTTACTGCTCTACTGACACTGTCCACTGCCCTACTGACACCATTTACTGCTCTACTGACACTGTCCACTTCTCTACTGACACTGTTTACTACTCTACTGACACTGTCCACTGCCCTACTGACACCATTTACAGCTCTGACTCTGCCCACTGCCCTACTGACACCATTTACTGCCCTACTGACACCATTTACTGCTCTCCTGACACCATTCACTGCTCTACTGACACTGTTCACTGCCCTTCTGACAATGTCCACTGCTCTACTGACACTGTCCACTGCCCTTCTGACACTGTCCACTGCCCTACTGACACCATTTACTGCCCTACTGACACCATTTACTGCCCTATTGACACTGTCCACTGCTTTTCTGACGCCATTTACTGCCCTACTGACACCGTCCACTGCTCTACTGACACCATCCATGGCTCTACTGACACCGTCCACGGCTCTACTGACACTGTTTACTGCTCTACTGACACTTTTTACTGCTCTACTGACACTGTCCACTGCCCTACTGACACCATTTACTGCTCTACTGACACTATCCACTGCCCTACTGACACTGTCCACTGCTCTACTGACACCATTTACTGCTCTGACTCTGCCCACTGTCCTACTGACACCATTTACTGCCCTACTGACACCATTTACTGCTCTACTGACACTGTCCCCTGCCATGCTGACATTTACTGCTATACTGACACCATTTTCTGCTCTACTGACACCATTTACTGCTCTAATGACACTGTCCACTGCCCTACTGACACCATTTACTGCCCTACTGACACCATTTACTGCCCTATTAACACGGTCCACTGCTCTACTGACGCCATTTACTGCCCTATTGACACTGCTCACTGCTCTACTGACACCATCCACGGCTCTACTGACACCGTCCACTGCTCTACTGACATTGTCTACTGCTTTACTGACACTGTTTACTGCTCTACTGACACTGTCCACTGCCCCATTGACACCATTTACTGCCCTACTGACACCACTGACACCATTTACTGCTCTACTGACACTGTCCTCTGCCATGCTGACATTTACTGTTCTACTGACACCATTTTCTGCTCTACTGACACCATTTACTGCTCTAATGACACTGTCCACTGCTCTACTGACATCATTTACTGCCCTACTGACACTGTCCACTGCCCTACTGAAACTGTCCACTGCTCTACTGACACCATTTACTGCTCTGACACTGCCCACTGCCCTACCGACACCATTTACTGCTCTACTGACACTATTTACTGCTCTACTGACACTGTCCACTGCCCTACTGACACAATTTTCTGCTCTACTGACACCATTTACTGCTCTACTGACACTGTCCACTGCTCTACTGACACCATTTACTGCCCGACTGACACCATTTACTGCCCTACTGACACTGTTCACTGCCCTACTGACACTGTTCACTGCCCTACTGACACCATTTACTGCCCTACTGACACCGTCCACTGCCCTACTGATACCATTTACTGCACTACTGACACCATTTACTGCCCTACTGACACTGTCCACTGCCCTACTGACACTGTCCACTGCCCTACTGACACTGTCCACTGCTCTTCTGACACCATTTACTGCTCTACTGACACTGTCCCCTGCTCTAATGACACCATTTACTGCTCTACGGACACTGTCCACTGCTCTACTGACACCATTTACTGCCCTACTGACACCATTTACTGCCCTACTGACACTGTCCACTGCCCTACTGACACTGTCCACTGCCCTACTGACACTGTCCACTGCTCTACTGACACTGTTTACTGCTCTACTGACACTGTCCACTGCAATACTGACACCATTTACAGCTCTGACTCTTCCCACTGCCCTACTGACACCATTTACTGCCCTACTGACACCACTGACACCATTTACTGCTCTCCTGACACTGTCCCCTGCCATGCTGACATTTACTGTTCTACTGACACCATTTTCTGCTCTACTGACACCATTTACTGCTCTAATGACACTGTCCACTGCTCTACTGACATCATTTACTGCCCTACTGACACTGTCCACTGCCCTACTGAAACTGTCCACTGCTCTACTGACACCATTTACTGCTCTGACACTGCCCACTGCCCTACCGACACCATTTACTGCTCTACTGACACTATTTACTGCTCTACTGACACAATTTTCTGCTCTACTGACACCATTTACTGCTCTACTGACACTGTCCACTGCTCTACTGACACCATTTACTGCTTTACTGACCCTGTCCATTGCTCTACTGACAACATTTACTGCCCGACTGACACCATTTACTGCCCTACTGACACTGTTCACTGCCCTACTGACACTGTTCACTGCCCTACTGACACCGTTCACTGCCCTACTGACACCATTTACTGCCCTACTGACACTGTCCACTGCCCTACTGATACCATTTTCTGCTCTACTGACACTGTCCACTGCTCTACTGACACCATTTACTGCTCTACTGACACTGTCCACTGCTCTAATGACACCATTTACTGCTCTACGGACACTGTCCACTGCTCTACTGACACCATTTACTGCCCTACTGACACCATTTACTGCCCTACTGACACTGTCCACTGCCCTACTGACACTGTCCACTGCCCTACTGACACTGTCCACTGCTCTACTGACACTGTTTACTGCTCTACTGACACTGTCCACTGCCCTACTGACACCATTTACAGCTCTGACTCTTCCCACTGCCCTACTGACACCATTTACTGCCCTACTGACACCATTTACTGCTCTCCTTACACCATTCACTGCTCTACTGACACTGTCCACTGCCCTACTGACACTGTCCACTGCCCTACTGACAATGTCCACTGCTCTACTGACACTGTCCACTGCCCTACTTATACCATTTACTGCTCTACTGACACTGTCCACTGCTCTACTGACACCATTTACTGCTCTACTGACACTGTCCACTGCTCTACTGACACCATTTACTGCTCTACTGACACTGTCTACTGCTCTACTGACACCATTTACTGCTTTACTGACACTGTCCATTGCTCTGCTGACACTATTTACTGCCCTACTGACACTATTTACTGCCCTACTGATACTGTCTACTGCCCTACTGTCACTGTTTACTGCTCTATTGACACTGTTTACTGCTCTACTGACACTGTCCACTGCTCTACTGACACCATTTACTGCTCTACTGACACCATTTACTGCCCTACGGACACCATTTACTGCCCTACTGACACTGTCCACTGCCCTACTGACACTGTCCACTGCCCTACTGACACTGTTTACTGCTCTACTGACACTGTCCACTGCCCTTCTGACACCATTTACTGCTCTATTGACACTGTCCCCTGCTCTACTGACACTGTTTACTGCTCTACTGACACCATTTACTGCTCTACTGACACTGTCCACTGCTCTACTGACACCATTTACTGCCCTACTGACACCATTTACTGCCATACTGACACTGTCCACTGCCCTACTGACACCATTTACTGCTCTATTGACACTGTCCACTGCTCCACTGACGCCATTTACTTCCCTACTGACACCGTCCACTGCCCTACTGACACAGTCCACTGCTCTACTGACACAGTCCACTGCTCTACTGACACAGTCCACTGCTCTACTGACACTGTTTACTGCTCTACTGACACTGTTCACTGCTCTACTGACACTGTCCACTGCTCTACTGACACTGTCCCTTGCTCTACTGACACTGTCCCCTGCTCTAATGACACCATTTACTGCTCTACTGACACTGTCCACTGCCCTACTGACACTGTTTACTGCTCTACTGACACTGTTTACTGCTCTACTGACACTGTCCACTGCCCTACTGACACCATTTACTGCTCTACTGACACCATTTACTGCTCTACTGACACTGTCGCCTGCTCTACTGACACCGTTTACTGCTCTACTGACACTGTCCCCTGCCCTACTGACACCATTTACTGCTCTACTGACACCATTTACTGCCCTACGGACACCATTTACTGCCCTACTGACACTGTCCACTGCCCTACTGACACTGTCCACTGCCCTACTGACACTGTTTACTGCTCTATTGACACTGTCCACTGCCCTACTGACACCATTTACTGCTCTATTGACACTGTCCCCTGCTCTACTGACACTGTTTACTGCTCTACTGACACCATTTACTGCTCTACTGACACTGTCCACTGCTCTACTGACACCATTTACTGCCCTACTGACACCATTTACTGCCATACTGACACTGTCCACTGCCCTACTGACACCATTTACTGCTCTATTGACACTGTCCACTGCTCCACTGACGCCATTTACTGCCCTACTGACACCGTCCACTGCCCTACTGACACAGTCCACTGCTCTACTGACACAGTCCACTGCTCTACTGACACTGTTTACTGCTCTACTGACACTGTTTACTGCTCTACTGACACTGTTTACTGCTCTACTGACACTGTCCACTGCTCTACTGACACTGTCCCCTGCTCTAATGACACCATTTACTGCTCTACTGACACTGTCCACTGCCCTACTGACACTGTTTACTGCTCTACTGACACTGTTTACTGCTCTACTGACACTGTCCACTGCCCTACTGACACCATTTACTGCTCTACTGACACCATTTACTGCTCTACTGACACTGTCCCCTGCTCTACTGACACCGTTTACTGCTCTACTGACACTGTCCCCTGCCCTACTGACACCATTTACTGCCCTACTGACACTGTCCACTGCCCTACTGACACCATTTACTGCCCTACTGACACCATTTACTGCCCTATTGACACTGTCCACTGCTCTACTGACGCCATTTACTGCCCTACTGACACCGTCCACTGCTCTACTGACACCATCCACGGCTCTACTGACACCGTCCACGGCTCTACTGACACTGTTTACTGCTCTACTGACACTTTTTACTGCTCTACTGACACTGTCCACTGCCCTACTGACACCATTTACTGCTCTACTGACACTATCCACTGCCCTACTGACACTGTCCACTGCTCTAATGACACCATTTACTGCTCTGACTCTGTCCACTGTCCTACTGACGCCATTTACTGCCCTACTGACAACATTTACTGCCCTACTGACACCACTGACACCATTTACTGCTCTACTGACACTGTCCCCTGCCATGCTGACATTTACTGCTCTACTGACACCATTTTCTGCTCTACTGACACCATTTACTGCCCTACTGACACTGTCCACTGCCTTACTGAAACTGTCCACTGCTCTACTGACACCATTTACTGCTCTAATGACACTGTCCACTGCTCTACTGACATCATTTACTGCCCTACTGACACTGTCCACTGCTCTACTGACACCATTTACTGCTCTGACACTGCCCACTGCCCTACCGACACCATTTACTGCCCTACCGACACCATTTACTGCTCTACTGACACCATTTACTGCCCTACTGACACTGTACACTGCCCTACTGACACTATTTACTGACCTACTGACACTGTCCACTGCCCTACTGACACCATTTACTGCTTTACTGACACTGTCCACTGCTCTACTGACACCATTTACTGCTTTACTGACACTGTCCACTGCTCTACTGACACCATTTACTGCTTTACTGACACTGTCCATTGCTCTACTGACACCATTTACTGCCCGACTGACACCATTTACTGCCCTACTGACACTGTACACTGCCCTACTGACACTGTCCACTGCCCTACTGACACCATTTACTTCCCTACTGACACTGTCCACTGCCCTACTGACACCATTTACTGCCCTACTGACACTTTCCACTGTTCTACTGACACTCTCCACTGCTCTACTGACACTATTTACTGCTCTACTGACACTGTCCACTGCCCTACTATCACCATTTACAGCTCTGACTCTGCCCACTGCCCTACTGACACCATTTACTGCCCTCCTGACACCATTCACTGCTCTACTGACACTGTCCACTACCCTACTGACAATGTCCACCGCTCTACTGACACTGTCCACTGCTCTACTGACACCGTTTACTGCTCTACTGACACTGTCCACTGCCCTACTGACACCATTTACAGCTCTGATGCTGCCCACTGCCGTACTGACACCATTTACTGCCCTACTGACACCATTTACTGCTCTCCTGACACCATTCACTGCTCTACTGACACTGTTCACCGCCCTTCTGACAATGTCCACTGCTCTACTGACACTGTCCACTGCCATATCGACACTGTCCACTGCTCTACTGACACCATTTACTGCTCTGACTCTGCCCACTGCCCTACTGACACCATATACTGCCCTACTGACACCATTTACTGCCCTACTGACACTGTCCACTGCCCTACTGACACTGTCCACTACCCTACTGACACCATTTACTGCCCTACTGACACCATTTACTGCCCTATTGACACTGTCCACTGCTCTACTGACGCCATTTACTGCCCTACTGACACCGTCCACTGCTCTACTGACACCATCCACGGCTCTACTGACACCGTCCACGGCTCTACAGACACTGTTTACTGCTCTACTGACACTTTTTACTGCTCTACTGACACTTTTTACTGCTCTACTGACACTGTCCACTGCCCTACTGACACCATTTACTGCTCTACTGACACTATCCACTGCCCTACTGACACTGTCCACTGCTCTACTGACACCATTTAGTGCTCTGACTCTGCCCACTGTCCTACTGACGCCATTTACTGCCATACTGACAACATTTACTGCCCTACTGACACCACTGACACCATTTACTGCTCTACTGACACTGTCCCCTGCCATGCTGACATTTACTGCTCTACTGACACCATTTTCTGCTCTACTGACACCATTTACTGCTCTAATGACACTGTCCACTGCTCTACTGACATCATTTACTGCCCTACTGACACTGTCCACTGCCCTACTGAAACTGTCCACTGCTCTACTGACACCATTTACTGCTCTGACACTGCCCACTGCCCTGCCGACACCATTTACTGCTCTACTGACACCATTTACTGCCCTACTGACACTGTACACTGCCCTACTGACACTATTTACTGCCTTACTGACACTGCCCTACTGACACCATTTTCTGCTCTACTGACACCCTTTACTGCTCTACTGACACTGTCTACTGCTCTACTGACACCCTTTACTGCTCTACTGACACTGTTTACTGCTCTACTGACACTGTGCACTGCCCTACTGACACCATTTACAGCTCTGACTCTTCCCACTGCCCTACTGACACCATTTACTGCCCTACTGACACCATTTACTGCTCTCCTTACACCATTCACTGCTCTACTGACACTGTCCACTGCCCTACTGACACTGTCCACTGCCCTACTGACAATGTCCACTGCTCTCCTGACACTGTCCACTGCTCTCCTGACACTGTCCACTGCCCTACTTATACCATTTACTGCTCTACTGACACTGTCCACTGCTCTACTGACACCATTTACTGCTCTACTGACACTGTCCACTGCTCTACTGACACCATTTACTGCTCTACTGACACTGTCTACTGCTCTACTGACACCATTTACTGCTTTGCTGACACTGTCCATTGCTCTGCTGACACTATTTACTGCCCTACTGACACTATTTACTGCCCTACTGATACTGTCCACTGCCCTACTGTCACTGTTTACTGCTCTATTGACACTGTTTACTGCTCTACTGACACTGTCCACTGCTCTACTGACACCATTTACTGCTCTACTGACACCATTTACGGCCCTACGGACACCATTTACTGCCCTACTGACACTGTCCACTGCCCTACTGACACTGTCCACTGCCCTACTGACATTGTTTACTGCTCTACTGACACTGTCCACTGCCCTACTGACACCATTTACTGCTCTATTGACACTGTCCCCTGCTCTACTGACACTGTCCACTGCTCTACTGACACCATTTACTGCCCTACTGACACCATTTACTGCCATACTGACACTGTCCACTGCCCTACTGACACCATTTACTGCTCTATTGACACTATCCACTGCTCCACTGACGCCATTTACTGCCCTACTGACACCGTCCACTGCCCTACTGACACAGTCCACTGCCCTACTGACACAGTCCACTGCTCTACTGACACAGTCCACTGCTCTACTGACACTGTTTACTGCTCTACTGACACTGTCCACTGCTCTACTGACACTGTCCCCTGCTCTACTGACACTGTCCCCTGCTCTAATGACACCATTTACTGCTCTACTGACACTGTCCACTGCCCTACTGACACAGTCCACTGCCCTACTGACACAGTCCACTGCTCTACTGACACAGTCCACTGCTCTACTGACACTGTTTACTGCTCTACTGACACTGTCCACTGCTCTACTGACACTGTCCCCTGCTCTACTGACACTGTCCCCTGCTCTAATGACACCATTTACTGCTCTACTGACACTGTCCACTGCCCTACTGACACTGTTTACTGCTCTACTGACACAGTTTACTGCTCTACTCACACTGTCCACTGCCCTACTGACACCATTTACTGCTCTACTGACACCATTTACTGCTCTACTGACACTGTCCCCTGCTCTACTGACACCGTTTACTGCTCTACTGACACTGTCCCCTGCCCTACTGACACCATTTACTGCCCTACTGACACTGTCCACTGCCCTACTGACACCATTTACTGCCCTACTGACACCATTTACTGCCCTATTGACACTGTCCACTGCTCTACTGACGCCATTTACTGCCCTACTGACACCGTCCACTGCTCTACTGACACCATCCACGGCTCTACTGACACCGTCCACGGCTCTACTGACACTGTTTACTGCTCTACTGACACTTTTTACTGCTCTACTGACACTGTCCACTGCTCTACTGACACCATTTACTGCTCTACTGACACTATCCACTGCCCTACTGACACTGTCCACTGCTCTACTGACACCATTTAGTGCTCTGACTCTGCCCACTGTCCTCCTGACGCCATTTACTGCCCTACTGAAAACATTTACTGCCCTACTGACACCACTGACACCATTTACTGCTCTACTGACACTGTCCCCTGCCATGCTGACATTTACTGCTCTACTGACACCATTCTCTGCTCTACTGACACCATTTACTGCCCTACTGACACTGTCCACTGCCTTACTGAAACTGTCCACTGCTCTACTGACACCATTTACTGCTCTAATGACACTGTCCACTGCTCTACTGACACCATTTACTGCAGGACTGACACTGTCCACTGCCCTACTGAAACTGTCCACTGCTCTACTGACACCATTTACTGCTCTGACACTGCCCACTGCCCTACCGACACCATTTACTGCTCTACTGACACCATTTACTGCCCTACTGACACTGTACACTGCCCTACTGACACTATTTACTGACCTACTGACACTGTCCACTGCCCTACTGACACCATTTACTGCTTTACTGACACTGTCCACTGCTCTACTGACACCATTTACTGCTTTACTGACACTGTCCACTGCTCTACTGACACCATTTACTGCTTTACTGACACTGTCCATTGCTCTACTGACACCATTTACTGCCCGACTGACACCATTTACTGCCCTACTGACACTGTACACTGCCCTACTGACACCGTCCACGGCTCTACAGACACTGTTTACTGCTCTACTGACACTTTTTACTGCTCTACTGACACTTTTTACTGCTCTACTGACACTGTCCACTGCCCTACTGACACCATTTACTGCTCTACTGACACTATCCACTGCCCTACTGACACTGTCCACTGCTCTACTGACACCATTTAGTGCTCTGACTCTGCCCACTGTCCTACTGACGCCATTTACTGCCATACTGACAACATTTACTGCCCTACTGACACCACTGACACCATTTACTGCTCTACTGACACTGTCCCCTGCCATGCTGACATTTACTGCTCTACTGACACCATTTTCTGCTCTACTGACACCATTTACTGCTCTAATGACACTGTCCACTGCTCTACTGACATCATTTACTGCCCTACTGACACTGTCCACTGCCCTACTGAAACTGTCCACTGCTCTACTGACACCATTTACTGCTCTGACACTGCCCACTGCCCTGCCGACACCATTTACTGCTCTACTGACACCATTTACTGCCCTACTGACACTGTACACTGCCCTACTGACACTATTTACTGCCTTACTGACACTGTCCACTGCCCTACTGACACCATTTTCTGCTCTACTGACACCCTTTACTGCTCTACTGACACTGTCTACTGCTCTACTGACACCATTTACTGCTTTACTGACACTGTCCATTGCTCTACTGACACCATTTACTGCCCGACTGACACCATTTACTGCCCGACTGACACCATTTTCTGCCCTACTGACACTGTACACTGCCCTACTGACACTGTCCACTGCCCTACTGACACCATTTACTGCCCTACTGACACTGTCCACTGCCCTACTGACACCATTTACTGCTCTCCTGACACCATTTACTGCCCTACTGACACCATTTACTTCCCTCCTGACACCATTCACTGCTCTACTGACACTGTCCACTGCCCTACTGACAATGTCCACTGCTCTTCTGACACTGTCCACTGCTCTACTGACACTGTCCACTGCTCTACTGACACTGTTTACTGCTCTACTGACACTGCCCTACTGACACCGTTTACTGCTCTACTGACACTGTCCACTGCTCTACTGACACTGTTTACTGCTCTACTGACACTGTCCACTGCCCTACTGACACCGTTTACTGCTCTACTGACACTGTCCACTGCTCTACTGACACTGTCCACTGCTCTACTGACACTGTTTACTGCTCTATTGACACTGTCCACTGCCCTACTGACACCATTTACAGCTCTGACACTGCCCACTGCCCTGCCGACACCATTTACTGCCCTACTGACACCATTTACTGCCATACTGACACTGTCCACTGCCCTACTGACACCATTTACTGCCCTACTAACACCATTTACTGCCCTATTGACACTGTCCACTGCTCTACTGATGCCATTTACTGCCCTACTGACACCGTCCACTGCTCTACTGACACCATCCACGGCTCTACTGACACCGTCCACGGCTCTACTGACACCGTTTACTGCTCTACTGACACTTTTTACTGCTCTACTGACACTGTCCACTGCCCTACTGACACCATTTACTGCTCTACTGACACTATCCACTGCCCTACTGACACTGTCCACTGCTCTACTGACACCATTTACTGCTCTGACTCTGCCCACTGTCCTACTGACGCCATTTACTGCCCTACTGACACCATTTACTGCCCTACTGACACTGTACACTGCCCTACTGACACTATTTACTGCCCTACTGACACTGTCCACTGCCCTACTGACACCATTTTCTGCTCTACTGACACCATTTACTGCTCTACTGACACTGTCTACTGCTCTACTGACACCATTTACTGCTCTACTGACACTGTCCACTGCTCTACTGACACCATTTACTGCTTTACTGACACTGTCCATTGCCCTACTGACACCATTTACTGCTCTACTGACACCATTTACTGCCCTACTGACACTTTCCACTGCCCTACTGACACTGTCCACTGCTCTACTGACATTGTTTACTGCTCTACTGACACTGTCCACTGCCCTACTGACACCATTTACTGCCCTACTGACACAATTTACTGCCCTACTGACACTGTACACTGCCCTACTGACACTGTCCACTGCTCTACTGACATTGTTTACTGCTCTACTGACACTGTCCACTGCCCTACTGACACCATTTACTGCCCTACTGACACCATTTACTGCCCTCCTGACACCATTCACTGCTCTACTGACACTGTCCACTGCCCTACTGACAATGTCCACTGCTCTACTGACACTGTCCACTGCTCTACTGACATTGTTTACTGCTCTACTGACACTGTCCACTGCCCTACTGACACCATTTACTGCCCTACTGACACAATTTACTGCCCTACTGACACTGTACACTGCCCTACTGACACTGTCCACTGCTCTACTGACATTGTTTACTGCTCTACTGACACTGTCCACTGCCCTACTGACACCATTTACTGCCCTACTGACACCATTTACTGCCCTCCTGACACCATTTACTGCCCTACTGACACTGTCCACTGCCCTACTGACACCATTTACTGCCCTATTGACACTGTCCACTGCTTTTCTGACGCCATTTACTGCCCTACTGACACCGTCCACTTCTCTACTGACACCATCCACGGCTCTACTGACACCGTCCACGGCTCTACTGACACTGTTTACTGCTCTACTGACACTTTTTACTGCTCTACTGACACTGTCCACTGCCCTACTGACACCATTTACTGCTCTACTGACACTATCCACTGCCCTACTGACACTGTCCACTGCTCAACTGACACCATTTACTGCTCTGACTCTGCCCACTGTCCTACTGACACCATTTACTGCCCTACTGACACCATTTACTGCTCTACTGACACTGTCCCCTGCCATGCTGACATTTACTGCTATACTGACACCATTTTCTGCTCTACTGACACCATTTACTGCTCTAATGACACTGTCCACTGCCCTACTGACACCATTTACTGCCCTACTGACACCATTTACTGCCGTATTAACACGGTCCACTGCTCTACTGACGCCATTTACTGCCCTACTGACACTGCCCACTGCTCTACTGACACCATCCACGGCTCTACTGACACCGTCCACTGCTCTACTGACACTGTTTACTGCTCTATTGACACCACTGACACCATTTACTGCTCTACTGACACTGTCCCCTGCCATGCTGACATTTACTGCTCTACTGACACCATTTACTGCTCTAATGACACTGTCCACTGCTCTACTGACATCATTTACTGCCCTACTGACACTGTCCACTGCCCTACTGAAACTGTCCACTGCTCTACTGACACCATTTACTGCTCTGACACTGCCCACTGCCCTGCCGACACCATTTACTGCTCTACTGACACCATTTACTGCCCTACTGACACTGTACACTGCCCTACTGACACTATTTACTGCCTTACTGACACTGTCCACTGCCCTACTGACACCATTTTCTGCTCTACTGACACCCTTTACTGCTCTACTGACACTGTCTACTGCTCTACTGACACCATTTACTGCTTTACTGACACTGTCCATTGCTCTACTGACACCATTTACTACCCGACTGACACCATTTACTGCCCGACTGACACCATTTTCTGCCCTACTGACACTGTACACTGCCCTACTGACACTGTCCACTGCCCTACTGACACCATTTACTGCCCTACTGACACTGTCCACTGCCCTACTGACACCATTTACTGCTCTCCTGACACCATTTACTGCCCTACTGACACCATTTACTTCCCTCCTGACACCATTCACTGCTCTACTGACACTGTCCACTGCCCTACTGACAATGTCCACTGCTCTTCTGACACTGTCCACTGCTCTACTGACACTGTCCACTGCTCTACTGACACTGTTTACTGCTCTACTGACACTGTCCACTGCCCTACTGACACCGTTTACTGCTCTACTGACACTGTCCACTGCTCTACTGACACTGTTTACTGCTCTACTGACACTGTCCACTGCCCTACTGACACCGTTTACTGCTCTACTGACACTGTCCACTGCTCTACTGACACTGTCCACTGCTCTACTGACACTGTTTACTGCTCTATTGACACTGTCCACTGCCCTACTGACACCATTTACAGCTCTGACACTGCCCTGCCGACACCATTTACTGCCCTACTGACACCATTTACTGCCATACTGACACTGTCCACTGCCCTACTGACACCATTTACTGCCCTACTAACACCATTTACTGCCCTATTGACACTGTCCACTGCTCTACTGATGCCATTTACTGCCCTACTGACACCGTCCACTGCTCTACTGACACCATCCACGGCTCTACTGACACCGTCCACGGCTCTACTGACACCGTTTACTGCTCTACTGACACTTTTTACTGCTCTACTGACACTGTCCACTGCCCTACTGACACCATTTACTGCTCTACTGACACTATCCACTGCCCTACTGACACTGTCCACTGCTCTACTGACACCATTTACTGCTCTGACTCTGCCCACTGTCCTACTGACGCCATTTACTGCCCTACTGACACCATTTACTGCCCTACTGACACCACTGACACCATTTACTGCCCTACTGACACTGTACACTGCCCTACTGACACTATTTACTGCCCTACTGACACTGTCCACTGCCCTACTGACACCATTTTCTGCTCTACTGACACCATTTACTGCTCTACTGACACTGTCTACTGCTCTACTGACACCATTTACTGCTCTACTGACACTGTCCACTGCTCTACTGACACCATTTACTGCTTTACTGACACTGTCCATTGCCCTACTGACACCATTTACTGCTCTACTGACACCATTTACTGCCCTACTGACACTTTCCACTGCCCTACTGACACTGTCCACTGCTCTACTGACATTGTTTACTGCTCTACTGACACTGTCCACTGCCCTACTGACACCATTTACTGCCCTACTGACACAATTTACTGCCCTACTGACACTGTACACTGCCCTACTGACACTGTCCACTGCTCTACTGACATTGTTTACTGCTCTACTGACACTGTCCACTGCCCTACTGACACCATTTACTGCCCTACTGACACCATTTACTGCCCTCCTGACACCATTCACTGCTCTACTGACACTGTCCACTGCCCTACTGACAATGTCCACTGCTCTACTGACACTGTCCACTGCTCTACTGACACTGTTTACTGCTCTACTGACACTGTCCACTGCCCTACTGACACCATTTACTACTCTACTGACACTGTCCACTGCCCTACTGACACCATTTACAGCTCTGACTCTGCCCACTGCCCTACTGACACCATTTACTGCCCTACTGACACCATTTACTGCTCTACTGACACTGTTCACTGCCCTTCTGACAATGTCCACTGCTCTACTGACACTGTCCACTGCCATACTGACACTGTCCACTGCTCCACTGACACCATTTACTGCTCTGACTCTGCCCACTGCCCTACTGACACCATTTACTGCCCTACTGACACTGTCCACTGCCCTTCTGACACTGTCCACTGCCCTACTGACACCATTTACTGCCCTATTGACACTGTCCACTGCTTTTCTGACGCCATTTACTGCCCTACTGACACCGTCCACTGCTCTACTGACACCATCCACGGCTCTACTGACACCGTCCACGGCTCTACTGACACTGTTTACTGCTCTACTGACACTTTTTACTGCTCTACTGACACTGTCCACTGCCCTACTGACACCATTTACTGCTCTACTGACACTATCCACTGCCCTACTGACACTGTCCACTGCTCAACTGACACCATTTACTGCTCTGACTCTGCCCACTGTCCTACTGACACCATTTACTGCCCTACTGACACCATTTACTGCTCTACTGACACTGTCCCCTGCCATGCTGACATTTACTGCTATACTGACACCATTTTCTGCTCTACTGACACCATTTACTGCTCTAATGACACTGTCCACTGCCCTACTGACACCATTTACTGCCCTACTGACACCATTTACTGCCGTATTAACACGGTCCACTGCTCTACTGACGCCATTTACTGCCCTACTGACACTGCCCACTGCTCTACTGACACCATCCACGGCTCTACTGACACCGTCCACTGCTCTACTGACACTGTTTACTGCTCTATTGACACCACTGACACCATTTACTGCTCTACTGACACTGTCCCCTGCCATGCTGACATTTACTGCTCTACTGACACCATTTTCTGCTCTACTGACACCATTTACTGCTCTAATGACACTGTCCACTGCTCTACTGACATCATTTACTGCCCTACTGACACTGTCCACTGCCCTACTGAAACTGTCCACTGCTCTACTGACACCATTTACTGCTCTGACACTGCCCACTGCCCTGCCGACACCATTTACTGCTCTACTGACACCATTTACTGCCCTACTGACACTGTACACTGCCCTACTAACACTATTTACTGCCTTACTGACACTGTCCCCTGCCCTACTGACACCATTTTCTGCTCTACTGACACCCTTTACTGCTCTACTGACACTGTCTACTGCTCTACTGACACCATTTACTGCTTTACTGACACTGTCCATTGCTCTACTGACACCATTTACTGCCCGACTGACACCATTTACTGCCCGACTGACACCATTTTCTGCCCTACTGACACTGTACACTGCCCTACTGACACTGTCCACTGCCCTACTGACACCATTTACTGCCCTACTGACACTGTCCACTGCCCTACTGACACCATTTACTGCTCTCCTGACACCATTTACTGCCCTACTGACACCATTTACTTCCCTCCTGACACCATTCACTGCTCTACTGACACTGTCCACTGCCCTACTGACAATGTCCACTGCTCTTCTGACACTGTCCACTGCTCTACTGACACTGTCCACTGCTCTACTGACACTGTTTACTGCTCTACTGACACTGTCCACTGCCCTACTGACACCGTTTACTGCTCTACTGACACTGTCCACTGCTCTACTGACACTGTTTACTGCTCTACTGACACTGTCCACTGCCCTACTGACACCGTTTACTGCTCTACTGACACTGTCCACTGCTCTACTGACACTGTCCACTGCTCTACTGACACTGTTTACTGCTCTATTGACACTGTCCACTGCCCTACTGACACCATTTACAGCTCTGACACTGCCCACTGCCCTGCCGACACCATTTACTGCCCTACTGACACCATTTACTGCCATACTGACACTGTCCACTGCCCTACTGACACCATTTACTGCCCTACTAACACCATTTACTGCCCTATTGACACTGTCCACTGCTCTACTGATGCCATTTACTGCCCTACTGACACCGTCCACTGCTCTACTGACACCATCCACGGCTCTACTGACACCGTCCACGGCTCTACTGACACCGTTTACTGCTCTACTGACACTTTTTACTGCTCTACTGACACTGTCCACTGCCCTACTGACACCATTTACTGCTCTACTGACACTATCCACTGCCCTACTGACACTGTCCACTGCTCTACTGACACCATTTACTGCTCTGACTCTGCCCACTGTCCTACTGACGCCATTTACTGCCCTACTGACACCATTTACTGCCCTACTGACACCACTGACACCATTTACTGCCCTACTGACACTGTACACTGCCCTACTGACACTATTTACTGCCCTACTGACACTGTCCACTGCCCTACTGACACCATTTTCTGCTCTACTGACACCATTTACTGCTCTACTGACACTGTCTACTGCTCTACTGACACCATTTACTGCTCTACTGACACTGTCCACTGCTCTACTGACACCATTTACTGCTTTACTGACACTGTCCATTGCCCTACTGACACCATTTACTGCTCTACTGACACCATTTACTGCCCTACTGACACTTTCCACTGCCCTACTGACACTGTCCACTGCTCTACTGACACTGTCCACTGCCCTACTGACACCATTTACTGCCCTACTGACACAATTTACTGCCCTACTGACACTGTACACTGCTCTACTGACATTGTTTACTGCTCTACTGACACTGTCCACTGCCCTACTGACACCATTTACTGCCCTACTGACACCATTTACTGCCCTCCTGACACCATTCACTGCTCTACTGACACTGTCCACTGCCCTACTGACAATGTCCACTGCTCTACTGACACTGTCCACTGCTCTACTGACACTGTTTACTGCTCTACTGACACTGTCCACTGCCCTACTGACACCATTTACTACTCTACTGACACTGTCCACTGCCCTACTGACACCATTTACAGCTCTGACTCTGCCCACTGCCCTACTGACACCATTTACTGCCCTACTGACACCATTTACTGCTCTACTGACACTGTTCACTGCCCTTCTGACAATGTCCACTGCTCTACTGACACTGTCCACTGCCATACTGACACTGTCCACTGCTCCACTGACACCATTTACTGCTCTGACTCTGCCCACTGCCCTACTGACACCATTTACTGCCCTACTGACACTGTCCACTGCCCTTCTGACACTGTCCACTGCCCTACTGACACCATTTACTGCCCTATTGACACTGTCCACTGCTTTTCTGACGCCATTTACTGCCCTACTGACACCGTCCACTTCTCTACTGACACCATCCACGGCTCTACTGACACCGTCCACGGCTCTACTGACACTGTTTACTGCTCTACTGACACTTTTTACTGCTCTACTGACACTGTCCACTGCCCTACTGACACCATTTACTGCTCTACTGACACTATCCACTGCCCTACTGACACTGTCCACTGCTCAACTGACACCATTTACTGCTCTGACTCTGCCCACTGTCCTACTGACACCATTTACTGCCCTACTGACACCATTTACTGCTCTACTGACACTGTCCCCTGCCATGCTGACATTTACTGCTATACTGACACCATTTTCTGCTCTACTGACACCATTTACTGCTCTAATGACACTGTCCACTGCCCTACTGACACCATTTACTGCCCTACTGACACCATTTACTGCCGTATTAACACGGTCCACTGCTCTACTGACGCCATTTACTGCCCTACTGACACTGCCCACTGCTCTACTGACACCATCCACGGCTCTACTGACACCGTCCACTGCTCTACTGACACTGTTTACTGCTCTATTGACACTTTTTACTGCTCTACTGACATTGTCCACTGCTCTACTGACACTGTTTACTGCTCTACTGACACTGTCCACTGCCCCATTGACACCATTTACTGCCCTACTGACACCACTGACACCATTTACTGCTCTACTGACACTGTCCCCTGCCATGCTGACATTTACTGTTCTACTGACACCATTTTCTGCTTTACTGACACCATTTACTGCTCTAATGACACTGTCCACTGCTCTACTGACATCATTTACTGCCCTACTGACATTGTCCACTGCCCTACTGAAACTGTCCACTGCTCTACTGACACCATTTACTGCTCTGACACTGCCCACTGCCCTACTGACACCATTTACTGCTCTACTGACACTATTTACTGCTCTACTGACACTGTCCACTGCCCTACTGACACAATTTACTGCTCTACTGACACCATTTACTGCTCTACTGACACTGTCCATTGCTCTACTGACACCATTTACTGCCCGACTGACACCATTTACTGCCCTACTGACACTGTTCACTGCCCTACTGACACTGTTCACTGCCCTACTGACACCATTTACTGCCCTACTGACACTGTCCGCTGCCCTACTGATACCATTTACTGCTCTACTGACACTGTCCACTGCTCTACTGACACCATTTACTGCTCTACTGACACTGTCCACTGCTCTAATGACACCATTTACTGCTCTACTGACACCATTTACTGCCCTACTGACACCATTTACTGCCATACTGACACTGTCCACTGCCATACTGACACTGTCCACTGCCCTACTGACACTGTCCACTGCCCTACTGACACTGTCCACTGCTCTACTGACACTGTTTACTGCTCTACTGACACTGTCCACTGCCCTACTGACACCATTTACAGCTCTGACTCTTCCCACTGCCCTACTGACACCATTTACTGCCCTACTGACACCATTTACTGCTCTACTGACACCATTCACTGCTCTACTGACACTGTCCACTGCCCTACTGACACTGTCCACTGCCCTACTGACAATGTCCACTGCTCTACTGACACTGTCCACTGCCCTACTGACACTGTCCACTGCTCTACTGACACCATTTACTGCTCTACTGACACTGTCCACTGCTCTACTGACACCATTTACTGCTCTACTGACACTGTCTACTGCTCTACTGACACCATTTACTGCTCTACTGACACCATTTACTGCCCTACGGACACCATTTACTGCCCTACTGACACTGTCCACTGCCCTACTGATACTGTCCACTGCCCTACTGACACTGTTTACTGCTCTACTGACACAGGTCCACTGCCCTACTGACACCATTTACTGCTCTATTGACACTGTCCCCTGCTCTATTGACACTGTTCACTGCTCTACTGACACCGTTTACTGCCTACTGACACCATTTACTGCCATACTGACACTGTCCACTGCCCTACTGACACCATTTACTGCTCTATTGACACTGTCCACTGCTCCACTGACGCCATTTACTGCCCTACTGACACCGTCCACTGCCCTACTGACACTGTCCACTGCTCTACTGACACAGTCCACTGCTCTACTGACACTGTTTACTGCTCTACTGACACTGTTTACTGCTCTACTGACACTGTCCACTGCTCTACTGACACTGTCCCCTGCTCTAATGACACCATTTACTGCTCTACTGACACTGTCCACTGCCCTACTGACACCATTTACTGCTCTACTGACACCATTTACTGCTCTACTGACACTGTCCCCTGCGCTACAGACACTGTCCCCTGCTCTACTGACACCATTTACTGCTCTACTGACACTGTCCCCTGCGCTACAGACACTGTCCCCTGCTCTACTGACACCGTTTACTGCTCTACTGACACTGTGCCCTGCCCTATGACACCATTTACTGCCCTACTGACACTGTCCACTGCCCTACTGACACCATTTACTGCCCTACTGACACCATTTACTGCCCTTATGACACTGTCCACTGCTCTACTGACGCCATTTACTGCCCTACTGACACCGTCCACTGCTCTACTGACACCATCCACGGCTCTACTGACACCGTCCACGGCTCTACTGACACTGTTTACTGCTCTACTGACACTTTTTACTGCTCTACTGACACTGTCCACTGCCCTACTGACACCATTTACTGCTCTACTGACACTATCCACTGCCCTACTGACACTGTCCACTGCTCTAATGACACCATTTACTGCTCTGACTCTGCCCACTGTCCTACTGACGCCATTTACTGCCCTACTGACAACATTTACTGCCCTACTGACACCACTGACACCATTTACTGCTCTACTGACACTGTCCCCTGCCATGCTGACATTTACTGCTCTACTGACACCATTTTCTGCTCTACTGACACCATTTACTGCCCTACTGACACTGTCCACTGCCTTACTGAAACTGTCCACTGCTCTACTGACACCATTTACTGCTCTAATGACACTGTGCACTGCTCTACTGACATCATTTACTGCCCTACTGACACTGTCCACTGCCCTACTGAAACTGTCCACTGCTCTACTGACACCATTTACTGCTCTGACACTGCCCACTGCCCTACCGAAACCATTTACTGCTCTACTGACACCATTTACTGCCCTACTGACACTGTCCACTGCCCTACTGATACTGTCCACTGCCCTACTGACACTGTTTACTGCTCTACTGACACAGGTCCACTGCCCTACTGACACCATTTACTGCTCTATTGACACTGTCCCCTGCTCTATTGACACTGTTCACTGCTCTACTGACACCGTTTACTGCCTACTGACACCATTTACTGCCATACTGACACTGTCCACTGCCCTACTGACACCATTTACTGCTCTATTGACACTGTCCACTGCTCCACTGACGCCATTTACTGCCCTACTGACACCGTCCACTGCCCTACTGACACTGTCCACTGCTCTACTGACACAGTCCACTGCTCTACTGACACTGTTTACTGCTCTACTGACACTGTTTACTGCTCTACTGACACTGTCCACTGCTCTACTGACACTGTCCCCTGCTCTAATGACACCATTTACTGCTCTACTGACACTGTCCACTGCCCTACTGACACCATTTACTGCTCTACTGACACCATTTACTGCTCTACTGACACTGTCCCCTGCGCTACAGACACTGTCCCCTGCTCTACTGACACCATTTACTGCTCTACTGACACTGTCCCCTGCGCTACAGACACTGTCCCCTGCTCTACTGACACCGTTTACTGCTCTACTGACACTGTGCCCTGCCCTATGACACCATTTACTGCCCTACTGACACTGTCCACTGCCCTACTGACACCATTTACTGCCCTACTGACACCATTTACTGCCCTTATGACACTGTCCACTGCTCTACTGACGCCATTTACTGCCCTACTGACACCGTCCACTGCTCTACTGACACCATCCACGGCTCTACTGACACCGTCCATGGCTCTACTGACACTGTTTACTGCTCTACTGACACTTTTTACTGCTCTACTGACACTGTCCACTGCCCTACTGACACCATTTACTGCTCTACTGACACTATCCACTGCCTTACTGACACTGTCCACTGCTCTACTGACACCATTTACTGCTCTGACTCTGCCCACTGTCCTACTGACGCCATTTACTGCCCTACTGACAACATTTACTGCCCTATTGACACCACTGACACCATTTACTGCCCTACTGACACTGTACACTGCCCTACTGAAACTATTTACTGCCCTACTGACACTGTCCACTGCCCTACTGACACCATTTTCTGCTCTACTGACACCATATACTGCTCTACTGACACTGTCTACTGCTCTACTGACACCATTTACTGCTCTACTGACACTGTCCACTGCTCTACTGACACCATTTACTGCTTTACTGACACTGTCCATTGCTCTACTGACACCATTTACTGCCCGACAGACACCATTTACTGCCCTACTGACACTGTACACTGCCCTACTGACACTGTCCACTGCCCTACTGACACCATTTACTGCCCTACTGACACTGTCCACTGCCCTACTGACACCATTTACTGCTCTACTGACACCATTTACTGCCCTACTGACACTTTCCACTGCCCTACTGACACTGTCCACTGCTCTACTGACATTGTTTACTGCTCTACTGACACTGTCCACTGCCCTACTAACACCATTTACAGCTCTGACTCTTCCCACTGCCCTACTGACACCATTTACTGCCCTACTGACACCATTTACTGCCCTCGTGACACCATTCACTGCTCTACTGACACTGTCCACTGCCCTACTGACAATGTCCACTGCTCTACTGACACTGTCCACTGCTCTACTGACACTGTCCACTGCTCTACTGACACTGTTTACTGCTCTACTGACACTGTCCACTGCCCTACTGACACCATTTATTGCTCTACTGACACTGTCCACTGCTCTACTGACACTGTTTACTACTCTACTGACACTGTCCACTGCCCTACTGACACCATTTACAGCTCTGACTCTGCCCACTGCCCTACTGACACCATTTACTGCCCTACTGACACCATTTACTGCTCTCCTGACACCATTCACTGCTCTACTGACACTGTTCACTGCCCTTCTGACAATGTCCACTGCTCTAGTGACACTGTCCACTGCCATACTGACACTGTCCACTGCTCCACTGACACCATTTACTGCTCTGACTCTGCCCACTGCCCTACTGACACCATTTACTGCCCTACTGACACTGTCCACTGCCCTTCTGACACTGTCCACTGCCCTACTGACACCATTTACTGCCCTACTGACACCATTTACTGCCCTACTGACACCATTTACTGCCCTATTGACACTGTCCACTGCTTTTCTGACGCCATTTACTGTCCTACTGACACCGTCCACTGCTCTACTGACACCATCCACGGCTCTACTGACACCGGCCACGGCTCTACTGACACTGTTTACTGCTCTACTGACACTTTTTACTGCTCTACTGACATTGTCCACTGCCCTACTGACACCATTTACTGCTCTACTGACACTATCCACTGCCCTACTGACACTGTCCACTGCTCTACTGACACCATTTACTGCTCTGACTCTGCCCACTGTCCTACTGACGCCATTTACTGCCCTACTGACAACATTTACTGCCCTACTGACACCACTGACACCATTTACTGCCCTACTGACACTGTACACTGCCCTACTGACACTATTTACTGCCCTACTGACACAGTCCACTGCCCTACTGACACCATTTTCTGCTCTACTGACACCATTTACTGCTCTACTGACACTGTCTACTGCTCTACTGACACCATTTACTGCTCTACTGACACTGTCCACTGCTCTACTGACACCATTTACTGCTTTACTGACACTGTCCATTGCTCTACTGACACCATTTACTGCCCGACTGACACCATTTACTGCCCTACTGACACTGTACACTGCCCTACTGACACTGTATACTGCCCTACTGACACTGTCCACTGCCCTACTGACACCATTTACTGCCCTACTGACACTGTCCACTGCCCTACTGACACAATTTACTGCTCTACTGACACCATTTACTGCCCTACTGACACTTTCCACTGCCCTACTGACACTGTCCACTGCTCTACTGACATTGTTTACTGCTCTACTGACACTGTCCACTGCCCTACTAACACCATTTACAGCTCTGACTCTTCCCACTGCCCTACTGACACCATTTACTGCCCTCCTGAAACCAGTCACTGCTCTACTGACACTGTCCACTGCTCTACTGACACTGTTTACTGCTCTACTGACACTGTCCACTGCCCTACTGACACCATTTACAGCTCTGACTCTTCCCACTGCCCTACTGACACCATTTACTGCCCTACTGACACCATTTACTGCTCTCCTTACACCATCCACTGCTCTACTGACACTGTCCACTGCCCTACTGACACTGTCCACTGCCCTACTGACAATGTCCACTGCTCTACTGACACTGTCCACTGCCCTACTTATACCATTTACTGCTCTACTGACACTGTCCACTGCTCTACTGACACCATTTACTGCTCTACTGACACTGTCCACTGCTCTACTGACACCATTTACTGCTCTACTGACACTGTCTACTGCTCTACTGACACCATTTACTGCTTTACTGACACTGTCCATTGCTCTGCTGACACTATTTACTGTCCTACTGACACTATTTACTGCCCTACTGATACTGTCCACTGCCCTACTGTCACTGTTTACTGCTCTATTGACACTGTTTACTGCTCTACTGACACTGTCCACTGCTCTACTGACACCATTTACTGCCCTACTGACACCATTTACTGCTCTCCTTACACCATTCACTGCTCTACTGACACTGTCCACTGCCCTACTGACACTGTCCACTGCCCTACTGACAATGTCCACTGCTCTACTGACACTGTCCACTGCCCTACTTATACCATTTACTGCTCTACTGACACTGTCCACTGCTCTACTGACACCATTTACTGCTCTACTGACACTGTCCACTGCTCTACTGACACCATTTACTGCTCTACTGACACTGTCTACTGCTCTACTGACACCATTTACTGCTTTACTGACACTGTCCATTGCTCTGCTGACACTATTTACTGCCCTCCTGACACTATTTACTGCCCTACTGATACTGTCCACTGCCCTACTGTCACTGTTTACTGCTCTATTGACACTGTTTACTGCTCTACTGACACCATTTACTGCTCTACTGACACCATTTACTGCCCTAGGGACACCATTTACTGCCCTACTGACACTGTCCACTGCCCTAATGACACTGTTTACTGCTCTACTGACACTGTCCACTGCCCTACTGACACCATTTACTGCTCTATTGACACTGTCCCCTGCTCTACTGACACTGTTTACTGCTCTACTGACACCATTTACTGCTCTACTGACACTGTCCACTGCTCTACTGACACCATTTACTGCCCTACTGACACCATTTACTGCCATACTGACACTGTCCACTGCCCTACTGACACCATTTACTGCTCTATTGACACTGTCCACTGCTCCACTGATGCCATTTACTGCCCTACTGACACCGTCCACTGCCCTACTGACACAGTCCACTGCTCTACTGACACAGTCCACTGCTCTACTGACACTGTTTACTGCTCTACTGACAATGTCCACTGCTCTACTGACACTGTCCCCTGCTCTACTGACACTGTCCCCTGCTCTAATGACACCATTTACTGCTCTACTGACACTGTCCACTGCCCTACTGACACTGTTTACTGCTCTACTGACACTGTTTACTGCTCTACTGACACTGTCCCCTGCTCTACTGACACCGTTTACTGCTCTACTGACACCATTTACTGCTCTACTGACACTGTCCACTGCTCTACTGACACCATTTACTGACCTACTGACACTGTCCACTGACCCACTGAAACTGTCCACTGCTCTACTGACACCATTTACTGCTGACACTGCCCACTGCCCTACCGACACCATTTACTGCTCTACTGACACCATTTACTGCTCTATTGACACTGTCCACTGCTCCACTGATGCCATTTACTGCCCTACTGACACCGTCCACTGCCCTACTGACACAGTCCACTGCTCTACTGACACAGTCCACTGCTCTACTGACACTGTTTACTGCTCTACTGACAATGTCCACTGCTCTACTGACACTGTCCCCTGCTCTACTGACACTGTCCCCTGCTCTAATGACACCATTTACTGCTCTACTGACACTGTCCACTGCCCTACTGACACTGTTTACTGCTCTACTGACACTGTTTACTGCTCTACTGACACTGTCCCCTGCTCTACTGACACCGTTTACTGCTCTACTGACACCATTTACTGCTCTACTGACACTGTCCACTGCTCTACTGACACCATTTACTGACCTACTGACACTGTCCACTGACCCACTGAAACTGTCCACTGCTCTACTGACACCATTTACTGCTGACACTGCCCACTGCCCTACCGACACCATTTACTGCTCTACTGACACCATTTACTGCCTTACTGTCACTGTGCACTGCTCTACTGACACAATTTACAGATCTAATGACACTGTACACTGCTCTACTGACACCATTTACTGCCCTACTGACACCATTTACTGCCCTACTAACACTGTCCACTGCCCTACTGACACCATTTACTGCTCTGACTCAGCCCACTGCTTTACTGATGACATTTCCTGCCCTACTGACACCATTTACTGCCCTACTGACACCACTGACACCATTTACTGCTCTATTGACACTGTCCCCTGCCATACTGACATTTACTGCTCTACTGACACCATTTTCTGCTCTACTGACACCATTTACTGCTCTAATGACACTGTCCACTGCTCTACTGACACCATTTACTGCTCTACTGACACTAACCCCTGCCCTACTGACACCATTTTCTGCCCTACTGACAACATTTAATGCCCTACTGACACCATTTACTGCCCTACTGACACTGTCCACTGCCCTACTGAAACTGTCCACTGCTCTACTGACACCATTTACTGCTCTGACACTGCCCACTGCCCTACTGACACCATTTACTGCTCTACTGACACCATTTACTGCCCTACTGACACTGTACACTGCCCTACTGATACCATTTACTGCTCTACTGACACCATTTACTGCTCTACTGACACTGTCCACTGCTCTACTGACACCATTTACTGATCTACTGACACTGTCCACTGCTCTACTGACACCATTTACTGCTTTACTGACACTGTCCATTGCTCTACTGACACCATTTAAAGCCCTACTGACACCATTTACTGCCCTACTGACACTGTACACTGCCCTACTGGCACTATTTACTGCCCTACTGACACTGTCCACTGCCCTACTGACACTGTCCACTGTTCTACTGACACCATTTTCTGCTCTACTGACACTGTCCACTGCCCTACTGACACTGTCAACTGCCCTACTGACACTGTCCACTGTCCTCTGCTCTACTGACACTGTTTACTGCTCTACTGACACTGTCCACTGCCCTACTGACACCATTTACTGCTGACTGCCCACTGCCCTACTGACACCATTTACTGCCCTACTGACACCATTCACTGCTCTACTGACACTGTCCACTGCCCTACTGACACTGTCCACTGCTCTACTGACACTGTCCACTGCTCTACTGACACTGTTTACTGCACTACTGACACTGTCCACTGCCCTACTGACACCATTTACTGCTCTACTGACACCATTTACTGCTCTACGGACAGTGTCCACTGCTCTACTGACACCATTTACTGCTTTACTGACACTGTCTATTGCTCTACTGACACCATTTACTGCCCTACTGACACTGTACACTGCCCTACTGACACTATTTACTGCCCTACTGACACTGTCCACTGCCCTACTAACACCATTTACTGCTCTACTGACACTGTCCACTGCCCAACTGACACTCCACTGCTCTACTGACACCATTTACTGCTCTGACTCTGCCCACTGCCCTACTGACGCCATTTACTGCCCTACTGACGCCATTTACTGCCCTAGAGACACCACTGACACCATTTACTGCTCTACTGACACTGTCCCCTGCCATACTGACATTTTCTGCTTTACTGACACCATTTTCTGCTCTACTGACACCATTTATTGCTCTACTGACACTAACCCCTGCCCTACTGACACCATGTAATGCCCTACTGACACCATTTACTGCCCTACTGACACTGTCCACTGCCCTACTGACACCATTTACTTCTCTGACTCCGCCCACTGCCCTACTGATGACATTTGCTGCCCTACTGACACCACTGACAGCATTTACTGCTCTACTGACACTGTCCCCGGCCATACTGACATTCACTGCTCTACTGACACCATTTTCTGCTCTACTGACACCATTTACTGCTGTAATGACATTGTCCATTGCTCTACTGACACTATTTACTGCTCTACTGACACTAACCAATGCCCTACTGACACCATTTACTGCCCTACCGACACTGTCCACTGACCTACTGACACTGTCCACTGCCCTACTGACACAATTTACTGCCCTACTGACACCATTTACTGCTCTACTGACACCATTTACTGCCCTACTGACACTGTCCACTGCCCTACTGACACTGTCAACTGCCCTACTGACACTGTCCACTGCCCTACTGACACTGTCCTCTGCTCTACTGACACTGTTTACTGCTCTACTGACACTGTCCACTGCCCTACTGACACCATTTACTGCTCTGACTCTGCCCACTGCCCTACTGACACCAAGTACTGCCCTACTGACACTGTCCACTGCCCTACTGACTGTCCACTGCTCTACTGACACTGTCCACTGCTCTACTGACTCTGTCCACTGCTCTACTGACACTTTTTACTGCACTACTGACACTGTCCACTGCCCTACTGACACCATTTACTTCTCTGACTCCGCCCACTGCCCTACTGATGACATTTGCTGCCCTACTGACACCACTGACAGCATTTACTGCTCTACTGACACTGTCCCCGGCCATACTGACATTCACTGCTCTACTGACACCATTTTCTGCTCTACTGACACCATTTACTGCTGTAATGACATTGTCCATTGCTCTACTGACACTATTTACTGCTCTACTGACACTAACCAATGCCCTACTGACACCATTTACTGCCCTACCGACACTGTCCACTGACCTACTGACACTGTCCACTGCCCTACTGACACAATTTACTGCCCTACTGACACCATTTACTGCTCTACTGACACCATTTACTGCCCTACTGACACTGTCCACTGCCCTACTGACACTGTCAACTGCCCTACTGACACTGTCCACTGCCCTACTGACACTGTCCTCTGCTCTACTGACACTGTTTACTGCTCTACTGACACTGTCCACTGCCCTACTGACACCATTTACTGCTCTGACTCTGCCCACTGCCCTACTGACACCATTTACTGCCCTACTGACACTGTCCACTGCCCTACTGACTGTCCACTGCTCTACTGACACTGTCCACTGCTCTACTGACTCTGTCCACTGCTCTACTGACACTTTTTACTGCACTACTGACACTGTCCACTGCCCTACTGCCACCATTTACTGCTCTACTGACACCATTTACTGCTCTACAGACACTGTCCACTGCTCTACTGACACCATTTACTGCTCTACAGACAGTGTCCACTGCTCTACTGACACCATTTACTGCTTTACTGACACTGTCCATTGCTCTACTGACACCATTTACTGCCCTACTGACACCATTTACTGCCCTACTGACACTATTTACTGCCCTACTGACACTGTCCACTGCCTTACTAACACCATTTACTGCTCTACTGACACTGTCCACTGCCCTACTTACACTCCACTGCTCTACTGACACCATTTACTGCTCTGACTGTGCCCACTGCCCTACTGACGCCATTTACTGCCCTACTGACACCATTTATTGCCCTAAAGACACCACTGACACAATTTACTGCTCTTCTGACACTGTCCCCTGCCATACTGACATTTACTGCTCTACTGACACCATTTTCTGCTCTAGTGACACCATTTACTGCTCTAATGACACTGTCCACTGCTCTACTGACACCATTTACTGCTCTACTGACACCATTTACTGCTCTACTGACACTAACCACTGCCCTACTGACACCATTTACTGCCCTACTGACACCATTTACTGCCCTACTGACACTGTCCACTGCCCTACTGACACCATTTACTGCCCTACTGACACTGTCCACTGCCCTACTGACACCATTTACTGCTCTGACCCTGCCCACTGCCCTACTGATGACATTTACTGCCCTACTGACACCATTTACTGCCCTACTGACACCATTTACTGCTCTACTGACACTGTCCCCTGCCATTCTGACATTTACTGCTCTACTGACAGCATTTTCTGCTCTACTGACACCATTTACTGCTCTAATGACACCGCCCACTGCTCTACTGACACAATTTACTGCTCTACTGACACTAACCCTTGCCCTACTGACACCAATTACTGCCCTACTGACATCATTTACTGACCTACTGACACTGTCCACTGCCCTACTGACACAATTTACTGCCCTACTGACACCATTTACTGCCCTATTGACACCATTTACTGCCCTCCTGACACCATTCACTGCTCTACTGACACTGTCCACTGCCCTACTGACAATGTCCACTGCTCTACTGACAATGTCCACTGCTCTACTGACACTGTCCACTGCCCCATTGACACTGTCCACTGCTCTACTGACACCATTTACTGCCCTACTGACACTGTCCACTGCCCTACTGACACTGTCCACTGCTCTACTGACACTGTTTACTGCTCTACTGACACTGTCCACTGCCCTACTGACACCATTTACTGCTCTGACTCTGCCCTCCTGACACCATTTCCTGCCCTACTGACACCATTTACTACCCTCCTGACACCATTTACTGCTCTACTGACACTGTCCACTGCCCTACTGACACTGTCCACTGCCCTACTGACACTGTTTACTGCCCCACTGAAACTGTCCACTGCTCTACTGACACCATTTACTGCTGACACTGCCCACTGCCCTACCGACACCATTTACTGCTCTACTGACACCATTTACTGCCCTACTGACACTGTGCACTGCTCTACTGATACAATTTACTGATCTACTGACACTGTCCACTGCTCTACTGACACCATTTACTGCTCTACTGACACTGCCCATTGCTCTACTGACACAGTCCACTGCCCTACTGACACTGTCCACTGCCCTACTGATACCATTTACTGCTCTACTGACACTGTCCACTGCTCTACTGACACCATTTACCGCTCTACTGACACTGTCCACTGCTCTAATGACACCATTTACTGCTTTACTGACACTGTCCATTGCTCTACTGACACCATTTACTGCCCCACTGACACCATTTACTGCCCTACTGACACTATTTACTGCCCTACTGACACTATTTACTGCCCTACTGTCACTGTTTATTGCTCTACTGACACTGTTTACTGCTCTACTGACACTGTCCATTGCCCTACTGACACAATTTACTGCTCTACTGACACCATTTACTGCCCTACTGACACTGTCAACTGCTCTACTGACACTGTGCACTGCTCTACTGACACTGTTTACTGCTCTGCTGACACTGTCCACTGCCCTACTGACACCATTTACTGCTCTACTGACACCTTTAACTGCTCTACTGACACTGTCCACTGCTCTACTGACACCATTTACTGCCCTACTGACACTGTCCACTGCCCTACTGACACCATTTACTGCTTTACTGACACTGTCCCCTGCTCTACTGACACCGTTTACTGCTCTACTGACACCATTTACTGCTCTACTGACACCATTTACTGCTCTACTGACACTGTCCACTGCCCCACTGAAACTTTCCACTGCTCTACTGACACCATTTACTGCTGACACTGCCCACTGCCCTACCGACACCATTTACTGCTCTACTGACACCATTTACTGCCCTACTGACACTGTGCACTGCTCTACTGACACAATTTACTGATCTACTGACACTGTCCACTGCTCTACTGACACCATTTACTGCTTTACTGACACTGTCCATTGCTCTACTGACACCATTTACTGCCCTACTGACACTGTACACTGCCCTACTGACACTGTACACTGCCCTACTGACACCATTTACTGCCCTACTGACACCATTTACTGCTCTACTGACACTGTCCACTGCTCTACTGACACTGTCCACTGCTCTACTGACACTGTTTACTGCTCTACTGACACCGTTTACTGCTCTACTGACACCGTGTACTGCTCTACTGACACTGTCCACTGCTCTACTGGCACCATTTACTGCTCTACTGACACTGTCCCCTGCCCTACTGAAACCATTTACTGCTCTATTGACACTGTCCACTGCCCTACTGACACCATTTACTGCTCTACTGACACTGTGCACTGCCCTACTGACACCATTTACTGCTCTACTGACACTGTCCACTGCTCTACTGATGCCATTTACTACCCTACTGACACCGTCCACTGCTCTGACACCGTACACTTCTCTACTGACACTGTCCACTGCCCTACTGACACCATTTACTGCTCTACTGACATTGTCCCCTGCT
Organism: Lithobates pipiens; assembly: GCF_037356315.1. Lineage (NCBI taxonomy): Eukaryota > Metazoa > Chordata > Amphibia > Anura > Ranidae > Lithobates > Lithobates pipiens. The sequence continues at coordinate 328,466,165 of NW_027507903.1, read as the reverse complement.
CTACTGACCCCGTTTACTGCTCCACTGAAACCTTTTTCTGCTCTACTGACACTGTCCACTGCCCTACTGACACCATTTACTGCTCTACTGACACTGTCCACTGCCCTACACTGCAGAGTCAGAGCACTAAATGGTGTCAGTAGAGCAGTGGAGTGTCAGTAGGGCAGTGGACAGTGTCAGTAGAGCAGTAAATGGTGTCAGTAGGGCAGTGGACAGTGTCAGTAGGGCAGTAAATGGTGTCAGTAGAGCAGTGGACAGTGTCAGGAGAGCAGTGAATGGTGTCAGTAGAGCAGGGGACAGTGCCAGTAGAGCAGGGGACAGTGTCAGTAGTGCAGTAAATGGTGTCAGTAGGGCAGTAAATGGTGTCAGTAGAGCAGTAAATGGTGTCAGTAGAGCAGTAAATGGTGTCAGTAGGGCAGTGGACAGTGTCAGTAGAGCAGTAAACAGTGTCAGTAGAGCAGTGGAAATTGTCAGTAGGGCAGTGGACAGTGTCAGTAGAGCCGTGAATGGTGTCAGTAGGGCAGTGGGCAGAGTCAGAGCAGTAAATGGTGTCAGTAGGGCAGTGGTCAGTGTCAGTAGAGCAGTGGACAGTGTCAGTAGGGCAGTGGACCGTGTCAGTAGGGCAGTGGACCGTGTCAGTAGGGCAGTGGACCGTGTCAGTAGGGCAGTGGACAGTGTCAGTAGGGCAGTAAATAGTGTCAGTAGGGCAGTGTACAGTGTCAGTAGGGCAGTAAATGGTGTCAGTAGGGCAATAAATGGTGTCAGTAGAGCAATGGACAGTGTCAGTAAAGCAGTAAATGGTGTGAGTAGAGCAGTGGACAGTGTCAGTAGAGCAATAAATGGTGTCAGTAGGGCAGTAAATGGTGTCAGTAGAGCAATGGACAGTGTCAGTAAAGCAGTAAATGGTGTCAGTAGAGCAATGGACAGTGTCAGTAAAGCAGCAAATGGTGTGAGTAGAGCAGTGGACAGTGTCAGAAGAGCAGTAAATGGTGTCAGTAGGGCAGTGGACAGTGTCAGTAAAGCAGTAAATGGTGTCAGTAGAGCAGTGGACAGTGTCAGTAGAGCAGTAAATGGTGTCAGTAGAGCAGTGGACAGTGTCAGTAGAGCAGTGGACAGTGTCAGTAGAGCAGTGGACATTATCAGTAGGGCAGTGGACAGTGTCAGTAGAGCAGTGAATGGTGTCAGTAGGGCAGTAAATGGTGTCAGTAGGGCAGTAAATGGTGACAGTAGGGCAGTGGGCAGAGACAGAGCAGTAAATGGTGTCAGTAGGGCAGTGGACTGTATCAGTAGAGCAGTAAACAGTGTCAGTAGAGCAGTGGACAGTGTCAGTAGGGCAGTGGACAGTGTCAGTAAAGCAGTGAGTGGTGTCAGTAGGGCAGTGGACAGTGTCAGTAGGGCAGTGGACAGTGTTAGTAGGGCAGTAAATGGTGTCAGTAGAGCAGAGGACGTTGTCAGTAGAGCAGTGAATGGTGTCAGAGCAGTGAATGGTGTCAGTAGGGCAGTAAATGGTGTCAGTAGGGCAGTAAATGGTGTCAGTTGGGCAGTGGGCAGAGTCAGAGCAGTAAATGGTGTCAGTAGGGCAGTGGACAGTGTCAGTAGGGCAGTGGACTGTGTCAGTAGGGCAGTGGACAGTGTCAGTAGGGCAGTAAATGGTGTCAGTAGGGCAGTAAATGGTGTCAGTAGGGCAGTAAAAGATGTCAGTAGGGCAGTGGACAGTGTCAGTAGAGCAGTGGATGGTGTCAGTAGGGCAGTGGACAGTGTCAGTAGAGCAGTGGACAGTGTCAGTAGAGCAGTAAATGGTGTCAGTAGGGCAGTGGACAGTGTCAGTAGAGCAGTAAACAGTGTCAGTAGAGCAGTAAATGGTGTCATTAGAGCAGGCGACAGTGTTAGTAGAGCAATGGACAGTGTCAGTAGAGCAGTAAACGGTGTCAGTAGAGCAGTAAACGGTGTCAGTAGAGCAGTAAACGGTTTCAGTAGGGCAGTAGACAGTGTCAGTAGAGCAGTGAACGGTGTCAGTAGAGCAGGGGACAGTGTCAGTAGAGCAGGGGACAGTGTCAGTAGGGCAGTGGACAGTGTCAGTAGGGCAGTAAATGGTGTCAGTAGAGCAGTGGACAGTGTCAGTAGGGCAGTAAATGGTGTCAGTAGGGCAGTAAATGGTGTTAGTAGGGCAGTGGGCAGAGTCAGAGCAGTAAATGGTGTCAGTAGAGCAGTGGACAGTGTCAGTAGAGCAGTAAATGGTGTCAGTAGGGCAGTGGACAGTGTCAGTAGAACAGTAAACGGTGTCAGTAGAGCAGGGGACAGTGTCAGTAGAGCAGTGGACAGTGTCAGTAGAGCAGTAAACAGTGTCAGTAGAGCAGGGGACAGTGTCAGTAGAGCAGGGGACAGTGTCAGTAGGGCAGTGGACAGTGTCAGTAGGGCAGTAAATGGTGTCAGTAGAGCAGTGGACAGTGTCAGTAGGGCAGAAAATGGTGTCAGTAGAGCAGTGAATGGTGTCAGTAGGGCAGTGGACAGTGTCAGTAGAGCAGTGGAAATTGTCAGTAGGGCAGTGGACAGTGTCAGTAGAGCAGTGAATGGTGTCAGTAGGGCAGTGGGCAGAGTCAGAGCAGTAAATGGTGTCAGTAGGGCAGTGGACAGTGTCTGTAGAGCAGTGGACAGTGTCAGTAGGGCAGTAAATGGTGTCAGTAGGGCAGTGGACAGTGTCAGTAGGGCAGTAAATGGTGTCAGTAGGGCAGTGGACAGTGTCAGTAGGGCAGTGGACAGTGTCAGTAGGGCAGTGTACAGTGTCAGTAGGGAAGTGTACAGTGTCAGTAGGGCAGTAAATGGTGTCAGTAGAGCAATGGACAGTGTCAGTAAAGCAGTAAATGGTGTGAGTAGAGCAGTGGACAGTGTCAGTAGAGCAATAAATGGTGTCAGTAGGGCAGTGGACAGTGTCAGTAGGGCAGTAAATGGTGTCAGTAGAGCAGTGGACAGTGTCAGTAGAGCAGTAAATGGTGTCAGTAGGTCAGTGGACAGTGTCAGTAGAGCAGTAAACAGTGTCAGTAGAGCAGTGGACAGTGTCAGTAGAGCAGTGGACATTATCAGTAGGGCAGTGGACAGTGTCAGTAGAGCAGTGAATGGTGTCAGTAGGGCAGTAAATGGTTACAGTAGGGCAGTGGGCAGAGTCAGAGCAGTAATTGGTGTCAGTAGGGCAGTGGACTGTGTCAGCAGAGCAGTAAACAGTGTCAGTAGAGCAGTGGACAGTGTCAGTAGGGCAGTGGACAGTGTCAGTAGGGTATTAAATGGTGTCAGTAGAGCAGTGGACAGTGTCAGTAGGGCAGTAAATGGTGTCAGTAGGGCAGTAAATGGTGTCAGTAGAGCAGTAAATGGTGTCAGTAGGGCAGTGGACAGTGTCAGTAGAGCAGTAAACAGTGTCAGTAGAGCAGTGGAAATTGTCAGTAGGGCAGTGGACAGTGTCAGTAGAGCAGTGAATGGTGTCAGTAGGGCAGTAAATGATGTCAGTAGGGCAGTGGGCAGAGTCAGAGCAGTAAATGGTGTCAGTAGGGCAGTGGACAGTGTCAGTAGAGCAGTGGACAGTGTCAGTAGGGCAGTTGACAGTGTCAGTAGGGCAGTGGACAGTGTCAGTAGGGCAGTAAATAGTGTCAGTAGGGCAGTGTCAGTAGGGCAGTAAATGGTGTCAGTAGGGCAGTAAATGTTGTCAGTAGAGCAATGGACAGTGTCAGTAAAGCAGTAAATGGTGTGAGTAGAGCAGTGGACAGTGTCAGTAGAGCAGTAAATGGTGTCAGTAGGGCAGTGGACAATGTCAGTAGGGCAGTAAATGGTGTCAGTAGAGCAGTGGACAGTGTCAGTAGAGCAGTAAATGGTGTCAGTAGGGCAGTGGACAGTGTCAGTAGAGCAGTGGATAGTGTCAGTAGCGCAGTGGACAGTGTCAGTAGAGCAGTGGACATTATCAGTAGGGCAGTGGACAGTGTCAGTAGAGCAGTGAATGGTGTCAGTAGGGCAGTAAATGGTGTCAGTAGGGCAGTGGGCAGAGACAGAGCAGTAAATGGTGTCAGTAGGGCAGTGGACTGTGTCTGTAGAGCAGTAAACAGTGTCAGTAGAGCAGTGGACAGTGTCAGTAGGGCAGTGGACAGTGTCAGTAGAGCAGTGGACATTGTCAGTAGGGCAGTGGACAGTGTCAGTAGGGCAGTAAAGGGTGTCAGTAGAGCAGAGGACAGTGTCAGTAGAGCAGTGAATGGTCACAGTAGGGCAGTAAATGGTGTCAGTAGGGCAGTAAATGGTGTCAGTTGGGCAGTGGGCAGAGTCAGAGCAGTAAATGGTGTCAGTAGGGCAGTGGACAGTGTCAGTAGGGCAGTGGACAGTGTCATTAGGGCAGTAAATGGTGTCAGTAGGGCAGTAAATGGTGTCAGTAGGGCAGTAAAAGATGTCAGTAGGGCAGTGGACAGTGTCAGTAGAGCAGTGGATGGTGTCAGTAGGGCAGTGGGCAGTGTCAGTAGAGCAGTGAATGGTGTCAGTAGGGCAGTGGACAGTGTCAGTAGAGCAGTAAATTGTGTCAGTAGGGCAGTGGACAGTGTCAGTAGAGCAGTAAACAGTGTCAGTAGAGCAGTAAACGGTGTCAGTAGAGCAGTAAACGGTTTCAGTAGGGCAGTGGACAGTGTCAGTAGAGCAGTGGACGGTGTTAGTAGAGCAGTGGACGGTGTCAGTAGAGCAGTGGACGTTGTTAGTAGGGCAGTAAATAGTGTCAGTAGGGCAGTAAATGGTGTCAGTAGGGCAGTGGGCAGAGTTAGAGCAGTAAATGGTGTCAGTAGAGCAGTGGACAGTGTCAGTAGAGCAGTAAACAGTGTCAGTAGAGCAGTGGACAGTGTCTGTAGAGCAGTGGACATTATCAGTGGGGCAGTGAATGGTGTCAGTAGGGCAGTAAATGGTGTCAGTAGGGCAGTAAATGGTGACAGTAGGGCAGTGGGCAGAGTCAGAGCAGTAAATGGTGTCAGTAGGGCAGTGGACTGTGTCAGTAGAGCAGTAAACAGTGTCAGTAGAGCAGTGGACAGTGTCAGTAGGTCAGTGGACAGTGTCAGTAGGGTATTAAATGGTGTCAGTGGAGCAGTGGACATTGTCAGTAGAGCAGTAAATGGTGTCAGTAGGGCAGTGGACAGTGTCAGTAGGGCAGTAAATGGTGTCAATAGGGCAGTAAATGGTGTCAGTAGAGCAATGGACAATGTCAGTAGAGCAGTAAATGGTGTCAGTAGAGCAGTAAATGGTGTCAGTAGGGCAGTGGACAGTGTCAGTAGGGCAGTGTACAGTGTCAGTAGGGCAGTAAATGGTGTCAGTAGAGCAATGGACAGTGTCAGTAAAGCAGTAAATGGTGTCAGTAGAGCAGTGGACAGTGTCAGTAGAGCAGTAAATGGTGTCAGTAGAGCAGTGGACAGTGTCAGTAGAGCAGTAAATGGTGTCAGTGGGGCAGTGGACAGTGGACAGTGTCAGTAGAGCAGTAAATAGTGTCAATAGGGCAGTGGACAGTGTCAGTAGAGCAGTGGACAGTGTCAGTAGAGCAGTGGACAGTGTCAGTAGAGCAGTGGACAGTGTCAGTAGGGCAGTGGGCAGTGTCAGTAGGGCAGAGGACGGTGTCAGTAGAGCAGTACATGGAGTCAGTAGGGCAGTGGACAGTGTCAGTAGAGCAGTAAACGGTGTCAGTAGAGCAGGGGACAGTGTCAGTAGAGCAGGGGACAGTGTCAGTAGGGCAGTAAATGGTGTTAGCTGGGCAGGGGACAGTGTCAGTAGAGCAGTAAATGGTGTCAGTAGAGCAGTGGACATTGTCAGTAAAGCAGTAAACGGTCAGTAGTGCAGGTGACAGTGTCAGTAGAGCAGGGGACAGTGTCAGTAGGGCAGTGGACAGTGTCAGTGGGGCAGTGGACAGTGTCAGTAGAGCAGTGGACAGTGTCAGTAGAGCAGTAAATGGTGTCAGTAGAGCAGTAAATGGTGTCAGAAGGGCAGTGGACAGTGTCAGTAGAGCAGTAAACAGTGTCAGTAGAGCAGTGGACAATGTCAGTAAAGCAGTGGACCGTGTCAGTAGAGCAGTAAATGCTGTCAGTAGAGCAGAGGACGGTGTCAGTAGAGCAGTACATGGAGTCAGTAGGGCAGTGGACATTGTCAGTAGGGTAGTGGACAGTGTCAGTAGAGCAGTGAATGGTGTCAGTAGGGCAGTAAATGGTGTCAGTAGGGCAGTAAATGGTAACAGTAGGTAAGTGGGCAGTCAGAGCAGTAAATGGTGTCGGAAGGGCAGTGGACAGTGTCAGTAGAGCAGTAAACAGTGTCAGTAGAGCAGTGAACAGTGCCAGTAGGGCAGTGGACAGTGTCATTAGGGCAGTAAATGGTGTCAGTAGAGCAGTGGACAGTGTCAGTAGAGCAGTAAATGGTGTCAGTAGAGCAGTACATGGTGTCATTAGGGCAGTGGACAGTGTTAGTAGGGCAGTGGACAGTGTCAGTAGGGCAGTGGACAGTGTCAGTAGGGCAGTAAATAGTGTAAGTAGGGCAGTAAATGGTGTCAGCAGGGTAGTAAATGGTGTCAGTAGGGCAGTAAATGGTGTCAGTAGAGCAATGGACTGTGTCAGTAAAGCAGTATATGGTGTCAGTAGAGCAGTGGACAGTGTCAGTAGGGTATTAAATGGTGTCAGTAGAGCAGTGGACATTGTCAGTAGAGCAGTAAATGGTGTCAGTAGGGCAGTGGACAGTGTTAGTAGGGCAGTAAATGGTGTCAATAGGGCAGTAAATGGTGTCAGTAGAGCAATGGACAATGTCAGTAAAGCAGTAAATGGTGTCAGTAGAGCAGTGGACAGTGTCAGTAGAGCAGTAAATGGTGTCAGTAAAGCAGTAAATGGTGTCAGTAGGGCAGTGGACAGTGTCAGTAGGGCAGTGTACAGTGTCAGTAGGGCAGTAAATGGTGTCAGTAGAGCAATGGACAGTGTCAGTAAAGCAGTAAATGGTGTCAGTAGAGCAGTGGACAGTGTCAGTAGAGCAGTAAATGGTGTCAGTAGAGCAGTGGACAGTGTCAGTAGAGCAGTAAATGGTGTCAGTGGGGCAGTGGACAGTGTCAGTAGAGCAGTGGACAGTGTCAGTAGAGCAGTAAATAGTGTCAATAGGGCAGTGGACAGTGTCAGTAGAGCAGTGGACAGTGTCAGTAGAGCAGTGGACAGTGTCAGTAGGGCAGTGGGCAGTGTCAGTAGAGCAGTACATGGAGTCAGTAGGGCAGTGGACAGTGTCAGTAGAGCAGTAAACGGTGTCAGTAGAGCAGGGGACAGTGTCAGTAGAGCAGGGGACAGTGTCAGTAGGGCAGTAAATGGTGTTAGTTGGGCAGGGGACAGTGTCAGTAGAGCAGTAAATGGTGTCAGTAGAGCAGTGGACAGTGTCAGTAGAGCAGTAAACGGTGTCAGTAGAGCAGGGGACAGTGTCAGTAGAGCAGGGGACAGTGTCAGTAGGGCAGTGGACAGTGTCAGTGGGGCAGTGGACAGTGTCAGTAGAGCAGTGGACAGTGTCAGTAGAGCAGTAAATGGTGTCAGTAGAGCAGTAAATGGTGTCAGTAGGGCAGTGGACAGTGTCAGTAGAGCAGTAAACAGTGTCAGTAGAGCAGTGGACAATGTCAGTAAAGCAGTGGACCGTGTCAGTAGAGCAGTAAATGGTGTCAGTAGAGCAGAGGACGGTGTCAGTAGAGCAGTACATGGAGTCAGTAGGGCAGTGGACATTGTCAGTAGGGCAGTGTACAGTGTCATTAGGGCAGTAAATGGTGTCAGTAAGGCAGTAAATGGTATCAGTAGGGCAGTAAAAGATGTCAGTAGGGCAGTGGACAGTGTCAGTAGAGCAGGGGATGGTGTCAGTAGGGCAGTGGGCACTGTCAGTAGAGCAGTGGACAGTGTCAGTAGAGCAGTAAATTGTGTCAGTAGGGCAGGGGACAGTGTCAGTAGAGCAGTAAATGGCGTCAGTAGAGCAGTGGACAGTGTCAGTAGAGCAGTAAACGGTGTCAGTAGAGCAGGGGACAGTGTCAGTAGAGCAGGGGACAGTGTCAGTAGGGCAGTGGACAGTGTCAGTGGGGCAGTGGACAGTGTCAGTAGAGCAGTGGACAGTGTCATTAGGGCAGTAAATGGTGTCAGTAAGGCAGTAAATGGTGTCAGTAGGGCAGTAAAAGATGTCAGTTGGGCAGTGGGCATAGTCAGAGCAGTAAATGGTGTCAGTAGGGCAGTGGACAGTGTCAGTAGGGCAGTGGACAGTGTCATTAGGGCAGTAAATGGTGTCAGTAAGGCAGTAAATGGTGTCAGTAGGGCAGTAAAAGATGTCAGTAGGGCAGTGGGCAGTGTCAGTAGAGCAGTGGACAGTGTCAGTAGAGCAGTAAATTGTGTCAGTAGGGCAGTGGACAGTGTCAGTAGAGCAGTAAACAGTGTCAGTAGAGCAGTAAACGGTGTCAGTAGAGCAGTAAACGGTGTCAGTAGAGCAGTAAACGGTTTCAGTAAGACAGTGGACAGTGTCAGTAGGACAGTGGACAGTGTTAGTAGAGCAGTGGACGGTGTCAGTAGAGCAGTGGACATTGTTAGTAGGGCAGTAAATAGTGTCAGTAGGGCAGTAAATGGTGTCAGTAGGGCATTGGGCAGAGTCAGAGCAGTAAATGGTGTCAGTAGAGCAGAGGACAGTGTCAGTAGGGCAGTGGACAGTGTCAGTAGAGCAGTAAATGGTGTTAGTAGGGCAGTGGACAGTGTCAGTAGAGCAGTAAACGGTGTCAATAGAGCAGGGGACAGTGTCAGTAGAGCAGTGGACAGTGTCAGTAGAGCAGTAAACAGTGTCAGTAGAGCAGGGGACAGTGTCAGTAGAGCAGGGGACAGTGTCAGTAGAGCAGGGGACAGTGTCAGTAGGGCAGTGAACAGTGTCAGTAGGGCAGTAAATTGTGTCAGTAGAGCAGTGGACAGTGTCAGTAGGGCAGTAAATGGTGTCAGTAGAGCAGTAAATGGTGTCAGTAGAGCAGTAAATGGTGTCAGTAGGGCAGTGGACAGTGTCAGTAGAGCAGTGGAAATTGTCAGTAGGGCAGTGGACAGTGTCAGTAGAGCAGTGAATGGTGTCAGTAGGGCAGTAAATGATGTCAGTAGGGCAGTGGGCAGAGTCAGAGCAGTAAATGGTGTCAGTAGGGCAGTGGACAGTGTCAGTAGAGCAGTGGACAGTGTCAGTAGGGCAGTGGACAGTGTCAGTACGGCAGTAAATGGTGTCAGTAGGGCAGTGGACAGTGTCAGTAGGGCAGTGGACAGTGTCAGTAGGGCAGTAAATAGTGTCAGTAGGGCAGTGTACAGTGCCAGTAGGGCAGTAAATGGTGTCAGTAGGGCAGTAAATGGTGTCAGTAAAGCAATGGACAGTGTCAGTAAAGCGGTAAATGGTGTGAGTAGAGCAGTGGACAGTGTCAGTAGAGCAATAAATGGTGTCAGTAGGGCAGTAGACAGTGTCAGTAGGGCAGTAAATGGTGTCAGTAGAGCAGTGGACAGTGTCAGTAGAGCAGTAAATGGTGTCAGTAGGGCAGTGGACAGTGTCAGTAGAGCAGTAAACAGTGTCAGTAGAGCAGTGGACAGTGTCTGTAGAGCAGTTGACATTATCAGTAGGGCAGTGAATGGTGTCAGTAGGGCAGTAAATGGTGTCAGTAGGGCAGTAAATGGTGACAGTAGGGCAGTGGGCAGAGTCAGAGCAGTAAATGGTGTCAGTAGGGCAGTGGACTGTGTCAGTAGAGCAGTAAACAGTGTCAGTAGAGCAGTGGACAGTGTCAGTAGGTCAGTGGACAGTGTCAGTAGGGTATTAAATGGTGTCAGTAGAGCTGTGGACATTGTCAGTAGAGCAGTAAATGGTGTCAGTAGGGCAGTGGACAGTGTCAGTAGGGCAGTAAATGGTGTCAATAGGGCAGTAAATGGTGTCAGTAGAGCAATGGACAATGTCAGTAAAGCAGTAAATGGTGTCAGTAGAGCAGTGGACAGTGTCAGTAGAGCAGTAAATGGTGTCAGTAGAGCAGTAGATGGTGTCAGTAGGGCAGTGGACAGTGTCAGTAGGGCAGTGTACAGTGTCAGTAGGGCAGTAAATGGTGTCAGTAGAGCAATGGACAGTGTCAGTAAAGCAGTAAATGGTGTCAGTAGAGCAGTGGACAGTGTCAGTAGAGCAGTAAATGGTGTCAGTAGAGCAGTGGACAGTGTCAGTAGAGCAGTAAATGGTGTCAGTGGGGCAGTGGACAGTGTCAGTAGAGCACTGGACAGTGTCAGTAAAGCAGTAAATAGTGTCAATAGGGCAGTGGACAGTGTCAGTAGAGCAGTGGACAGTGTCAGTAGGGCAGTGGGCAGTGTCAGTAGGGCAGAAGACGGTGTCAGTAGAGCAGTGGACAGTGTCAGTAGAGCAGTAAACGGTGTCAGTAGAGCAGGGGACAGTGTCAGTAGAGCAGGGGACAGTGTCAGTAGGGCAGTGGGCAGTGTCAGTGGGGCAGTGGACAGTGTCAGTAGAGCAGTGGACAGTGTCATTAGGGCAGTAAATGGTGTCAGTAAGGCAGTAAATGTTATCAGTAGGGCAGTAAAAGATGTCAGTAGGGCAGTGGACAGTGTCAGTAGAGCAGTGGATGGTGTCAGTAGGGCAGTGGGCAGTGTCAGTAGAGCAGTGAACTGTGTCAGTAGAGCAGTAAATTGTGTCAGTAGGGCAGGGGACAGTGTCAGTAGAGCAGTAAATGGTGTCAGTAGAGCAGTGGACAGTGTCAGTAGAGCAGTAAACGGTGTCAGTAGAGCAGGGGACAGTGTCAGTAGAGCAGGGGACAGTGTCAGTAGGGCAGTGGACAGTGTCAGTGGGGCAGTGGACAGTGTCAGTAGAGCAGTGGACAGTGTCATTAGGGCAGTAAATGGTGTCAGTAAGGCAGTAAATGGTGTCAGTAGGGCAGTAAAAGATGTCAGTTGGGCAGTGGGCAGAGTCAGAGCAGTAAATGGTGTCAGTAGGGCAGTGGACAGTGTCAGTAGGGCAGTGGACAGTGTCAGTAGGGCAGTAAATGGTGTCAGTAAGGCAGTAAATGGTGTCAGTAGGGCAGTAAAAGATGTCAGTAGGGCAGTGGACAGTGTCAGTAGAGCAGTGGATGGTGTCAGTAGGGCAGTGGGCAGTGTCAGTAGAGCAGTGGACAGTGTCAGTAGAGCAGTAAATTGTGTCAGTAGGGCAGTGGACAGTGTCAGTAGAGCAGTAAACAGTGTCAGTAGAGCAGTAAACGGTGTCAGTAGAGCAGTAAACGGTGTCAGTAGAGCAGTAAACGGTTTCAGTAGGACAGTGGACAGTGTCAGTAGAGCAGTGGACGGTGTTAGTAGAGCAGTGGACGGTGTCAGTAGAGCAGTGGACATTGTTAGTAGGGCAGTAAATAGTGTCAGTAGGGCAGTAAATGGTGTCAGTAGGGCAGTGGGCAGAGTCAGAGCAGTAAATGGTGTCAGTAGAGCAGTGGACAGTGTCAGTAGGGCAGTGGACAGTGTCAGTAGAGCAGTAAATGGTGTCAGTAGGGCAGTGGACAGTGTCAGTAGAGCAGTAAACGGTGTCAGTAGAGCAGGGGACAGTGTCAGTAGAGCAGTGGACAGTGTCAGTAGAGCAGTAAACTGTGTCAGTAGAGCAGGGGACAGTGTCAGTAGAGCAGGGGACAGTGTCAGTAGAGCAGGGGACAGTGTCAGTAGGGCAGTGAACAGTGTCAGTAGGGCAGTAAATGGTGTCAGTAGAGCAGTGGACAGTGTCAGTAGGGCAGTAAATGGTGTCAGTAGAGCAGTAAATGGTGTCAGTAGAGCAGTAAATGGTGTCAGTAGGGCAGTGGACAGTGTCAGTAGAGCAGTAAACAGTGTCAGTAGAGCAGTGGAAATTGTCAGTAGGGCAGTGGACAGTGTCAGTAGAGCAGTGAATGGTGTCAGTAGGGCAGTAAATGATGTCAGTAGGGCAGTGGGCAGAGTCAGAGCAGTAAATGGTGTCAGTAGGGCAGTGGACAGTGTCAGTAGAGCAGTGGACAGTGTCAGTAGGGCAGTGGACAGTGTCAGTACGGCAGTAAATGGTGTCAGTAGGGCAGTGGACAGTGTCAGTAGGGCAGTGGACAGTGTCAGTAGGGCAGTAAATAGTGTCAGTAGGGCAGTGTACAGTGCCAGTAGGGCAGTAAATGGTGTCAGTAGGGCAGTAAATGGTGTCAGTAAAGCAATGGACAGTGTAAGTAAAGCGGTAAATGGTGTGAGTAGAGCAGTGGACAGTGTCAGTACAGCAATAAATGGTGTCAGTAGGGCAGTAGACAGTGTCAGTAGGGCAGTAAATGGTGTCAGTAGAGCAGTGGACAGTGTCAGTAGAGCAGTAAATGGTGTCAGTAGGGCAGTGGACAGTGTCAGTAGAGCAGTAAACAGTGTCAGTAGAGCAGTGGACAGTGTCTGTAGAGCAGTGGACATTATCAGTAGGGCAGTGAATGGTGTCAGTAGGGCAGTAAATGGTGTCAGTAGGGCAGTAAATGGTGACAGTAGGGCAGTGGGCAGAGTCAGAGCAGTAAATGGTGTCAGTAGGGCAGTGGACTGTGTCAGTAGAGCAGTAAACAGTGTCAGTAGAGCAGTGGACAGTGTCAGTAGGTCAGTGGACAGTGTCAGTAGGGTATTAAATGGTGTCAGTAGAGCTGTGGACATTGTCAGTAGAGCAGTAAATGGTGTCAGTAGGGCAGTGGACAGTGTCAGTAGGGCAGAAAATGGTGTCAATAGGGCAGTAAATGGTGTCAGTAGAGCAATGGACAATGTCAGTAAAGCAGTAAATAGTGTCAGTAGAGCAGTGGACAGTGTCAGTAGAGCAGTAAATGGTGTCAGTAGAGCAGTAGATGGTGTCAGTAGGGCAGTGGACAGTGTCAGTAGGGCAGTGTACAGTGTCAGTAGGGCAGTAAATGGTGTCAGTAGAGCAATGGACAGTGTCAGTAAAGCAGTAAATGGTGTCAGTAGAGCAGTGGACAGTGTCAGTAGAGCAGTAAATGGTGTCAGTAGAGCAGTGGACAGTGTCAGTAGAGCAGTAAATGGTGTCAGTGGGGCAGTGGACAGTGTCAGTAGAGCAGTGGACAGTGTCAGTAAAGCAGTAAATAGTGTCAATAGGGCAGTGGACAGTGTCAGTAGAGCAGTGGACAGTGTCAGTAGGGCAGTGGGCAGTGTCAGTAGGGCAGAGGACGGCGTCAGTAGAGCAGTACATGGAGTCAGTAGGGCAGTGGACAGTGTCAGTAGAGCAGTAAACGGTGTCAGTAGAGCAGGGGACAGTGTCAGTAGAGCAGGGGACAGTTTCAGTAGGGCAGTAAATGGTGTTAGTTGGGCAGGGGACAGTGTCAGTAGAGCAGTGCACAGTGTCAGTAGAGCAGTAAACGTTGTCAGTAGAGCAGTTGACAGTGTCAGTAGAGCAGGGGACAGTGTCAGTAGGGCAGTGGACAGTGTCAGTGGGGCAGTGGACAGTGTCAGTAGAGCAGTGGACAGTGTCAGTAGAGCAGTAAATGGTGTCAGTAGAGCAGTAAACGGTGTCAGTAGGTTAGTGGACAGTGTCAGTAGAGCAGTAAACAGTGTCAGTAGAGCAGTGGACAATGTCAGTAAAGCAGTGGACCGTGTCAGTAGAGCAGTAAATGGTGTCAGTAGAGCAGAGGACGGTGTCAGTAGAGCAGTACATGGAGTCAGTAGGGCAGTGGACATTGTCAGTAGGGCAGTGGACAGTGTCAGTAGAGCAGTGAATGGTGTCAGTAGGGCAGTAAATGGTGTCAGTAGAGCAGTGGACAGTGTCAGTAGAGCAGTAAATGGTGTCAGTAGAGCAGTAAATGGTGTCAGTAGGGCAGTGGACAGTGTCAGTAGGGCAGTAAACGGTGTCAGTAGAGCAGGTGACAGTGTCAGTAGAGCAGGGGACAGTGTCAGTAGGGCAGGGGACAGAGTCAGTGGGGCAGTGGACAGTGTCAGTAGAGCAGTGGACAGTGTCAGTAGAGCAGTAAATGGTGTCAGTAGAGCAGTAAATGGTGTCAGTAGGGCAGTGGACAGTGTCAGTAGAGCAGTAAACAGTGTCAGTAGAGCAGTGGACAATGTCAGTAAAGCAGTGGACCGTGTCAGTAGAGCAGTAAATGGTGTCAGTAGAGCAGAGGACGGTGTCAGTAGAGCAGTACATGGAGTCAGTAGGGCAGTGGACATTGTCAGTAGGGCAGTGGACAGTGTCAGTAGAGCAGTGAATGGTGTCAGTAGGGCAGTAAATGGTGTCAGTAGGGCAGTAAATGGTGTCAGTAGGGCAGTAAATGGTAACAGTAGGTCAGTGGGCAGTCAGAGCAGTAAATGGTGTCAGAAGGGCAGTGGACAGTGTCAGTAGAGCAGTAAACAGTGTCAGTAGAGCAGTGAACAGTGCCAGTAGGGCAGTGGACAGTGTCATTAGGGCAGTAAATGGTGTTAGTAGGGCAGTGGACAGTGTCAGTAGAGCAGTAAACAGTGTCAGTAGAGCAGTGGACAATGTCAGTAAAGCAGTGGACCGTGTCAGTAGAGCAGTAAATGGTGTCAGTAGAGCAGAGGACGGTGTCAGTAGAGCAGTACATGGAGTCAGTAGGGCAGTGGACATTGTCAGTAGGGCAGTGGACAGTGTCAGTAGAGCAGTGAATGGTGTCAGTAGGGCAGTAAATGGTGTCAGTAGGGCAGTAAATGGTGTCAGTAGGGCAGTAAATGGTAACAGTAGGTCAGTGGCCAGTCAGAGCAGTAAATGGTGTCAGAAGGGCAGTGGACAGTGTCAGTAGAGCAGTAAACAGTGTCAGTAGAGCAGTGAACAGTGCCAGTAGGGCAGTGGACAGTGTCATTAGGGCAGTAAATGGTGTCAGTAGAGCAGTGGACAGTGTCAGTAGAGCAGTAAATGGTGTCATTAGGGCAGTGGACAGTGTCAGTAGTGCAGTGGACAGTGTCAGTAGGGCAGTGGACAGTGTCAGTAGGGCAGTAAATAGTGTAAGTAGGGCAGTAAATGGTGTCAGTAGGGCAGTAAATGGTGTCAGTAGAGCAATGGACTGTGTCAGTAAAGCAGTAAATGGTGTCAGTAGAGCAGTGGACAGTGTCAGTAGAGCAGTAAATGGTGTCAGTAGAGTAGTAAATGGTGTCAGTAGGGCAGTGGGCAGTGTCAGTAGGGCAGTGGACAGTGTCAGTAGGGCAGTGTACAGTGTCAGTAGGGCAGTGTACAGTGTCAGTAGGGCAGTAAATGGTGTCAGTAGAGCAATGGACAGTGTCAGTAAAGCAGTAAATGGTGTCGGTAGAGCAGTAGACAGTGTCAGTAGAGCAGTAAATGATGTCAGTAGAGCAGTGGACAGTGTCAGTAGAGCAGTAAATGGTGTCAGTAGGGCAGTGGACAGTGTCAGTAGGTCAGTGGACAGTGTCAGTAGGGCAGTAAATGGTGTCAGTAGAGCAGTGGACAGTGTCAGTAGAGCAGTAAATGGTGTCAGTAGAGCAGTAAATGGTTTCAGTAGGTCAGTGGACAGTGTCAGAAGAGCAGTGGACAGTGTCAGTAGAGCAGTGGACAGTGTCAGTAGAGCAGTGGACATTGTCAGTAGGGCAGTGGACAGTGTCAGTAGGGCAGTAAATGGTGTCAGTAGGGCAGTAAATGGTGTCAGTAGAGCAGAGGACGGTGTCAGTAGAGCAGTACATGGAGTCAGTAGGGCAGTGGACATTGGCAGTAGGGCAGTGGACAGTGTCAGCAGAGAAGTGAATGGTGTCAGTAGGGCAGTAAATGGTGTCAGTAGGGCAGTAAATGGTGTCAGTTGGGCAGTGGGCAGAGTCAGAGCAGTAAATGGTGTCAGTAGGGCAGTGGACAGTGTCAGTAGGGCAGTGGACAGTGTCAGTAGGGCAGTAAATGGTGTCAGTAGGGCAGTAAAAGATGTCAGTAGGGCAGTAAATGGTGTCAGTAGAGCAATGCACAGTGTCAGTAAAGCAGTAAATGGTGTCAGTAGGGCAGTGGACAGTGTCAGTAGAGCAGTAAATGGTGTCAGTAGGGCAGTGGACAGTGTCAGTAGAGCAGTAAACGGTGTCAGTAGAGCAGGGGACAGTGTCAGTAGAGCAGGGGACAGTGTCAGTAGGGCAGTAAATGGTGTTAGTAGAGCAGTGGACAGTGTCAGTAGAGCAGGGGACAGTGTCAGTAGAGCAGGGGACAGTGTCAGTAGGGCAGTGGACAGTGTCAGTAGGGCAGTAAATGGTGTCAGTAGTGCAGTGGACAGTGTCAGTTAAGCAGTAAATGGTGTCAATAGGGCAGTGGACAGTGTCAGTAGAGCAGTACATGGAGTCAGTAGGGCAGTGGACATTGTCAGTAGGGCAGTGGACAGTGTCAGTAGAGCAGTGAATGGTGTCAGTAGGGTAGTAAATGGTGTCAGTAGGGCAGTAAATGGTGACAGTAGGGCAGTGGGCAGAGTCAGAGCAGTAAATGGTGTCAGAAGGGCAGTGGACAGTGTCAGTAGAGCAGTAAACAGTGTCAGTAGAGCAGTGAACAGTGTCAGTAGGGCAGTGGACATTGTCATTAGGGCAGTAAATGGTGTCAGTAGAGTAGTAAATGGTGTCAGTAGGGCAGTGGGCAGTGTCAGTAGGGCAGTGGACAGTGTCAGTAGGGCAGTAAATGGTGTCAGTAGAGCAATGCACAGTGTCAGTAAAGCAGTAAATGGTGTCTGTAGAGCAGTAGACAGTGTCAGTAGAGCAGTAAATGGTGTCAGTAGAGCAGTGGACAGTGTCAGTAGAGCAGTAAATGGTGTCAGTAGGGCAGTGGACAGTGTCAGTAGGGCAGTGGACAGTGTCAGTAAGGCAGTAAATAGTGTCAGTAGGGCAGTAAATGGTGTCAGTAGAGCAATGGACAGTGTCAGTAGAGCAGTAAATGTTGTCAGTAGGGCAGTGGACAGTGTAGTAGAGCAGTAAACCGTGTCAGTAGAGCAGTGGACAGTGTCAGTAGAGCAGTAAATGGTGTCAGTAGAGCAGATGACGATGTCAGTAGAGCAGTAGATGGAGTCAGTAGGGCAGTGGACATTGTCAGTAGGGCAGTGGACAGTGTCAGTAGAGCAGTGAATGTTGTCAGTAGGGTAGTAAATGGTGTCAGTAGGGCAGTAAATGGTGACAGTAGGGCAGTGGGCAGAGACAGAGCAGTAAATGGTGTCAGAAGGGCAGTGGACAGTGTCAGTAGGGCAGTAAACAGTGTCAGTAGAGCAGTGAACAGTGTCAGTAGGGCAGTGGACATTGTCATTAGGGCAGTAAATGGTGTCAGTAGAGCAGTGGACAGTGTCAGTAGAGCAGTAAATGGTGTCAGTAGGGCAGTAAATGGTGTCAGTAGGACAGTAAATGGTGTCAGTAGAGCAATCAACAGTGTCAGTAAAAGCAGTAAATGGTGTCAGTAGAGCAATCAACAGTGTCAGTAGAGCAGTAAATGGTGTCAGTAGAGTAGTAAATGGTTTCAGTAGGGCAGTGGGCAGTGTCAGTAGGGCAGTGGACAGTGTCAGTAGGGCAGTGGACAGTGTCAGTAGGGCAGTAAATGGTGTCAGTAGAGCAATGCACAGTGTCAGTAAAGCAGTAAATGGTGTCTGTAGAGCAGTAGACAGTGTCAGTAGAGCAGTAAATGGTGTCAGTAGAGCAGTGGACAGTGTCAGTAGAGCAGTAAATGGTGTCAGTAGGGCAGTGGACAGTCAGTAGGGCAGTGGACAGTGTCAGTAGGGCAGTAAATAGTATCAGTAGGGCAGTAAATGGTGTCAGTAGAGCGATGGACAGTGTCAGTAAAAGCAGTAAATGGTGTCAGTAGAGCAGTGGACAGTGTCAGTAGAGCAGTAAATGGTGTCAGTAGAGCAGTAAATGGTGTCAGTAGAGTAGTGAATGGTGTCAGTAGGGCAGTGTCAGTAGGGCAGTGGACAGTGTCAGTAGGGCAGTGTACAGTGTCAGTAGGGCAGTAAATGGTGTCAGTAGAGCAATGCACAGTGTCAGTAAAGCAGTAAATGGTGTCGGTAGAGCAGTAGACAGTGTCAGTAGAGCAGTAAATGGTGTCAGTAGGGCAGTGGACAGTGTCAGTAGGGCAGTAAATGGTGTCAGTAGAGCAGTGGACAGTGTCAGTAGAGCAGTGGACATTGTCAGTAGGGCAGTGGACAGTGTCAGTAAAGCAGTGAATGGTGTCAGTAGGGCAGTAAATGATGTCAGCAGGACAGTGGGCAGAGTCAGAGCAGTAAATGTTGTCACTGTCAGTAGAGCAGTGGACATTGTCAGTAGGGCAGTGGACAGTATCAGTAGAGCAGTAAATGGTGTCAGTAGAGCAGTAAATGGTGTCAGTAGGGCAGTGGACAGTGTCAGTAGGGCAGTGGACATTGTCAGTAGGGCAGTAAATGGTGTCAGTAGGGCAGTGTACAGTGTCAGTAGGGCAGTAAATGGTGTCAGTAGAGCAATGGACAGTGTCAGTAAATCAGTAAATGGTGTCAGTAGAGCAGTGGACAGTGTCAGTAGAGCAGTGGACATTGTCAGTAGGGCAGTGGACTGTGTTAGTAGTGCAGTGAATGGTGTCAGTAGGGCAGTAAATGGTGTCAGTAAATGGTGTCAGTAGGGCAGTGGACAGTGTCAGTACAGCAGTAAATGGTGTCAGTAGGGCAGGGGACAGTGTCAGTAGAGCAGTAAACAGTGTCAGTAGAGCAGTGGACACTTCCCACTGCCCTACTGACACCATTTACTGCTCTACTGACGCCATTTACTGCCCTACTGACACCGTCCACTGCCCTACTGACAACATCCACTGCTCTACTGACACCGTCCACTGCTCTACCGACACCTTTCACTGCCCTACTGATGCCGTTTACTGCTCTACTGACACCGTTTACTGCTCTTCTGACACTGTCCACTGCTCTACTGACACTGTCCCCTGCTCTAATGACACCATTTACTGCTCTACTGACACTGTTTACTGCTCTACTGACACTGTCCGCTGCCCTACTGACACCATTTACTGCTCTACTGACACTGTCCACTGCTCTACTGACACTGTCCACTGCTCTACTGACACCATTTACTGCTCTGACGCCATTTACTGCCCTACTGACACCGTCCACCTCCCTACTGACACCATCCACTGCTCTACTGACACTGTCCACTGCCCTACTGACATCTTTTACTGCCCTACTGACACCATTTACTGCCCTGCTGACACTGTCCATTGCCCTACTGACACTGTCCACTGCTCTACTGACACTGTCCACTGCTCTACTGACATCGTTTACTGCTCTGACTCTGCCCACTGCCCTACTGACACCATTTACTGCCCTACTGACACCATTTACTGCCCTACTGACACCAATTACTGCCCTACTGACACCATTAGCGGCTCTACTGACACAATTTACTGCTCTACTGACACTGTCCACTGAACTACTGACGCCATTAACTGCTCTACTGACACCGTCCACTGCTCTACTGACACTGTCCCCTGCTCTACTGACACCATTTACTGCTCTACTGACACTGTTTACTGCCCTACTGACACCGTCCACTGCCCTACTGACACCATCCACTGCCCTACTGACAATGTCCACTGCCCTACTGACTCCATGTACTGCTCTACTGACACCGTCCTCTGCTCTACTGACACCATTTACTGCTCTACTGACACCATTTACTGCCCTACTGACACCAATTACTGCCCTACTGACACCATTAGCTGCTCTACTGACACATTTTACTGCTCTACTGACACTGTCCACTGAACTACTGACGCCATTTACTGCTCTACTGACACCGTCCACTGCTCTACTGACACTGTCCCCTGCTCTACTGACACCATTTACTGCTCTACTGACATTGTTTACTGCCCTACTGACACCGTCCACTGCCCTACTGACACCGTCCACTGCCCTACTGACACCATCCACTGCCCTACTGACACCATCCACTGCTCTACTGACAATGTCCACTGCCCTACTGACTCCATGTACTGCTCTACTGACACTGTCCTCTGCTCTACTGACACCATTTACTCCTCTACTGACACCGTTTACTGCTCTACTGACACTGTCCATTGCCCTACTGACACAATTTGCTGCTCTACTGACACCGTCCTCTGCTCTACTGACACCATTTACTGCCCTACTGACAACATTTACTGCTCTACTGACACTGTTTACTGCTCTACTGACACTGTCCACTGCCCTACTGACACCATTTACTGCTCTACTGACACTGTCCCCTGCTCTACTGACACCGTTTACTGCTCTACTGACACTGTCCACTGCTCTACTGGCACCATTTACTGCTCTACTGACACTGCCCCCTGCCCTACTGACACCATTTACTGCTCTACTGACACTGCCCACTGCCCTACTGACACCATTTACTGCCCTACTGACACTGTCCACTGTCCTACTGACACCATTTACTGCTCTACTGACACTGTCCACTGCTCTACTGATGCCATTTACTGCCCTACTGACATGTTCCACTGCCCTACTGACACCGTCCACTGCTCTACTGACACCGTCCACTGCCCTACTGACACCATTTACTGCTCTACTGACACTGTCCACTGCCCTACCGACACTCCACTGCTCTACTGACACCATTTACTGCTCTGACTCTGCCAACTGCCCTACTGACACCATTTACTGCCCTACTGACACCATTTACTGCCCTACTGACACTGTCCCCTGCTCTACTGACACTGTTTACTGCTCTACTGACACTGTCCACTGCTGTACTGACACCATTTACTGCTCTACTGACAGTGTCCCCTGCCCTACTGACACCATTTACTGCTCTACTGACACTGTCCACTACTCTACGTACACTGTCCCCTGCTCTACTGACACCATTTATTGTTCTACTGACACTGTTTACTGCTCTACTAACACTGTCCACTGCCCTACTGACACCATTTACTATTCTACTGACACTGTATACTGCCCTCCTGACACCGTCCACTGCCCTACTGACACCATCCACTGCCCTACTGACACTGTCCACTGCCCTACTGACACCATTTACTGCTCCACTGACACTGTCCACTGCCCTACTGACACTCCACTGCTCTACTGACACCATTTACTGCTCTGACTCTGCCCACTGCCCTACTGACACCATTTACTGCCCTACTGACACTGTCCACTGCCCTACTGACACCATTTACTGCTCTACTGACAGTGTCCACTGCTGTACTGATGCCATTTACTGCCCTACTGACACCATTTACTGCCTTACTGACACTGTCCCCTGCTCTACTGAATCTGTTTACTGCTCTACTGACACCGTTTACTGCTCTACTGACACTGTCCACTGCTCTACTGACACCATTTACTGCTCTACTGACACTTACCCCTGCCCTACTGACACCATTTACTGCTCTACTGACACTGTCCCCTGTTCTACTGACACCATTTACTGTTCTACTGACACTGTTTACTGCTCTACTGACACTGTTTACTGCTCTACTAACACTGTCCACTGCCCTACTGACACCATTTACTGCTCTACTGACACCGTCCACTGCCCTACTGACACCATCCACTGCCCTACTGACATCTTTTACTGCCCTACTGACACCATTTACTGCCCTACTGACACTGTCCACTGCCCTACTGACACTGTCCACTGCCCTACTGACAGCTGTTTACTGCCCTACTGACACCGTCCCCTGCTCTACTGACACCATTTACTGCTCTGACTCTGCCCACTGCCCTACTGACACCATTTACTGCCCTACTGACACTGTCCACTGCACTACTGACACTGTCCACTGCCCTACTGGCACTGTCCACTGCCCTACTGACAGCTGTTTACTGCCCTACTGACACCGTCCCCTGCTCTACTGAAACCGTTTACTGCCCTACTGACACCGTTTACTGCTCTACTGACACTGTCCACTGCTCTACTGACACTATTTACTGCTCTACTGACACTGTCCCCTGCCCTACTGACACCATTTACTGCTCTACTGACACTGTCCACTGCCTACTGACACCATTTACTGCTTTACTGACACTGTCCACTGCCCTACTGACACTGTCCACTGCCCTACTGACACCATTTACTGCCCTACTGACACCAATTACTGCCCTGCTGACACTGTCCACTGCCCTACTGACACCATTTACTGCTCTACTGACACTGTTTACTGCTCTACTGACACTTTTTACTGCTCTACTGACACTGTCCCTTGCTCTAATGACCTCATATACTGCTCTACTGACACTGTTTACTGCTCTACTGACACTGTCCACTGCCCTACTGACACCATTTACTGCTCTACTGACACTATCCACTGCTCTACTGACACTGTCCACTGCCCTACTGACACTATCCACTGCCCTACTGACACCGTCCACTGCTCTACTGACACTGTCCACTGCTCTACTGACACTGTCCCCTGCCCTACTGACACTGTCCCCTGCCCTACTGACACCATTTACTGCTCTACTGACACCATTTAATATCCTACTGACACCATTTACTGCCCTACTGACACCATTTACTGCCCTACTGACACTATCCACTGCCCTACTGACACTGTCCACTGCTCTACTGACACCATTTACTGCCCTACTCACACCACTGACAACATTTACTGCCCTACTCACACCACTGACAACATTTACTGCTTTACTGACACCATTTTCTGCTCCACTGCCCTACTGACACCATTTACTGCCCTACCTACACCATTTACTGCCCTACTGACACTGTCCACTGCCCTACTGACAATGTCCACTGACCTACTGACTCCATGTACTGCTCTACTGACACTGTCCTCTGCTCTACTGACACCATTTACTGCTCTACTGACACTGTCCCCTTCCATACTGACATTTACTGCTCTACTGACACCATTTTCTGCTCTACTGACACTGTACACTGCCCTACTGACACCATTTACTGCCCTACTGACACCATTTACTGCCCTACTGACACAATTTACTGCCCTACTGACACTGTCCACTGCCCTACTGACACCATTTACTGCTCTACTGACACCATTTACTGCACTACTGACACTGCCCACTGTCCTACTGACACCATTTACTGCCCTACTGACACCATTTACTGCCCTACTGACACCATTCACTGCTCTACTGACACTGTCCACTGCCCTACTGACAATGTCCACTGCCCTACTGACTCCATGTACTGCTCTACTGACACCGTCGTCTGCCGTACTGACACCATTTACTGCTCTAGTGATACTGGCCCTTGCCATACTGACATTTACTGCTCTACTGACACCATTTTCTGCTCTACTGACACTGTCCACTGCCCTACTGACACTGTCCACTGCTCTGCTGACACCATTTACTGCTCTGACTCGGCCCACTGCCCTACTGACACCATTTACTGCCCTACTGACACCATTTACTGCCCTACTGACACCATTCACTGCTCTACTGACAATGTTCACTGCCCTACTGACTCCATGTACTGCTCTACTGACGCCGTCCTCTGCTCTACTGACACCATTTACTGCTCTACTGACACTGTCCCCTGCCATACTGACATTTACTGCTCTACTCACACTGTCCACTGCCCTACTGACACCATTTACTGCCCTACTGACACTGTCCACTGCTCTACTGACACCATTTACTGCTGACTCTGCCCACTGTCTTACTGACACCATTTACTGCCCTACTGAAACCATTTACTGCCCTACTGACACCATTCACTGCTCTACTGACACTGTTCAATGCCCTACTGACAATGTCCACTGCCCTACTGACTCCATGTACTGCTCTACTGACACCGTCCTCTGCCCTACTGACACCATTTACTGCTCTACTGACACTGGCCCCTGCCATACTGACATTTACTGCTCTACTGACACCATTTTCTGCTCTACTGACACTGTCCACTGCCCTACTGACACCATTTACTGCTCTACTGACACTGTCCACTGCTCTACTGACACTGTCCCCTGCCCTACTGACACCATTTACTGCTCTACTGACACTGTCCACTGCCCTACTGACACCATTTACTGCTCTACTGACACTAGCCACTGCCCTACTGACACTGTCCACTGCTCTACTGACACCATTTACTGCTCTACTGACACTGTCCACTGCCCTTCTGACACTGTCCACTGCCCTACTGACACCCTTTACTGCTCTACTGACACCATTTATTGCTCTACTGACACCATTTGCTGCTCTACTGACGCTGTCCACTGCTCTACTGATACCATTTACTGCCCTACTGACACCCTTTACTGCTCTACTGACACCATTTTACTGCTTTACTGACACTGTCCATTGCTCTACTGACACCATTTACTGCCCTACTGACACCATTTACTGCCCTACTGACACCATTCACTGCTCTACTGACAATGTTCACTGCCCTACTGACTCCATGTACTGCTCTACTGACGCCGTCCTCTGCTCTACTGACACCATTTACTGCTCTACTGACACTGTCCCCTGCCATACTGACATTTACTGCTCTACTCACACTGTCCACTGCCCTACTGACACCATTTACTGCCCTACTGACACTGTCCACTGCTCTACTGACACCATTTACTGCTGACTCTGCCCACTGTCTTACTGACACCATTTACTGCCCTACTGAAACCATTTACTGCCCTACTGACACCATTCACTGCTCTACTGACACTGTTCAATGCCCTACTGACAATGTCTACTGCCCTACTGACTCCATGTACTGCTCTACTGACACCGTCCTCTGCCCTACTGACACCATTTACTGCTCTACTGACACTGGCCCCTGCCATACTGACATTTACTGCTCTACTGACACCATTTTCTGCTCTACTGACACTGTCCACTGCCCTACTGACACCATTTACTGCTCTACTGACACTGCCCACTGCTCTACTGACACTGTCCCCTGCCCTACTGACACTGTCCCCTGCCCTACTGACACCATTTACTGCTCTACTGACACTGTCCACTGCCCTACTGACACCATTTACTGCTCTACTGACACTAGCCACTGCCCTACTGACACTGTCCACTGCTCTACTGACACCATTTACTGCTCTACTGACACTGTCCACTGCCCTACTGACACTGTCCACTGCCCTACTGACACCCTTTACTGCTCTACTGACACCATTTATTGCTCTACTGACACCATTTGCTGCTCTACTGACGCTGTCCACTGCTCTACTGATACCATTTACTGCCCTACTGACACCCTTTACTGCTCTACTGACACCATTTTACTGCTTTACTGACACTGTCCTTTGCTCTACTGACACCATTTACTGCCCTACTGACACCATTTACTGCCCTACTGACACTGTCCACTGCCCTACTGACACCATTTACTGCTCTTCTGACACCATTTACTGCTCTACTGACACTGTCCACTGCTCTACTGACACCATTTACTGCCCTACTGACACTGTCCACTGCCCTACTGACACTGTCCACTGCTCTACTGACACTGTTTACTGCTCTACTGACACTGTCCACTGCCCTACTGACACCATTTACTGCTCTGACTCTGCCCACTGCCCTACTGACACCATTTACTGCCCTGCTGACACCATTTACTACCCTACTGACACCAATCACTGCTCTACTGACACTGTCCACTGCCCTACTGACAATGTCCACTGCCCTACTGACTCCATGTACTGCTCTACTGACACCGTCCTCTGCTCTACTGACACCGTCCTCTGCTCTACTGACACCATTTACTGCTCTACTGACACTGTCCTCTGCTCTACTGACACTGTCCACTGCTCTACTGACACTGTCCACTGCTCTACTGACACTGTTTACTGCTCTACTGACACTGTCCACTGCCCTACTGACAGTGTTTACTGCTCTACTGACACCATTTACTGCTCTACTGACACCGTTTACTGCTCTACTGACACCGTTTACTGCTCTACTGAAACTGTTTACTGCTCTACTGACACTGTTTACTGCTCTACTGACACTGTCCACTGCTCTACTGACACTGTCCCCTGCTCTAATGACACCATTTACTGCTCTACTGACACTTTTTTCTGCTCTACTGACACTGTCCACAGCCCTACTGACACCATTTACTACTCTACAGACACTGTCCACTGCTCTACTGACACTGTCCACTGCCCTACTGACACCATTTACTGCCCTACTGACACCATTCACTGCTCTGCTGATACTGTCCACGGCCCTACTGACAATGTCCACTGACCTACTGACTTCACTTCCTCCCTGCCTGTGTATACAATACACAGTGGGAGGAAGCTTCTCATTCGCCAGCAGCTATCGCGAGGGGATGGCCAGAAACCAACAGTCATCCCCTCATCCCGGATCGCTCCTGAAGCGAAACGGACCGCCGCATCCAGCGGGAGGGGGTCTGATCGGACCCCACACCCGCTGGAAGGCAAGCACGTACATGTACGTGCTTGTGCCTGTACATGCCATTGTGATGACGTACAACTGTATGCGGCGGTCGTTAAGTGGTTAAGGTAGGCTATTTTCACTGACATTTCTTTTATTAATCGATTCATATTTTATGGGTACACTAAATGCTTTTGTTTCATTTAATCATACCCATTTAAGTCTGTTAATGCAATTTGGCTATAGCAACTGTTCACTGTAGCACACTTCATTACTACTGTTTTTGGGTAACTCAAGGTATTTTACAATCCTATAGCGTGTACTACAAAAATTGCCGTGCACCGTGAAAATGTTCGGGTTTGGCTTGAAAAAAAGGTGGCAACCCTAATCTCACCCAGTATCTCTATCTATCTCACCCAGTACCTCTATCTATCTCACCAGTATATCTATCTCACCCAGTATCTCTATCTATCTCACCCAGTACCTCTATCTATCTCACCAGTATATCTATCTCACCAGTATATCTATCTCACCCAGTATCTCTATCTATCTCACCCAGTATATCTATCTATCTATCTCACCCAGTATATCTTTCTATCTATCTCACCCAGTATATCTATCTATCTATCTATCTATCTATCTATCTATCTATCTATCTATCTATCTATCTATCTTTCTTTCCCAGTATCTCTATCTCACCCAGTATCTCTATCTCACCCAGTATATCTACCTATCTATCTTACCCAGTATCTCTCTCTATCTCACCCAGTCTATCTATCTATCTATCTATCTATCTATCTATCTATCTATCTATCTATCTATCTATCTATCTATCTCACCCAGTATATCTATCTATCTCACCCAGTATATCTATCTATCTATCTATCTATCGATCTATCTATCTCACCCAGTATATCTGTATATTTATCTATCTCACCCAGTATCTCTATCTCACCCAGTATCTCTATCTCACCCAGTATCTCTATCTCACCCAATATATCTATTTCACCCAGTATACCTACCTATCTATCTCACCCAGTATCTCTATCTATCTCACCCAGTAAATCTGTATATTTATCTATTTCACCCAGTATATCTATCTATCTATCTATCTATCTATCTATATATCTATCTATCTCACCCAGTATGTCTATCGCACCCACCCAGTATATCTATCTATCTATCTACCTACCTATCTATCTCACTCAGTATATCTTTCTATCTATCGCACCAAGTCTATCTATCTATCTATCTATCTATCTATCTTGCATAGTATCTCTATCTCACCCTGTATCTCTATCTATCTCACCCTGTATCTCTATCTATCTCACCCTGTATCTCTATCTATATCACCCTGTATCTCTATCTATCTCACCCGCCCAGTATCTCTATCTCACCCGCCCAGTATCTCTATCTATCTTTCTATCTATATATCTATCTCACCCAGTATCTTTCTCTCACCCAGTATCTCTCTCTCACCCAGTATCTCTCTCTCACTCAGTATATCTGTATATCTATCTATCGCACCCAGTATCTCTATCTATCGCACCCAGTATCTCTATCTATCGCACCCACCAGTATATCTATCTCACCCACCCAGTATCTCTATCTATCTATCTATTTATCTCACCCAGTATATCTGTATATTTATCTATCTCACCCAGTATCTCTATCTTTCTCACCCAGTAAATCTGTATATTTATCTATCTCACCTAGTATATCTATATATCGCACCCAGTATATCTATCTCACCCAGTATATCTATCTCACCCATTATATCTGTATTTATCTATCTCACCCAGTATCTCTATCTATTGCACCCAGTCTATCTATCTATCTATCTATCTCACCCACCCAGTATATCTATCTCACCAAAAAATAAAGCTGCACTAAAACTTATAAAGTGAAAAACTAAAAACGTGATATTGTGACATATTAGATCTTAATATCACATACTAAACAATGTGTGTACCAAAAATTGTGCAAAAATTATTCAAAATTAAAACACATAAAAAACACATTAAAAAAAGTCCAGGGGGAAGAGAAACGCCAAGAAATAAATGAATTCAGTCCATTGAAGTGACTCTTTAAAACACCCTTTAGATGTATAGCAGGTGCGCCCAAAGAGAGAGTTCTATCCACCACCGAATTCAGTAAGGCTTACCAGCTGACAAGATCTCTTTTTAGGGAGATCATACAGGCTTGAAAACAAAACGATCACTCCTGATCTCTCCAATGGGTTCTGCTGGCATCTCCAACTCCTATGGCTTCTTGTTAGAGCGTCTTTTAGTAGTCAGCACCATTGTTAGGCTCTGGACACTTTCACCCGAGGACTACACATTGACACTCCAGTGATTAGCGCCACCTGCTGGGTCACCCACCCAGTATATCTATCTCACCCACCCAGTATGTCTATCTATCGCACCCACCAGTATATCTATCTCACCCACCGAGTATATCTATCTATCTATCTATCTATTTATCTATCCATCTCACCCAGTATATCTGTATTTTTATCTATCTCACCCAGTATCTCTATCTCACCCAATATATATATTTCACCCAGTATACCTACCTATCTATCTCACCTAGAAATCTGTATATTTATCTATCTCACCCAGTATATCTATCTATCGCACCCAGTATATCTGTATATTTATCTATCTATCTATCTATCTATCTATCTATCTATCTATCTATCTATCTATCTATCTATCTATCTATCTATCTATCTATCTCACCCACCCAGTATATCTATCTCACCCACCCAGTATATCTATCTCACCCACCCAGTATCTTTATCGCACCCAGTATCTCTATCTATCTCACCCAGTAAATCTGTATATTAATCTATCTCACCCAGTATCTCTATCTCACCCACCAAGTGTCTCTATCTATCGCACCCAGTATCTCTATCTATCGCACCCAACAGTATATCTATCTATCTATCTATCTCACCCAGTATATCTATCTATCTATCTCACCCAGTATATCTATCTATCTATCTATCTATCTATCTATCTATCTATCTATCTATCTATCTATCTATCTATCTATCTATCTATCTCAGTATATCTATCTATTTATCTATCTATCTCACCCAGTATCTCTATCTCACCCAATATACCGTATTTGCCGGTGTATAAGGCGACCCGGCATATAAGACGACCCCCTAATCTTACAGGACAAAAATGCTTTTAAATCTGTACTTACCGTATAAGACGACCCGGCTTTCGAGGCTTCCGAGGCTTCATATTTCTTCCTTCTTCCTGCATTTGCTGGAGCCAATCACAGCGAGCGATGTATTCTATTAATGAATACAAAGCCTGCTTGGATTGGCAGAGGCTGTAACATCATCAGCCCGCGCCGCTCTGACTCTCCAAGCCAATCAGAGCAGGCTACAGAGTAGCCTGCTCGGATTGGCAGAGGTCGTTACTCCAATCCGAGCAGGCTTTGTATTCCTTTGAATACATCGCTCACCAGGATTGGCTCAGCGGTATATACTGTATGTACCCGAAGCTACATACAGTATTACCGAACACCCAGCCGGCATCCGAGGAGCTGACCCGGCGTATAAGATGACCCCTGCTTTTTGGCCAATTTTTTTACGTGTAAAAGGTCGTCTTATACGCCGGAAAATACGGTATCTATTTCACCCAGTATACCTACCTATCTATCTCACCCAGTATCTCTATCTATCTCACCCAGTAAATCTGTATATTTATCTATCTCACCCAGTATACCTATCTATCGCACCCAGTATTTCTATCTATCTCACCCAGTATATATCTATCTATCTATCTCACCCACCCAGTATCTTTATCGCACCCAGTATCTCTATCTCACCCAGTAACTCTTTTAGACCCAATATCTCTTTCTCTCCCAGAATAATATACGAGTTATTGAGTCCTAAAATAATATACGAGTTACTGAGTCCTAGAATAATATACAAAGTACTAGAATAATATAGGAGTTACTGAGTCCTAGAATAATATAGGAGTTACTGAGTCCTAGAATAATCTATAAGTTACTAATTCCTAGAATAATATATGAGTTACTGAGTCCTAGAATAATATACGAGTTACTGAGTACTAGAATAATATATGAAGTACTAGAATAATATACAAGTTCCTGAGTCCTAGAATAATATACAAGTTACAGAGTCCTAGAATAATATATGAAGTACTAGAATAATTACCGAGTTACTGATTCCTAGAATAATATATTAGTTACTGTGTCATAGAATATTATACGAGTTACTGAGTCCAAGATTAATATACCAAATCCTAGAATATTATACGAGTTACTGAGTCCTAGAATAATATACGAAGTCCTAGAATAATATACAATGCACTAGAATAATATAGGAGTTACTGATGTGCTAGAATAACATAGGAGTTACTGAGTCCTAGAATATTATACTAGTTACTGAGTACTAGAATAATATATGAAGTACTACAATAATATGAGTTACTGAGTCGTAGAATATTATACGAGTTACTGCGTCCTAGAATAATATATAAGTTACTGAGTCCTAGAATAATATATGAGTTACTGAGTCCTAGAATAATATACGAGTTACTGAGTCCTAGAATAATATATGTTACTGAGTCCTAGAATAATATATGAGTTACTGAGTCCTAGAATAATATATGAGTTACTGCGTCCTAGAATAATATATAAGTTACTGAGTCCTAGAATAATATACGAGTTACTGAGTCCTAGAATAATATACGAGTTACTGAGTACTAGAATAATATATGAAGTACTAGAAAAATATCCGAGTTACTGAGTCGTAGAATAATATATGAGTTACTGAGTCCTAGAATATTATACGAGTTACCGAGTCCAAGATTAATATACGAAATCCTAGAATAATATACAAGTTACTGAGTCCTAGAATAATATACGAGTTACTGAGTCCTAGAATAATATACAAAGTCCTAGAATAATATACGAGTTACTGAGTCCTAAAATAATATACGAGTTACTGAGTCCTAGAATAATATACAAAGTCCTAGAATAATATACAGGTTAATGAGTCCTAGAATAATATACAAGGTACTAGAATCATATACAAAGTTGTAGAATGATATACGAGTTACTGAGTCCTAGAATAATATATGAAGTACTAGAACAATTACCGAGTTACTGAGTCCTAGAATAATATATGAGTTACTGAGTCCTAGAATAATATATGAGTTACTGTGTCATAGAATATTATACGAGTTACTGAGTCCTAGAATAATATATGAGTTACTGAGTCGTAGAATATTATATGAGTTACCGAGTCCAAGATTAATATACCAAATCCTAGAATAATATACAAGTTACTGAGTCCTAGAATAATATACAAAGTCCTAGAATAATATACAATGCACTAGAATAATATAGGAGTTACTGAGTCCTAGAATAATATACGAGTTACTGAGTCCTAGAATAATATACGAGTTACTGAGTCCTAGAATAATATATGAGTTACTGAGTCGTAGAATATTATATGAGTTACCGAGTCCAAGATTAATATACGAAATCCTAGAATAATATACAAGTTACTGAGTCCTAGAATAACATACAAAGTACTAGAATAATATACGAGTTACTGAGTCCTAGAATAATATACAAAGTCCTAGAATAATATACGAGTTAATGAGTCCTAGAATAATATACAAGGTACTAGAATAATATAGGAGTTACTGAGTCCTAGAATCATATAAAAATTTGTAGAATGATATACGAGTTACTGAGTCCTAGAATAATATATAAGTTACTGAGTCCTAGAATCATATACAAAGTTCTACAATGATATACGAGTTACCGAGTTCTAGAATAATATACGAGTTACTGAGTCCAAGAATAATATACGAAGTCCTAGAATAATATACGAGTTACGGAGTCCTAGAATAATATACAAAGTCCTAGAATAATTTACGAGTTAATGAGTCCTAGAATAATATACAAGGTACTAGAATAATATAGGAGTTACTGAGTCCTAGAATCATATAAAAAGTTGTAGAATGATATACGAGTTACTGAGTCCTAGAATAATATATAAGTTACTGAGTCCTAGAATAATATATGAAGTCCTACAATAATATATGAAGTCCTAGAATAATATACGAAGGACTAGAATAATATAGGAGTTACTGAGTCCTAGAATAATATACGAGTAACTGAGTACTAGAATAACATATGAAGTACTAGAAAAATATCCGAGTTACTGAGTCCTAGAATAATATATGAGTTACTGCATCCTAGAATAATATACGAGTTACTGAGTCCTAAAATAATATGATTTACTGAGTCCTAGAATAATATACGAGTTACCGAGTTCTAGAATAATATACGAGTTACCAAGTCCTAGAATAATATATGAGTTACTGAGTCCAAGAATAATATATGAAGTCCTAGAATAAAATACGAAGTCCTAGAATAATATACGAGTTACTGAGTCCTAAAATAATATACGAGTTACTAAGTCCTAGAATAATATACAAAGTCCTAGAATAATATACGAGTTAATGAGTCCTAGAATAATATATGACTTACAGAGTCCTAGAATAATATATGACTTACTGAGTCCTAGAATAATATATGACTTACTGAGTCCTAGAATAATATATGACTTACTGAGTCCTAGAATAATATATTATTCTAGGACTCGGGAACTACAAAATTATTCTAGTACTTCGTATAAGAGTTACTGAGTCCTAGAATAATATACGAGTTACTGAGTACTAGAATAATATATGAAGTACTAGAAAAATATCCGAGTTACTGAGTGCTAGAATAATATATGAGTTACTGAGTCGTAGAATATTATATGAGTTACCGAGTCCAAGATTAATATACGAAATCCTAGAATAATATACAAGTTACTGAGTCCTAGAATAACATACAAAGTACTGGAATAATATAGGAGTTACTGAGTCCTAGAATCATATACAAAGTTCTACAATGATATACGAGTTACCGAGTTCTAGAATAATATAGGAGTTACTGAGTCCTAGAATAATATACAAAGTCCTAGAATAATATAGGAGTTAATGAGTCCTAGAATAATATACAAGGTACTAGAATAATATAGGAGTTACTGAGTCCTAGAATCATATAAAAAGTTGTAGAATGATATACGAGTTACTGATTCCTAGAATAATATATAAGTTACTGAGTCCTAGAATAATATATGAAGTCCTAGAATAATATACGAAGGACTAGAATAATATAGGAGTTACTGAGTCCTAGAATAATGTACGAGTAACTGAGTACTAGAATAACATATGAAGTACTAGAAAAATATCCGAGTTACTGAGTCCTAGAATAATATATGAGTTACTGCATCCTAGAATAATATACGAGTTACTGAGTTCTAGAATAATATGATTTACTGAGTCCTAGAATAATATACGAGTTACCGAGTTCTAGAATAATATACGAGTTACCAAGTCCTAGAATAATATATGAGTTACTGAGTCCAAGAATAATATATGAAGTCCTAGAATAATATACGAGTTACTGAGTCCTAAAATAATATACGAGTTACTAAGTCCTAGAATAATATACAAAGTCCTAGAATAATATACGAGTTAATGAGTCCTAGAATAATATATGACTTACAGAGTCCTAGAATAATATATGACTTACTGAGTCCTAGAATAATATATGACTTACTGAGTCCTAGAATAATATATGACTTACTGAGTCCTAGAATAATATAGTATTCTAGGACTCGGGAACTACAAAATTATTCTAGTACTTCGTATAAGAGTTACTGAGTCTTAGAATAATATACGAGTTACTGAGTACTAGAATAATATATGAAGTACTAGAAAAATATCCGAGTTACTGAGTCCTAGAATAATATACGAGTTACTAAGTCCTAGAATAATATACAAAGTCCTAGAATAATATACGAGTTAATGAGTCCTAGAATAATATATGACTTACAGAGTCCTAGAATAATATATGACTTACTGAGTCCTAGAATAATATATGACTTACTGAGTCCTAGAATAATATATGACTTACTGAGTCCTAGAATAATATATTATTCTAGGACTCGGGAACTACAAAATTATTCTAGTACTTCGTATAAGAGTTACTGAGTCCTAGAATAATATACGAGTTACTGAGTACTAGAATAATATATGAAGTACTAGAAAAATATCCGAGTTACTGAGTGCTAGAATAATATATGAGTTACTGAGTCGTAGAATATTATATGAGTTACCGAGTCCAAGATTAATATACGAAATCCTAGAATAATATACAAGTTACTGAGTCCTAGAATAACATACAAAGTACTGGAATAATATAGGAGTTACTGAGTCCTAGAATCATATACAAAGTTCTACAATGATATACGAGTTACCGAGTTCTAGAATAATATAGGAGTTACTGAGTCCTAGAATAATATACAAAGTCCTAGAATAATATAGGAGTTAATGAGTCCTAGAATAATATACAAGGTACTAGAATAATATAGGAGTTACTGAGTCCTAGAATCATATAAAAAGTTGTAGAATGATATACGAGTTACTGATTCCTAGAATAATATATAAGTTACTGAGTCCTAGAATAATATATGAAGTCCTAGAATAATATACGAAGGACTAGAATAATATAGGAGTTACTGAGTCCTAGAATAATGTACGAGTAACTGAGTACTAGAATAACATATGAAGTACTAGAAAAATATCCGAGTTACTGAGTCCTAGAATAATATATGAGTTACTGCATCCTAGAATAATATACGAGTTACTGAGTTCTAGAATAATATGATTTACTGAGTCCTAGAATAATATACGAGTTACCGAGTTCTAGAATAATATACGAGTTACCAAGTCCTAGAATAATATATGAGTTACTGAGTCCAAGAATAATATATGAAGTCCTAGAATAATATACGAGTTACTGAGTCCTAAAATAATATACGAGTTACTAAGTCCTAGAATAATATACAAAGTCCTAGAATAATATACGAGTTAATGAGTCCTAGAATAATATATGACTTACAGAGTCCTAGAATAATATATGACTTACTGAGTCCTAGAATAATATATGACTTACTGAGTCCTAGAATAATATATGACT
Organism: Lithobates pipiens; assembly: GCF_037356315.1. Classification (NCBI taxonomy): domain Eukaryota; kingdom Metazoa; phylum Chordata; class Amphibia; order Anura; family Ranidae; genus Lithobates; species Lithobates pipiens. The sequence continues at coordinate 328,430,779 of NW_027507903.1, read as the reverse complement.
TACTGAGTCCTAGAATAATATAGTATTCTAGGACTCGGGAACTACAAAATTATTCTAGTACTTCGTATAAGAGTTACTGAGTCTTAGAATAATATACGAGTTACTGAGTACTAGAATAATATATGAAGTACTAGAAAAATATCCGAGTTACTGAGTCCTAGAATAATATATGAGTTACTGAGTCGTAGAATATAATACAAGTTACCGAGTCCAAGATTAATATACGAAATCCTAGAATAATATACAAGTTACTGAGTCCTAGAATAATATAGGAGTTACTGAGTCCTAGAATCATATACAAAGTTCTACAATGATATACGAGTTACCGAGTTCTAGAATAATATACGAGTTACCGAGTTCTAGAATAATATACGAGTTACTGAGTCCTAGAATAATATACAAAGTCCTAGAATAATATAGGAGTTAATGAGTCCTAGAATAATATACAAGGTACTAGAATAATATAGGAGTTACTGAGTCCTAGAATCATATACAAAGTCCTAGAATAAAATACGAAGGACTAGAATAATATAGGAGTTACTGAGTCCTAGAATAATATACGAGTAACTGAGTACTAGAATAACATATGAAGTACTAGAAAAATATCCGAGTTACTGAGTCCTAGAATAATATATGAGTTACTGCATCCTAGAATAATATACGAGTTACTGAGTACTAGAATAATATACGAGTTACTGAGCCCTAGAATAATATACGAAGTACGAGAAAAATATACGAAGTACGAGAATAATATACAAGTTACTGAGTCCTAGAATAATATGAATTACTGAGTCCTAGAATAATATACAAAGTTCTACAATGATATACGAGTTACCGAGTTCTAGAATAATATACGAGTTACTGAGTCCAAGAATAATATACAAAGTCCTAGAATAATATACGAGTTACTGAGTCCTAAAATAATATACAAGGTACTAGAATAATATAGGAGTTACTGAGTCCTAGAATCATATACAAAGTTGTAGAATGATATACGAGTACCTGAGTCCTAGAATAATATATGAAGTACTAGAATAATATATGAGTTACTGAGTCCTAGAATAATATATGAGTTACTGAGTCCTAGAATAATATATGAGTTACTGTGTCATAGAATATTATACGAGTTACTGAGTTCAAGATTAATATACCAAATCCTAGAATAATATACAAGTTACTGAGTCCTAGAATAATATACGAAGTCCTAGAATAATATACAATGCACTAGAATAATATAGGAGTTACTGAGTGCTAGAATAATATAGGAGTTACTGAGTCCTAGAATAATGTACTAGTTACTCAGTTCTAGAATAATATATGAAGTACTAGAATAATATGAGTTACTGAGTCGTAGAATATTATACGAGTTACTGCATCCTAGAATAATATACGAGTTACTGAGTCCTAGAATAATATACGAGTTACTGAGTCCTAGAATAATATGAGTTACTGAGTCCTAGAATATTATATGAGTTACCGAGCCCAAGATTAATATACGAAATCCTAGAATAATATACAAGTTACTGAGTCCTAGAATAACATACAAAGTACTAGAATAATATAGGAGTTACTGAGTCCTAGAATCATATACAAAGTTCTACAATGATATACGAGTTACTGAGTTTTAGAATAATATACGAGTTACTGAGTCCAAGAATAATATACAAAGTCCTAGAATAATATACCAGTTACTGAATCCTAGAATAATATACAAAGTCCTAGAATAATATACGAGTTAATGAGTCCTAGAATAGTATACAAGGTACTAGAATAATATAGGAGTTACTGAGTCCTAGAATCATATAAAAAGTTGTAGAATGATATACGAGTTACTGAGTCCTAGAATAATATATAAGTTATTGAGTCCTAGAATAATATATGAAGTCCTAGAATAATATATGAAGTCCTAGAATAATATACGAAGGACTAGAATAATATAGGAGTTACTGAGTCCTAGAATAATATACGAGTAACTGAGTACTAGAATAACATATGAAGTACTAGAAAAATATCCGAGTTACTGAGTCCTAGAATAATATATGAGTTACTGCATCCTAGAATAATATACGAGTTACTGAGTCCTAGAATAATATGATTTACTGAGTCCTAGAATAATATACGAGTTACCGAGTTCTAGAATAATATACGAGTTACCAAGTCCTAGAATAATATATGAGTTACTGAGTCCAAGAATAATATATGAAGTCCTAAAATAATATACGAGTTACTGAGTCCTAAAATAATATACGAGTTACTAAGTCCTAGAATAATATACAAAGTCCTAGAATAATATACGAGTTAATGAGTCCTAGAATAATATATGACTTACAGAGTCCTAGAATAATATATGACTTACTGAGTCCTAGAATAATATATGACTTACTGAGTCCTAGAATAATATATGACTTACTGAGTCCAAGAATAATATATTATTCTAGGACTCGGGAACTACAAAATTATTCTAGTACTTCGTATAAGAGTTACTGAGTCCTAGAATAATATACGAGTTACTGAGTACTAGAATAATATATGAAGTAGTAGAAAACTATCCGAGTTACTGAGTCCTAGAATAATATATGAGTTACTGAGTCGTAGAATATTATACGAGTTACCGAGTCCAAGATTAATATACGAAATCCTAGAGTAATATACAAGTTACTGAGTCCTAGAATAATATATGACTTACTGAGTCCTAGAATAATATATTATTCTAGGACTCGGGAACTGCAAAATTATTCTAGTACTTCGTATAAGAGTTACTGAGTCCTAGAATAATATACGAGTTACTGAGTACTAGAATAATATATGAAGTACTAGAAAAATATCCGAGTTACTGAGTCCTAGAATAATATATGAGTTACTGAGTCGTAGAATATTATACGAGTTACCGAGTCCAAGATTAATATACGAAATCCTATAATAATATACAAGTTACTGAGTCCTAGAATAATATACAAAGTACTAGAATAATATAGGAGTTACTGAGTCCTAGAATCATATACAAAGTTCTACAATGATATACGAGTTACCGAGTTCTAGAATAATATACGAGTTACCGAGTTCTAGAATAATATACGAGTTACTGAGTCCAAGAATAATATACAAAGTCCTAGAATAATATACAAGTTACTGAGCCCTAAAATAATATACGAGTTACTGAGTCCTAGAATAATATACAAAGTCCTAGAATAATATACGAGTTAATGAGTCCTAGAATAATATACAAGGTACTAGAATAATATAGGAGTTACTGAGTCCTAGAATCATATACAAAGTTGTAGAATGATATACGAGTTACTGAGTCCTATAATAATATATAAGTTACTGAGTCCTAGAATAATATACGAAGTCCTAGAATAAAATACGAAGGACTAGAATAATATAGGAGTTACTGAGTCCTAGAATAATATACAAGTAACTGAGTACTAGAATAACATATGAAGTACTAGAAAAATATCTGAGTTACTGAGTCCTAGAATAATATATGAGTTACTGCGTCCTAGAATAATATACGAGTTACTGAGTACTAGAATAATATACGAGTTACTGAGCCCTAGAATAATATACGAAGTCCTAGAATAATATACGAAGTACGAGAATAATATACAAGTTACTGTGTCCTAGAATAATATGAATTACTGAGTCCTAGAATAATATACGAGTTACCGAGTTCTAGAATAATATACGAGTTACTAAGTCCTAGAATAATATATGAGTTACTGGGTCCAAGAATAATATATGAAGTCCTAGAATAATATGCGAGTTACTAAATCCTAAAATAATATACGAGTTACTAAGTCCTAGAATAATATACAAAGTAATAGAATAATAAACGAGTTAATGAGTCCTAGAATAATATATGAGTTACAGAGTCCGAGAATAATATATGACTTACTGAGTCCTAGAATAATATATGACTTACTGAGTCCTAGAATAATATATAACTTACTGAGTCCTAGAATAATATATGACTTACTGAGTCCTAGAAAAATATCCGAGTTACTGAGTACTAGAATAATATATGAAGTACTAGAAAAATATCCGAGTTACTGAGTCCTAGAATAATATATGAGTTACTGAGTCATAGAATATTATACGAGTTACTGAGTCCAAGATTAATGTACGAAATCTTAGAATAATATACAAGTTACTGACTCCTAGAATAATATATGAGTTACTGAGTCCTAGAATAATATACGAAGTCCTATAATAATATACGAGTTAATGAGTACTAAAATAATATATGAAGTACTAGAAATATACGAGTTACTGAGTTCTAGAATAATATACGAGTTACCGAGTTCTAGAATAATATACAAGTTACCGAGTCCTAGAATAATATATGAGTTACAGAGTCCTAGAATAATATATGACTTACTGAGTCCTAGAATAATACACAAAGTCCTAAAATAATATACGAGTTACTAAGTCCTAGAATAATATACAAAGTAATAGAATAATATACGAGTTAATGAGTCCTAGAATAATATATGAGTTACAGAGTCCGAGAATAATATATAACTTACTGAGTCCTAGAATAATATATGACTTACTGAGTCCTAGAAAAATATACGAGTTACTGAGTACTAGAATAATATATGAAGTACTAGAAAAATATCCGAGTTACTGAGTCCTAGAATAATATTACTGAGTCATAGAATATTATACGAGTTACTGAGTCCAAGATTAATATACGAAATCTTAGAATAATATACAAGTTACTGACTCCTAGAATAATATATGAGTTACTGAGTCCTAGAATAATATACGAAGTCCTATAATAATATACGAGTTAATGAGTACTAAAATAATATATGAAGTACTAGAAATATACGAGTTACCGAGTTCTAGAATAATATACGAGTTACCGAGTTCTAGAATAATATACAAGTTACCGAATCCTAGAATAATATATGAGTTACAGAGTCCTAGAATAATATATGACTTACTGAGTCCTAGAATAATACACAAATTCCTAGAATAATATACGAGTTTCTGAGTCCTAGAATAACATAAAAAGTACTAGAATAATATACGAGTTACTGAGTACTAGAATAATATATGAAGTACTAGAATAATATCTGAGTTTCTGAGTCCTAGAATAATATACAATTTACTGAATCCTAGAATAATATACAAATTGCTAGAATAATATAGGAGTTACTGAGTCCTAGAATCATATACAAAGTTCTATAATGATATACGAGTTACTGAGTTATAGAATAATATACGAGTTACCGAGTTCTAGAATAATATGCGAGTTACCGAGTTCTAGAATAATATATGAGTTACTGAGTCCAAGAATAATATACGAAGTCCAAGCCCCCGTACACACGGTAGGACATTCCGATGGACAAAGTCAGATAGGACCGTGTTGTCGGATAATCCGTGTGTGGTCTCCATCGGACTGTTTCCGTCGGAGTATCCGACGGACCACGTTTTCCAACTTGGCTATAAAATTTTCCGACAACATGCTCCGATCAGACATAGTCCGATCATGTGTAGCCTACTCTGACGGACAAGGTGCCACGCATGCTCACAATCAAATTCGGATACGGAAGCGCTCGCTCAGGTAAAACTACCGCTCGTAATCGATATAGCACATTCGTCACGCTGCAATGTTAAAAATTCTTTCATGCAGCGCATTCTCTTGTTCTTTACAATGCTGCAAGAATGAACTAGTTAGATGCTCATATTCACACACACTTCTCCCGAACGTATTTCTTTATTTTTTTACTCATTTCAGCAATACAATATTTTAAATCGTCACATCTACACAATCTTTTTTTTTTTTTTTTTGTGGTTGTTTTTTTTTAATCAACATCTCCTTTTTTGACAGTTTGATCATCTTTGCATTTTTTTGGGTGTGTTTTGTGTGTCAACTTACCACAACACCATTTTTTTTTTGTTTTTCTTTTTTAATCTACAGGAGGTTGTTGGCGCCCCTTGTTATTCAATTCACTTTGTGTTTTTGAAATGTACCTGCCTGCTCACAAATAAACTGTCCTTATTGAAGTAAAAGGCATACGCAAGTATTTCTTCAAACAAAAAACCTTTATTTAGGTGTCAAACAACTAAAGAGGGAGGCAGCGCTGGAGAAACTTGTCAATTTGGCGAAGCCTTTGGCCCCCGGGCAGACATGAACTAATTCGAAAATGCAAATTGGTGGCCTGAGGAGTACATATCTCAGGGAGAGAAGTCTGGTCTAGAAGTCCTCGAGATCAGGAAGAGCAGATGTCATCTATGTCCCCAGGATGTGGTTCTACAAGAGGCTGCATCTTCTGTGAGACCAGAATGAACCCAGGCCATTACTCTCTCGTCTTCCTTGGGCACTTTCCTCCAGGCTTCCTTCCAGGCTGTGTCTCGGCTCCTGTAGTTATGGCAGGAGGAGGAGGGCGATGGTCGACCTCCTGGCTGTCACTTGCCACAGCCTCCCCCCGGCTGAGGTCTTCCTGTGTATGAAAATGGGACGTAGTTTTAGTTTTTTGCTCATCAATCACACCATTTTGTGCTCATGACTGTTGCAAATTGAATGTTACCAAATAGAACAGACTATCATTCTGAGCCCAGCATCTGGATCTCCTGATCTCCTGATCTCAGGGAATCCTGGTGCTTCTTTCGCTCCCTGAGATATGTACTCTTCATGGCACCAATTTAGGCCATCACATAGGTCATGTATGCCGTGGGGACCATGATCTTCACCAAAGCAAGAAGTTTCTCCAGCGCTGCCTTCCTCTTTCTTCGGTCATTATAAAATAGGTTGTTCATCTGCCACAGGCAAGGCAGCTCCCTGAACAGTTCGATGAATAGCCCCATAAAATTGGAGTTTTTGAAGGGATCCATCTTGTCTGCAAGACACAACACAAGACAAACCCTAAAATACTAATAATGCAATGCTAAACCCTCCTAATCTTGTCCCAACATCTTGTCACAGATCGTACGTACAACACACGCGTGCTGCGTTTTATATACAGTGCGCATGCATGAAACTCCGCCCACCCCTGACGTTCTTTCTAGACTATTCCCCGCCCCTTCTCTTATGGCGCAGTGGGGAGAGCACATGGCGGAGAGAACGCAGGTGCGCAATCAGAGTTCCACTAACGAGGAGGAGGACGAGGAAAGCCCGGAGCCTGAAACGTCCCAATCCTGGAGGAGAAGATTTAAGGCCTCAAATATGTCTTTTGGAGAGATGTTGGAGATGGTGGACATATTGAAGAGGAATGACTATGATGGGAAGTATGGACCTCACCCAAACCCAGATAGTTACAAAAAAGTTACCGAAAATAATGTTTTTGATACACCCAATATGTTGGTTTGTTGTAAAACCCTTTTCTAAACGCACATGTGAATGTGTTTTGATTAAAAAGTTAAATTATCAACAATGTGTGGCTTCCTTTTTCAATGCGCAAAGGCAGTATTTGGAGTAAAATTTTTGTTTTTGGTGACAATGGGTGTTATTTACTAAAGGCAACTCCACTTTGCACTCCAAGTGCAGTTTCAGGTGCACTTTTGCAGTACACTTGTAGTGCATAGTGGATGTGCCTTTAGTAAATAACACCCACAGTGATGTGTAAATTTCCCCAATCAGGCCATTTTCCTGACCACATATTTCTGCCATGGTGCTGAAAATGAGCAATATTTTTGTCAGTAATGCACTACATACATTAGCAACAAAAACAAGGTGTGAGTTTAGCAGACCCACAACATAATAAGATTATCTGAAGAAGAGACTGTCACCTCATCTCGCTCAGAACTTGGGTTTGCACTGTTGTAGAAAAGGGCCCAACAAAAAAAAGCAAAAATACCTAGGAGACAGCTAAAACCAAGCCAAGCAGTAAATGAAAACAAAGATTATTGTAGTTTCAAAGAAAAATGTATTAAAAAATGCCTCTCAGACATTGTCTGGCATATCAATGGCCCCCCTACCCACAAAGTACTCCATGTATTGGGTTCTGACTTCGCGGGTGCTTTGGGGGGGGCACAGCCAGGACGAGCAGCTTCAAGGGATGTGAGATTCTCATTTTCAGGCAAGTCTACATCTGGGCCAACTGAGACCACATAGTTAGCTGAATGTCTTTTCAAGAAATTGTGCAGAACACAACAGGCAAGCACTATGTGATTGAGTTTATATTCAGCCATGTGGATTGGCGTTAAAAACAGGCAGAACCGGCTGGCCAGTATTCCAAAAGTGTGCTCCACTACTCTTCTGGCCAGCCGGAAATTAAACATTCTCTGATCTGGGGTGAGGGTCCTCATCGGGAAAGGCCGCATCAGATGATTTGCCTCATTCACGACGAATACAAACGGGAGTCCTTCTACATTCAACTCTGGGGGTGGCAAGCCCAGACTGCCACTCTGGAGACGCCAGTAGAATTCCGTCCGTGAGAAAACTCCGACATCCGGCTATTTTGCCCCACGTCCACATACAGGAAGTCATAGGTCCCTGACACCACCGCCAACATCACAATACTATTAAACCCCTTGTAATTATAATAGTAGGACCCCGAGTTGGGGGGTGGGACGATGCGGACATGTTTCCCATCAATTCCACCTCCACAATTTGGAAAGTCCCAACGGCTGGCAAAGTGGGAGGCCACAGTCTGCCATTCCTGTGGCGTTGAAAGAACCTGTGGAGTGAAGCAAGACAAAAAATTTGTAATTTTTGCACATCAACATTGCAAGCAGATTAGACACCAACATTTTTGGCCAAGATCAGTATAACATTTTGTGAAATGAGTCAGATTAGATACGCACAGACAAGCACAAACTGAAGAGCAGTACCGAACTGAAGCACAAATCCGAAAAGCGTGAATCGTCTCTCACCAAACTTATACTAACACGTGATAAACACGAGATCAGCAGAAGGAGCCCAAAGGGTCCTGGACGTGGTGCTAAACTTCCCTTTTCTAGTGCCGTCGTACGCGGCTTACGTCACTGCGTTCTTGGCAACCGGAACTTCCGACAACTTAGTCCGACCGTGTGTATGCGACACCACTTCCGGACTAAATCCGTCGGAATTAATCCGACGGATTTGGTTGCCGGAATGTCCGACCGTGTGTACGGGGGCCTAGAATAATATACGAGTTACTGAGTTCTAAAATAATATACGAGTTACTGAGTCCTAGAATAATATACGAAGTCCTAGAATAATATACAAGGTACTAGAATAATATAGGAGTTACTGAGTCCTAGAATCATATACAAAGTTGTAGAATGATATATGAGTTACTGAGTCCTAGAATAATATATAAGTTACTGAGTCCTAGAATAATATATGAGTTACTGAGTCCTAGAATAATATACAAGTTACTGAGTACTAGAATAATATATGAAGTACTAGAATAATGTCCGAGTTACTGAGTCCTAGAATAATATACAACTTACTGATTCCTAGAATAATATACAAGTTAATGAGTACTAGAATAATATAGGAGTTACTGAGTTCTAGAATCATATACAAAGTTCTAGAATGATATACGAGTTACTGAGTCCTAGAATAATATACAAAGTCCTAGAATAATATACGAGTTACTGAGTCCTAGAATCATATACAAAGTTCTACAATGATATACGAGTTACCGAGTTCTAGAATAATATACGAGTTACCGAGTTCTAGAATAATATATGAGTTACGGAGTCCTAGAATAATATATGAGTTACAGAGTCCTAGAATAATATGAGTTACTGAGTCCTAGAATAATAAACGAGTTACTGAGTACTAGAATATTATATGAAGTACTAGAATAATATAGGAGTTACTGAGTCCTAGAATAATATAAGAGTTACTGAGTCCTAGAATAATATATAAGTTACTGAGTCCTAGAATAATATATGAGTTACTGAGTTCTAGAATAATATACGAGTTACCAAGTCCTAGAATAATATATGAGTTACAGAGTCCTAGAATAATATACGAAGTCCTAGAATAATATACGAGTTACTGAGTCTTAAAATAATAAATGAGTTACAGAGTCCTAGAATAATATACGAAGTCCTAAAATAATATACGAGTTACTGAGTCCTAGAATAATATACAAAGTCCTACAATAATATACAAAGTACTAGAATAATATAGGAGTTACTGAGTCCTAGAATAATATATAAGTTACTGAGTCCTAGAATAATATGAGTTACTGAGTTCTAGAATAATATACGAGTTAATGAGTCCTAGAATACACAGGCTGCATTGGGGACACGGGCTGCACTGGGGACACAGGCTGCATTGGGGACACAGGCTGCACTGGGGACACAGGCTGCATTGGGGACACAGGCTGCATTGGGGACACAGGCTGCACTGGTGACACAGGCGGCACTGGGGACGCAGGCAGCACTGGGGACGCAGGCTTCACTGGGGATGCAGGTTGCACTGGTGGACACAGGGTGGACTGGTGACACAGGCTGTATTGGGGACACAGGCTGCATTGGGGACACAGGCTGAACTGGGGACACAGGCTGCACTGATGACAGAGGCTGCATTGGGGACACAGGCTGCGCTGGTGACACAGGCTGCGCTGATGACGCAGGCGGCACTGGGGATGCAGGTTGCACTGGTGGACACAGGCTGCACTGGGGTCACAGGCTGCACTGGTGACACAGGCTGCATTGGGGACACAGACTGTACTGGGGACACAGGCTGCATTGGTGACACAGGCTGCATTGGGGACACAGGCTGTACTGGGGACACAGGCTGCATTGGTGACACAGGCTGCATTGGTGACACATGCTGCATTGGGGATGCAGGCTGCACTGGTGACACAGGTGGCATTGGGGATGCAGGTTGCACTGGTGGACACAGGCTGCACTGGGGTCACAGGCTGCACTGGGGTCACAGGCTGCATTGGGGACACAGGCTGCACTGGTGACACAGGCTGCACTGGTGACACGGGCTGCATTGGGGACACAGGCTGTACTGGTGACACAGGCTGCATTGGTGGCACAGGCTGCATTGGTGACACAGGCTTCATTGGGGACACAGGCTGCACTGGTGACGCAGGTGACACTGGGGACGCAGGCTGCACTGGGGATGCAGGTTGCACTGGTGGACACAGGCTGCAGTGGTGACACAGGCTGCATTGGGGACACAGGCTTCATTGGGGACACAGGCTGCACTGGTGACACAGGCTGCATTGGGGACACAGGCTGCATTGGGGACATAGGCTGTACTGGGGACACAGGCTGCATTGGTGACACAGGCTCCATTGGGGACACAGGCTGCTCTGGTGACGCAGGTGGCTCTGGGGACGCAGGCTGCACTGGGGATGCAGGTTGCACTGGTGGACACAGGCTGCACTGGTGACACAGGCTGCATTGGGGACACAGGCTGCACTGGTGACACTGGCTGCATTGGGGACACAGGCTGCATTGGAGACACAGGCTGTACTGGGGACACAGGCTGCATTGGTGACACAGGCTGCATTGGGGACACAGGCTTCTCTGGTGACGCAGGTGGCTCTGGGGACGCAGGCTGCACTGGGGATGCAGGTTGCACTGGTGGACACAGGCTGCAATGGTGGACACGGGCAGGCTGCATTTTTTGGGCATGGATAAAGTTGTTGTTCATAGAAACTAATTATGAAAAGAGAAAAGGGGAGATGACAGGGCAGAAAATGCCCAAATTACAATAGATGATTTTATTCAAAGAACAACAAATTAAAAACAACAGTATAACAATATTCAAGCAAAATCAATTAATTGTGTACAGAGCGGGTACAGGATCAAGTTGACCACAAATGTTACCAATCTATACACGTGAAGGATGCTGTGATTTTCAACATGTTTCGCTCTCTTGAGCTTCCTCAGGAAAATGCAGCTTGCATTAAAAACTGAAAGGTAAATCGCCAATATATTAGGCAAGAATGTGTTCATATAAATATATATAAATCAATACACTAGGTCAAGATACATACAATGAAAGACATTTACAGCAAGGTTGTTGATGATGACAAATATAAAACAGCAGTAGAACAAGGTCATTAACCATAAATAAATAAATACAGAGACAGATATGGTGTGGCCGTCTTACCATGTGGATCAAGCCTCATAGGTTATGTGTATTCAATATCTGCACTAATCAAGCCCATAAGGGATGGGAAGCCGCAAATACAGACCAGCCCTGTCATCTCCCTTTTTCTCTTTTCATAATTAGTATCTAATATTGGGATGTGATACCCCTTTACAAGAAGGTCCCCCTTTTGATCACTTCATCTCTATATTCTTTTGTTGTTCATAGAAGCTTCCTCTTGACAGTTATGGTAAGTTGAAATCAGAAACAGAAATGCTTTACTTTGTTATACATTGGAAAAAAACATAGTATCAAAATCATGCTTTTCGGGGGGGGGGGGCCTTCCTGATTTCTTGCACTGGGGCCCTGAGGTTTCTAGTTACGTCTCTGGTGTCCAGTCACGCCTTTCAGCTTTCCCCCCACCAGAATACACAGCAGATAGTTACAGCAGGGGTTAACCATACAGCCCTCAACAGTTCATAGGGCATAGGTTGCAGGCTTGCAATCATGAGGTCAACAGTTAAATGGACAGAGGTTCACAGGCTGAAGCTAGCGCAATTACAAGGGGCAACAGTTCAAAGGGCAGGCATCATTTCCAGGGCTTGAGTAACATGGCAGCAGGGTAGATTACTCACACCGGTGACTTCAGACAATTGCAGATGGTCATGAAACAGGCGATGTCATGGTTATGCAGTAATCTTCCTCTGTTTGCTTATGCTTACCTCCCCTCATGTGTTCAGACTAAGAGGCCAGCCACTTCCACCTGGTGGTTTTTATAACCTCTCCTCTAAGCATGGCTCCAGCCTAGGCCCTATCAGGAAACCCTATATTAACCTGTGCACTGCAAGCTAGCGGTGCTTATCAACCACTATCCAAGTATCCATTGTGTGTTTGGCTTCCTGGTTCCTGCTTGCTGTGTGCTCTACGTTTGTCTCTGTTACTGACCTTGGCATGTTCTCAACGATTCCTGTCTGCTTGTGACGTTGACTTTTTGGCTTGTCCCCAACCATCCCTGTCTGCCTGTGACCCTGAACATTTGGCGTGTACTCTGTTGTTCTTGTCTGCTAGTTGCCCTGAACTCTGCCTTATCCCCTTACTATCATTGTCGTCCCAGCCTGCTGCTTCCTTCTCCTATAGTCTACTGTGAGCGTGAGCTGTGAGACCCTAGGGGCCGCGACCTGGAGCCAGACTGCAGCAAAGTCCATCCTCACCACTGGAGGCTCTGGTGAACACCTGCTGGCTCTTAGACTCCACGCCCAGGGGGAATCTATGCTCCAGCTTCCTTTGGGATCTGTGTTAGTGATCCTGTAGACCTGTGTCCTGAATCTCCCTGGGTACAATCCGCAGCAGTCGGTCCTAAGGTCCACTACCTGTACCTAGCGGTGCACTTCTGACTTCTACGGAGTGCATCTGTCACCTGGTCTCAGGTGACCTGACAGGCGGAGGATCAGAGAGGGCCCTGGTGTCCCCAGGGTCAGAGATGGCAAATAGGAGGAGTCATGGGCATCTGGGTGCAGCTCAGCAGTGACCAACTAATCTATCTTGCATAGAATCACGTTTCCAGCTGTATGCTTCTTTGTTCTATGTTGTGTTGGTAGCATATTCTGATCCTTGAGTTGACAGTCGCTCCATCAATAATAATCATTGTCTCTTATTTCCAGACCATCATACAAAAATGGTTAAATTAGCACACGTTGCTATTTGTATGTATAAAGACAGCAACACGTGAGCAGTAGCGCCACGTCAAGGCTTCAACCCTTGCTACTGTCCATTCACACAACATTCATTCATGCAATCACACACACTCTAGTCACTCTACACATACACAACATTCATTACAAAAAAGGGTGATGGAAGGAATAAAGGGAGTAATTTGGATTGGTTGAAAAAATCAAATTCTATTTAAATCTTGGAGTCACACCGAAGAGAACTGCTATTGTCAATGTCAACTTCAATTGGTAAGAAAATAAAAAAAAATATTTTCCTCAACATTTGGATGGTTCCTCTAAGTCCCATGTATCTTCACATCGTGGCAATGATTCAGGTTTCACAAGTTAAGGGTAGGGTAACCCAGCTTGGGGAGGTTAAATTTGAGGAAAGTTATTTGTTCCATCAAATGGGGTGTTAGTTGTGCACGGTGTGGATTAAGGATGTTCCCAGTAATAGAGAAAACTCTCTCACTTTGCACACTGGTTGAAGGACAGGATAGTAGTTTCTGGGCAACCAGGCAAAGGCCAGGCCACACACTTTTCTTACCATGCCAATAGGTCAAAGGGTCCTCTGTAGGAAGCAAAGGTGCTTCATATAGGTAGGCCCTGACCATTTCAGAGGCACTGCTCTCCTCACGATTACCTGCTGCTTGACCTGCATCTACCAGATTGTCAAGTGCCTCTACCCAACATGCACATGCTCCACTCAGTTGTCTTTGAGTGATGGTGCCAGGCCTTGGAATAGCAGACATTGCAGGTGAATGTTCCAAATCGGCCTCATTCGGCATACATCTTTGTTGCTGCAAATTATGGACTCTTTCAATTCGTTTTTCTTTCCAGTAGGAGAGGCTGTTGTCTCTGAGTGCCAGTTTACCTTTGATCCTGGGATCACACAGGGTAGCCAGCATGAGTTCAGGGCTTTTGCGGACACGGTAATTTAGCCGATCTTTTAAGTTGTCTTGTAGCTTTCTGATGAAAGACGCTACATCGGCATGAAGTGGGCTGCCACAAACAGGCTCACTGTTTTCTAGGAATGATCCCATCTTATCTATGAGATAGGTAAACAAGGGTATGACCTGTCCTAGGCTGGCATTGCTCTGACTCAAGTTTTCCGTCACATTACGAAAAGGTTTTAAGACAGAAACAAGCTGCCCAATTATACACCAGTCATCACGTCCCAGTGTGAAATCAATCCCAATGCTGTGGTGAGATGATAGATTGTGGATGGCTGTCTTTTGCTCCAAAATGCATTCCAGCATTTCCAGGGTATAGTTCCACCGGGTGCTGACATCTTGTTTCAGGCTATGTATGGTTGACTAGCAACTACACTGTGGTGGAAATGCCCTGCAATTTTCCTGCAAAGGTCCAAGATTTGAGCAATCTTGTTGTTTTTCTCCACTGGGATTGCACCCTTGACCACTAAATGCAGTATGTGTGCAGAACAGCACACACCGACAAAAGATCTTGGATCGCTTTGACCATGTTTGAAACTCCGCCTGTCACTATGAACCCAACAGAAACATTGGTGACTGCCCGCTCTCCAAACCAATTGGCCAACATCGATCTAATTGCCCGCAATATATTGGCAGAGCTGTGTCTATCATCACGGACTTCTGTGTGGAGCAGGAAAGCTTGATAACCCTGCTGGTCTTGAGCTGCAGACCTGCTTCCTGATGAAGTTTGAGCTCTTACAGTAGTGCCCCCACCAACAGGCACAGTGGCCTGCCACCAGTGTGCAGTCAAAGACAGGAAAGCATGTTGACCGCTGGAAGCTGTCCACAAATCAGTGGTCAAATGAATTGTCTGACCCTCAGCTTTGGCCATTTTTTCCTTTAATACTGCAACACACAAATGGTATAGTGCTGGAACAATTTTTCTGCTGAAACGTATCGTGGACCAAGGGCATGTATCAGCTGTTTAAATGGCTCCCCGTCAATCATGCGAAAAGAGGCTCCTCCAACAGCAATGAATTGGCCAATGAGGCGGGTGATCTTGTTGGTCTGCTGTTTTGACATGCCCTTGGAACTAAAGCCAACAAAACTATCTGGGTAGGCTGATAATGTCCTTGGGAGGATGAGGAGCCTGATTGGGTCTGCAGTGGAACTACTGCACATGGACGGTTTGTCTTAATTGAACCCTCTCTATGGGCTGTGCTCTGAGTCTGTGGTGTGGTTGAGGAGGTACCACCAGTACAGTCAGAGTCTGTTATGCTGCTTCCTGCGCTACCATCTTTTTCTGCCTTTGCCCGCAGTAAACTAGAGTGGTGGTAATTTTTGAGATGAAGGTTAATACCAGCGTTGGTTAAATGTCCCAACTTTTTACCCCTGCTGACTTGCTTCCCACACAACTTGCACTTTGCAAAGAACCCACCTTCCAATGTTTGGAAGTATTTCCACACGAGATGCAGCCCCTTGACCCTGTTGATCTCTAGTACTAGTAGTAGTATGGGCTGATATAGCTGCAGCAGGTAGCACACCAGTGGTGGAAGCTGTTGCCACTACAGTTACACTTGGTGAACTAGTGCTAATGGCAGGGGTGCTGGGGAGGTCGGCGTTATCATTATCACAGGATTCTTCCTCCATAATAACAGAGGGAGAAGGGGAGTTAGCAGCAGATGAAAAAAGTGAACTGCTACCTGTCCTACTCCTCACAGAATATTCCTCTTGCACTTTCTCTACGTCATGCTGTAACTCTTGTGGGGTAAGAGTGTATAAAATGTCTGCAGTGGTTGGGGAAAGAGGAGCATCACATTCAAAATCATTCTCGGGCCAATGAAAAAAAAGTCTCACATTCTGTCTCTGCTGCTGTCTCCCTCAATTGCTTCTTTGGGGAGCTGGGCAGTGGCACTGGCAGTGTGATTGGTGGTTGTGAGTGTACAGGCAACTCCACTTGTTTTATACTAGGTTTCTAGCCTATCCCATAAAAATAGGAAGCCATGACACCTGTAGAAGTAGAAGGAAGCACTGCACTGGCAGTGGAAGCGGCAGCAGATGGTGGTCTGGCAGGAAAACTCCTAGTAGAACTGGTGGTGGTGGTGGAACTAGCTTTGCTGGTGGCAGTGGTGGTGGCACCCACTGTTGTGGACAGCATGTTTGTGGCGGCAGAAGTGTCAGAGACACTAGCAGCAGAGACCGTGCCACTTTTTTTAGCAAGGCGTCCACCGCGACCACAACCACTACCTCTACCTGCCTTCTCGTTTCCATTAGAACGGTACATTGCTGTTTCTGTATATATATTAACCACTAAACGACTAGCGCATGCCGATGTACGTCCTATTTTTGAAGAGGGATATCTCGGTAACGGCAGCAGCTGCTGCCACAACCAAGATATCCATCTCTTCAGGCGCCAGTCATCTGTACGATAACGGTGGTCTCCGCGGCGGATTCGCCGCGAGATCACCGCTATCGGCGGCGGGAGAGGTGCCACCCCCCTCCGGCACCTTCCGCCGCTTACCGGAGCCGTCGGTAGCAGCGGAGGCGATCGGGTCCTTTTCCTAGCTGGGTATGGAGAGGAGTGAGGCTAAGATGGCCCCCACTCGTCTCTATACCAGAGGAGGGCGGAAGAGACGTCAAAACGTCACTAACGCCCATACCTCTTAAAGGTATATTTTTTTAAAATGTCATTTTTTTTTTTTTTTTTTTTTGCATTTTAGTCCAAATATGAGATTTGAGGACTTTTTGACCCCAGATCTCATATTTAAGAGGACCTGTCATGCTTTTTTCTATTACAAGGGATGTTTACATTCCTTGTAATAGGAATAAAAGTGATCCATTTTTTTTTTTTTTTAAAACAGTGTAAAAATAAATAAAATCAATTAAAATGAATAAGAAAAAAAAAAAGGTTTTTAAAAATACCCCGTCACGACGAGCTTGCGCACAGAAGTGAGCGCATACGTGAGTAGCGCCCGCACATGAAAAACAGTCAAATCACACATGTGAGGTATCGCCGCGATCGGTAGTGCGAGAGCAATAATTCTAGCCTTATACCTCCTCTGTAAGGCAAAAAAGGCAACCTGTAGAATTTTTTAAATGTCGCTTATGGATATTTTTGAGGCTAAAAGTTTGACGCCATTCCACGAGTGGGCGCAATTTTGAAGCGTGACATGTTGGGTATCAATTTACTCAGCGTACCATTATCTTTCACAATATAAAAAAAATTGGGCTAATTTTACTGTTGTCTTATTTTTTTATTCAAAAAAGTGATTTTTTTTCCAAGAAAAGTGAGCTTGTAAGACCGCTGCGCAAATACGGTGTGAAAAAAAGTATTTCAATGACCGCCATTTTATTCTCTAGGGTGTTAGAAAAAAAACAATATAAAATGTTTGGGGTTCTAAGTAATTTTCTAGCAAAAAAAAATGTTTTAACCACTTGCTTACTGGGCACTTAAACCCCCCTCAGTCCCAGACCAATTTTCAGCTTTCAGCGCTGATGCACTTTGAATGACAATTGCGCGGGCATACAACACTGTACCCAAATGAAATTTTTATCATTTTTTTTCCCACAAATAGAGCTTTCTTTTGGTGGTATTTAATTACAGCTCAGAGTTTTATTTTTTGCTAAACAAACAAAAAAAGATGCAAAATAAAAAAAAATCATGTTTAATAGTTTGTTATAAAATTTTGCAAACGGGTCATTTTTCTCCTTCATTGAAGTGCGCTGATGAGGCGGCACTGATAGGCTGCACTGGTGGGCACTGATGGGCTGCATTGGTAGGCACTGATAGGCTGAATTGGTGGGCACTGATAGGCTGCACTGGTGGGCACTGATAGGCATAGTTAAGGCGGCACTAATAGGCACAGATAAGACAGCACCGATGGGCACAGATAAGGCGGCAATGATGGGCACAGATAAGGTGGCACGGATGGGTGGCACAGATGGGTGGCACGGATGGGTGGCACGGATGGGCACTGATAGGTACCACTGATAGATGGGACTGATGGGCACTGATAGGTGGCACTGATAGGTGGCTCTGATAGGTGGCACTGCTGGGCACTGATGGGCGGCACTGCTGGGCACTGGTAGATGACACTGATGGGCACGGATATGTGGCACTGGGGTGCAGCACCTTTGTTGAGGCAGATTGTGGGCACTGCTGGGTGGCACTGTGGGCACTGCTGGGTGGCACTGACAGGGGGCACTTACTTTTTTTTAATATGGCACTGGCAGGGGGCAGGTGGGCACTGGCAGGGGGCAGGTGGGCACTAGCAGGGCTGGCCATGATCGGGACTGATGTCCTGATCACGGCCGCCGGTGATCGGGACAGGGCGAGGAGGAATAATAGCCGATTACCGGCTCCGTTATATCACATGATCAGCTGTCATTGGCTGACAGCTGATCACGTGATAAGGGGTCGGGATCGACCCCTTGCACGGATCGGTGATCAGGCGAGTCTCATAGACTCATAGCCGCTCCTGCACGGGACAACGTCAATAGATGTAGTCCCGGAAAAGGAGATCCGCGCTGTAGCCGTCATTTGACTATAGCGCGGATCTCAAGTGGTTAAACATGTAAACACCAAGTCTGAAAAAGAGGCCTGGTCCTTAACCACTTAAGGACCGCCGCATGCCATTGTACGTCATCACAATGGCATGTACAGGCACAAGCCCCTCCCGCTGGATGCGACGGTCCGTTTCGCTGCAGGAGTGATCCGGGATGAGGGGATGGCCGTTGGTTTCTGGCCATCCCCTCTCGATCGCTCCTGGCGAATGAGAAGCTTCCTCCCACTGTGTATAGTAAACACAGGCAGGGAGGAGGTGATGTCATTCTCCTCGGGGCGGTCTTATTGACCGGACTATGAGGAGAAGTAAAAGTAACAGAAAGTACAATTACCAGCCTTGCATTACATTGTAAATAGTGAGTGGACCCCACATGTATCACTCCCTCGGCCGATTTCGGTGGGAGGGCCAAAGACATACCAAGGCCGATTAACATCTCCAGGCCCGGGCCCGCAGACAGAGGTCAAGGCCATTGTGAGCAGGCAATAGGTTGCAACCATAAGAAAAGGTATAAAGTGAGCGCACAAACAGGAGAAAGAGGGGGGGACAAGAGATGTGGGAAGGGGAGTGGGATAGGATAGGGAAGCAGTGAGGAGAGAGGAGGGGGGGTTTGAGGAAAGAGGGGAGTAAGGGAAGGAGGGACAGGGAATAGATTAGGAAAGAGGAATGGAGGCGATTCAGAGTTCCCCCCATGGACGCCTGTTGACTGGCACATCTCCACTTAACGCTCAAAAAGGTTTCTGCCTTCTGTCGAGTACACAAACGCATTCCAAAGAGACTAGGTCTTTCGGTAAACTTCCTGCCTATCTTGGGCAGTCATGATCAAATCCTCCATTTTGTTAATATCTTCCACCCTCCGTAGCCACATTGCCACGGAGGGGGGAGTTTGTTGCTTCCAGAGCAGAGGGATACAAGATTTGGCCGCATTGGTGAGATGGCGCAGTATTGACCGTGCATATATCTTAGGGGGCAGATCCGATACATGTAAGAGGAAGAACGCTGGGTCATTCGGGATCTGGCACTCCGTGAATTTTTGGGCTATGTTTCGGACAGCTGTCCAAAAGTCAGAGAGCTTGGGGCAGGACCAAAAAACATGCAGGATCGTACCTCCTGCCTCCCCACAGCGCCAGCAACATGCAGACGCGTCCGGGAAGATAAGGTGAAGGCGGCTGGGAGTCAGGTACCATCTCGTGAGGATTTTATAATTCAGCTCCTGTGTTTTGGTGCATATTGAGGATTTCAGGGCGAACCTCAGAACCCGTGCAATTTGCGCGGGTGTGAAGGTGCGATCCAAATCCCCCTCCCATTTCACGAGACTAGAGATACGGTGCGTTTGTGGTGGGGTATTCAATAATACATACATTTTAGAGAGAAGTCGGGAGATGGGTTCCGTGCCAGATAAGTATTCCTCAAACACGGTCAGTGGTCTGGAATAAGCCGTAGGGTTCGGGATGGACTGTAGAAAGTGATGTAGACGCGCGGCGTTCCAGAAATCCAAACCATAGAGACCCCTGTGGTCCATAAGGTCACCAATAGAGACCCAGCCGTCACGTGCTACAAACTGAGGGGCCCTAGTAAGGTTGGAGTCCCGTAGCCGCCTAAACTGCGTGGTCGGTAGACCCGGCAGGAAGCTAGGGTTACCAAGGATCGGTGTCAGTGGCGACGCCGCGGTCATCAGGGAGTACCGCAACGCCACCTTCTCACTCTGGTAGAGAGTGTTGCCTATAAGGGGGTGAGCTTTCACCTCCCTCGGCAACGCGGCCCTGCACCAGAGAGCAGACTGCAATGGAGCCGGACATTGGTGTTGCTCAATTTGGACCCATAATTTGGTGGTGAGGTTGCGACCCCAATCAATCACTCTACTCAAATGGGAGGCGCTGTAATACTGCCCGACGTCCGGTAACGCCACACCTCCGCATCGTTTCGGGAGGGATAGTTGGGAACGCGGTATCCGAGGCTGCTTCTGTGCCCAGACAAAACGGGTAAACAGGGCCTGTACCTGTCTAAAATATGCAGGGGGGATTTTGATCGGTAAAGTCTGAAACAGATATAAAAATTTAGGCAAAATGCACATTTTCAGTAAATTACATCTACCGAACCAGGAATGTGTCCCCTTGTGCCAAGAGTCCAAAAGCAGCCGCGTCTTAGTAAGTAAGGGGGGGAAATTGCATGCGTATAGGTCCGAAAGGTCTGGAGGAATGCTAGTGCCTAGGTAAGTCAGGGCGGTCGTCGTCCACTTGAAATGGAAGCTGGATCGCAAAGTGGGAAGTAATCATGGCGGTACCAGTATCCCCATGGCTTCTGATTTGGTGAAGTTAATCTTTAGGTTAGATAACGTCCCGTGCACCTCAAACTCCTTGAGCAGGTTTGGTAAGGAAATGCTGGGGTTAGTCAATGTGAAAAGCATATCGTCGGCATAAGCCGAAAGTTTATGTTGCGCGTCTCCCACAACTACCCCCTGTATGTCTGGGTTCAGTCTCACCGTGGCTAAAAAGGGTTCTAAAGATAATGCGAACAGGAGAGGAGATAGTGGGCAACCTTGGCGCGTCCCATTGGTTATCAGTAAGGGAGTTGACAGTGTCCCATTGATTTTAACTTGCGCTGTCGGCCTGGAATAAACCCCAGATATACGTGCAATCATCCGGTCCCCCAATCCCACGTGTCGGAGTACAGCAAACAGGAATGGCCAGCTCACACGGTCAAAGGCCTTTTCAGCATCTGTGTTCAACAGGACACACGGTGATCCCGCTGTTCTCACCACATGAATCAGATTAAGCACCTTTGTGGTACTGTCTCGGGCCTCACGGGAGGGAATGAAGCCGACCTGATCCAAATGGACCAATTGCTGGAGATGGCTTGCCAGCCTAGTGGCCAAGATCTTGGTGTAAATTTTTAGATCTACATTTAGGAGAGAAATCGGTCGGTAACTACCGCAGGATGCCGGGTCCTTCCCTTCTTTATGAATCACTGAGATGTGAGCAGCTAAGGAATCTCTAGTGAACTCCCTTCCCACCCCTATGGCGTTGAAGAGCGCAAGGATGGGCTGCCCCAGTAGGTCTAGTAGTCGTTTATAGTATTGCAGCGTATAGCCGTCCAGTCCCGGAGCCTTCCCCGGCTTCATCGTCCCTATAGCGTTATGGATTTCCGTCATGGTAATGGGGGATTCCAGTTCCTCCCTCACCGCCGGGGACAAAGAGGGCATTTGGGACCTCTCTAGATAGTCGGTCAAGGCCGTCGAAGGTGGGGGGTGTGTCTGTAGATTGTACAGGCCCGAGTAAAAATTCCTGAACTCACGGCTAATATGCATGGGTGAGTGGACCTTCCGTCCCCCCGGCGCCACGATATGGGGAATATAAGTCAGAAGTCTGCGTTCCCTGACCAGTCTCGCCAGTAGCTTCCCACACTTGTCGCCCGCCTCGTAAGTCATCCTGCGGCAAGATTGTATGGCAGCTTTAGCTCTATAATGAAGTATATCCGTAATCTGCTTCCTGATGGTCAGTAGGTCATTTTCAGAGGATTGTGAGGGGGCGTGTTTGTGTCTGGCCTCTATGACGTGTAGCTGTGCTAAAAGCTGGTCCAACTGTTTGGTGCGTTCTCGTTTTATCCGTGCCCCATGTTTTATGAGGACCCCGCGCACTACTGTTTTGTGGGCCTCCCACAAAACACCCGGAGCACAGTCTGGGAGGTCATTTTCCTGAAAATAACAACGCAATGTTTTGGTGACATCCTCCAAAACTTCCGGGGTTTGTAAGAGACTTTCGTTCAATCGCCAAAATCTATTCGTCAGGGAGGAAGCGTCAGACAGTCTGTAAGTAAGGAAAATCGGCGCATGGTCCGACCATGTCCTGTCACCTATGGAAGAGCATTCAACCGCATGCAATTGGGAGTGGGGGATCAGAAAGTAATCAATTCTGGTATAGAGCTTGTGCATGGGGGAGTAAAACGTGTAATCTCGTTCGCCCGAATGTTGGAGCCTCCAGATATCTATGAGTTGTGAGTTATGTAGCGTCTTTGCAATGCGTTTAAGCTGTGCAACCGGCATGGAGGTCTGACCAGACGAAGTGTCTACAGACGGGACCAGTGGGGCATTAAAGTCACCCCCTAGCAACAACTGCCCAACTTTAAATTCCTGCAATTTTTCCATGGTCCTCTCTAGAAAAGTGGCTTGGAGTTCGTTAGGGGCGTATACAGCTGCCAAGGTTACCTGTACGTGGCCAAGAAGCCCCTTAAGGAACACATATCGGCCTGAGGGGTCTAACAGGGACCCCTGGCACCGCCACGGGAGTTTACCAGAGAGGAGTATGGAGACCCCTTTGGATTTAGCTAGCGGGTTGGTCGAATGATACGTCCACGGGTAGTGTCTATTGCGTAGGTATGGCAGTGCAGTCGGTTTAAAATGTGTCTCTTGGATAAAGGCAATATCAGCATGTAATCTTCTTAGATCAGCTAAAAGAATGCGACGCTTTTAAGGCGTATTAAGGCCCTTTGCGTTAAGTGATAGAACTTTCACATGTGATACCGACATGATCAAATCGGGGGAATCACCAAATCGGAGAGAAGGGGAGTAAGGAGAAAAAAGGGGGGGGAACACCGGGGCGGGCAGACGGGGTCGATAGGAAGGGAGGGAGGGTTCAGGAGGGATCAGAGCGGGGTGAGGGTGGGGATGGGGGAGGGGCAGGGAGGGGGGGAGGGGGAAAGGTATCAGAGGAAGGGGTGTGGTGAGAAACAGCAGATAGAGAGAAAGGAGAGATGGAGACAAGAAAATCTGAAGACAGATGCTGGTAGAGAAAGAGAGAGGAAAAAAGAGGGGAGAATTGAGAGGAGGAGGGAAAAAGAAGAACAGAGAGAACCGTAACACGGGAGTGGGCCTAGTGCCCCTGTCTCCCTATAATAGAAATAAGAGCATATAATTTCCCAGGGGGAACAAACCGTACCCCCCGGTGAAATATGCCAGCCTAATGGTGGGGACGAGACTGACAGGGAACCAGGTAGCCAGCTCCACAGGCCCGCCTCCCACCTCTGGTAGATCACAAATGCACTATGCAGAACACCTCAAAACTTTAAGACAGAAATATAGAAAATAAATAACCAAACCAAAAATCAACAGTGCAAGTAAATCTTACAGATAGAGCAGAAGAACATAATACTGAGCAGCAACCCAGGGAAGGCGGTCAGCAGGTCATACCGTAGCCGGGTAGGGCAACCAGAGGCCCACCCGGGCACATACAACATGCCGCACCCCCGAGTCCCGCAACCCCCCCGTCCCTGAACACCCCCACCCACCATAAACAGCGTGTGCCGCCCGCCGTGATACCCGACCCGATGCGTCCTCCCCAAGCCATGGAGAATTTCCAAAAAACAACCCACCTCCCTCCTCACGGAGAACATTGCAAGCAGGTCCCATAGCCAGTCAGCAGACATAAGGGCTAGCATACATCCGATCGCCTGAGCCCCGAGTACCGGTCGTGCAAAGACAGTTCCCGTCCGGTCGGGTCACACGGGCGGCCTGGTCGGCGTAACACCCCAGCAGCGTTCGTTTACAAAGTTTAGGCGTTCCCGCCATAGGGTATAGAAGAACCGTCGGACATCACAGTGGGGAGCTAGTCTGCACGTAGAGGAGTGCTGTCATAGCAGTGGAGTCCAGCAGGCAGTCCTACCCTGTACCAACCCAGAGCCAGTTAAAAGTAATGTTCCCTAACGAAGGGTCGTTAGTATGAGGGATCAGCACATCGTAGGTGGCACAGAAGTGGCGACTCATGACCCAACTTGCGACCCGGTGTGGAAAGACGAGCCGTCGCACGAAGAACATCCTCCCAGGTAGGTAGTCAATGGGGCGGCTCCACCAACGGCTCCACGGTGAGGAGGGAAGGCCAGGGAAGCAGCTGAAAGGGAGCTAAGGGGGGGGGGGGGTCATCCGCAAAGGCCATAGCCGCAACGTAGGACAGCGGTATACCGCACAGGACGGAAGCGGCGGTGATGACAACGGTGTTGGCTAGAGAAGGGGGGGGCAGCGGACCAGGGATCAAAAAGAAAAAGATACCTTAGAGCTTGCGGGAGTCCTCCCCCGAGGGTGCCCTGGGTCTGCGGCGTTGTCGCTGTTGTCTGGGCGGCAAGTCACTCCGTCGCCCCCGGGTCGGGTCTTGTCCTTGCGGACGAGGCAGAGACGCTAGCCAGTTCGGGACAACGATGGGCTCCACATCCAGGAAACCGAACAAAGCAGGTAGTGAGTCCATAGCACAAAGAGTGAAGGCCCTCTGGTCCTTGCGGAACGTAACTGAGAGCGGGTAGCCCCAGCGATATGTAGCACCACAACGGCGTGCAAGGTCCAGCAGGGGCTTCAGTAAAGCACGCCGCTGGAGGGTGGCACGGGAGATGTCCGGGAGGATCTTCACCTCTGCGCCGTCAAATTCCAAGGTAGGGGCCTCCCAGGACTTCCGCAGAACCTCCTCTTTGAGGCCATAATGATGCAGCCGACAAACTACGTCCCGTGGCCTAGTCAAATCTGCGGACCTGGGGCCCAGAGCGCGGTGCACTCGGTCAAACTCCAGTCGAGATGGCAATTCCACTCCCGGGATACTGCGGAAGATTGCAGCAACAGTGTCCGCCAGATCCTCTGCTCCCGTCGCTTCAGGCAGCCCCCGCAGCCGCAGGTTGTTTCTGCGGCTGCGGTCTTCCATCTCTTCCAACCTTAATTGCTGCGTGAGGAGCATGTCCATATGAGCTTCTTGCGAGGCCTCCATTGCTTCCATCCGTAGCTCCAGGGCCGATAGAGAATGCTCGCCGCCAGCAACCCTATTCGCCAGGTCTTTCACTTCCCCCCTGACGAGAGCCATCTCCTTGCAGTGAGTCTCTTCCACCCTATCTATCAAGGCGGTGATGTCTGCTCTCGTGGGGAGAGCCTGTAGCAGCAGGCGGAGGTCCGCATCAACCGGCTGCGCTGAACGGGGAGTCTCCATAGTGTCCCGGGCCACACCGTGGGTCGCCAGGGGTGTCCCCATTTGCGGAGCAGGCAGGGAAGCCTGAGAGGTCTCCGAGTCAAGGTCCGGCGAGGAGCAGGTAGCCCGGTCAGCGTCCGCGTGGGCGCGCTCCGCCGCCATATTGGGGCCTGAGGAGCGGTGCTGAGACGTATGAAAAAGTCTCCCAATATCACCCGAAAGCGATGCAGGAGTCGGTGGTCGGGTAGATCTGCCGTGTTTTTGTGACGTCTTCTTCTTTGAGGTGGGAATAGTGCGGTTCAGCTGTATTATTATCCGTTAAGGTGAGAGACGGCCGGAAGCTCAGGCGTCGCACGTCTCTACCCTTCCATGTCCAGGCCACGCCCCCAATAAAGGTTTAACCCCTGATTGCCCCTAGAGTTAACCCTTTCACCCCCTTTTGCCAGTGTCACTAAGCGATCATTTTTCTGATCACTGCATTAGTGTCGCTAGTGTCGCTAGGTAGCTAGTTATTTTTTTAGGTTCACCGCCAGGTTTTTATAGCGCTAGGTACCCCGATATACTACCCAATAATGGTTTTAACCCCCTGATTTCCCCTAGTTAACCCTTTCACCCCCTTTTGCCAGTGTCACTAAGCGATCATTTTTCTGATCGCTGCATTAGTGTCACTGGTGCCACTAAGTAGCTAGTTATTTTTTTAGGTTCACCGCCAGGTTTTTATAGCGCTAGGTACCCCCATATACTACCCAATAATGGTTTTAACCCCCTGATTGGCCCTAGTTAACCCTTTCACCCCCTTTTTCCAGTATCACTAAGCGATCGTTTTTCTGATCGCTGCATTAGTGTCACTGATGCCGCTAGGTAGCTAGTTATTTTTTTAGGTTCACCGCCAGGTTTTTATAGCGCTAGGTACCCCCATATACTACCCAATAATGGTTTTAACCCCCTGATTACCCCTAGTTAACCCTTTCACCCCCTTTTGCCAGTGTCACTAAGTGATCATTTTTCTGATCGCTGCATTAGTGTCACTAGTGTCGCTAGGTAGCTAGTTATTTTTTTAGGTTCACTGCCAGGTTTTTATAGCGCTAGGTACCCCCATATACTACCCAATAATGGTTTTAACCCCCTGATTGCCCCTAGTTAACCCTTTCACCCCCTTTTGCCAGTGTCACTAAGCGATAATTTTTCTGATCGCTGCATTAGTGTCGCTAGGTAGCTAGTTATTTTTTTAGGTTCACCGCCAAGTTTTTATAGCGCTAGGTACCCCGATATACTACCCAATAACGGTTTTAACCCCCTGATTGCCCCTAGTTAACCCTTTCACCCCCTTTTGCCAGTGTCACTAAGCGATCGTTTTTCTGATCGCTGCATTAGTGTCACTGGTGCCGCTAAGTAGCTAGTTATTTTTTTAGGTTCATCGCCAGGTTTTTATAGCGCTAGGTACCCCCATATACTACCCAATAATGGTTTTAACCCCCTGATTGGCCATAGTTAACCCTTTCATCCCCTTTTGCCAGTATCACTAAGCGATCGTTTTTCTGATCGCTGCATTAGTGTCGCTGATGCCGCTAGGTAGCTAGTTATTTTTTTAGGTTCACCGCCAGGTTTTTATAGCGCTAGGTACCCCCATATACTACCCAATAATGGTTTTAACCCCCTGATTACCCCTAGTTAACTCTTTCACCCCCTTTTGCCAGTGTCACTAAGCGATCATTTTTCTGATCGCTGCATTAGTGTCACTAGTGTCGCTAGGTAGCTAGTTATTTTTTTAGGTTCACCGCCAGGTTTTTATAGCGCTAGGTACCCCCATATACTACCCAATAATGGTTTTAACCCCCTGATTGCCCCTAGTTAACCCTTTCACCAGCGATCACAGTATAAGTGTCACTGGTGACGCTAGTTAGCCAGTTAGTTATTTAGGTTCCCCGTCAGGTTTTTATATAGCGCCAGGGACCCCATATACTACGTAATAAAAATTTGAACCCCCTGATTGCCCCTAGTTAACCCTTTCACCAGTGATCACCGTATAAGTGTTACGGGTGACTCTGGTTAGTTTGCTTTTTATAGCATCAGGATTATTTTGTTTTTTTGAGGTGGGGTAGCGCTGCTGTTTTTAATATATAATTTTTTCCAGATTATTTTGTTTTTTTGAGGTGGGGTAGCGCTGCATATTTCTTTATATTTAATTTATTAGACTTGTTACCTGTCTGATCAGTGATCGCTATCACCTGTCCACCAGTTTCTGTTTGAACGAGTATATAACCACTTAACCACTTCAGCCCCGGACCAATTTTCAGCCTAAGGACCAGAGGTCTTTTTACAATTTCGCACTGCACTGCTTTAACTGGTAATTGCGCAGTAATACAATGTTGTACCCAAACGAAATTTGCGTCCTTTTCTTACCACAAATAGAGCTTTCTTTTGATGGTATTTGATTGCCTCTGCGGTTTTTATTTTTTGCGATATAAATGGAAAAAGACCGAAAATTTTGATAAAAAAATATATTTTCTACTTTTTGTTATAAGAAAAATCAAGTAAACTCAATTTTAGTCATACATTTAGGGCAAAATGTATTCAGCCACATGTCTTTAGTAAAAAAAAATGTCAATAAGCGTATATGTATTGGTTTGCGCAAAAGTTATAGCGTCTACAAACTAGAGTACATTTTCTGGAATTTACACAGCTTTTAATTTACGACTGCCTATCTCATTTCTTGAGGTGCTAAAATGGCAGGGCAGTACAACCCCCCCCCCCCAAATGACCCCATTTTGGAAAGTAGACACCCCAAGGAAATTGCTGAGGGGCATGTTGAGCCCATTGAATATTTTTTTTTGTCCCAAGCGATTGAATAATGACACAAAAAAAAAAAAAAGTTTACAAAAAGTTGTCACGAAATGATATAATGCTCACACATGCCATAGTTATATGTCAAATTGCACCCCAAAATATATTCTGCTGCTTCTCCTGAGTACGGGGATACCACATATGTGGGACTTTTTGGGAGTCTAGCCGCGTATGGCACCCCGAAAACCAATCACTGCCTTCAGGGTTTCTAAGGGTGCAAATTTTTGATTTCACTCCTCACTACCTATCACAGTTTCGAAGGCCATAAAATGCCAAAATAGCACAAACCCCCCCCCCCCCAAATGACCCCATTTTGGAAAGTAGACACCCCAAGCTATTTACTGAGAGGCATGTTGAGTCCATGAAATATTTAATATTTTGCCACAATGCTATAAAAAGCAACTGGTAAACACAGGAACTTCTGGTCTCGGCCGCGACCAGAAGCGAAGATCGTGACACCTGGCTCCTACCTGACGCGTTGCGTCACAGACACGTGACTTTTTCAAAGGCCCTTTTCACCGCATGGATTATCACAGCAATTTTGGATTTTTATTGCACTGATTTCTTGTATGGTATATGTACCATTTGCACATTTTGCACTTTCATGAATATTGCTGCTATTTGGACACTGTATTGCACAGACTATTTGTGTGGATTTTATGGACTACACTGCACTTTGATTTTATATTTTTTTGTTTACATTGTATTTAATTGTACTTATCACTTTTCATAGTCATTTCATTCTTTGCTGATTTGCACATTTTTCTCTGCATCAGGGTTATTGTTTTTTATATATAATTTTTTTCAGATAATTTTTTTTTTTTAGGTGGGGTAGCGCTGCATATTTCTTTATATTGAACTCAGTTTGGTGTTGAGATCACTTTTTATGCTGGCTGCTTCCCCTTATTGATTTTTCTATTAGCACTAGTGGAGTATTTTAGTATTTATTTAGTTATACGGGTTGTGCGCACTAGTATTTTATTTTGAAGTCTAATAAATTCCCACACAACACAAGCAGCCTCTGAGGCTATCACTGCAACACTAGCAGCAACACTAGAATCACTATAAGGTTCTCACACTAACACAATAGCATCAGATTTTTAGGAAAAAGCTAAGTTGAACTGTAGCTTGCTTCACTATTGTTCTGCTGCTGTGCTTATGCTTAATTGCTAAATGATTCAGGTTCTCTGAGAAACGGACCAGCTAAAATTGACTGTCTTCTGAAATAATTCAGTGTGTGTGTCCAGAATCTTTTCTCTCTGTCCAATCTGTTCTCTCTATGTCGAATATTTACTCTCTGTCTAAGCTTTTCTCTATATAATCTTGGACTAATAGAGGTAAACTAAACTTAGGCACATTCGACCACAGGTTCAATAGACAGATTTTTATTGTCAATCACGTCGAATCTCCTATCTATATCGAACTGTTGTAACAACGAAAACGAAAATAAAGAATTTATTTATGTCGGATCTTTCATTTTTCGGATTCTGCACTTTCGTTATCATTTGTCAAAACGAAAACAAAAATATCTGAAATTCGGACGAAAATGCATTCGGACGAAAACGAATGCACATGTCTACTGCACGCTTGTGCACCAGTTTTCTTTTTATTCTCTGTTCTCGCTTTCCTTCTGCCCTTTCTCTTTGCTCTCCTCTTTCCATGGACTCGAGATCTACTGTACATCCATGTTTTATGTTGTCTGGGCCTCTGCTCGTTGTCCATTGTCACGGTCCACATTTCTATGTTCAATATGGCTCTGAGACCCTTGAAGATCTATTCCCAAAATATTCATGGCTTTAACTCCCCGGTTAAACGATCCAAAGTGTTTCATCATCTTAAATCTCAAGCTGTGAACGTAGTCTGCCTGCAGGAGACAAGATTCTCACAGTCCTTCACCCCCCATACCTCTCCTCTCATTATCCAACTTTTTTCTCCACTTCTCCTCCTCAGAAACCTAGGGGAGTGTTGACTGCATTTAGGCATAACCTGCTCTTCACTTGCTCTCGTGAAATTCCTGATCCTAGATACCTGCTCTTGCAAGGTACAATCGGGGATCAGGAAGTGACCTTGGTAGGGTATTATGCTCCAAATAGGTTTCAACATATGTAAATAACAGAGGGGGAAATTTGGGACTTTAAATGAAGTACAGTTGAGTACCTCCATCCCGGTAATTGATACGTACAAAAAAAGGGAAGTTTGGGACTTTAAATGAAGCACTTGGATAGTAAACGACAAAGATCTTTCATTGGACCATATTAATTTATTTAATTGAATGTTCAAAAGAACTACTCATTATAAATAAGTCCAATTGATGATATATATAAAAAAATAATAAAATAATAACGATACAGAAGAAACATAGTATATAACATAATGTATAGTATCCACATATAATCATACATATCAGTAATAAATAGGTTAGATAAGTTATATGGCAGAGTGGTGCCCATGACAGCATGTCCGACATCGACACATGTATGCACATGATAGAAAAGCATCCCATAAATATAAACAAAATTTGTAATAAATGGTCAAGGACTTCTAAATAAGTAATTAGGAACTTATGAATGTGGTTTCGTATACAGGTATAGCCCAAGCATCAAAATACAAAGCTCGACGCGTTTCGTGGGTATCTCCCCACTCATCAGGAGCAGATGCTACCACAGAGTTTCTATAAAAAAATAAAATAAAATAAATTATACAAATAATATACCGACCAATAAATTAGGATAGTAAATTCATAAAACTATGTTATGGATAGATAGTTTGGTTAGGGCAGACTCACCAGTCCAGGCGTCAAATGCAACGCACAGCGGTGGGCGCCGGGCGGGCCAGGGACAAAACCCACTATGCGGGCACTGAGGCGGCAAATAAATGGATACGGTATCTGGCACAGAAGAAGTGTATCAGCATGAAAAAGTGTACTGAAATGGTGTTAATACAAAAAAAAAAAAAAAAATGAAAAGTGAAAAATAAGTCCACAGCAAACTTC
This sequence comes from Lithobates pipiens, assembly GCF_037356315.1. NCBI lineage: Eukaryota > Metazoa > Chordata > Amphibia > Anura > Ranidae > Lithobates > Lithobates pipiens. The sequence goes on along the minus strand of NW_027507903.1, from coordinate 328,398,804 downwards.
ACTAGATGATGCACACAGAGCAGAGTGAGAATGAGTAATGGTGTACAAAAATGACTGACATATTGAGAACAAAGAAGGTATGGGAGGGTAGGAAAGGATGTGTGTGTGGGAGTATGAGTGCATGGAATATGGTAAATGTGAGAATGAAGAATGAGGTAAATGTGAGTGGTAATGAATAATAAGGGATAATTAATTAACGATGAACAAAGGATATGTTAGTGAAGATGGAAAAAAAAAAAAAAAGAAAGAAAAATGAATGAGAAGAGTAGACAAGTATGTACCATGATAACGATCCTGGAACAACAGCCGGCTGACCAGACAACTGGTGTGTTCGGGCCCCATACAGAGAATGGCCTGACAAGCAGCCATCCCCGAAGGGGGTTTAAATATGCCGCCAACGCCATGTGCGTGAGACTGGGTGGGAGGGGCCGCGCCCAGCCCAGGTCATCAACCCGCGACAGGCACGTTAACCCCCTCCCTTCTCGGAGACACGGAGAATGGAACGACCAAAAACGCCGGCGTGATGTCGTTCAAACGAACGTTACACGCGCGGCGTAGGTAACATGACGTTGATGCGCAGAGTGGAGTCCGCCCGAACCTCCCAATCAAAAACGAAAGGGGAGGAGGGGAGGACCCGCTGGCGCATCACAGTGCCCACAAGAAAGAAAAGACCAAGCACCGCCCAACCTCCCAATCGCCTCACACGGAGCACAATTGGCCGGCCAGTGAATATACGTCAAGCCTTAATAACTGAATATCTATCTACGGCATATTAAGCGGTGTCGGTAAATGCTGTCATTATACAGTATATACATGAATAAAGGAATATAGTATATATATGTAAATACAAACAATTCAGTATTTAAGAAAAAACACTATATTGACAGTTTTGACACAGGGAAGGTAGGGGAACACTACCAAACCCTTTTATCCAAGTGCTTCCATCCCGGTATATATGTAAATAACAGAGGGGGAAATTTGGGACTTTAAATGAAGTACAGTTGAGTACCTCCATCCCGGTAATTGATACGTACAAAAAAAGGGAAGTTTGGGACTTTAAATGAAGCACTTGGATAGTAAATGACAAAGATCTTTCATTGGACCATATTAATTTATTTAATTGAATGTTCAAAAGAACTACTCATTATAAATAAGTCCAATTGATGATATATATAAAAAAATAATAAAATAATAACGATACAGAAGAAACATAGTATATAACATAATGTATAGTATCCACATATAATCATACATATCAGTAATAAATAGGTTAGATAAGTTATATGGCAGAGTGGTGCCCATGACAGCATGTCCGACATCGACACATGTATGCACATGATAGAAAAGCATCCCATAAATATAAACAAAATTTGTAATAAATGGTCAAGGACTTCTAAATAAGTAATTAGGAACTTATGAATGTGGTTTTGTATACAGGTATAGCCCAAGCATCAAAATACAAAGCTCGACGCGTTTCGTGGGTATCTCCCCACTCATCAGGAGCAGATGCTACCACAGAGTTTCTATAAAAAAATAAAATAAAATAAATTATACAAATAATATACCGACCAATAAATTAGGATAGTAAATTCATAAAACTATGTTATGGATAGATAGTTTGGTTAGGGCAGACTCACCAGTCCAGGCGTCAAATGCAACGCACAGCGGTGGGCGCCGGGCGGGCCAGGGACAAAACCCACTATGCGGGCACTGAGGCGGCAAATAAATGGATACGGTATCTGGCACAGAAGAAGTGTATCAGCATGAAAAAGTGTACTGAAATGGTGTTAATACAAAAAAAAAAAATAAAAAAAAAAATGAAAAGTGAAAAATAAGTCCACAGCAAACTTCACTAGATGATGCACACAGAGCAGAGTGAGAATGAGTAATGGTGTACAAAAATGACTGACATATTCAGAACAAAGAAGGTATGGGAGGGTAGGAAAGGATGTGTGTGTGGGAGTATGAGTGCATGGAATATGGTAAATGTGAGAATGAAGAATGAGGTAAATGTGAGTGGTAATGAATAATAAGGGATAATTAATTAACGATGAACAAAGGATATGTTAGTGAAGATGGAAAAAAAAAAAAAAAAGAAAGAAAAATGAATGAGAAGAGTAGACAAGTATGTACCATGATAACGATCCTGGAACAACAGCCGGCTGACCAGACAACTGGTGTGTTCGGGCCCCATACAGAGAATGGCCTGACAAGCAGCCATCCCCGAAGGGGGTTTAAATATGCCGCCAACGCCATGTGCGTGAGACCGGGTGGGAGGGGCCGCGCCCAGCCCAGGTCATCAACCCGCGACAGGCACGTTAACCCCCTCCCTTCTCGGAGACACGGAGAATGGAACGACCAAAAACGCCGGCGTGATGTCGTTCAAACGAACGTTACACGCGCGGCGTAGGTAACATGACGTTGATGCGCAGAGTGGAGTCCGCCCGAACCTCCCAATCAAAAACGAAAGGGGAGGAGGGGAGGACCCGCTGGCGCATCACAGTGCCCACAAGAAAGAAAAGACCAAGCACCGCCCAACCTCCCAATCGCCTCACACGGAGCACAATTGGCCGGCCAGTGAATATACGTCAAGCCTTAATAACTGAATATCTATCTACGGCATATTAAGCGGTGTCGGTAAATGCTGTCATTATACAGTATATACATGAATAAAGGAATATAGTATATATATGTAAATACAAACAATTCAGTATTTAAGAAAAAACACTATATTGACAGTTTTGACACAGGGAAGGTAGGGGAACACTACCAAACCCTTTTATCCAAGTGCTTCCATCCCGGTATATATGTAAATAACAGAGGGGGAAATTTGGGACTTTAAATGAAGTACAGTTGAGTACCTCCATCCCGGTAATTGATACGTACAAAAAAAGGGAAGTTTGGGACTTTAAATGAAGCACTTGGATAGTAAACGACAAAGATCTTTCATTGGACCATATTAATTTATTTAATTGAATGTTCAAAAGAACTACTCATTATAAATAAGTCCAATTGATGATATATATAAAAAAATAATAAAATAATAACGATACAGAAGAAACATAGTATATAACATAATGTATAGTATCCACATATAATCATACATATCAGTAATAAATAGGTTAGATAAGTTATATGGCAGAGTGGTGCCCATGACAGCATGTCCGACATCGACACATGTATGCACATGATAGAAAAGCATCCCATAAATATAAACAAAATTTGTAATAAATGGTCAAGGACTTCTAAATAAGTAATTAGGAACTTATGAATGTGGTTTCGTATACAGGTATAGCCCAAGCATCAAAATACAAAGCTCGACGCGTTTCGTGGGTATCTCCCCACTCAACAGGAGCAGATGCTACCACAGAGTTTCTATAAAAAAATAAAATAAAATAAATTATACAAATAATATACCGACCAATAAATTAGGATAGTAAATTCATAAAACTATGTTATGGATAGATAGTTTGGTTAGGGCAGACTCACCAGTCCAGGCGTCAAATGCAACGCACAGCGGTGGGCGCCGGGCGGGCCAGGGACAAAACCCACTATGCGGGCACTGAGGCGGCAAATAAATGGATACGGTATCTGGCACAGAAGAAGTGTATCAGCATGAAAAAGTGTACTGAAATGGTGTTAATACAAAAAAAAAAAAAAAAAAAATGAAAAGTGAAAAATAAGTCCACAGCAAACTTCACTAGATGATGCACACAGAGCAGAGTGAGAATGAGTAATGGTGTACAAAAATGACTGACATATTGAGAACAAAGAAGGTATGGGAGGGTAGGAAAGGATGTGTGTGTGGGAGTATGAGTGCATGGAATATGGTAAATGTGAGAATGAAGAATGAGGTAAATGTGAGTGGTAATGAATAATAAGGGATAATTAATTAACGATGAACAAAGGATATGTTAGTGAAGATGGAAAAAAAAAAAAAAAAGAAAGAAAAATGAATGAGAAGAGTAGACAAGTATGTACCATGATAACGATCCTGGAACAACAGCCGGCTGACCAGACAACTGGTGTGTTCGGGCCCCATACAGAGAATGGCCTGACAAGCAGCCATCCCCGAAGGGGGTTTAAATATGCCGCCAACGCCATGTGCGTGAGACCGGGTGGGAGGGGCCGCACCCAGCCCAGGTCATCAACCCGCGACAGGCACGTTAACCCCCTCCCTTCTCGGAGACACGGAGAATGGAACGACCAAAAACGCCGGCGTGATGTCGTTCAAACGAACGTTACACGCGCGGCGTAGGTAACATGACGTTGATGCGCAGAGTGGAGTCCGCCCGAACCTCCCAATCAAAAACGAAAGAGGAGGAGGGGAGGACCCGCTGGCGCATCACAGTGCCCACAAGAAAGAAAAGACCAAGCACCGCCCAACCTCCCAATCGTCTCACACGGAGCACAATTGGCCGGCCAGTGAATATACGTCAAGCCTTAATAACTGAATATCTATCTACGGCATATTAAGCGGTGTCGGTAAATGCTGTCATTATACAGTATATACATGAATAAAGGAATATAGTATATATATGTAAATACAAACAATTCAGTATTTAAGAAAAAACACTATATTGACAGTTTTGACACAGGGAAGGTAGGGGAACACTACCAAACCCTTTTATCCAAGTGCTTCCATCCCGGTATATATGTAAATAACAGAGGGGGAAATTTGGGACTTTAAATGAAGTACAGTTGAGTACCTCCATCCCGGTAATTGATACGTACAAAAAAAGGGAAGTTTGGGACTTTAAATGAAGCACTTGGATAGTAAACGACAAAGATCTTTCATTGGACCATATTAATTTATTTAATTGAATGTTCAAAAGAACTACTCATTATAAATAAGTCCAATTGATGATATATATAAAAAAATAATAACGATACAGAAGAAACATAGTATATAACATAATGTATAGTATCCACATATAATCATACATATCAGTAATAAATAGGTTAGATAAGTTATATGGCAGAGTGGTGCCCATGACAGCATGTCCGACATCGACACATGTATGCACATGATAGAAAAGCATCCCATAAATATAAACAAAATTTGTAATAAATGGTCAAGGACTTCTAAATAGGTAATTAGGAACTTATGAATGTGGTTTCGTATACAGGTATAGCCCAAGCATCAAAATACAAAGCTCGACGCGTTTCGTGGGTATCTCCCCACTCATCAGGAGCAGATGCTACCACAGAGTTTCTATAAAAAAATAAAATAAAATAAATTATACAAATAATATACCGACCAATAAATTAGGATAGTAAATTCATAAAACTATGTTATGGATAGATAGTTTGGTTAGGGCAGACTCACCAGTCCAGGCGTCAAATGCAACGCACAGCGGTGGGCGCCGGGCGGGCCAGGGACAAAACCCACTATGCGGGCACTGAGGCGGCAAATAAATGGATACGGTATCTGGCACAGAAGAAGTGTATCAGCATGAAAAAGTGTACTGAAATGGTGTTAATACAAAAAAAAAAAAAAAAAATGAAAAGTGAAAAATAAGTCCACAGCAAACTTCACTAGATGATGCACACAGAGCAGAGTGAGAATGAGTAATGGTGTACAAAAATGACTGACATATTGAGAACAAAGAAGGTATGGGAGGGTAGGAAAGGATGTGTGTGTGGGAGTATGAGTGCATGGAATATGGTAAATGTGAGAATGAAGAATGAGGTAAATGTGAGTGGTAATGAATAATAAGGGATAATTAATTAACGATGAACAAAGGATATGTTAGTGAAGATGGAAAAAAAAAAAAAAAAAAGAAAGAAAAATGAATGAGAAGAGTAGACAAGTATGTACCATGATAACGATCCTGGAACAACAGCCGGCTGACCAGACAACTGGTGTGTTCGGGCCCCATACAGAGAATGGCCTGACAAGCAGCCATCCCCGAAGGGGGTTTAAATATGCCGCCAACGCCATGTGCGTGAGACCGGGTGGGAGGGGCCGCGCCCAGCCCAGGTCATCAACCCGCGACAGGCACGTTAACCCCCTCCCTTCTCGGAGACACGGAGAATGGAACGACCAAAAACGCCGGCGTGATGTCGTTCAAACGAACGTTACACGCGCGGCGTAGGTAACATGACGTTGATGCGCAGAGTGGAGTCCGCCCGAACCTCCCAATCAAAAACGAAAGGGGAGGAGGGGAGGACCCGCTGGCGCATCACAGTGCCCACAAGAAAGAAAAGACCAAGCACCGCCCAACCTCCCAATCGCCTCACACGGAGCACAATTGGCCGGCCAGTGAATATACGTCAAGCCTTAATAACTGAATATCTATCTACGGCATATTAAGCGGTGTCGGTAAATGCTGTCATTATACAGTATATACATGAATAAAGGAATATAGTATATATATGTAAATACAAACAATTCAGTATTTAAGAAAAAACACTATATTGACAGTTTTGACACAGGGAAGGTAGGGGAACACTACCAAACCCTTTTATCCAAGTGCTTCCATCCCGGTATATATGTAAATAACAGAGGGGGAAATTTGGGACTTTAAATGAAGTACAGTTGAGTACCTCCATCCCGGTAATTGATACGTACAAAAAAAGGGAAGTTTGGGACTTTAAATGAAGCACTTGGATAGTAAACGACAAAGATCTTTCATTGGACCATATTAATTTATTTAATTGAATGTTCAAAAGAACTACTCATTATAAATAAGTCCAATTGATGATATATATAAAAAAATAATAAAATAATAACGATACAGAAGAAACATAGTATATAACATAATGTATAGTATCCACATATAATCATACATATCAGTAATAAATAGGTTAGATAAGTTATATGGCAGAGTGGTGCCCATGACAGCATGTCCGACATCGACACATGTATGCACATGATAGAAAAGCATCCCATAAATATAAACAAAATTTGTAATAAATGGTCAAGGACTTCTAAATAAGTAATTAGGAACTTATGAATGTGGTTTCGTATACAGGTATAGCCCAAGCATCAAAATACAAAGCTCGACGCGTTTCGTGGGTATCTCCCCACTCATCAGGAGCAGATGCTACCACAGAGTTTCTATAAAAAAATAAAATTAAATAAATTATACAAATAATATACCGACCAATAAATTAGGATAGTAAATTCATAAAACTATGTTATGGATAGATAGTTTGGTTAGGGCAGACTCACCAGTCCAGGCGTCAAATGCAACGCACAGCGGTGGGCGCCGGGCGGGCCAGGGACAAAACCCACTATGCGGGCACTGAGGCGGCAAATAAATGGATACGGTATCTGGCACAGAAGAAGTGTATCAGCATGAAAAAGTGTACTGAAATGGTGTTAATACAAAAAAAAAAAATAAAAAAAATAATGAAAAGTGAAAAATAAGTCCACAGCAAACTTCACTAGATGATGCACACAGAGCAGAGTGAGAATGAGTAATGGTGTACAAAAATGACTGACATATTGAGAACAAAGAAGGTATGGGAGGGTAGGAAAGGATGTGTGTGTGGGAGTATGAGTGCATGGAATATGGTAAATGTGAGAATGAAGAATGAGGTAAATGTGAGTGGTAATGAATAATAAGGGATAATTAATTAACGATGAACAAAGGATATGTTAGTGAAGATGGAAAAAAAAAAAAAAAAGAAAGAAAAATGAATGAGAAGAGTAGACAAGTATGTACCATGATAACGATCCTGGAACAACAGCCGGCTGACCAGACAACTGGTGTGTTCGGGCCCCATACAGAGAATGGCCTGACAAGCAGCCATCCCCGAAGGGGGTTTAAATATGCCGCCAACGCCATGTGCGTGAGACCGGGTGGGAGGGGCCGCGCCCAGCCCAGGTCATCAACCCGCGACAGGCACGTTAACCCCCTCCCTTCTCGGAGACACGGAAAATGGAACGACCAAAAACGCCGGCGTGATGTCGTTCAAACGAACGTTACACGCGCGGCGTAGGTAACATGACGTTGATGCGCAGAGTGGAGTCCGCCCGAACCTCCCAATCAAAAACGAAAGGGGAGGAGGGGAGGACCCGCTGGCGCATCACAGTGCCCACAAGAAAGAAAAGACCAAGCACCGCCCAACCTCCCAATCGCCTCACACGGAGCACAATTGGCCGGCCAGTGAATATACGTCAAGCCTTAATAACTGAATATCTATCTACGGCATATTAAGCGGTGTCGGTAAATGCTGTCATTATACAGTATATACATGAATAAAGGAATATAGTATATATATGTAAATACAAACAATTCAGTATTTATGAAAAAACACTATATTGACAGTTTTGGCACAGGGAAGGTAGGGGAACACTACCAAACCCTTTTATCCAAGTGCTTCCATCCCGGTATATATGTAAATAACAGAGGGGGGAATTTGGGACTTTAAATGAAGTACAGTTGAGTACCTCCATCCCGGTAATTGATACGTACAAAAAAAGGGAAGTTTGGGACTTTAAATGAAGCACTTGGATAGTAAACGACAAAGATCTTTCATTGGACCATATTAATTTATTTAATTGAATGTTCAAAAGAACTACTCATTATAAATAAGTCCAATTGATGATATATATAAAAAAATAATAAAATAATAACGATACAGAAGAAACATAGTATATAACATAATGTATAGTATCCACATATAATCATACATATCAGTAATAAATAGGTTAGATAAGTTATATGGCAGAGTGGTGCCCATGACAGCATGTCCGACATCGACACATGTATGCACATGATAGAAAAGCATCCCATAAATATAAACAAAATTTGTAATAAATGGTCAAGGACTTCTAAATAGGTAATTAGGAACTTATGAATGTGGTTTCGTATACAGGTATAGCCCAAGCATCAAAATACAAAGCTCGACGCGTTTCGTGGGTATCTCCCCACTCATCAGGAGCAGATGCTACCACAGAGTTTCTATAAAAAAATAAAATAAATTATACAAATAATATACCGACCAATAAATTAGGATAGTAAATTCATAAAACTATGTTATGGATAGATAGTTTGGTTAGGGCAGACTCACCAGTCCAGGCGTCAAATGCAACGCACAGCGGTGGGCGCCGGGCGGGCCAGGGACAAAACCCACTATGCGGGCACTGAGGCGGCAAATAAATGGATACGGTATCTGGCACAGAAGAAGTGTATCAGCATGAAAAAGTGTACTGAAATGGTGTTAATACAAAAAAAAAAAAAAAAATGAAAAGTGAAAAATAAGTCCACAGCAAACTTCACTAGATGATGCACACAGAGCAGAGTGAGAATGAGTAATGGTGTACAAAAATGACTGACATATTGAGAACAAAGAAGGTATGGGAGGGTAGGAAAGGATGTGTGTGTGGGAGTATGAGTGCATGGAATATGGTAAATGTGAGAATGAAGAATGAGGTAAATGTGAGTGGTAATGAATAATAAGGGATAATTAATTAACGATGAACAAAGGATATGTTAGTGAAGATGGAAAAAAAAAAAAAAAAAAGAAAGAAAAATGAATGAGAAGAGTAGACAAGTATGTACCATGATAACGATCCTGGAACAACAGCCGGCTGACCAGACAACTGGTGTGTTCGGGCCCCATACAGAGAATGGCCTGACAAGCAGCCATCCCCGAAGGGGGTTTAAATATGCCGCCAACGCCATGTGCGTGAGACCGGGTGGGAGGGGCCGCGCCCAGCCCAGGTCATCAACCCGCGACAGGCACGTTAACCCCCTCCCTTCTCGGAGACACGGAGAATGGAACGACCAAAAACGCCGGCGTGATGTCGTTCAAACGAACGTTACACGCGCGGCGTAGGTAACATGACGTTGATGCGCAGAGTGGAGTCCGCCCGAACCTCCCAATCAAAAACGAAAGGGGAGGAGGGGAGGACCCGCTGGCGCATCACAGTGCCCACAAGAAAGAAAAGACCAAGCACCGCCCAACCTCCCAATCGCCTCACACGGAGCACAATTGGCCGGCCAGTGAATATACGTCAAGCCTTAATAACTGAATATCTATCTACGGCATATTAAGCGGTGTCGGTAAATGCTGTCATTATACAGTATATACATGAATAAAGGAATATAGTATATATATGTAAATATAAACAATTCAGTATTTAAGAAAAAACACTATATTGACAGTTTTGACACAGGGAAGGTAGGGGAACACTACCAAACCCTTTTATCCAAGTGCTTCCATCCCGGTATATATGTAAATAACAGAGGGGGAAATTTGGGACTTTAAATGAAGTACAGTTGAGTACCTCCATCCCGGTAATTGATACGTACAAAAAAAGGGAAGTTTGGGACTTTAAATGAAGCACTTGGATAGTAAACGACAAAGATCTTTCATTGGACCATATTAATTTATTTAATTGAATGTTCAAAAGAACTACTCATTATAAATAAGTCCAATTGATGATATATATAAAAAAATAATAAAATAATAACGATACAGAAGAAACATAGTATATAACATAATGTATAGTATCCACATATAATCATACATATCAGTAATAAATAGGTTAGATAAGTTATATGGCAGAGTGGTGCCCATGACAGCATGTCCGACATCGACACATGTATGCACATGATAGAAAAGCATCCCATAAATATAAACAAAATTTGTAATAAATGGTCAAGGACTTCTAAATAAGTAATTAGGAACTTATGAATGTGGTTTCGTATACAGGTATAGCCCAAGCATCAAAATACAAAGCTCGACGCGTTTCGTGGGTATCTCCCCACTCATCAGGAGCAGATGCTACCACAGAGTTTCTATAAAAAAATAAAATTAAATAAATTATACAAATAATATACCGACCAATAAATTAGGATAGTAAATTCATAAAACTATGTTATGGATAGATAGTTTGGTTAGGGCAGACTCACCAGTCCAGGCGTCAAATGCAACGCACAGCGGTGGGCGCCGGGCGGGCCAGGGACAAAACCCACTATGCGGGCACTGAGGCGGCAAATAAATGGATACGGTATCTGGCACAGAAGAAGTGTATCAGCATGAAAAAGTGTACTGAAATGGTGTTAATACAAAAAAAAAAAAAAAAAAAAAAAATGAAAAGTGAAAAATAAGTCCACAGCAAACTTCACTAGATGATGCACACAGAGCAGAGTGAGAATGAGTAATGGTGTACAAAAATGACTGACATATTGAGAACAAAGAAGGTATGGGAGGGTAGGAAAGGATGTGTGTGTGGGAGTATGAGTGCATGGAATATGGTAAATGTGAGAATGAAGAATGAGGTAAATGTGAGTGGTAATGAATAATAAGGGATAATTAATTAACGATGAACAAAGGATATGTTAGTGAAGATGGAAAAAAAAAAAAAAAAGAAAGAAAAATGAATGAGAAGAGTAGACAAGTATGTACCATGATAACGATCCTGGAACAACAGCCGGCTGACCAGACAACTGGTGTGTTCGGGCCCCATACAGAGAATGGCCTGACAAGCAGCCATCCCCGAAGGGGGTTTAAATATGCCGCCAACGCCATGTGCGTGAGACCGGGTGGGAGGGGCCGCGCCCAGCCCAGGTCATCAACCCGCGACAGGCACGTTAACCCCCTCCCTTCTCGGAGACACGGAGAATGGAACGACCAAAAACGCCGGCGTGATGTCGTTCAAACGAACGTTACACGCGCGGCGTAGGTAACATGACGTTGATGCGCAGAGTGGAGTCCGCCCGAACCTCCCAATCAAAAACGAAAGGGGAGGAGGGGAGGACCCGCTGGCGCATCACAGTGCCCACAAGAAAGAAAAGACCAAGCACCGCCCAACCTCCCAATCGCCTCACACGGAGCACAATTGGCCGGCCAGTGAATATACGTCAAGCCTTAATAACTGAATATCTATCTACGGCATATTAAGCGGTGTCGGTAAATGCTGTCATTATACAGTATATACATGAATAAAGGAATATAGTATATATATGTAAATACAAACAATTCAGTATTTAAGAAAAAACACTATATTGACAGTTTTGACACAGGGAAGGTAGGGGAACACTACCAAACCCTTTTATCCAAGTGCTTCCATCCCGGTATATATGTAAATAACAGAGGGGGAAATTTGGGACTTTAAATGAAGTACAGTTGAGTACCTCCATCCCGGTAATTGATACGTACAAAAAAAGGGAAGTTTGGGACTTTAAATGAAGCACTTGGATAGTAAACGACAAAGATCTTTCATTGGACCATATTAATTTATTTAATTGAATGTTCAAAAGAACTACTCATTATAAATAAGTCCAATTGATGATATATATAAAAAAATAATAAAATAATAACGATACAGAAGAAACATAGTATATAACATAATGTATAGTATCCACATATAATCATACATATCAGTAATAAATAGGTTAGATAAGTTATATGGCAGAGTGGTGCCCATGACAGCATGTCCGACATCGACACATGTATGCACATGATAGAAAAGCATCCCATAAATATAAACAAAATTTGTAATAAATGGTCAAGGACTTCTAAATAAGTAATTAGGAACTTATGAATGTGGTTTCGTATACAGGTATAGCCCAAGCATCAAAATACAAAGCTCGACGCGTTTCGTGGGTATCTCCCCACTCATCAGGAGCAGATGCTACCACAGAGTTTCTATAAAAAAATAAAATTAAATAAATTATACAAATAATATACCGACCAATAAATTAGGATAGTAAATTCATAAAACTATGTTATGGATAGATAGTTTGGTTAGGGCAGACTCACCAGTCCAGGCGTCAAATGCAACGCACAGCGGTGGGCGCCGGGCGGGCCAGGGACAAAACCCACTATGCGGGCACTGAGGCGGCAAATAAATGGATACGGTATCTGGCACAGAAGAAGTGTATCAGCATGAAAAAGTGTACTGAAATGGTGTTAATACAAAAAAAAAAAAAAAAAAAAAAAATGAAAAGTGAAAAATAAGTCCACAGCAAACTTCACTAGATGATGCACACAGAGCAGAGTGAGAATGAGTAATGGTGTACAAAAATGACTGACATATTGAGAACAAAGAAGGTATGGGAGGGTAGGAAAGGATGTGTGTGTGGGAGTATGAGTGCATGGAATATGGTAAATGTGAGAATGAAGAATGAGGTAAATGTGAGTGGTAATGAATAATAAGGGATAATTAATTAACGATGAACAAAGGATATGTTAGTGAAGATGGAAAAAAAAAAAAAAAAGAAAGAAAAATGAATGAGAAGAGTAGACAAGTATGTACCATGATAACGATCCTGGAACAACAGCCGGCTGACCAGACAACTGGTGTGTTCGGGCCCCATACAGAGAATGGCCTGACAAGCAGCCATCCCCGAAGGGGGTTTAAATATGCCGCCAACGCCATGTGCGTGAGACCGGGTGGGAGGGGCCGCGCCCAGCCCAGGTCATCAACCCGCGACCGGCACGTTAACCCCCTCCCTTCTCGGAGACACGGAGAATGGAACGACCAAAAACGCCGGCGTGATGTCGTTCAAACGAACGTTACACGCGCGGCGTAGGTAACATGACGTTGATGCGCAGAGTGGAGTCCGCCCGAACCTCCCAATCAAAAACGAAAGGGGAGGAGGGGAGGACCCGCTGGCGCATCACAGTGCCCACAAGAAAGAAAAGACCAAGCACCGCCCAACCTCCCAATCGCCTCACACGGAGCACAATTGGCCGGCCAGTGAATATACGTCAAGCCTTAATAACTGAATATCTATCTACGGCATATTAAGCGGTGTCGGTAAATGCTGTCATTATACAGTATATACATGAATAAAGGAATATAGTATATATATGTAAATACAAACAATTCAGTATTTATGAAAAAACACTATATTGACAGTTTTGGCACAGGGAAGGTAGGGGAACACTACCAAACCCTTTTATCCAAGTGCTTCCATCCCGGTATATATGTAAATAACAGAGGGGGGAATTTGGGACTTTAAATGAAGTACAGTTGAGTACCTCCATCCCGGTAATTGATACGTACAAAAAAAGGGAAGTTTGGGACTTTAAATGAAGCACTTGGATAGTAAACGACAAAGATCTTTCATTGGACCATATTAATTTATTTAATTGAATGTTCAAAAGAACTACTCATTATAAATAAGTCCAATTGATGATATATATAAAAAAATAATAAAATAATAACGATACAGAAGAAACATAGTATATAACATAATGTATAGTATCCACATATAATCATACATATCAGTAATAAATAGGTTAGATAAGTTATATGGCAGAGTGGTGCCCATGACAGCATGTCCGACATCGACACATGTATGCACATGATAGAAAAGCATCCCATAAATATAAACAAAATTTGTAATAAATGGTCAAGGACTTCCCCTGTCGCGGGTTGATGACCTGGGCTGGGCGCGGCCCCTCCCACCCGGTCTCACGCACATGGCGTTGGCGGCATATTTAAACCCCCTTCGGGGATGGCTGCTTGTCAGGCCATTCTCTGTATGGGGCCCGAACACACCAGTTGTCTGGTCAGCCGGCTGTTCCAGGATCGTTATCATGGTACATACTTGTCTACTCTTCTCATTCATTTTTCTTTTCTTTTTTTTTTTTTTTTTTTTCCATCTTCACTAACATATCCTTTGTTCATCGTTAATTAATTATCCCTTATTATTCATTACCACTCACATTTACCTCATTCTTCATTCTCACATTTACCATATTCCATGCACTCATACTCCCACACACACATCCTTTCCTACCCTCCCATACCTTCTTTGTTCTCAATATGTCAGTCATTTTTGTACACCATTACTCATTCTCACTCTGCTCTGTGTGCATCATCTAGTGAAGTTTGCTGTGGACTTATTTTTCACTTTTCATTTTTTTTTTTTTTTTTTTTTTTTTTTGTATTAACACCATTTCAGTACACTTTTTCATGCTGATACACTTCTTCTGTGCCAGATACCGTATCCATTTATTTGCCGCCTCAGTGCTCGCATAGTGGGTTTTGTCCCTGGCCCGCCCGGCGCCCACCGCTGTGCGTTGCATTTGACACCTGGACTGGTGAGTCTGCCCTAACCAAACTATCTATCCATAACATAGTTATATGAATTTACTATCCTAATTTATTGGTCGGTATATTATTTGTATAATTTTTTTTATTTTATTTTTTTTATAGAAACTCTGTGGTAGCATCTGCTCCTGATGAGTGGGGAGATACCCACGAAACGCGTCGAGCTTTGTATTTTGATGCTTGGGCTATACCTGTATACGAAACCACATTCATAAGTTCCTAATTACTTATTTAGAAGTCCTTGACCATTTATTACAAATTTTGTTTATATTTATGGGATGCTTTTCTATCATGTGCATACATGTGTCGATGTCGGACATGCTGTCATGGGCACCACTCTGCCATATAACTTATCTAACCTATTTATTACTGATATGTATGATTATATGTGGATACTATACATTATGTTATATACTATGTTTCTTCTGTATCGTTATTATTTTATTATTTTTTTATATATATCATCAATTGGACTTATTTATAATGAGTAGTTCTTTTGAACATTCAATTAAATAAATTAATATGGTCCAATGAAAGATCTTTGTCGTTTACTATCCAAGTGCTTCATTTAAAGTCCCAAACTTCCCTTTTTTTGTAGGTTTCAACATATATTCTTTTCTCACTTACTGCAAGTCGTCTCGTGACACCAGAAGGGTGTTCTTTTGTCAAGGGAAAAGCACTCAACTTTTCCCTTGACAAAACTGTGCCCTGATTTCTCTGCAAACATTGCTTTGACTTCCTCATAATTTGCGCCCCCTAGGACTAAGCCCTCTTATGCTTCATGGCTTGAAATTGTGGAACTCTGTCCAATATTCGGGAAATCTGATGTCCCCTTTAATGCCTCTTTTACCGATCGTTAACAACCCTCTTTTTCTGCCGGGGATGGAACAACTCCATTCCTTCTCTTGGTGGACCTCCATTGGCTTTACCAGTGTGCATCATTTTTTAACAATGCACTCATTCCATTCATGGGAGACCCTCCAGGAGATCCCTGAGCAGGAACATTTCCATTATTTACAATTGCACAACTGTATTTTATCTCTCTGTCATACTGCCTCCTTTGCTTTTCGTAAGGGGTCCTTTAAGCATACCAATTTACACTTCATGGGGGCCCCTGGTCTTATTTCATTGCTTTACACCTCCCTTAATGATAGGTTGTCTTTGTCGACCCTTTCTTATGTGACACAATAGGAGTGGGCTCTTGGTCCGGGTGTTGAGGGGGAGGACTGGAGTAAGCTTGGACGACAATAGCTAAATGCTAATTTAATGTCAACATTATCAAGGCTGCGTATAAAGTGCTCCTGTGGTGGTACTGGGTACCAGCATGGCTTGCCCATGCTTACCCTGGTAGCAGTGACAGATGTTTTCAGAATTGCAGTCAGCGTGGGGATGTCATTCATATATGGTGGTCATGCCCACGTCTGATCGGCTTCTGGTCCAGAGTCTTTGGCCTATTGCAATCCTTATTTCATGTAACAATTCGTAAGGATGCCCAACGGGCACTTTTACATTGTCCTATACCAGGTTTTTTCGTGCAGTAGCGGAAATTGGCCTCATACCTTTTTCTATCTGCCAAGCGAACTATAGCCCAGGCCTGGAAGACTCTGTCTGTCGGATTCACATGCAAAATTCTTGAATGTTTGCGACCCTTGGATGATGTACTCCTGCCCGTCCTTGCCCCTGACTAGCTATGGTCAACTGTAAACTTTGCTTGTGAAGGTCCCGCGTCCATGGTACTCGCCCTCTCCTGGGGCCTTTCTCTCTCTTTCTTTGCTTTCCCCTTTTTATTCCTCCTCCGTCTTTCTTTTCCTCTTCATTCTTGATATGACAGCTATTATATGGAGACTGATTTCCATTAGGGGACAATACAGTATAACTTGTGCTATTTGCCTTACCTCTACCCTGACCCTTTTGGGTCCTGGCAACAGTTTACAGTTATGTTAATCATTCTACGTACATACGCTGTTTCTTTTGTATGTGCCTGTTCAATATTGCCCCTGCATGGGAAAAACCATGGCTTGTCAAATTCTCTCAAAACTTAATAAAAATATTGAAACAGAAAAATATTTTTAGGGGGCCATTGATAAAAACATATGGGAATATATTAGAAAACAATATCCTCGTATCCCTACCTTTTACTGCCTCCCCAAAGTACATAAAGACCTAAAAAATCCTCCAGGCTGTCCAAATATTTCAGGTAATTATGTGATTACTGAAAACTTAATGAAATTTATTGATGACCACTTAAGACCATTTGTCACCAATCTTCCATCTTATATCAAAGACACAATCCACCTTTTACAAAATCTTGATGGTCTGTGTCTTCTACCTGGCTCTCTTTTAGTGGAAATAGATGTAGAAGCTATGTATAGCTCCATCCCACATGATCTCGGTCTTTCTGCTGTGAAACATATTATTTCCCAGTTTTATAAGGACGACCATAAATTCAATATGTTTCTAATAGATGCGCTTGAATATATTCTAACACATAATGTTTTTTCTTTTGATGGTTCCCACTAGCTCCAGGTGCAGGGGGAGGTGATGGGGACATGTTGTGCCCCATCGTACGCCAACCTGTACCTGCGGGAGTGGGAAGGTTGGCTTTTACTCTGTGATGATCTGACCCCGTTCACTACTCATGTGGTGTCATGGTTCAGATACATCGATTACATTTTGATGATATGGGAAGGCACACCTGAGGCTTTGCACACTTTTGTTCAGTTCATCAATGACAATACTTCCAACATCATTTTAGCCTGGACACCACGCTGCGGAGCAGCGATGATGATCCCTGACTGGGCTGTGAGCCAGTGATGAGTATACTGGAAGCTGTACAAGGAAAATACTTTTGCCAATTACGGAACCAGGGTTCGCAAAACTATAGTTATAAAGGTATCCCTGCTGGATGTTATATATTACTTATGACACACATTGGCTAAGCAGGACAATATGAACTCGGTTTTGGCATTGTAAGTATGTCCCATTTTGGTTTGGAAAAATATACAGCATCTTTGAAATGCAGATTTTCCAGCTTAAGAGACTGTGTATAAGGGAATCTCTGAAAAAAGCCGACCACCTCTAAAAGTGCCTGATATCAAATGAGAAGTGATACATATATATAAATAACTTTTGCTCTGATTGTCAATATCCTTGATACTGTGGATACCTGTTGTGCCTCCACTGGACTACTACTCTTTGTTATACTACATGAACGGGCTGTTCTCATATGAACAGTGGATGTCTGATCATCTATAGCGATTTTTGAACTTTCTTTTTGGATTCCAGTGGGTGGGGTTATCATTATTATCATTATCATCATCATTATTACCATTATCATCACTATCTCTATGGCTTTGCGATAACTGCTGTTTTCCTAGCTATCCTTGTCTTTTATTTTGGCTCGAGCCTCCAGGGGGAATTGATGCGGGTCCTATATTGCTAATTAGCATAAGTTGATGCATATCCATTAGCACCAACATTGGATCAGCGTCAATTCCACTGGCATCCGGACGTGTATGTTTTATGTTTGGTGTAAGCACTGTTTTTTGTGTTCAAGTTTCCTCCTTGTCTGTGCCTGTTAGGATCGATTTATCTTATTTGATCGAGAACAGTTTATTTATTTCAGTCATTTTATTGGTGGTTTGTGTTTAGGCCTCCAGCGTGCTTTAGTGAAGTATAGGTGTACTATATGAATTATATTAAATTTTTAGAAAAAAAAATTCAAATAAATGAAGCCCTGTTCTGAGATTCTGGTGTACTGTTCTTTTGGGTTACCTGCCTTTAGGGACCTGGGTTTTTTGTTTTATGCAATACTTCCAACCTACCTTTTTCCATGATTTTTAGTGGCAAATCCATCACTTTTTTAGATGTCACCATTTCCAAATTGCAGGACTTCATGCATGCGTCCAGCTCACACCCGCAGTCACTGATAATATCAATTCCTTATAGCCATTACTTTAGGCTAAGAAGGAATTGCTCTACTGATGAGGAATTTTGCTGTGAGGCAAATTCACTTATAAACAGACTAGTGGAGCGAGGTTATTCTCCAACATGCTTGAAAAAGGTCTTTCACGGTGCTTGTGGTTACCCACGGCAGGATTATCTTTTTTCCCACAAAAAATGTGATAGAGGTACACAAATCACTTGGCTAATTACTACATACAATAAACAACACAAGGCCTTTAGAAAAATAATTAAGAAGCACTGGCATTTGCTACAAATTGACCCCTCTTTAAAGTTACACATACCTAATAGTCCAGCTATTACGTATGGAAGAACTCATTCTTTGAAAGACCAACTAGTTAAAAGTGAATATATAGGTACTTTTAGATCCAATCCACCTTCACTTGTGGAGGATGCTCATTCTGTAGATACATGAATACACAACCCGATGTAACTCTACCCAATGGAAAACTCCATAAACCTAAACACTATGCAAATTGTAAAACCGCAGGAGTTATTTATTTGTTAACATGCCAGTGCAAAAGTTTTTATGTTGGGAAAACCAAGCTTGAATTTTGGAGAAGGACTGCTAGACATATAAATAGCATGGCTTGAGCCAATCCTGATCTACCTTTGGGATGACACGTAAGAGACTGCCATCAAACCAGATCTCCTTGTATACTTTTCACCATCCTAGATCGGGTACATCCCGTCAACAGAGATAGCGATTGGAACAAGCTCTTGCTCCAACGCAAAGTGCGTTGGATTGCTGAGCTAAATGGCACCTTCCCCCCAGGCCTCAATACGCAATTGAGTTATCACCCTTTTTTAGAGGGCTCTGCTTCAGGGGATTGCGAGAAGGAATAGATTCACCCTGTGAACTATTCCCTTCCAAGCCTCACTCCCATTCTTTTTATCTTGCTATATCATATGCTTTGTTATTTGCATGCTGTATTTGCGATTATAACATTATATATTGTATTCTCGTATATGACTGTTTCTAAATGGTCATCTCCATTTAAATGTTCATTCATTATTCTGTATCCCTTATATTAGCATATCAGCTAGCATTTGATATTGTCATTTCTTGTATTCATAGTGTTGTCTGCCTTATTGATCATCACTTGTAAGTCAAACATGTATACGTCTTGGCGTCATTTATGTGCACACCTAACACTAATTTTTAGCAATTATTTCTTGATCCAGATTTGTGATCTATCAATCCTTTTTAGAGTATTGAAAGGTTCCATTGTTAGTCACACTTACCCAATTTAGAGGTAGGACAAATTTTTTAGCCCTCCTTTTTCCTCAACTAATCATCTCCCCACTCTGCGCATGGGAGCCCTTGACCCTCTGAGTCAGGCTTCTGTTTTGTGGGGCATCACAGATGATATGGGTTCAATCCTAGTACCCACTGGGGGCCTCCCTGCTCCCCCACGTTTGCTACCCCCTTTTTTGTGCCAGTGGTCCCCCAGCTCCCCGCTTTCTTTGTGGGGTGCTCTGGAGTTGTGCCGTGCAGACCCCCCTCTGAGGCTCCCCATCGTGTGTTCTCTGCAATCTTTTGCATTTATTGGCTTTTTTGCTTTGTTTCCCAATCGACTCCGTCACACATGCATCCCAGTCCTCTTTTTTTTCTATATAGCATGACTATTATGTTCACGGATAGGGTTAACATGGTTGCCATGCCAATGAAATTGCAGTACTATTTCCTGTACCTTGGTGCGTAGTGCCAATAGGTTCCCTTGTATCGACACATAGACATCTTGTTGTATCATGTGATCACAGCAAGCTCATGATGCGACGTGATCCCTTCGTGATGACGCGTGACTTCATCACGTCCTGTAATGCGCATGCGCCGGTGTCCCTTTATAACCCCAGACGGAATGCCTGCTCCATGTGGATGCTGCCTGCTGGGGTTCTGTGTGAGACAAACACCGCCATCTCTGCACTAAGGTATAAAATATAGCTTTTTACTTATGCAATTACAATTAATATATAACCTGCCTTGTTTCCTGGTTTTATTGTATAACAGCAAGGAGACTGGGTTTAATCCAGTCTCCTTATCTCTATTACCCATTTGATTTAATATAATGAATATACCTAAGCCACTATTACAACGGAGGCAATGCTTGATATAGGTTACACACTATGTATGCTTGTTTTGCCTTCTTCTTTTTAAGCAAACTTATTTATTTACCCCTTGTTATCTGTTTTGTAGGACTGATTTTTCTAATAAGTGTAGCTATATATTATTCTGCACGATTCTACTGCAAGGACTGACCCTTTTTTGGGGGTCCTTGTGAGGGATCGCTCGAGCCTTGAGGATTTATTTTTCCTTTTTGGGTAACCTCCTCCTCTACCTGGATACGAGTCTCCATACCCACTTGGCATCAACTTTAACCATCTCTTTTTAACATTCTATTCTATGAACAGGCCCGGACTGGGACAAAAAATAGGCCTGGGCATTTTGGAATTAGCAGCCCATGACATCTTAACCGGCCCCTTTCCCACTTTCCATCCTGATGAATCCCCCTGGAGAGGGGAGGGGGAAACCCGGCAAAAGTGCGGGGGGCGAGGGGGACAGGGAAAGAGCAGGGGGGCAGAGAGCACAGGGAAGAGCCTTGAGAACATGGGGTGGGGCGAGAGCACAGGGAGGCTGGAGAGCACTGTGGGGGGAGGCGGAGAGCATGGGGGGGCAGAGAGCACAGGGGAGAGGCAGAGAACACAGGGAGGAAGAGGCGAGCACAAGTGGGCCAGGGAGCATGGGGGGCTGGAGAGCACAGGGAGTGGGGGGTTGAAGAGCACAGGAGGAAGCAAAAACACAGGGTGGGGCGGAGAGCACGGGGGGAGGTGGAGAGCACAGAGGGGAGGCGGAGATCATTGGGGGGCTGTAGAGCACTGGGGGGAGGTGGAGGGCAGCGGAGGGCACAGGGGGGCAGCAGAGAGCATGAGAAGAGGAGGAGAGAACAGGGGGTAGGCGGAGATCAATGGGGGGCTGTAGAGCACTGGGGGAGAGGCGTGGGGCACACGGGGTCAGTGTAGAGCATGGGGGAGGTGGAGATCACGGGGGGCTGGAGAGCACTGGGGGGGCTAGAGAGCACTGGGGAGAGGCAGAGGGCACAGGTGGGCACCATAGAGCATGGGGGGGCTAGAGAGCACTGGGGGGGCTAGAGAGCACTGGGGGCAGCGTAGAGGATGGGGGAAGTGGAGAGCACAGGGAGAGAGGGGGCGGTGAAGAGCACAGGGGGAGGGGCAGCGTAGAGCATGGGGGGAGGTGGAGAGCACAGGAGGGAGATGGAGAGCACAGGGGGTGAGGCGCAGGGCACAGGGGTCAGCGTAGAGCATACAAGGGAGGTGGAGAGCACAGGAGGAAGATGGAGAGCACAGGGGGTGAGGCGCAGGGCACAGGTGGGCAGCATAGAGCATGGGGGGAGGTGGAGATCACAGGGGGAGGTGAAAAGCACAGGGGGAGAGGCGGAGGGCACAGGGGGGCAGCGTAGAGCATGGGGGAGGTGGAGAGCACAGCAGGGAGATGGCAAGAACAGGGGGGCTGGAGAGCACTTGAGGGTACTAGAGAGCATTGGGGGAGGTGAAGTGCACAGGGGGGCAGCGTAGAACATGGGAGGAGGGGAGAGCACAGGAGAGAGGTGGAGAGCACAGAGGGAGAGTCAGAGGGCACAGTGGGGCAGCGTAGAGCATGGGGGAGGTGGAGAGTACTGGGTGGAGAGCACAGGGGGGCTGTAGAGCACTGGGGGAGAAGTGGAGGGCACAGGGGGGCAGCGGAAATCATGGGGAGGTGGAGAGCACAGGGGACAGGGAGAGCATGGGGGGAGGTGGAGAGCACAGAGAGAGACGGAGACCACAGGGGGCAGCGGAGAGCATGAGGGGAGGTGGAGAGCACAGGGAGAGAGACGGAGAGCACAGGGGGGCAGCGGAGAGTATGGGGGAGGTGGAGAGCACAGAAGGGAGGTTGAGAGCACTGGGGGAGAGCGTAGAGCATGGGAGGAGGTGGAGAGCACAGGGGGAGGTAAAAAAGCACAGGGGGAAGAGGCGGAGGGCACAGGGGGGCAGTGTAGAGCATGGGGGGGTGGTGGAGAGCCCAGGAGGGAGGAGGAGAGCACCGGGCTGGATAGCACTGGGGAAGTGGAGGGCACAGGGGGCAGCGAAGAGCATGGGGGAGGTGGATATCACAGTGAGAGAGAGGCAGAGGCCACAGGGGGCAGCAGAGAGCCCTGGGTGGGTTAGAGAGCACTGGGTGGGTTAGAGAGCACTGCGGGGGGTAGAGAGCACTGCGGGGGGTAGAGATAAGCAGGATAGGAGGAGTGGTGGGGTGGTTGCATATAGAAGAATTATTCTCTCCATCTTCCTCCCGCAGTACCTGAAAGCCTGCAAGAGGGAGAGGAGCAGAAGCAGGCATTCAGAGACTGCGTGAGGAAGATGGACAGAATGATTCTTCTATATGCAGCCGCCCCACCGTTCCTCCTATTCAGGTTACAGGTGGCCACACTTTCTCTCTGATCCAACTGCATCAGGCTCCTCTCCCCTTCGTGGTCAAGCCCCCGGCTCCAACGGCTAAACTATACTGGCAGCCGTGGCTCCTCTAGCTCCTCCCCCTTCATGTCTCAGTCCCCCTTGTGCCGATGGCTGAGCCTGAGCTGATCTGGCAGCCGGACGGCCGCGGAAAGTTTAGGGGACTGGCGCAGGCTTAAAGAGCAGCCTGCCTTGGCCCCGCAAACAAGGACAAGCGACATGGTGGCCCCGGCCCACCGGGGCAAATGCCCGGTTTTCCCTATGGCCAATACGGGCCTGACCAGAGACTGCAGATCTAATACAGGAGATGACCAGAGACTGCGGATCTAATACAGGAGATGACCAGAGACTGCGAATCTAATACAGGAGATGACCAGAGACTGCGGATCTATTACAGGAGATGACCAGAGACTGCGGATCTAATACAGGAGATGACCAGAGACTGCAAGTCTAATACAAGAGATGACCAGAGACTGCGGATCTAATACAGGATATGACCAGAGACTGCGGATCTAATACAGGAGATGACCAGAGACTGCGGATCTAATACAGGAGATGACCAGAGACTGCGGATCTATTACAGGAGATGACCAGAGACTGCGGATCTAATACAGGAGATGACCAGAGACTGCGGATCTATTACAGGAGATGACCAGAGACTGCAGATCTATTACAGGAGATGACCAGAGACTGCGGATCTAATACAGGAGATGACCAGAGACTGCGGATCTAATACAGGAGATGACCAGAGACTGCGGATCTATTACTGGAGATGACCAGAGACTGCGGATCTAATACAGGAGATGACCAGAGACTGCGGATCTATTACAGGAGATGACCAGAGACTGCAAATCTAATACAAGAGATGACCAGAGACTGCGGATCTAATACAGGAGATGACCAGTGTGAAAGGGGTCTCTAAAAAAAACAACACATTGGCAGGCATGAAATAAAAACAACACATTGGCAGGCATGAAAAAAAACAACAACACATTGGCAGGCATGAAAAAAACAAAACACATTGGCAGGCATGAAAAAAACAAAACACATTGGCAGGCATGAAAAAAAAAACACATTGGCAGGTATGAAAAAAAACAACACATTGGCAGGCATGAAAAAAAAACCACATTGGCAGGCATGAAAAAAAACACATTGGCAGGCATGATTAACAAAAACAAAAAAACACATTATCAGCCAAGATGCATAAAAAAAATATACATATATATGCAGGCTGGCAATAGTGTCACTTACCTTTCTAGCAGTTGCAGGTCCTTTTACGACACTAGGCAGATGAGGTCTCCTCCAACCCCCCCCCCTTCGGTCACATGACCTGTCCCTACCTCTTCATTTTCTCCTAAGGTGAAAGGCTGCCCGGACAGCCGCGGAGGTGGCCGTGAAGATGGCTGTGGTGAACGGCGCTGCCACAAGGAGCAGCCCAGACCGCTGCCTTGATAGGGACTCTGCCAGAAAGAAATGCGGACGTCTCCGCGGAGTCGGCCGCAGAGCCGGCCGCGGAGCTTGTTGCAGGGCCGGTCAAGCAGCTGCACAGTGGGGAGATAATGACATGTGGTCCGCGGCCCATCGGGCAAATGCCCGGTGTGCCCTATGGCCAGTCCGGGCCTCTCTATGAATGTAGTATTGGTAAGTTCACATTTTATAACCATGATGTTTTCAACGTTTGACATTGTCCTTTTGTTTTTCTGTAAATCTAGACCCTATCTGCTTTTCTGTTTCAGAGCATCTCCAATTATTGTCTCCTTCATGCCCCTGAAGAAGGGATTTATCCTGAATCTCCCGAAATGCGTTGGGCTATAGGTGTGCCTTTTCTGCTTATATACTACACATGGTCACTTTATAACATTTTGTGCATGACATATCTTTTATTACGACAGTCTTTTTTATCCAATACATTTTTCTATCTTTTTGCAAAAACATTTGTGTCATCTAAAAGTTAGCCCTTAAAGTCCCTTTTACCAGGGGGTACTTGCCTTTATATACATATTATATTTGGGATGGTGGCAACAACAAAGAGATTTTCTTTTCTTTCCTGCTGATTTTTGTGTTTTAGTCTTTTCAGTTTAATGGTGCCTCTCTATTCTTTCCTCACATATACCGCCTTTTTTTCACTATTTTCAGCCACATTTTCTCTTAATCTCTGCATCTGTCACATTTATTTAAACGTCATCACCTTCAGACACAGCACTTTGAATTCTACACTATTCCTTTGTACATCAACATTTTCTATGGAACTTATTGGGTTCACTATTAATTATTATTTCCTACTAAATATTACAATTATAAATTAGATACATATTCAATGTCTTGTTCCCAGATATGCTCGTTTCAACAAGTACACCCTACTCTTGTATGTGGTTGCCTCTGTCATTGTGTACCCCCTCACTCTGCCCGATGTCGCATCGGCATATATGCTGCCTCAGCTCCTGTGGAGAAGTTATGTTCCTGGCTCACCTTGCGCCCAACATGATGCACTGCACTCACTGTCTGGGTTGGTGAGTGCGCTTGGTCAATTATCTATCTATAAATGTCCACTTATCTTTTTACCTCTTCTACAATATTAGTATGATTCATTATATCTTCATATACATATTCCATAGGAATTTTGGCTGCATCAGCTCCCGATAAGTGGAAACATTATCCATGAAATGCATTGAGATTTGTTTTGATCCCCCAGCTACTTATACAGAATTGTACTTATTAACCACTTGCAGACCGGACCATTTTGCTGGTCAAAGACCAGACCACTTTTTGCGATTCGGCACTGCGTCGTTTTAACTGACAATTTCGCGGTCGTGCGACGTGGCTCCCAAACAAAATTGGCGTCCTTTTTTTCCCACAAATAGAGCTTTCTTTTGGTGGTATTTGATCACCCCTGCGGTTTTTATTTTTTGCGCTATAAACAAAAATAGAGCGACAATTTTGAAAAAAACGCATTATTTTTTACTTTTTGTTATAATAAATATCCCCCAAAAATATATAAAAAAACATTTTTTTCCCTCAGTTTAGGCCGATACATATTCTTCTACATATTTTTGGTAAACAAAATCGCAATAAGCGATTATTGACTGGTTTGCGCAAAAATTATAGCGTTTACAAAATAGGGATAGTTTTATAGCATTTTTATTAATAATTTTTTATTTTTATTTTTTTTACTAGTAATGGCGGCGATCAGCGATTTTTATTGTGACTGCGATATTGTGGGGGACCGATCGGACATTTTTGACACATTTTTGGGACCATTGTCATTTATACAGTAATCACTGCTATATAAATGCAGTGATTCCTGTGTAAATGACACTGGCAGTGAAGGGGTTAACCAGTGGGTGGCAGTGTAGGGGTTAAGTGTTCCTAGGGGTGTGTTACTAACTGTGGGGGGGTTGGGCTTTCATTTAGTGAACACTGATCTCTGCTCCAATCACATGGAGCAGAGATCAGCGTCACTAGTTGCTAAGCAGAATGGAGAAATGCTGTTTACTCGGCATTTCCTCCATTCGGCCGCTCCGTGAGACGATCGCGGGGATGCCCACGGCGATCGAGTCCGCGGGTCCCACGACCGGACTCACGGGGGTCCCGACCAGCGCGGGAGCGCGCCACCGGCGGCGCGCTCCCGATGCCAGGGCGGCATTGAATATTGGACGTACCTGTACGCCAATATGCCTGCCCGTGCCATTCTGTCGACGTACATCGTCGTGCGCTGGTCGGGAAGTGGTTAAACTATCTTATGTACCCAAAAATACTATTTTGTTTCTCATATGGTGGATGCATATTTACTGTGTGGATGCACTTGTCGGTGCTAGGCATGTTGTTGGAAACTCCGTGCTATACCATTTATCTATTTACCTCCAAAATTATGTGCTGTTATATATATATATAATTTTTTACTATGCTTTGCCATGTGTACGTTACTTTTATGTGTATGAAATTGATATTCTTTTTTGTATATATATTTATGCTGACAATTAAACATTTTATGGTGAAATTTAAACATGATGTTATTTACCTCCACTATCCAAATTACTTCATCTAAAGTCCCAATCTTCCCTTTATATTTACCTATTATCGGGATAAAGTTCCAACCTCCCCCCCTTTTTTGGTGGCAACAACAAATGGAGTTTTTTCTCCACAATGGTTCTTCCTAGAGAATTAGACACAAAGATGATTTTTAATATCACTGAATGTAATTTCCAAATAGCTTATTTTTATGTGACTTGATTAGGGAAAACATAACAAGTGGTATTGGAGGGATCCCTGGGTGTCCTTTTAATGGGGTTGTAAAGGTTTGTTTTTTATTTTCTAAATAGGTTCCTTAAGCTAGTGCATTATTGGTTCACTTACCTTTTCCTTCGATTTCCCTTTTTTTTCTTCTTTGTTTTCTTTGTCTGAATCTCTCACTTCCTATTCCTCCTCAGTAAGCTGTTCAGTAGGGATGAGCTTCGTGTTCGAGTCGAACATACGTTCGACTCGAACATCGGCTGTTCGTCCGTTCGGGGAAGTCCAAACATTTTGGTCCGTTTGCGCCAAATTCGTGTGGCGCTCACGGCCCACAATGCACTGCGATGGCGCAGTGCATTGCTGGCTCATGATTGGCCAAGCATGCACTGTGACCCCGCATGCTTGGCCAATCGCAGCGCCAGCAGCGAGGAGAGCCATGATTGGCCACAGGCAGGATGCCTGTGGCCAATCATAGCTCAGGCTGTATAGTGCACGCCCCACACTATATAAGGCCGCCAGCGCGGCGGCCTTGTGTAGTGTGTTGGCGTCTGAAGCAGTGGGTGTTCTGTGTACCTTCAACACAGTACACAACGATCGTTTTCGGCCGATTTTCGATCTTGCTGTTGTGTAGTGGTTGTTGTCTGCGTGCCCTGACCGCAGTATACACCGCTATATTCACCTCACCTATATAGCTAGTGATCTATCTTTTATAATAGAGCTTGCAGTCAGTAGTGTTAGGAGCTAGTGCGTGCTGTCTGCGTGCTCTGTACCCAGTACATACCGCTATATCCACCTACATAGCTGTTCTCTATTTGAGCCCACTTGCCATCTGCAGGAGTTATTGGAAGTTGTGTGTGCCTCCAGCACAGCACAGTATACATCTGTATATACCCCTTTATCTCTGGTGTTCTATAATAAAGGCATCTGCAGGAGTTAGTGGGTGTTCTGTGTACCTTCAACACAGTACACACCGATCTTGGTGTGGGCCTTTTTTGAGACGAGTGCATCAGATCGCACCGCTGCTATTTGCAACATATGTCTCAAGCGTATCTTGCGTGGCCAAAACATCAGCCGCTTGGGCACCACATGCTTGACCAGACATATGTTGACCTGCCATGCAGCTCGTTGGCAAGCGTACCTCAAAGACCCACACCAAAGAACAAAGCGGACCTCTCCTTGCTCCTCATCAGCTGGCATCTCCAACCCCACTAGAACTTCAGTCCTCTCTGAAACCTGCTCTGAGAGGAATGAAGGTGTAGAATTAGGTGTGTCACAGCCAAGTGCTTCCGGGAACTCTGCTAGCGGTACACCCACGTCCAATTATAGCAGGCAAATGTCCCTGCCCCAGCTGCTGGACCGGCGAAAGAAGTTCACTCCCAGCCATCCACATGCCCAGCGGTTGAATGCTAGCTTGGCTAAATTGCTAGCACTTCAACTGCTGCCTTTTCAGTTGGTAGACTCGGCCCCCTTCCGTGAGTTTGTACAATGTGCGGTTCCTCAGTGGCAGGTCCCCAAACGCCACTTTTTCTCACGGAAGGCGATTCCGGCTCTCTACCGGCATGTGGAAGGCAATGTCCTTGCCTCGCTGGACAGGGCGGTCAGCGGTAAGGTGCATATTACCGCTGACTCATGGTCCAGCAGGCATGGACAGGGACGTTACCTGTCTTTCACGGCCCATTGGGTCACTCTTCTGGCAGCTGGGAAGGATGCAGGACAAGGTGCAGTAGTGTTGGAGGTTGTTCCGCCACCATGCCTCCAAAATGCTACTATTGGTTGTGACACACCTCTCTCCTCCACCCCCTCCTCTTATTCTTCCTCCATGGCCTCTTCCAGTGCTCTGTCCTCAGAACCAGCGGTGCATCGTAGGCGTTCCAGGGGCTACGCAAGTACGCAGGCAAAACTATGCCATGCCGTGCTTGCGCTGGTTTGTTTGGGGGACAGGAGCCACACTGGGGTGGATGTTTTGTCAGCTCTGCAGGGGCAGGCCGAGAGGTGGTTGACGCCACACCAGCTTAAGCCAGGAATGGTGGTTTGTGACAATGGCACCAACCTCCTCTCCGCCCTCCGACAGGGACAACTGACCCATGTGCCCTGTGTAGCTCACGTCCTTAACCTGGTGGTGCAGCGGTTCTTGGGCAGGTACCCCGGCTTACAGGATGTCCTGAAGCAGGCCAGGAAAGTCTGTGTGCATTTCCGCCGATCATTTAATGCCTGTGCTCGGCTGGCTGAGTTCCAAAAGGAGTTGAACCTGCCCAAGAACCGCCTTATATGTGACATGCCCACCAGATGGAACTCAACGTTGGCCATGCTGCAGCGGCTGCACACGCAGCAGAGGGCCATCAATGAGTACCTGTGCGACTACGGCACCAGGACAGGGTCAGGGGAGCTCGGTTTTTTCTCACCACGCCAGTGGGGCATGATCAGGGATACATGCGCTGTCCTGTCACCGTTTGAGGAGGCCACAAGGATGGTGAGCAGTGACAGTGCATGCATCAGTGACACTGTACCTCTTGTCCACCTCTTGGAGCATACGCTGCGTGGAATAATGGACAGGGCACTTGAGGCAGAACAGAGGCAGGAAGAGGAGGACTTCCTTGCCTCTCAAGGCCCCCTTTATCCAGACAGTGTTCCTGCTGTGCCACCCATCACACAGGAAGAGGATGAGGAGGAGGAAGAGGAGGAGGAGGATGATTGTGTCAGCATGGAGGTGGAGGCTGGCACTCAGCATCAGCAGCAGCAGCAGTCTTGTAGGGATGATTTACAGTCCCAAGAAACACGTGGACTTGTACGTGGCTGGGAGGAGGTAGCTGCGGATCATGTTGTCCTTAGTGACCCAGAGGACTCCGGACCGAATGCCTCAGCTAACCTACGCTGCATGGCCTCCCTGATCCTGCAAAGCCTGCGGAAGGATCCTCGTATTCTTCGGATCAAGGAGAGGGACCATTACTGGCTGGCCACTCTCCTTGATCCACGGTACAAGGGTAAGGTTGCCGACCTTATCTTGCCATCGCAGAGGGAGCAGAGGATGAGACATATCCGGGAGGCCTTGCAGAAAGGTCTGTGCAACGCGTTCCCAGAGACTGGGAGGTTACAAACTCCTGGTCCTGGACAACGTGTTGCTGAGGCATCGGTCAGAAGGAGCGGTGGAGAAGGTGGCCGTCTGACTGATGCTTTCAGACAATTTTTTAGTCCGCAGCCCCAAGGTATAATCGGTTCCAGCACCCATCGCCAGCGTCTAATTTACATGGTGCAGGAATACCTAGGGGCAAGGTCAGACTTGGTCACCTTTCCCACCGAAAATCCTCTGGCTTACTGGGTCTTGAGGATGGATCACTGGCCAGAGCTTGCACAGTATGCAATTGAGCTACTGGCCTGTCCTGCATCCAGCGTTCTTTCGGAACGCACCTTCAGTGCTGCTGGTGGCTTTGTTACCGATCACAGGGTGCGCCTGTCCACCGAATCAGTTGATCGACTGACCTTCATCAAGATGAATCAGTCTTGGATCACCCACAGCTACCAAGCACCTGAAGCTGATGTAACAGAATAATTTTTTTTGAAATATCACATCCCTTCAAGACTGCCTATGCTGATGCTGAGTGACTGTCCTGTTATGTTCATTGTCTATCCTCTTCCTCCTCCGCTGATATGTTGGAAGAACATTTCTGGTTCTGGTTGATGCCATCAGCACAATTTTTCTGCCCCTGTTTAACAGGGGCGTTTAACCACTTGCCGACCGCCGCACGCCGATGTACGTCGGCAGAATGGCACGGGCAGGCATAAGGGCTTACATGTACGTCCTTGCCTGCCCGCCGGTCGGGGGCCCGATCGGGCCCCCGCCCGGTGCCTGCGGCGGTCGGTATTCGTTCGGGAGCGATCCCGGACGAGGGGACGGCCATTCATTCATTGCCACCCCCTCTCGATCGCTCCCGGCGAATGAAAATGTCCGGTGACATCACTTCCTCTCCTGTAATGTAAACACAGGAGAGGAAGTGATGTATTCTCTCCTCTGTGTCGGTAGTTTTCGTTCCGGCACCGAGGAGAGAGGTTCGGTGAGTTGCACCAACACACCCCACATACAGTAGAACATGCCAGGCACACTCACACCCCCCCTTTACCCCCGATCACCCCCCAATTACCCCTGCCCCCCCCAGTCACAGTGACACCAATTGCTTTTTTTTTTTTTTTTTTTTTTTTTGCATTGGTGTCATTTGTGACTGTAGTAACTGTTAGGGCAGTTAGGGTTAGCCCCCTTTAGTTCTAATGTGCCCCCCTAACCCCCCCAATAAAGGTTTAACCCCGTGATCACCCCCCGTCGCCAGTGTCACTAAGGCTGGGTTCACATTGCAGCGGTTTATGAGAACGAATGTGATTCGCACCGCACTGCAGTGCAAATCACATCCGATCTCTGTGCGATTCGAGTTCAGCCATACAGATAGTATGGCTGAATTCGTGTCGCACCCGCCGCACCCGCCGCACCCGCCGCAAATTCGCACGGGACCCTTTTTTTGGCCCGCAGCAGAATCGGATCGCATGGGTGTTCACACCATGCGATCCGAGTTTGCAGATCGCACTGCGATATGCGAACTGATCTGGGGGTGTCATTAACATTTCACTGACACTCCCAGCAGTTCGCATAGGGCAGTGTGAACTGCCGCCGGGAGGCATGCGATGCGGGAACCCGCCGCGGATTCATGGCGTTCCCGCATCGCTCCAGTGTGAACCCAGCCTAATAAGCGATAGTTTTTCTGATCGCTGTATTAGTGTCACAGGTGACGCTTGTTAGGCAGGTAGGTATTTAGGTTCGCCGCAGCTTTTTATAGCGCCAGGGACCCCCATATACTACCGCATAAAGCCCCCTGATTGCCCCCTAGTTAACCCTTTCACCAGTGATCACCATATAACTGTTACAGGTGACGCTGGTTGGTTAGTTATTTTTTTATAGTTTCAGGGCACCCGCCATTTATTACCTAATAAAGGTTTAACCCCCTGATCACCCGGCGGGTGTCATTTGTGACTGTAATAACTGTTAGGGCAGTTAGGGTTAGCCCCCTTTAGTTCTAAGGTACCCCCCTAACCCCCCCAATAAAGGTTTAACCCCGTGATCACCCCCCGTCGCCAGTGTCACTAAGGCTGGGTTCACATTGCAGCGGTTTATGAGAACGGATGTGATTCGCACCGCACTGCAGTGCAAATCACATCCGATCTCTGTGCGATTTGAGTTCAGCCATACAGATAGTATGGCTGAATTCGTGTCGCACCCGCCGCACCCGCCGCAAACTCGCACGGGACCCTTTTTTTGGTCCGCAGCAGAATCGGATCGCATGGGTGTTCACACCATGCGATCCGAGTTTGCAGATCGCACTGCGATATGCAAACTGATCTGGGGGTGTCATTAACATTTCACTGACACTCCCAGCAGTTCGCATAGGGCAGTGTGAACTGCCGCCGGGAGGCATGTGATGCGGGAACCCGCCGCGCATTCGTGGCGTTCCCGCATCGCTCCAGTGTGAACCCAGCCTAATAAGCGATCGTTTTTCTGATCACTGTATGAGTGTCACAGGTGACGCTAGTTAGGCAGGTAGGTATTTAGGTTCGCCGCAGCTTTTTATAGCGCCAGGGACCCCCATATACTACCGCATAAAGCCCCCTGATTGCCCCCTAGTTAACCCTTTCACCAGTGATCACCATATAACTGTTACAGGTGACGCTGGTTGGTTAGTTATTTTTTTTATAGTTTCAGGGCACCCGCCATTTATTACCTAGTCTCACTAGTGTACCCCTAAATTTAGGGGTGTCTACTTTCCAAAATGGGGTCATTTGGGGGGGGTTTGTGCCATCTTGGCATTTTATGGCCTTCAAAACTGTAACGCCCTTAGAAAGCCTGAAGGCGGTGCTTGGTTTTCGGGGCCCCGTACGCGGCTAGGCTCCCAAAAAGTCCCACATATGTGGTATCCCCGTACTCAGGAGAAGCAGCAGAATTTATTTTGGGGTGTCATTTCACATATGCCCATGGCATGCGTGAGCAATATATCATTTAGTGACAACTTTGTGAAAAAAAAAAAAAAAAAAAAAGTTTGTAATTTTCCCGCAACTTGTGGCAAAATATAAAATATTCCATGGACTCAACGTGCCTCTCAGCAAATAGCTTGGGGTGTCTACTTTCTAAAATGGGGTCATTTGTGGGGGTTTTGTGCCATCTTGGCATTTTATGGCCTTCAAAACTGTAATAGGTAGTGAGGAGTGAAGTCAAATATTTACGCCCTTAGAAAACCTGAAGGCGGTTCTTGGCTTTCGGGGCCCCGTACGCGGCTAGGCTCCCAAAAAGTCCCACATATGTGGTATCCCCGTACTCAGGAGAAGCAGCAGAATTTATTTTGGGGTGTCATTTCACATATGCCCATAGCATGTGTGAGCAATATATCATTTAGTGATAACTTTGTGAAAAAAAAAATAAAAAAAAATTAAAGTTTGTAATTTTCCCGCAACTTGTGGCAAAATATAAAATATTCCATGGACTCAAAATGCCTCTCAGCAAATAGCTTGGGGTGTCTATTTTCTAAAATGGGGTCATTTGTGGGGGTT
This sequence comes from Lithobates pipiens, assembly GCF_037356315.1. Lineage (NCBI taxonomy): Eukaryota > Metazoa > Chordata > Amphibia > Anura > Ranidae > Lithobates > Lithobates pipiens. The sequence continues at coordinate 328,364,495 of NW_027507903.1, read as the reverse complement.
TTGTGCCATCTTGGCATTTTATGGCCTTCAAAACTGTAATAGGTAGTGAGGAGTGAAGTCAAATATTTACGCCCTTAGAAAACCTGAAGGCGGTTCTTGGCTTTCGGGGCCCCGTACGCGGCTAGGCTCCCAAAAAGTCCCACATATGTGGTATCCCCGTACTCAGGAGAAGCAGCAGAATTTATTTTGGGGTGTCATTTCACATATGCCCATAGCATGTGTGAGCAATATATCATTTAGTGACAACTTTGTGTAAAAAAAAAAATAAAAATTTTTTTTGTCATTATTCAATCGCTTGAGGCAAAAAAATAAAATATTCAATGGGCTCAACATGCCACTTATCAATTTCCTTAGGGTGTCTACTTTCCAAAATGGGGTCATTTGGGGGGGTTTTGTACTGCCCTGCCATTTTAGCACCTCAAGAAATGAGATAGGCAGTCGTAAACTAAAAGCTGCGTAAATTCCAGAAAACGTACCTTAGTTTGTAGATGTGACAACTTTTGCGCAAACCAATAAATATACAATTATTGACTTTTTTTTTACCAAAGACATGTGGCTGAATACATTTTGGCCTAAATGTATGACTAAAATTGAGTTTATTGGATTTTTCTAATAACAAAAAGTAGAAAATATCATTTTTTTTCAAAATTTGCGGTCTTTTTACGTTTATATCGCAAAAAATAAAAATCGCAGAGGCAATCAAATACCATCAAAAGAAAGCTCTATTTGTGGGAAGAAAAGGACGCAAATTTTGTTTGGGTACAACATTGCATGACCGCGCAATTACCAGTTAAAGCAGCGCAGTGCCAAATTGTAAAAAGACCTCTGGTCATTTACCAGCAAAATGGTCCGGTCTGAAGGTGGTTAAGTACAATTTTTGATGCAATGCTTTGCAGCAGGGCTAATTCCTGCAATCAAACAAGAGTATATGGGAGAGGTTGCAGTGTGGTGGCACCAGCACCAGTGCCTAAGGCCCAATTTTTCTGCCCCTGTTTAACAGGGGCATTTAATTACAATGTTTGATGCAATGCTTTGCAGCAGGGCTAATTCCTGCAATAAAACTAGAGTATATGGAAGAGGTTGCAGTGTGGTGGCACCAGCACCAGTGCCTAAGGCCCAATTTCTCTGCCCCTGTTTAACAGGGGCGTTTAAGTACAATTTTTGATGCAATGCTTTGAAGCAGGGCTAATTCCTGCAATACAACTAGAGTATATGGAAGAGGTTGCAGTGTGGTGGCACCAGCACCAGTGCCTAAGGCCCAATTGTTATGCCCCTGTTTAACAGGGGCATTTAATTACAATTTTTGATGCAATGCTTTGCAGCAGGGCTAATTCCTGCAATAAAACTAGAGTATATGGAAGAGGTTGCAGTGTGGTGGCACCAGCACCAGTGCCTAAGGCCCAATTTTTATGCCCCTGTTTAACAGGGGCGTTTAATTACAATTTTTGATGCAATGCTTTGCAGCAGGGCTAATTCCTGCAATAAAACTAGAGTATATGGGAGAGGTTGCAGTGTGGTGGCACCAGCACCAGTGCCTAAGGCCCAATTTTTATGCCCCTGTTTAACAGGGGCGTTTAATTACAATTTTTGATGCAATGCTTTGCAGCAGGGCTAATTCCTGCAATAAAACTAGAGTATATGGGAGAGGTTGCAGTGTGGTGGCACCAGCAGCAGTGCCTAAGGCCAAATTTTTCTGCCCCTGTTTAACAGGTACATGTAATTACAATTCTTGATATAATATTTCACAGGAGGGCCCCTTCCTGTGCCCACCCAGAGTAACGGTGAGGACTTATAGTGTTGTGGCACCAGCACCACAACCACCAAAGGTCAATTTTTCTACCACTGTTCAACAATGGCATGTAATTACAATTCTTGATATAATCGTTCACAGCAGGGCGCTCTAGCGCCCACCAAGAGTCACTTTGAGGGCTTACAATGTTGTGGCAAAACCAACACCTTGTTCCGCCATTTCTGCAGAGCATATAGGGCAGGCCCCTACTTTCAAACATCCAATTTACAAACATCTCCTACTTGCAAACGGAAGGAGACAACAGCAAGTGAGATGAAAAAAGATGGACGACAAAACAAATTTTACAGGGGTGATAACCCTTCCCTATGTTTTCCAAAAAGATTAAAAATAGTTTTTTTGACTGGAGCTACACTTTAAAAATGTACCAGTTGAAAATTACAAACAGATTCAACTTAACACAACAAACCTACACAGTCCCTGTCTTGTTTGCACCGCCTGTATACTGCTGTTCTGAGTATATAGGGCCTGGGGGCCACACGCATTTCCTTATTTTAATATGGGTACAGGGTTCCCCTTAATATGCGTACAAGACCCAAATAGGCTGGTAATGGGCAGGGAGGGCTACCCATGCCATTTTTCTCAATGATTTTCAACCATATTGCAGAAACCAGATATAACATTAAAACCGCAAGCAGTTTTAAATGGTGTTATTTCCGTTTAATGTAATTTTGTGCAGGGACTGTTCTAAACACAGGAAACACGTGGCATTTCACAGGCATACTACAGACACCCCCCAGGCACCAAAATGTTAGGTGTGACTACTGCAAGTCACCTATTCATAAGTTATGTTACCGTTTCCCAATTATTATTAGAGTCTTATCTAAGCAAGGAGACACGGAAAGAAGTTCTCAGTATGTCTGCTCAGACGGTCGCACTCACTCTGAGGTCCTTTATTATCACACAGCTCTTTTTATACACTAAAAAAAGACAGGCGTTAAAAATGTTGAAACAAAACAACTTCTATAAAAGGCAATTTCTAAGTGTCTTCTGCTTTTAGAGCTGATGTGGCAGATGACCCTTACGACATGGTTTCCTCTTATGTGTACGTGACTGCACCCATCCGGCCTTAAGGATGATGTGTCTTTAAAACAACTGAAAACAGACGAGATAAGCATTTAGTGAAACATACTGTCAACCATTTTTATTCTTATACCTTGATCCTCACAATTTCCCCCTTTGACATCACCCTTCCCTCTTACCCTGGGTCCACCTGAACAAGTTCTAGTCGGCCTATGTCCAAAGTACTCTCCCTGACCGCGAGTTGTCAGAGGGGTATACACCCATCCCCCTGGATAGTACCAACATCTAAAATTCAGGAAGAGTGGCTTTTCTGACAGATGGGTGATGTCAAGGAACCAAATCCACCTATCTTATCCAACTTATCAACTTACAAAAGTTCCATCTTTTCTACAGCATTTACCTTGGCTTTCTTGCAAAAGCACATGAGCAGTTTAAAGCACGCATAAAGAAGAAATACAAATAAAAGCACCACTATAATTGTCATCGCTGCCTTCTTAAGCCAAGAGAATAACCCTGAGAAGCTAAAAGTTCCACCAAACGGATCCCAGTCACGGCCAATATTACGGGCCTTCTCCTGTAGATCCTTTACTTCCGTGCGGTGTCGTGCAATGATGTCATAATAGTCGGGTATCTCGATGCTGGTGTTATGTATCCAAGTACAACATTCACAGTCTTCTGTAGCCTCACAGAGTCCTGTTAATGCTGCACTCATACTTTCAATCGCTAACTCATGTAATTCTATTTGTTTTGTGATGGCTCTGGTCTCTAGATTTAACTTAGTAATGTCATCAGAGTTTTTCTCCAAAATATCATTAATTATTCCAGTATAGTTATTTAGTCGCTTCATTAAGTCTATACCCCATCCTGTCCAGGACGGGAACCAAGCCCATGCCATGTCCTGCTCTAAGAATATTTCTCTCTTGCTACGATATCTGAGGGGATATCTGGGGTGTATACTAGCTTCTAGTAGGTGATCACCTCGTTCATCACCCACTACTCCCATTACTGGTACCAAACTTGCGAGGTAGCACCATCCCTGAGCCCTTCTAGGTATCCAGGTATAACACTTATCCCCACAACAGATGTATATATTGTTTCCTAGAGCTACTGATCTTGAACTGATATCATTTCTATAACGAGAGGTGTATCCATAGAGGGATAAGTTGGATACTAACCACCTAACATTATTATCCACAATGTTAGTGAGGAAGTCAGATAATGTCTGGTGTGTGCTGGAATTACTGGGGTAGAAGCTTCCATTTAATACGACAATGGACAAATTAAACTTGCTGTCTTGGCATTCTCTATTTCCTCCCGTTGTGTTCCCTAAGTTGAAACACCAGGCAGGGGGAAAGGCGAGACCATTTGATTTAAACATTACTGTCTTGCTGGTATTTGTTCCAGTTATGTTAATGCTACTGTTAGCAAGGTCAGTATAATTTATAGGAACTGCCATCAGTGGTATGTTTGCTGTACTGGGGTGTAATTTACTGCAAATCCAACATTTCTCATATCCTGACTTCCGAGCATAAGCATATTTAAACTTCAGTAATAACATTTTTTTAGAAAATCCTTCATCCTTGTGAATTTCATTCTGTGAGGTAACCAAACTATTGGTCAGGATTACTGAAACAAAAAGAATAAAAAGATACATGTTGTCATCTGCCAACTGGCTCCTTTTTACAGTGTGAAGCGTGGATCCAGGCTGCTTTACCCTCCAACTTGACCGATGTGGGAGTGGTCAGCAGTACTTGATATGGTCCTTCAAACCGTGGCTCTAAAGCTTTTCTAGTATGTTTCTTTACATAGACCCAATCTCCGGGGCTCAGCGAATGAGTACCTGCTATTGAGTTAGGGTCTGGAAGAGAAGAATACACACTTTTGTGGATCTTAGTTAGATGCTATTGTAATTGTATCACATATGCAGTCAAACTATCACATTGCAATTGCATACTCTGTGGAAAGTATAAACCTAGTCTGGGTGCATTCCCAAAAAGTATTTCATATGGGGATAACCCTGTTTTTCCCGTTGGAGTATACCTTATGGAGAACAAAGCTAAAGGCAGACATTCTGGCCAAGGTTTATTTAACTCTTGCATAGCTTTTTGTATTTTTAACTTTATTGTCCCATTTACTCTTTCTACTGATCCTGAACTCTGTGGGTGGTAAGGGGTGTGGAAACTTTGTTGAACCCCTAACATAGCCATTACATTCTGCATGATTTCTCCTGTAAAGTGTGTTCCCCTATCTGATTCTATGGTTTCAGGAAGACCAAACCTAGGTATTAACTCTGTGATCAGTTTCTTCGCTGTGGCTTTCGCTGTGGCTGACTTCACTGGATAACTTTCTGGCCAGCCTGAAAATAAGCAGATGCACACGAGACAAAATTCAAATGGGCCGCTCTTAGGCATTTGGATATAGTCAATTTGCAGTCTCTGAAAGGGATACTGGGCCCGAACCTGATGTTTACGTGGGGTTTTCACTCTCTGTCCTGGGTTATTTAACAGACAGATTTGGCATGCAGCACAGTAGTTCCTTGCAGTACTACTGAATCCAGGGGCTAGCCATCCTTGGCTTACAATCCTATACATAGAATTGGAGCTGACATGAGTGGGCAAGTGGACAGCCGCTGCCATTGCGGGGTATAGAGAGGCAGGTAGGCATATTCTGCCTCCTTCCCTCCATATATTGTCAAGGCCTGGTGCTGCTCCCATTTTTACCCATCTATCTTTCTCGCTCTCTCCTGCTTGCTCCTGTAGTTTACTCATCTGCTGCCATGTCAGTTCTGGGATGCTCACCTTTACCGTTGCTAAGGTCTCAGGGCTTACTTCCCCTAGAGCTGCTTGTTTTGCAGTTAAATCTGCAAATGCATTTCCTTTTGCCTCAATTGTTTTTGCGCTCGTGTGTGCCGCTATCTTCATAATGGCTACTCTTCTAACTTTTTGAAGATTGTTCAGGACTCTTTTGATTCCTTCACCATGTTTAACAGGTGTGCCTGCTGCTGTAAGGTAACCTCTAGCTTTCCATATGTGGCCATAATCATGTGCAACACCATAAGCATAGGCAGAGTCAGTGTAAATGTTCCCTTCTTGTCCCTCTAAGTGTTCTAAGGCTTTTTCTAAAGCTGTTAGTTCCGCTTCCTGTGCAGACATGTGTGCTGGTAATGACTTTGCCTCAATTACCTGTGTGTCCGTTACCACAGCATAACCTGTGTGATATTTACCTTTGTCATCGGCAAATCTACTACCATCTATGTACAGTGTGTGTTCTGCATTTGCAATGGGTGTGTCTGTGACATGTGGGAACCCCGTGATCTCTTGTTCCATAAGTTGAAAACAATCGTGTTCATCAGATGTTATGTCATGAAATGAAAGTGTGTCAGAATCCTGAGTTTCTTGTGCTGTGCCTTCACCATTACTCCCCCCTGTCAAATCTGTCTGTAAGGGTAGAAGTTGTGCTAAGTTAAAGGAAGTGCATCGCTGGAAGGTAACATTGGGAGGTAGGAGCAAGGTGCATTGCAGACGCAGCTGCCTCGCCATTGATATGTGCTTTGGCTGAACTTGTGACAAGATGGCGTGTATGTCATGTGTGGTATGTACCACTACAGGATTGTCTAAGACAATTTCTGAGGATTTGTCAATGATAATTGACACTGCTGCGACTGCTCGTACACAGGACGGTGATCCTCTAGAGACAGGATCGAGAGCCGCTGAGAAATATGCTACCGGCCTTTGTTTGATGTGTTGTTGTGTCAACACCCCTGTTGCGTGTCCCGTGATTTCAGCAATGTACAAATGAAATGTTTTGGTATAGTCAGGGATCCCGATCGCAGGTGCCAAAATTAGTAACTTTCTTAAGGTGCTAAAAGACTTATGACCTGCTTCTGTGAGTACATAGGGTACTATTTTCAAGCAATCATATAATGGCTGCATCAGAGAACTGGCATGTGGTATCCATTGTCTACAATATGACACTATTCCCAGAAACATACGAAGTTGCTTAAAGTTGCGTGGGACATTCATTTGTCTTATGGCCTGGACTCGTTCTTCAGTGAGGTGTCGAGTACCCTGGGATATACAGTGGCCCAAAAAGACAACCTTTTTCTGGCATACCTGTAACTTAGTTCTATTCACTTTGCACCCTTTTTCAGCCAGGAATTGTAACAATGATAGAGTGGCTTTTAAACAAGTATCGTTATCCGGACAACATAACAATAGGTCATCTACATATTGCAACAATACACAAGTGTCAGGTGGTTGCCATTCCCCCAACACTGTCTGTAGGGCTTGCGAGTATAGAGTTGGCGAATGCGCCATTCCTTGCGGTAGGCGTGTCCAGGTCAACTGGCGGTTTTTGAGACGGAACGCAAACCACGGTTGACATTCCTCCGCCAGGGGTACAGAAAAGAAAGCATTAGCCAAGTCTATAACAGTAAATGAGGAGCTATCTGATGGTACTTCTGAAAGTAAAGTATGCGGGTTTGGTACTAGTGGCGTTATTGGGACCAATATTTTGTTTACCACCCTTAGGTCTTGTACCATTCTATACTTTACTGGGCCATCCCCCAATGTCTTTTTCTTGACCGGATACAATGGGGTATTGGCTGGTGACTGTATTTCTTTTAATGCTCCACTTTTGAGTAGAGCCTCCACTTGTAGTTCTATAGCTGCTTCCTGGGGCGCACTGAGTGGGTACTGTTTCTGCTGGGGGAGAACTGCTCCTGGAATCAGCTGTAGAGTAACCGGGGGTATGGGCAAAAGCCCAACGTCTGCTGGATGTGTTTCCCATAGCCCTTCCGGAAGGCTAGACAGAATTTGATCTATTTCCGGCGAGGGTGTATTGGACAGTTCTGGTTCTACTTCCAAACATTGTATTTTTTTTTTTTTTCAAAATAATTTTTATTGAGTTTTAAAATCATACAAATGTAAGTAGAACAGAAGTCAAATGCTTAAGTACAGAACAGTCAGCAAGATGACATCTTAAAGTACACATTGTACTTATTTTTTTTTTCCGAATAACAATACATGTCTAATAAACATAATACAAGTAGATAACCAAAACCCCGAATGGGGGCAAATTCTTTGTGAGAAACCAATTGCTGATCTCAAGTCTTATCAAAAGGGAGGCCGATTACACTATATTAAACGCTTGTTGCGAAAGTGGAAATCTAATCAGTTTCTGAGATATTGGTTACCATTGCATGAGGGATGGCTTGTGTAACAGCTGGAAATACAGATCATAGGGAGAGAAAGTCATATGGATGCAAAATTAAAGTCATATTGAAGTAATCGTTGGGGGTCAGGGGATGAGAGGGGGGGGGGTGGTTAAGAGGGTAGGAAGAAGGCTGAGGGGAGGAGGGAGGGAGGGGAGGGGGTGGGGAAGGAGGAGGGGTAAGGAGGGATAGACGGGGATGGAAAGGAAGGAAGAGGGTATAGAATAAAGATACGAATAGGAAGAAAAGTGGAAAACGAAGAGTAGAGGGGGGGTGGAAAGTAAGGAGAGAAGATGAGCTGAGTGAGGGGGAGATCTCTGGTCCCTCCCCGCTGATGGGCAGGGGAATGATAAAACCTAATCAAGGAGTACGGGTGAAAGAATTTGAAGAAAAGCGTCCCATTAGGAAGTCATAAGGGACGTATATTCCTGCGTGGTCTGAAAATGTGACCAGCAGGCCCACTTCGTGTTAAATTTAGAGGGGGTATCGTGAGAAGCTGCAATTAGCTTCTCCATGTCAGCTACCTTTTGGATTCTGGAAAACCAATCTTTGATGGTAGGAACTCGGGAGGATTGCCAGTGAATGGGTATGCATTGTTTTGCCGCATTTATTAAATGCATTCCAAGAGATTTGTGATAGGTGGAATGTGGCAAGCTGGAATGATGCAGGAGGAACAGTGCAGGATGAAATTCCAGCGTGTAAGAAGAAATTTGCTCAGTAAGACGGTGTACTTCCTTCCAAAAGGTTTGGATCAGAGGGCAGGACCACCATATGTGTAAGAGGGTTCCCTTCTCTTGGGAACATCTCCAGCAGGACTCAGGGGTAGTAGGTTTATACTTATGTATAATTTCTGGAGTGTAGTACCATCTAGATTGAATCTTGAAGCCATTCTCTTGGGTGTTTACATTGGAGGACCCCTTGTGGATGTTAGCAAATATTCGTTCCCACTGATCTTCCGACAGTGAGATAGATAAGTCTCTCTCCCATTTAGAACAAATGGGAGTATCATTCGCTTTAAGTTTCGTAAAGAGTAGAGTGTGTATGTGTGAAATAAGACGCGATTGGGGAGCAGTTTGGATACATAGTTGCTCAAAAGGGGAGAGTGGACGGGAGCAACAGTGGTCTCTATCTATACTCTGTAGGTATGAGGCAGACAGAAAATACTGCCACTGGGGAATGGGAACCTCTCCGTTCCCGAGCACAAGCTGAGTTCTGTGTAGGAGTTTACCCTTGTAAAAAAATTGATGTGCTCTGACTTGGTTCATGGGCCAGCAGTCTACTAGAAAATCAGTTCTCTTTCCCGGCGGGAAATCAGGGTTAAATTTCAAGGGGGTTAGGGGGCCTGGAGCAGAGGAGATATTCAATTTTTTGCAAGTTTGGTGGAAGCAACTCAGAGTCGGGCCTATAAGAGGGTGTTGTATCAAGCTGGGGGGGACACGGTTTAGGGGGATCCATGGTATAGGGGCAAGGGGGACATCTGAGAAAGAAGCTTCTAGCGAGACCCAATCTTTATTTGCTATGTGTACATTCCAATCCACTATCCTCGTCAAGTGAGTTGCGATATAGTATCTATGTAAGTTCGGAAGGCCTATACCCCCTAAATTTTTGGGGCGCGAAAGCAATGCATAACTGAGTCTGTGCCTACGCTTGCTCCATAGAAATTGTGAGCAGAGTCGCCTATATTTATCAAAAAAGGACATAGGAATGTGGATGGGAATCGTCTGCAATAAGTAGAGCATGCGTGGAAGAGCGTTCATTTTCAAGATTGCTGCCCTGCCAAACCAAGTAAATGTTGGTTTATCCCAGGCCTTGAGGTCTTTTGTCAGTTGATTTAAAAGGGGAAGAAAGTTAGTAGCGAATAGTTCCGACAAAACTATAGGAATCTGAATGCCTAAGTATGTGATCGAGTCTTTCTTCCAGACAAAGGGAAAATTCTCTTTACATTGGTCTACCACCGATTGGGGCAATGAAATGTTGAGGGCAAAAGATTTTGCCAAGTTGATTTTAAGGTTTGACAAAACTTGAAACTGTTTGAATTCTGAGAGCACCACTGGTAAGGTAATCAACGGGTTAGAGAGAAAAAGCAGAATATCATCCGCGAAAGCCGCGTACTTATATTCTTTTAATGGGGACCTAATGCCCTGAATGTCAGGGTTGGCAGAGATTTTACGGAGCAAGGGTTCAAGGGTGAGGACAAATAGAATGGGTGACAGGGGACAGCCCTGCCTCGTCCCGTTACAGATGGGAAAGGCGTTCGACAGAGTGTAATTGGCTCTAACTTTGGCAACCGGGTTATCATACAATGCCATGATTAAGTCTATTAAACGGGGTCCCAGACCAATCGCCTGTAACACCGCCTTCATGTATGTCCAGGACACTCTGTCGAACGCCTTCTCTGCATCTAAGGAAAGAAAAAAGCCTTTCTGATTGGAACTCGTAATGAGATGGTGGAGGTTAATAGCTTTAATTGTGTTGTCCCTGGCTTCTCTTCCAGGGACAAAACCTGATTGATCTTGGGAGACTAAAGAAGGGAGGAAAGGGAGCAATCGATTGGCTATAATTTTAGAGAAAATTTTGATGTCCGAATTTAAAAGGGAGATGGGCCTATAGTTACTAGGTTGGGATGGGTCTTTGCCTTCCTTCGGTATGACAGCTATGTGTGCTTCCAGCATCTCTCGGGAGAGAGGGGAGGATGGGGAGAGGGAATTGAAAGCTGCAAGAAAGGGCTTCCTCAACGAGTCGGAGAATGTTTTATAGTAGACTGCTGGCAGACCATCTGGGCCCGGGCTTTTCCCGGGTTTCAAGCTCTTAATTGCAAAGTTCCACTCTGCTGGGGATAGCGGAGATTCAAGGCTCTGCGAAGCTTCAGAAGAAAGTCTGTCAGGGGCATATTAGGAAAGGAAGGAGGATATCGCTTCACCTTGAAGTGCTAGACCTTCCGAGGTTGAACCCGGGTTCTGAAGGTTATAGAGGGAGGAATAATAGTTTTCAAACTCCTTAGCGATATCCCTGTTTTGGGTAATCAAGTCTCCCGTAGGGGAGCGCAGATGGTGTATGACATTGTTATTGCGTCGTTTACGTAGTGCTTGGGCAAGGAAGCGACCACACTTATTGCCGTGTTCATAAAACATCTTTTGAGATAAAATGTAATTTTTCTTAACTTTAAGGTTTAGGGTTTCATTTATCAGGGCTCTCGTGTTTGTTAAGTCATCTAAAGTATGTTGGGCTAATGTTCGTTTATGACTGGCTTCAAGATTCCTCAATTTGGAGAATAGAGCAAGGAGTTCGGCCCTACGGGCTTGTCTAAAGGATGCTGAGATTGCAATCATTTTACCTCTAATGACACATTTATGGGCCTCCCATTGAGTCAATTTAGATGTGTCCGGTGTGTCGTTGTCCTTGAAATAGTCTGTAAGACATTTCCTCAAATCTCCCTCGACAGATATATCTGTTAAGAGAGTCGGGTCTAGTTTCCAAATAAAAGTCCGGTCGTTTGTCTCAGGTAACGTAAGTGTCAAGGAAATAGGATGATGGTCAGAAATTGTCATTGGTTCGATTGTCGAAGTCGTGAGTAACGACAAGTCCTGCTGCGATAGAAAAAGGTAATCTATGCGGGAATATTTGTTGTGGGGGGCAGAAAAATAGGTAAAGTCTTTGTCCTTGGGGTGCATGATGCGCCAGGTGTCGTGTACATTCAGGTCCCGAAGGCAGAGCTTGATTTGTTTAAGTGCGCTATACGAAAGGTGTGACTTTCCCGAGGAGGTGTCTAGTAACGGGTCTAAGGGTAGGTTAAAGTCGCCCCCCAATATCAGGATTCCCTCTTGGAAGGATAGCAACCGTCTAACCACAGCTCTTAAAAAGGGTACTTGAAGCGAATTAGGGCAATATATATTCGCCAGGGTGACGGGTCTGTTTTTGTGTGTCCCTTTCAAAAAGACAAACCTCCCTTGTTCGTCCAATAGGGAGTCAGTAATTGAGATTGACGAATTCTTGGAGAGCAAAATAGAAACCCCCTTAGATTTGGTTAAAGGAGAGGTGGCGTGGAAGCCCAAAGGATAGTATGTGTTAGATAATTTTGGCACATGTTTCGCACAAAAGTGGGTCTCCTGAAGAAAAATTACTTCAGCTTTGGTTTGTCTCGCGTAAGAAAGTACGCGAGATCGTTTTTCAGGGATATTCAGACCCCGGGCATTCAAGGACAAAATTTTTAGCGTAAGGGGGATCGGATTGGGTTGGGGGCGTGACATAGTAGCCGAATGGTGGAACTTACCTTAGACGTGGAACTGACAGCGGGAAAGGGCCAGAGATCCGGAGAAGGAGAGGGGAAGGGGGGAAAGAGAGGCAGAGAGGGCACAGAGACAAAAAGGTGAGGCAAGGAGGGGTGCTCCGCAAGAGATCGCAGAGATTGCACCGGTTGACGGGTATGACCCGCACACCAACGTCAGGCAACAGATGTAACCGGACAAGGTCGGGAGAACTTCTAGAGTTACCCGCTTGGGAGACAGAAGTCTGGATACGGACCGAGAGAGGAGTCACAGGTCCTGCCGAGGCTTCTGTAGCAAAGGGGAGTTAGGGGGAGGAGCAGCAAGGGCAAGGCCCAGAAGGGTACGAGGAGCCCCCCCGGATCCGCCCGTCATGTATTCTAATTCACTCATGGTGAGGCGAGCATAACATTTAGAGGGTATGCTAGCGGTTCCCCAGGGTGAATATGGTAGAAGATTATATAGTCAATATCCAAATAACCAGGGTTAGTTAGACAATAGGTAGAGACAAACCTACAGTGAGTAGCGTAAGGTGTAGGGTTATTCCAGAAGGTGTCTGGGAGTATGCAGAAAGAGAGAGAGGAAGAGAGCAGAGCGATGAGGCAGTGGGGATAAGGAAGGAGATTCTACAGTTAAACCGTGTAATGAATATGAACAGCCAAAAGCAGGGATTAATGAACATAACACAGTCATTGAGAACTTTTACTGTAGCAAACATGGTATCTGAACCCAGTTTGGGAGGCTACATCCCATCCGATAAGCCTGGGTAAGAAAGAGAACAATAAATATCACTTACATAACCAAAATGAACACACTAGCTGCGGAAACACAAGGCACTACAAGAAGGAAGGTTAGTGGGGGAAGACCCCCACCAAGGGGGTAGGGTGAGGGCAAACAGATTTTAATTTTAAAGCAGCTACAATTCCCCTGTACATTGACCCACACCCAAGGAGGTATCGTCGGAGCAGGAGAGGCCACGCCCGGGACTGCGACTAGTGGAGTAGCAAAAGATCCACATACCTATTCAGCTCTTTAGGTATGAGTAGCGATGCATTGAACGCCGGGACCGTCAGAGAAAATGCTGGTTTCGGCATGCGGATCAGGCGCTTACCGAACAGGGGTTGTGGGAGAAGGCTGTTACCCGAACGTGGCATCTCCTGGGCCAACCACGCCCTAAAAAATATAAGGATAGCGGAGCAATGGTCCCTAAAGCAGAGAAATGTTAGTCATTGGGAATATCTGAATCCTAAAAGGAGACAACGATTCCCCTTATCCTAAGGTACAGTATCTCTCTATAGGACAGCACTGAACATGTTAGCAGTAGAAAACAAGAAGAGAAAAAGGAGAAAGAAAGGTGGATGAGAGCGAAGAGGGGGGAGGGGGGGCAGGGAGGCGAGCAGGAAAGTAGAGAAAAGAGATTATAGAGTAGTAAAGTGGATTGAGGTGGTTGGATAGCAACTTAGAACAGTATGCATAATAAAAAGGAATAATGAGCCTAATTTACACTGCATCTAAAGAAAACCAATAAGAGTCAGTCCCATGGAGCAAGGATAAGTTCCGTGCAGTACTTCGGTATGCTGGGGAGTCCAAGTTGATGACCTGCAGTGATCCTGATGTCTATGCTTAAAAAGTCCAGTGGAAAAGTGTTAACTGTGCTGTATTACCTTCGCATGAGGCTGTGGTGAGCGCACCTCATTGAAAATATGGAGGGCAGAGGAGCAGTGAGGGGGGGGGGAGAACTGGCATAGCATGGGAAGCACAGTACCTGAGACTTAAAATGAGGGGGCTGGGATAAGGGGCGAAATGGGAGCAAAATAGGGTCCAGGGTCAAAGTAATTGAAGGCAGACTGGGCACGAAATGGCAGATCCTGAGCAAAGCAGGGTAGGTCTCAATACGTGGGGCAATGCACAGAGAAAAAACAGTGAAAGTCAAAGTCAAAAACAATGGAGTAGAAAAAGAGAGAAAAAAAAAGAAGAAAAAAAAGAGAAAAAAAAAAAAGGGGCAGAAAAACAAAAAGCCATAAATAGTACCTTAACGTCGGATGGGAGTAGTATGCAAAAAAGGAGCGTGTATATTAATGGATCCTGGCCCTGCGATGAGCTGGAGAGGCTGAGGGACTTCCATTTCTTGGAGCTCCGGCATCACGCGAAGGTGAACGAGGAGGAAGAGGGTGAGGACGGCGGCGACCTAGGTTGAAACTTCCCGCTTCTGCTATGCCGTCCATGGAGAACGACCGGGTAAGCGTGGAAAGGCGAAAGTCACTATACCAGTCCGGCAAATCCACGGGCGGTATATCCAGGGTGAAAAAGAAGTGGTCTAGGTCTTCTGGCACTCTGAGGATTGCTGTTTTACCGTGGTGGGTTGCCGTCAGGCCAAATGGGAACTTCCATCGGTATACTATTGACCTGGCTCTCAAGGCTTCTAGGAGGGGGCGAAGTTCCCTTCTCCTTTGTAGAGTGATCCCGGACAGGTCCTGATAGATTTTAATGGTAGCTCCTTGAATCATGACTCGATCATGTGTTCTGGCAGCATGGAGGATTTGCTCTTTGAGGTGAAACTCCATGAGGCAGCATACCACGTCTCGAGGGGGATCCGTCTCTCTCCCTCTTGGGCGCAAAGCTCTGTGGATGCGTTCGAAATTGATTTGGGTGTCAGGAGGGCGATCCAAAATGTCGTTAAACAGCATGGCAACAGTCTGGGACAGTTGGGAGGGCTCGATGGTCTCAGGTATGCCTCTCACTCTGAGGTTACGGCGTCGTCCGCGGTTGTCTAAGTCCTCCAAATGCCTGTTAATATCTCGTAGGTGAACAGCGTGGGACTCTGTTATGTGTTGCACATGGCACAGAGCGGTGTCCTGTCTCGATTGAGTCGCCTCCACTTCCTCAACTCTCAGTGTCATGGCGTGTATATCAGCTCTCATATCCGAAATCGCCGCCATAAGCGTGGTCTTTATATCCGCTGCCACGCTGCGGAGGTCGTCTATACTCACCGCCGCAGCCTGGCTCGGAGGTCGGTCTGTCTTGGGGCTAGCGGCGGGCAGTGCCTCTGGTCTGTTGGGGCTGGCGCTGGCGCTTGGGGATCTGCCGCCGCGCGCTTCTGCTTGGGAGGCCTGCATCCTACCTGAGGGCCGCGCACGGAATATGTCCGGAATTGGACGGGCGGAGAGGTCGTCGGATCCCCTGGGCGATCTGGACCGGGTGGCAGAGGTATCCCTGGGTGTCCTCACCATGACAGGAGTACAGCAGAGGGCTAAAAGGCTGAAGTTGCTTGCCTCGAGGACGGAGCTCCAGGTTTAAGCGTCCATCTCGGATCGAATCCAGGCCACGCCCTCAAACATTGTATTTTATTACAGATTTCTATACCCTCTGGGTCATCTCCTATTGCTAAGGTGACCATACCATCTGGATGATAAGTAATGTTTGCTCCTATTTTCTGAAGAATATCTGCTCCTAATAAATTAGTAGGGGCTCCTCTGGAAATCAAAAAGCGTGACAAAAACATGTGATTCCCTATTTTTACTTTTAAAGGTTTAGTCAGTGGGGCATCGGACAAAAGACCGTCATAACCACTTATGGGTATGGTGTCACGGGATGTCATGTGTGGAGGGACTACTGAATCAGATAATAAGCTGCGTGATGCTCCTGTGTCAACTAAACAAGGAATATGTTTACCTTCCACCTTCATCAACATGTGGAGCATTTTATTCTCTGATTCAGCTAGGACTGGGGCAAGTCAAGCGGTCGGATCGTCCCTATCGTTGGTACGCCTCTGTCTGTAGTCCCTCGTGTCTCTGTCCGTGTTTCCTTCCTGTTCGTCTTTTATTCTTTTCCTACAGTCTCTTTTTATATGTCCCACCTTGTTGCAGTAATAACAGGTAAGAGGTTTACGGGAGGAATTCCCTCCTTCATTGACCCGGGCAACAGTGTTAACTCCCGGTGTCCTTCTGGGTTTAGCTTCTGCTAAATCAGCCTCTATGCCTTGTGCTTTCTGCAACAATGTTCCTCTGTCCCGTATGGCTCTCCATTCGGGAGTACATGCCTTCAGTTTGTCACCTATTTGGGGTACTAGTCCTTCCATAAACTGTCGATTGAAAGCCCTAATGGTGACGGGTAAGGCTAAATCTAGACCTTCGTCAGCCATCATGCTTTCCATGTTGAGGTAAAATTCTGTAACAGTCTGACCTGGGGCCTGTTTTATGGGCGCTGTCGAACCCCTTTCCTGCTGTTTCCTTTGGCAAAATTCTCGTAACTGATTAATAAACAGGAGTCTAGAGTCTATATGACGGGGGTGTACTCCTGGTGGATTTGTCGCTGGATCCCCTTGTGGTCTATGTGGAGCAATTTCATTCATAAATTGATTAAACATCGTTAGTGTCATTTTATGTCTACACAAATCTTCCCCATCTTGCCAAGTTGCTTCATGTGTGTCTAGTAATTGTGTCACGAATCTACAGAATGCGGCAGGTTTTGCTACGGGATCAGGAGCATTCTGTATTAATGCCATAAGAGTGTCAGCCGACCAAGGTGCCCATGTCCTCAGAACGACTTGTTGAGTCACTGTAGGTGGCTGTCCTGCTTGACCCGCATTTGGATTATTTACTTGTATTACCCTAGTCCGACTGTGGACTGGAGCTACGGACTCTGGTCTTTGAGCTCCGCAATGTACACATTCCTGTGCCCAGTCTGTATTCTGGGTACCGCATACTCGGCATACCCATCCTCTTCCTCTTAAGGAAGGATAAAGTTTTGGTCTTTCGCTACCTGGTGTGGTAGTGGTATAAGGAGGTGGAGTACCTTCCGTTTTTACTCCATCCTCGGGAGCAGAAGGGAGACTCTTGCGTCGGACCTTCATGTCCCATCCACCCTGTTCATGACAATACTTCCATCCCTCCTCTTTAGCCCTGTTGGAAACCTTAATTAAACATTGTATTTGTGATACCCATCTGTTCTGCAGGACCTCTCCCTGTCTGTCTCTCTTTATATTCTCCCAACCTTCTACACTTAGCCCATTTTCTCCATCCATTCCAAATTTCTTGAGAACCCTATTCGTGCCCTGTGCCTTGTCCTTCCCATACAACATTGTAATTATGTCTTTAACAGCATAACATTTCTGAGATTCCTCCTGGGGTTTACCATGTGTCTGGCCCATTTTGACAGTCCTGCCTAGGTGGCGTTTGGATCACTTACTAAGTGTCTCGTTGCCTTCTCCTCCTAGGGTGCCAAAATACTAAAACTTTGTCTGGGGTACTTATTCTGAAACCGAACTACTTTTACACCCCAACCAGATAAATGCGACTACTAATACAACAGAAACAATAATCACAATCATCACTTGTAGGTGGCCAAACACATATGACTAGATCTCCGGGACTTTGTGGAGACCTTATTCCCTTCCCTTTAACATGGAATTTCTCAGCAATCGTTTCTTATTCCTGCTTTATTGAGGCAGTCAGGACTTATACTTTCAACCCGTTTTTAGGCTCATGAATCAAAAAGCGTATATCAAACTTAAGTGTCGGACCTCCAAGTACTCTTACGAGTTAAGGGCGCATTCCGTTACCCATTGGGATGATATATGTTTCAATTCACACCATACAAACAGGGCTTATCTCAGTCACAACAGACAGATGACAAGGAGACAGACAAGAAACAACGGTAACATAAGTCAAATATTAAATTCAAGACTCGCTTACTACAGAGGTTGGTTTTACCTGAAGAACAATACAGACAGATCGGGTGGGCACAAATCTAAGAAGCACAGAGTTTATAAGAAAATAAAGCTTTTCTTACCTGCGCAGGTTTTGTCTGTGGTTCCTGATGTGCCCGACCTCTTCGTTCCGTCCTTATGTTCGTTCGCCTCTTGTAGTTTCTTTAGCGAAGTCCCTGTTTGGGCGCCAAAAATGTTAGGTGTGACTACTGCAAGTCACCTATTCATAAGTTATGTTACCGTTTCCCAATTATTATTAGAGTCTTATCTAAGCAAGGAGACACGGAAAGAAGTTCTCAGTATGTCTGCTCAGACGGTCGCACTCACTCTGAGGTCCTTTATTATCACACAGCTCTTTTTATACACTAAAAAAAGACAGGCGTTAAAAATGTTGAAACAAAACAACTTCTATAAAAGGCAATTTCTAAGTGTCTTCTGCTTTTAGAGCTGATGTGGCAGATGACCCTTACGACATGGTTTCCTCTTATGTGTACGTGACTGCACCCATCCGGCCTTAAGGATGATGTGTCTTTAAAACAACTGAAAACAGACGAGATAAGCATTTAGTGAAACATACTGTCAACCATTTTTATTCTTATACCTTGATCCTCACAATATTTAAGGGAATATTTCACTTTTTTTTTTCACTTTAATCGTCATAAAAATCAGTGCTCCCGCCAAAATGGCCATTTTTAAAAACATTTTAGGCATTGACCCATGTCCCCTGGGGCAGGAGCCAGGTCCCCAAACCCTTTTTAGGACAGTATCTTGCATATTAGCCATTAAAATTAGCACTTTTAATTTCGAACGTTCGAGTCCCATAGACTTCAATGGGGTTCTAAAGTTCGTTCGAATTTGGGGTCCGTTCGAAAGTTCTGGTGCGAACCGAACCGGGGGGTGTTCGGCTCATCCCTACTGTTCAGTAAGCTTTTCTGGCTGACTAAACATGATGGTGTGAAGTTTACTACTGAGGAGAAACAGGAAGTGAGAAATTCAGACAGAGAAAAAAAACATTTAGAAGGGAAAACAAAGGAAAACGTAAGCGAACCAACAATGCACTAGCTTAAAGGAACCTATTTAGAAAATAAAAAACAAAGCTTTACAACCCCTTTAAGTATTTTGTTCTGTAGCTTGGGAATGTTTTTGGCTAAGGGTCAGAGTACCGATGACTCTATTTTAATGTTGTGGGTTGAGGGGTATTGTCTAATTTTATATACCTTTTTGAAATTTTGATACTAATAAAGTTGTCTTTTCATTAAAGCCACGTGTGCCTTTATAGGCAGCATCTTTTTTCAAGACGAGTTTTCTTTTTGGTCCTAGTAATCTAGTGTTTAGTTCAGCTGTGAGGACCACACTAGTACTTACTGAGTGAGCCATGTATTGACATACATTTTTAAATACTCATTTAGGGCTCATTTACACTTGCTTCGGTTTCAACACACATTAATGGCTAGTTTACACTTGTCTCAAAACATGGCTTTAGACAGGTTTGTTAAAGCTCTCTGAACGTTAGTCAAAGCTATTGTAACTAAATAAAATGGTTAGCTAACAGTCCTGTTTACACCTTGCTTTGGCTTTGCTTTGCTTCAGCTTCGCTTCAAAAATTATACCCCATGTAGCTCTAGTGGTGCTTCAAAGTGTCTTCAAAGCCTCCATAGAAGTCTATGGCAAAGCTTGCTTGAAGCCCCACTGTTACAGGACAGGAAGTGAGAAAAATCTCCTCAATGGGGAGACACAGAGCAGTAAATATTTGACAGAGATTGTAAAACTTTCAAATTCAGGCCAAACAAAAAAAAAATAGTTAGTGTTTTACTTTAAATGGCAAAGCATCTTTTAATTTTACATTTATTTTACTAAACTCTGTGTAATGCTCATTTATAAAAATTATAAGCATCATATACCTGCATTGCAGTATATACAATGTAACTAGTATTGCTCTGACAGTAGATTGTTTTTAACAGTCCATTGCTATGTTTCATGCCATATGAATTATGGGAATATTCTTTAACTGATAGAATGAAAATTAATGATTCAAGACTTCCCAGTTTTCTACAAGTTTATTCCAGGAGGTGCATGACTGTGTTGTGTTTATTAACCAACTTTATCAAAATCAACAATCATAATTCACAGCAGCATGGCTCTGCATGGGCTCATTGGTCAACAATACGCTCAAGATACATTAGCCTGATAAATGACGTCTAAGTGGCTTGCTGCTAAACAAGGAAGACAGTAATATCGATAACAATAAATAATGGTCTTCACATACTATTTCTCACTGTTAGATTGTGCTGTTTAATAATTATAGGATATAGTCATTAAAACACAAGTTCACCTTTATAATATTTGGCCATATAATATATTAGCTGTTGGGGTAATGATTTGTATTCATATTTAGAGCTTTTGAAATGAATCTGTGTGGACTGGAAATGCTATCATTTGTATGATTTGACTGTCTCAGCCCTCTTTATTTACATAGTTAGTCTGGTTGAAAAAAGACACAAGTCTATCTAGTTCAACCAGTAAAAGTGAAAAAAATATACAAACCTATATACACAATCCTATACCCACAGTTGATCCAGAGGAAGGCAAAAAACTCCAGCAAAGCATGATCCAATTTGCTCCAGCAAGGGAAAAAATTCCTTCCTGATCCCCAAGAGACAATCAAATATTCCCTGGATTAACGTTAACTATAAATGCTAGTATATAGTTATATTATGTACATTTAGAACGCACTCTACTGAGCTGGACAGAACCAGCTCTTGAAGGAGCCTATTCCACATTTGCCTAGCTCCTTACTGTTAAGAAGCCTTTCCGTATTTGGAGATTAACCACTTGCCGACCAGCGCACCCCAATTTACATCTGCAGAATGCCACTGGCAGGCAATAGGATGTACAGGTATGTCCCCTTTAAGATGCGGTGTTGCAAGCGTGCCGACTGTGGTCTCCATAACCATGGGTCCCGTGGACTCGTGTCACAGAGAGGAAGAACGGGGAGATGCTTTTGTAAACAAAGCATTTCCCTGTTCTGCCTAGTGACAGGACAGTGATCACAGCTCTCTGTCATCAAGAGCAGTGATCACTTTCCTGTGTATTGAAGCCCAGCCCCCTCACAGTTAGAATCACTCCCTAGGACACACTTAACCCCTTCACTGCCCCTAGTGGTTAACCCCTTCACTGCCAGTGTCATTTACACAGTTTTCAGTGCATTTTTATAGCATTGATCGCTGTATAAATGACAATGGTCCCAAAATAGTGTCAAAAATGTCCGATGTGTCTGCCATAATGTCGCAGTCCTGATAAAAATCGCAGATCGCCGCCTTTACTAATAAAAAAATTTGCCATAAATCTATCCCCTATTTTGTAGACACTATAACTTTTGTGCAAACCAATCAATATACACTTATTGCGTTTTTTTTTTTTTTTTTACCAAAAATATGTAGAAGAATACATATTGGCCTAAACTGAGGAAAAACAACATTTATATATTTTTGGGGGATATTTATTATAGAAAAAGTAAAAAATAATGCATTTTTTTCAAAATTGGCACTATTCTTTTGTTTATAGTGCAAAAAATAAAAACCACAGAGGCAATCAAATACCACCAAAAGAACGCTTTATTTGTAGGAAAAAAAAGACGTACATTTTGCTTGGGTACAATTGTCAGTTAAAGCGACGCAGTGCCAAATCGCAAAAATTGCTCTGATCAGGGAGGGGTAAATTCTTCCGGGGCTGACTCAACACCAAGTTCACTATATGACCACTTATGTATTTATACATGTTGATCATATCCCTCCTTAATCTCCTCTTCTCAAGAGAGAATAAATTCAGTGACTCAAATGTGAGCTCCTCCATGTCTCCTATGAGTTTGGTTGCCCTTCTCTGCACTTTCTCCAGTTCCCCAATATCCTTTTTGTAAATTGATGCCCAAAACTGAACTGCATTTTCCAGATAGGGTCTTACTAATGATTTGTACGGGGGAAAATTATGTCTCGCAGTCCATACCTTTTTGAATACAAGAAAGGATTTTGTTCGCTTTGGAAACCACAGCTTGGCATTGCATGTCATTATTAATCTTATGATCTACCAGAACAGCCAGATCCTTCACCACCATTAATTTCCCCAGTTGTACCCCCCCAGTATGTATGATGCATGCATATTCTTAACCCCCAAGTGCATAACTTTACATTTATTAAACTTCTTTTGCCACATAGTTGCCAATTAAACAGAGCATTGAGGTTGGCTTGTAATTGGAGACATCCTGTAAGGATGTTATTCCACTACATAGCTTGGTGTCATCTGCAAAGACTGAAATTGTACTTCTAATCCCAGACCCTATACCATTTTTAAATATTTAAACCTCTTCCCACCAAGCCTATAGACAATTGATGACTGGACAGTGGCTTTTCCATCCTGACTGGACATCATATCATGTCCTGTTAGGAAGTACCTATCGCGCGACCGTGGGACAGTGTGGTATGTCACCGACCGTGTCCAAGAGACACAGCCGATGACTGATCAGAGTACTGGATTGTTGTCTGTACCATGTGACCGCCATGACCAATCACAGCAAGTCACATGACACTTGTACACAATAGATGGCTTCCTTTCATGCCATCCACTGTGTACAATTGTGTTGCTAGCTGTGATTGCTCAATTTAATACACGGTACAAACAGCTCCAATCACAGCCCACCTGTTCCATGTGATTAGCTTTGACCAATCACAACTAATCACAACAAAACAAACTGATTCCTTTTCATTAGGCAAAATGCATGCTTATAGCAATGTAATTCACAAGCAAACATAATGTTTAAAAAAAATGTAAATAAATCTGAATCACTTCCCCAGAGTAGTACAATGTTACTATGGTAACATTATATTGCTTTAGTCACAGTGTGTTAAAAAAAATGAAAAAAAATCTAATAATGCAATTAAAAATACATTTATAGGGGGTTATTTACTAAAGGAAAATCGACTTTGCACTGCAAGTGCACTAGGAAGTGCAGTCGCTGTAGATCCGAGGGGGGCATTTTATCTTGCACATGATTGGATGATAAAATCAGCAGAGCTCCACTCATTTCAGATCTACCCCTCAGATTTAGAGCGACTGCACTTCCAAGTACACTTGCAGTGCAAAGTGGAGTTGCCTTTCGTAAATAACCCCCACATTGTATAATTTTTTCTAGAGTGCAGCTTTAAAGTGAAATTTCAGGCAAATACATATTTTCAGACATACAGTAGGTCAAAGAAGTTACTCATAATGATGATTTTCATAGGTAAAGTATGTATTGCTATTGATTACTGTACAAATCATAGCTTCTTTGATGGCGAATACTACACACAGAACTTTTTTTCCAGTGCTGCGGCTGAGAGTTCTGGCGCTCATACAGTGAAGGATCCTGTTGTTCATCCACCCCCTCCTCAATCCTTGTCCATTCACAAAACATGTATATTATGCTCATACAACACAAGCCATTCTTTGAATAGACAAGGGAAAAATAGGGGATGGGTAAAAAAAAAGGCTCTCCCCTTGCCTATTCACAGAAAGTTTTGTAGTCTGTAAACTGAATTCAAAGCGTATTGTGAATAGACAAAGGGAGAGGAAAGGGAAGGTAAATGACAAGATCCCTTCATTGTATAAGAACTGGAACTCTGAGAACTGGAACACCAGAAGAAAAGCACAGTTTGCAGCATCCTTGAATTCCAGTGAGTTTCAGCACCCCAGATCTCTACACTCTTGTTTCTCTATGAGTCCAGCACCTCACTGCTGCATGATACTCCTGCACCCCCACCAATTCTGTGACTCTGCTTTCCTAGATATTTTCCTCTATTGCTGTTGCCTGCATGGGTGCGCTCTGAGCACACCATCATTAACCACTTGCCGCCCTCCCACGGTCAAATGACAGCAGGATGGTGCGGCTCTTGTTCTGGGTGGACAGGAGAGCACAGCACGGCAATCACGATCTCTGTAAAGAGCCGGTCACATGTAAACAAGGAAGTGCCGGTAATTGGCTTTCCTCGCTTCACACTGACAGAGTGTGTGGTGAGGAGAGCTGATCAGCAACATTTCCTCGCAGGGGACAGTGCCCTGATTACATTAGAGTGCCACCAGTGCCAGCATCCCATGCTAACCAGTGGCAGCAATCAATGCCCACCAGCACCCACCAGTGCCAACAGTCAGTGCCCACTAAAACCAGAAATCAGTGCCCATTAGTGATGCCAGTCAAGGCTGGCTTTCAGTGTCTCCTATCAGTGAAGCCCATCAATGCCCATCAATTCCACCCATTAATGCCCATCAGTTCCCATTAGTGCCACCCATCAGTGCCGCTTATCCTATCAGTGCCACCCATCAGTGCTGCCTATCAGTGCTCATCAGTGCCCATAAGTGCAGAATATTAGTGCCTCTTCATCAGTGCCCATAAGTGCCGCCTCATCTGTGCCCATAAGTGCCACCTCATCAGTGCCCATTAGTACAGCCTATTAGTGCCCATCAGTGCCGCCTCATCAGCGCACATCAGTGAAGGAGAAAAATTACTTATTTACAAAATTTACTGACAGAAACAAAGAAAAACTTTTTTTTTTCAAAATTTTCGGCCTTCTTTTTTTTTTAGGAAAAAAAAAATCCCAGCAGTGATTAAATACCCCAAAAGAAAGCTCTATTTGTGTGAATGAAAATGATAAACATTTCACATGGTTACAGTGTTGTATGACCGCGCAATTGTCATTCAAAATGTCACACACGCTGAAAGCTGAAAAATGGTTTGAGCGGGAAGGGGGTGAAAGTGCCTGGTAGATCAGTGGTTAAGAGCGCAGGCTGCATGGAGGGTCCACCATGCACAGCCATAGGTGACACTTGTGCTATTTGCAAAAATAACAGTTTTCCCGGAAGGCCACTTTAAAGATGTTATATTATGTAATGTTTTTGAAATGCTTATTATCCATTAACATCTGTAAAAAAAAAAAAAAATCTGTGGCCATATTCCTGATGAAAACCTAGATGCACCAAATTCTTCCAAGACAGTGTTATGCTTTAACACATTAGCTTAGCATCAATGTGGTCCTGAAAATTATGTAAATTCATTTTCACCATGCAAAACACAGTGATCTTTAGAGAAATACTAAGTTCAAGAAACAAATCATCTTTTTTCCTATCCTCTTCTCTGTCTCTCTCTGTATTTCTTTTTTGCGCTCTCCTTCTTTCATTTCTTTCTCTCCTGCTTGCTCTCTCTCCCCACCCCCCCTCAGGTCAGACAGCCAAGCTGAACTGATATATCTTCTAGGCAACAGCTCATCCCCCAAATAAGTGACAAGGGGGTAGGGAATAAATACGACTAATGCTAGTAATGTTCTGCTCTTATGTGGATCAGATATAGTGCCTTGAAAAAGTATTCATACCCCTTTTAAATTTTCCACATTTTGTCATGTTACAACCAAAAACTTAAATGTATTTTATTGGGATTTTATGTGATAGACCAACACAAAGTGGCACATAATAGTGAAGTGGAAGGAAAATGATAAATGGTTTTCAAATGTTTACAAATAAATATGTGAAAAGTGTGACGTGCATTTGTATTCAGCCCCCCCCCCCCCCAGTCAATACTTTGTAGAACCACCTTTCGCTGCAATTACAGCTTCAAGTCTTTTTGGGTATGTCTCTACCAGCTTTGCACATCTAGAGAGTGACATTTTTGCCCATTCTTCTTTGCAAAATAGCTCAAGCTCTGTCAGATTGGATGGAGAGCATCTCTGAACAGCAATTTTCAAGTCTTGCCACAGATTCTCAATTGGATTTACGTCTGGACTTTGGCTGCGTCATTCTAATGCCCCGTACACACGACCGGACTTTCCAGCAGAAAAGGTCAGACGGAATCATTCTGTCGGATATTCCGATCGTGTGTGGGCTTCGTCTGACTTTTTTCTTCAAAAATTCTGATGGACCTAGAAATAGAACATGTTTCAAATCTTTCCAGCGGAATCAATTTCTATCAGGAAAACCGTTCGTCTGTATGCTGGTCCGACAGACCAAATACGACGCAAGGGCAGCTATTGGCTACTGGCTATTGAACTTCCTTTTCTAGTCCTGTCGTACGTCATTGCATTTGAAACAAAAGGACTTTGGTGTGATCGTGTGTAGGCAAGTCCGTTCGGTCGGAACTCCATCGGAAAGACCGTCAGAGTTTATTCTGATGGAAAGTCCAGTTGTGTGTTTACGCGGCATCAGAGACAATTGTGGGAAAGCTTGTGACCAAGGTATGTAATTGCCCAAATCTAAAAAAATAGCAAATAGGGACTGTGATGTCTCAGGCAATTACTGGGAGACACCTCCCTAGAGTTTCAAGCAGAATTTTAACCCATCTAAGCTCTTGGACCTCACAAATGAGTTTAAGATCCTACTTGAGCATGGAAGATAATTAGTAAAAATTAACACCTTTTTCCACCTTCACCTTGCAAAAAGATCTGAACAAATTAATGGGATGGGCAACTACATGGCAAATAAGGTTCAATATAGAAAAATGTAAAATAATTATTTTGGGTGGCAAAAATATGAATGCAATCTATACACTGGGGGGGAGACCTCTGGGGCAATCTAAGATGGAAAAGGACCTGAGGGTCCTAGTAGTTGATAGGCTCAGCAATGAAATGTAATGCTAAGCTGCTGCTAACAAAGCAAACAGAATATTGGCATGCATTAAAAAGCGGATCAACTCCAGAGATAAAAAGATAATTCTCACGCTCTACAAGACTCTGGTCCGGCTGCACCTAGAGTATGCTGTCCAGTTCTGGGCACCAGTCCTCAGGAAGGATGTACTGGAAATGGAACGAGTACAAAGAAGGGCAACAAAGCTAATAAAGGGTCTGGAGGATATTAGTTATTAGGAAAGATTGCAAGCACTGAACTTATTCTCTCTGGAAAAGAGACGCTTGAGAGGGGATATGATTTCAATATACAAATACCATACTGGTGACCCCACAATAGGGATACAACTTTTTAGCAGAAGGGAGTTTAACAAGACTCGTTGCCACTCATTAAAATTAGAAGAAAAGAGGTTTAACCATAAACTACGTAGAGGGTTCTTTACTGTAAGAGCAGCAAGGATGTGGAATTCTCTTCCACAGGGGGTGGTCTCAGCGGGGAGCATTGATAGCTTCAAGAAACTATTAAATAAGTACCTGAATGACCACAACATACAGGGATATACAATGAAATACTGACATATAATATCACACACATGGGTTGGACTTGATGGACTTGTGTCTTTTTTCAACCTCACCTACTACGTAACTATGTAACTATGAACAACAGTAAAATTATTTTCTTAAAGTGCCAGTGTGATTATTTATATCTGAGTTTTAGTGTGATTATTTATATTTGATGCACAGTAAACTGGTTAAGGATCCAAAGACCATTCAAAACCAGTTCACCAGTGAGGGAACAACTGTCTACTTGTCACCATTGAGGGAAGGGGGGAGGTGTAAGCAGCACATAAGCTTACCCATGCCAACATCCTTTCCTGGACAACCAAAAACTGTATTTAATTTAATTTTAATATTCAAAGCAAACCCACACATCCACCCATGTCCCCACTCTTTTTTATTGAGAAATCACTTTGAAAAACCACCCCCTAGCATTTCTGTCTGTGGCCATCTTGAGTAAATGC
The DNA here is from genome assembly GCF_037356315.1 of Lithobates pipiens. Lineage (NCBI taxonomy): Eukaryota > Metazoa > Chordata > Amphibia > Anura > Ranidae > Lithobates > Lithobates pipiens. Next base: position 328,336,826 of record NW_027507903.1, on the reverse strand, counting down.
AAATTATTCATGTAGTATTTACCCCCCCCCCCTCTTTACTTTATGGCTTTTTTCTTGCCTGCCTTAATTGTAATTTTGGTGTTTTTTTTGACAACAGGTGTTCTTCTGTGTCTCATACACTAGTGTTGAGACTCAGGGGGTTATTTACTAATGTAAAATTCACTTTGCACTGCAAGTGTACTTGGAAGTAAAGTCGCTGTAGATCCAAGGGGGACATGCAAGGAAAATAAAAACAGCATTTTAGCTTGCACATGATTAGATGACACAATCAGCAGAATTTTCCCTCATTTCAGATCTACCCCTTAGATTTAGAGTGACTGCACTTTTCGAAGTGCACTTGTAGTGCAAAGTGGATTTGCCTTTCATAAATAACCCCCTCAGTGTCCTGTATGTTAGTGTGTGTAGTATCTATTCCATGGCATTGTATGCAGGGCCGGCGCTACCACTAGGCGGACTAGGCAACCGCCTGGGGCGCACTGCCGCCTAGGGCGCCCGGCCGCTGGTTATTTTATTCCTGGCTGGCTGCACTGTCCTTGCTGCAACTACTACTGTGCCAGTGCCATGTCAAGCAACAGCGCCATCCGCCCTCCCGCCCCGCCCCGCTCTGGCTTTCCAGTAATCCTCTCTTCTGTTATAGTATCACCTCGCCGATCCGCCCCTCCTCCTCCGATCCGCCCCCCCTCCTCCGATCCGCTCTCTGTCAGTCTGTCTGTGACTATGTCACATTAGCCATGATGATGATGATGACACGCAGCAGCTGATGAATCATCACAGACCATCGGACTAACAGAGAGTGGAGGGGAGGGGGGGGGTGGAGGGGGCGGACGGCTGCTGTGCCTGTGTTACTGTTATCATGATGAGTATGTCACAGATCGGACTAACAGAGAGTGGAGGGGAGGGGGGGTGGGGGGGGGGGCGGACGGCTGCTGTGCCTGTGTTACTGTTAACATGAGTATGTCACAGATCATCGGACTAAGAGTGGAGGGGTGGGGGGGTGGATGGCTGCTGTGCCTGTGTGTTATCATGAGTATGTCACAGATCATCGGACTGACAGAGAGTGGAGGGGAGGGGGGGGGGGAGTCGTCATGATGATAACACACAGGCACAGCAGCCGCCCCCCCCTCCATTCTCTGTCAGTCCGACGGTCTGTGACATTACTCATGATGATAACACAGGCACATCAGCAGCAGCCGTTCCCCCCCCTCCCCCTCAGTCCTCTGTGACATGATAACACGTGTCATTTAATAGCACAGCACCCCTGGCCCCGCCCCCACGCTCTCCTGGAATAGAGGATGGATGGAGGATGGATGCAGCATGCATCATCATGGGATACAGCAGGGCGACGTCGGCATGGCGCTTGAAGGCCACTCTCTGAGCTTGGGGTCAGGTGCGCACAGCCTGGGCTAGCTGGAACAGGAAGAGAAGAGGCACCACTCCACACGAGGCAGGTACACAGGCTGGCAAATACAGTTGGTGCCAGCAACAGGTTACTGGTGTGACCGTGAGGTAAGCAAAAAACTGTTGCTTTCTCTCTATTAGGCCCCTTTCACACTGGGGCGGTTTTCAGGTGCTACAGCTCTAAAAATAGCGCCTGAAAAAACCGGCCCCTTTCACTCCAGTGTGAAAGCCGGAGGGTTTTCACACTGGAGCGGTGCGCTAGCAGGACGGTAAAAAAAGTCCTGCTAGCCGCTTATTTGGAGCGGTGAAACCGCTCCTACCTATTGAAATCAATGGGGGAGCACGGCTATACCGCCGGCAAAGCGCCGCTGCAGCGGCACTTTGCGGGCGGTTTTAACCCTTTTTCGGCCGTTAAACGCAGACCGCCGCTAAAACAACGGTAAATCGCTGCTAAAAATAGCAGCGCTTTGCCGCCGACACCCGCACCGCCCCAGTGTGAAAGGGGCCTTAATGAGAATAACATTATGTGAATGTGATGACCATGACATTTAATTTTAAAATGTGAGTGTATATATATCTATTATGTTGACTGATCTGCCAAATGTCCCCCCAAGTCTGTAATTTATGGGCACTGGTGAGGCGGAATTGTTGAGCGCTGGTGAAGCGGTATTCTGGGGGTGGGGTCAGGGGCGGGGCCAATGGGGGCGGCAAAATTAGGTTTCGCCTAGGGTGCCAAAAATCCTTGCACCAGCCCTGATTGTATGGTTGGGTTTTATTGTCTTGCTATTACTTGTCTGTTGTGTATGGCACTGTATCTTATTAATGAAACTAGATCTCCTGTAATGTTTGTTCTTAATAAAGCTCTCCTGATTTGTAAAAAAAAATAGTATTTACCTCCTGGAATCCAATCCAATGCCCTTAGCTCAAGCATGCATGCAGGAGAGAAACCTGGAAGTAACTAAAAATGCAATAAAAAGTTTAAATCAAGTAAATATGTGTTACTTTCTTATCTATTTACTAATGCTAGCCACATAAGGATTACAAATAGTCAATGTTGACTGGGAGAGTGAAATGCTAAAGGGCATTCTGACTGGTATCAGCATGACAGTTGGATGGATGATCACTGCTGTCTTCTCATAGGTAAAGCAGAGGGCATACTAGTTGTGCTAGGCTGGTTATGTATAGAAACACAGAGTATGCTGTTTTCTATTTTTTTTTTACATTTTTTTTAGAAAATGTAAAAATACATTTAACCTTAAAGTGGTTGTAAACCCTTACAAACCACTTTGACCTACAGGTAAGCCTAGATTAAGGCTTACCTGTAGGTCCAAGAAATATCTCCCAAACCTATACGGTTTAGGAGATATTTGCCCGAAGATGGGCACCGCTATCTACGGCGCATGCGCCGTAGACAGCGGCGCGCAGGCGCACTGAGCGGGTCATCGTCGATGACGGCAATGCCGCGAATCTCGGCTCCCGTGCGCATGCACGGGAGTGACGTAATCGCTGCTCTGGCGAATCACAGCGCCGGAGCAGCAAGACCCACGGAGACCCACCAAGAAGATGGACGCTCGGAACTACAGGGGACAGCGGTGACTTCGCTGGCTCCTGTGTCAGGTAAGTGACACATAATGGACTGCTATGTGATGCATAGTAGTCCATTATGCTTTGCCTTTGCAGGGAATGAAAGAGGAAGTAACACCCATCAGGGTTTACTTCCTCTTTAATAATCCTGAAACTGTAAAAACCGTTTCAGCACTATGGAGAGTTTCAACAAGTTAAAATACTGTCCACATTTGCTTGGTGCACATTATTATAAATAGGGTGAATGTAAGCTTTAAAATACCAGTGAATGTGGCACTAGTCAGTAGTCAGAAGGGCAAATTGTTATAATAGATTCACTGGTGAATTTTCCAGCAGAAGCATACTGTATTAACCTAACATTATTTATCTTTATCTTGTTCATTTAATCGCTTGCCGACCGCGCTATAGCTGAATGACAACTACAGCACGGCTCGATAACTCTGGTAGGGCGTACATTGGCACACACCTGGGAATCTCCATGACCGCCGGGTCAAGAGAACACAGCGCATCACGGATCACGGTAAATGGCCGCTGATATCGGCCGTTTACCACGTGATCGCTCAGTCAAATGACAGAGCAATCACTAGTAAACAAACCAGGGTCACGTCCGGTTCCTCTCTCCTCTCTCTGTACAGATCAGTACAGTGCAAGGGGAGAGATCAGTGACAGCAGCACTGTGGGCTGGATGAGTAGTGCCCACAGCGCTGATATGTGCCCATTCCAGCCATCCATCCATACTCAGCTATCCATGCTCAGCATACCCATCCATACTCGGCATACTCATCCATTCATCCATGCTCACCTATCCATACTCAGCATACTCATCCATCCATAGTCAGTATACTCGTCCATCCATGCTCAGCCATCCATACTCAGCCATCCATCCATTCTCAGCCATCCATACTCAGCAAACTCACCCATCCACGCTCAGCATACCCATCCATACTCAGCATACTTATCCATTCATCCATGCTCATCCATCAATACTCATCCATACTCAGCATACTCATCCATCCATCCATGCTCATCCATCCATACTCATCCATATTCAGCATACTCATCCATCCATACTCAGCATACTCAGCCATCTATACTCAGCATACTCAGCCATTCATGCTCAGCATACCCATCCATACTCAGCATACTCATCCATCCATCCATGCTCACCCATCCATACTTATCCATACTCAACATACTCATCCATCCATCCATGCTCACCCATCCATACTCAGCATTCCCATCCATACTCAGCATACTCATCCATCCATCCATACTCCGCATACTCAGCCATCCATCCATGCTCAGCCATCCATCCATCTTCAGCAATACTCATCCATCCATCCATGCTCAGCCATACCATCCACCTCCATCCATAATTAGCCAAACCCATCCATATTCAGCCATACCCAGCCATACCCAGCAATACTCAGCTGTACCCAGTCTTACTCAGCCATACTCAGCTGTACTCAGCCATACTCAGCCATACCCAGCCATACTCAGCCATACCCAGCTGTACCCAGCCGTACTCAGCCGTACTCAGCCATACTCAGTCATACCTAGCCATACTCAACCATATCCAGCCATCCCATCTATACCCAGCCATACTCAGTCATATCCAGCCATACTCAGTCGTACCCAGCCATACTAAGCCGTGCCCAGTCACCCCATCCATACCATGCCATACCCAGCCTTACTCAGCCATTCTCAGCCATACTCAGTCATACCCAGCCATACTCAGTCGTACCCAGCCATCCCATCTATGCCCAGCCATACTCAGCCATACTCAGCCATACCCATCCGTACTCAGCCGTACCCGGCCATACTCAGCCATACTCATTCATGCTCAGTTATCCCATCCATACTCAGCCATCCCCATCCATGGCTCATCCATCCCCATTCATGCTCATCCATGCCACATCAGTTCTCATCCATGCCACTACAGTGCCTCACAAAAGTGTAATAGGTAGTCAAATTAGATTTAAAACTTATGGCCATAGAATACCTGACGGTGCTCCCTGCATGTTGGGCCTTTCTATGTGGCCACGCTGTGGAAAAGTCTCCCACATGTGGTATTTCCGTACTCAGGAGGAGTAGAAAAATCTATTTTGGGGTGTAATTTTTTGTATATACATGCTATGTGTTAGAAACATTGCGCAAATGGACAACATTGTGTAAAAAAATATGCGTTTTTATTTTCTTTACACATTTTCCAAAAACTTGTAGAAAAAAATGACATGTTCAAAAGACTCATTGTCCCTCATAGATTATACATTGGGGTGTTTTCTTTCCAAAATTGGGTCATTTTTGGGGTGTTTCCATTCAAAAGTGCAAGAGGTAGTCAAGACATTATATGTGTAATTTGTGCTCCAAGAACGCCTGATGGCACTCCCTGCATGTTGGGCCTCTGTATGTGGCCATGCTGTATAAAAGTCTCACACATGTGGCATCGCCATACTCAGGAGGAATAGTATTTGTGTTTTGGGGTTTAATTTGTGCTATGCATATGATGTGTGTGAGAAAATAACCTGCTAATATAACAATTTTGTGAAAAAAATAATCTTTATTTTGCACAGAATTGTGGGAAATAATTACAACTTCAAAAAACTCACAATGCCTTTATCTAAATACCTTGGAATGTCTACTTTCCAATAAGGGGTCATTTGGGGGTTATTTGTACTTTCCTGGCTTGTTAGGGTTTCAAGCAATGAGATAGGCCATCAGTGCATCAGGTGTGGTCAATTTTCAGAGATTGGCACCATAGTTCGTGTCTCTATAACTTTCACAAAGACCAAATAATATACACTGATTTGGGTTATTTTAAATAAAGATATGTAGCAGTATAAATTTTGGTGAAAATATATGAAGAAAAATTACTATTTTGCAAAGTTTTATAACAGAAACTAAGAAAAATTCATTTTTTACAGAATTTTCGGTCTTTTTTCTTTTATAGCGCAAAAAATAAAAAACAAAAAACCCAGCGGTGATTAAATACCACCAAAAGAAAGCTCCATTTGTGTGAAAAAAAAGGGCAAAAAAATCATATAGGGACAGTGTTGCATGACTGAGTAACTGTCATTTAAAATGTGAGAGCCCCAAAAGCTAAAAATTGGTCTGGTTAGGAAGGGGGTTAAGTGCCCAGTGGGTAAGTGGTTAAAGCCTAAGTTTAGCGTAAATTCAAATCAGAAAAATTGCCACAATGGACACAACCAGGGCCGTCTTTAAGGCAGGGCAAAAGGGGCAGCTGCCCTGGGCCCTGTCATTGTTGTGGGGTCCAAAGCAGCTCCCTCATACTTACCAACTATCCAAGTTTACATTCCCTTGCCCCTTGAAGTTTTAGTCCTGTGCTGTGCCCTGATATCTCAGTGTGAAGTGCTGCTACTAATGCTGCCCAACTCTGCCCTATTGCTGACCCTGTGTTTACATGTAAATAAGCGGCATTCATATGTAAATAGCAGTGACATGCATATGTAAATAACTGAGGCCAAATGAATTGGTATGTAAATAAAGGCAGTACTCATATGTATATCATGCCCCACTGCAGTGAGGAGCTGATGTGCTGTAACCTATAGCAACCAGTGAGCAGTATTACTGTACAGTAATCTCTAGCAGCCAATCAACAAGCAGAAATCAAGTGCTGTAACCTCTAGCAACTAATCGGTGAGCCTTAAGGAGTGCTGTAACCTCTAGCCACCAGTCAGTGAGCGGTAATGATATGCTGTAACCTGTGGCAACCAATCTCAATCGCTGCTTGATCTGATACAGTAAACTGATTTTAAGTCTAGCTGCTATTTATTTTATGTCTCAGACTAGGTGGAGAGTGAAATTGCATGGGGGGGGGCCCTAAGAAAATTTTTGCCCAGGGCCCAATCAATATTAAAGATGGCCCTGGACACAACACACAGTTGGTTTAATGTGTCTCTTGTGCTGAGTTATAAGAGAAATATTCACCTTTCCTACCCCTGCCGCTGTAATCTTCTGGTGCGGCACAGCCAAAGGGGTGTAAGGAAGACTCATCAAGAGAGCTCAAATATGTCCATCCTTTCCTGCCAGATCTGCTATTCATAGAAGCTGTACTATAGATTTTAATAATGGCACAGATTATTTGAATGGAGGTAGGGCTAATGATAATCCCACCCATTCCCATTAAGAAAGTCTGTCATTCATAGAAGCTATACTATGGCTTCTATGAATGGCAGATCTGGTGGGAGAGGAATGGCATGACATAGTTAAGCTCTCTTGATAAGACCTCATGACAGCCTTTTAGCTGTATTACCCCTGACACACCTGAAAATTATGGCAATTGGGGTAGGAAAAATTAAGATTTCTCCTAAAACTCAAAGAACCAGCAGAAGGGACACATTGTGCTAACTGTGTGTTATGTCTCTTGTGACAATTTTATTGTTTTCAGTTTAGGCTAACCTTAGACTTTAAAAGGAAAGCAAACTTTTTTCCAGAAAGAATTTGGTGTTGATAATCTTCTTCTGAAAATACTAGTTGCCTGCCTGCTATATTGAGCCATTGATTTTAGCACTTTGAATCCCTGATACAGACAGGGGTGGTGCTATGGGGGTGCATGGGTGTGCTAGGGTAGCCAAAAAATATTGCTAGCACCCCCGTCTCTGCAATCATCTCTGGCACCAGGAGAGAAAGTTCTGCCTTTTACTTTCTCCAATGACTGAAGTGTCCTTCTAGTGCCCTGAACACAGAATCCTGAGGCTGGCAGCTGGCAGGGACTCTTTCTCAGTGGCGCAGTATCTCCCCAGGTGGTGGGCATGGCAGGCATGTGTCCGAATGCTCCCTCCTACAAATTCAGAGGTGGCTACTCTGGCTGATTGAGCAGCTGACACTGGGAAGGAGCTGGAGCAGAGATGGCAGACAGTGAGTCTTCTACTTCCAGCCAGAGGTAAAGTGGCTGATGGGGAGAGGTTTACCTTTTCCCCTCAGGAATTTCCTCCATGCTCCATCTGTGCTCCTTCAAGCCCTTACACTGCACACAAAGAACTGGAGAACTGCTCCCGGCCCTCCCAGAACTGCTCACTGACTGCCCTCACTGCATATTGCTCACTGCCTGCCCTCGCTGCATGCTGCTCACTGCTTGTCCTCACTGCATGCTGTTCACTGCTTGTCCTCACCGCATGCTGCTCACTTCCTGTCCTCACTGCATTCTGCTCACTGACTGTCCTCACCGAATGCTGGTCTCTGACTGTCCTCACCGCATATTGCTCACTGACTGTCCTCGATGCATGCTGCTCACTGACTGTCCTCAATGCATCGCATTCTGCTCACTGCCTGCTGCATGCATCACCGTATGCTGTCTTCATGGTATTCTGCTCCCTGACTGTCCTGACTGCATGCTGCTCACTGACTGTCCTCACCGCGTGCTGCTCACTGACTGTCCTCACCGCGTGCTGCTCACTGACTGTCCTCACCGCGTGCTGCTCACTGACTGTCCATACTGCATGCTGCTCACTGATTGTCCTTACTGCATACTGCTCACTGGCTGTCCTTACCGCATGATGCTCACTGACTGTCCTTACCTAATGCTGCTCGCTGACTGTCCTTACTGCATGCTGCTTACTGACTGTCCTCACCGCATGCTGCTCACTGACTGTCCTCACCGAATGCTGCTCTCTGACTGTCCTCACCACATATTGCTCACTGACTGTCCTCAATGCATGCTGCTCACTGACTGTCCTCAATGCATCGCATTCTGCTCACTGCCTGCTGCATGCATCACTGCATGCTGTCTTCATTGTATTCTGCTTCCTGACTGTCGTGACTGCATACTGCTCACTGCCTGCCCTCACTGCATGCTGCTCACTGCCTGTCCTCACTGCCTCACTGTCTGCCCTCACTGCATGCTGCTTGCTGACTGTCCTCATCACATTCTGCTCCCTGACTGTCCTCACTGCATACTGCTCACTGACTGACCTCACTGCATTCTGCTCACTGACTGTCCTCACTACATGCTGCTCCCTGACTGTCCTCACTGCATGCTGCTCCCTGACTGTCCCCACTGCATACTGCCCTCTGACTGCCCTCTCTGGATTACTGCACACTGGCTGTCTACAGTGTATACTGCGCACTGGCTGTCCTCACTGCATATTTTTCACTGACTGCCCCCACTACATACTGCTCATTGACTGCCCTGCCTCTACATACTTCTCACTGAACGCCCTGCCAATATACACTGCTCCCTGACTGCCCTGCCACTATGTACTTACTGCTCTGCCACTGCCAGTACATACAGCTCCTGGCCCATTCTGCCCTGCCACTAAGTATTGTGCATGGCTCTACGTCTTTAGTACTACATACTACTTATTGAATGGTGTTCACCTCCCTGCCTTTTCTTACTGCTACATACCACACACTCCCCACCACCATTTCTTACTGCTCACTGCCCCACACTGCATACTGCACACTGACCACCAGTATATAGGGGGCAGGCTGATCACAAGTTTTAAGGGGGCACACTGAGAAAGTACAGTCCTGACCCCTACCTCTATGTGCTTTGTTTTATGTTTCACAATGCAGAGGGCACATTGACGGCTTTACTCTAGGGGGTTAATAATGTGATGTTGTGGTTACATTTTGTTAATAATGTACATTACTTGGACTTTATTACTGTACCATGCTAGGAGTTACTGTGCCTTGCTGGGAATTAATAGTGGTGCCATGCAAAAGGGTTAATTGTGCAGTGTCGGGGGTTGATTATTGTGCCGTGCTTGGGTTTTTAGTATTACTGAAAAGTCAGCAGTCCTGTTCTGACTCAAAATATTGAATCCTTGGGGTGAGCATGACATCCAGGGTACTGTCATTTGCAGAGTAAAAAGTCAATATCAGTAATGGCTATGTCCATTTTTCTTTTATGAACAATTTATTTTAAGGCCATTCTATCTCTGTAAAAGCTGGCAATGGCACGTCAGTCTCAACTTGGAAATCCCTTTGTTCCATTCCGTCTTTGTGCCATCCAGAGCTGGGTTTGCTAAAGATCAACTGTGGGCTTGTGCTCAAGGAAGCTGCAAAAGGCATCAATAAATGCCAAATAATATGCCAAATGTACAATTTAAAAATGTTTCCTTTGCAAAGAAAAACAAAATACTTCACAAATGTGTCTGCTTACTCCAGAATTAAAATTGATTTAGGCACACAGCTGGTCGTTTGATTTTAGAAAATGTTGGCACAACCTTAGCCAGTTTTGATCACAGTGCCTATGGGAAGATTTCAAACTTCAGTGCTCCAGTCTTCTCCTTCATTATGTTGACTGAAAGCTGGAAAACACAGAACACTGACAATTGGGATACCTGTCTTTAATTGTTAGAAACATTTCATAGTGCATGAGAGTAAACCTGCCACAAAGATGGCTCTCCTTTGCATTATAGCATCTGCCTGTCATTATAAGGACTCCTGAGCAATCAAAGCTTTTGTAAATTGTTCCTTGAATCTGTGCAGCTTTATTCAGTGAATATTGCATTTTCTCCTGGTTGAATGCTCAGAGATTTAGCAACATTGTCCTACTGTTGTATACAAATAGGCTCCCATTACCTCTGCATTTACCATCAATGACCTCCTCCTGCTTCTACAATGCTGTTATATTTGTATATCAAACACAGTGAGTGCTCCATACCTCTGTATTATACATAGTGCTTTCATCTTTTGTGTCCCATCTTCCATAGTGCTTCCATCTTTTGTGTAGCAGGTACAGGGCTGTTTGTTATGTCTCCTCTGGACTAAAACTGGTGTGCCTGTATGTAAGGAGGTAAAGGTTACGATTGCCTCTTTACGCTGCCCAATTCAGGAAGCTAAGAGTTAATTGTGTTCCCAGGATTTCTGCTTGGTGGGCTTTGCTGCGTCCAGCCCACTGGTTTTGTGTATTATACAGGGCTCCATGCCCAGGGGAGTAAGGAAAACAAAAGAAAAGGAAAAGGGAACAGTTGGATTCAGATAGATCCCAGGAATGCAGGGGTTAGAATGCTGCTATGCTTTTATTGAAGCCTGAAGGGCCAGAGAATTGCCAAAATCAGAGTTAAACTTGCTATGGCCTGGGGGCATGGCTAAGATGGCGCACTGAATGGACGTCTGAGCTGGAGCGCCGCTGCTGAATTGGGCTAATCTCCTGCAATCCAGCCTGTACACCAGGCATCCAATGACCGCTGACACCCTCATGCACCACAGTTCCTCTGGGATGGCCAAAGGAAAGGGTAAGAGGCTCCATTTCCCCCCTATACTGGAGAAGACTGTCCCGACAGCATGGGGACATGTGCACACTCCTTTGCCAACATGGCATCCCAGATCAAGCGGAACTAGCAGACCTCCTCTACCCTGCCAGGGCTAGCTGAGCTATTGCCAACTGCCAGGTCTCTATAACCTCACTGACAACCAAAGTGGATGCTGTGCAGCTGGATGTGGGACTGTTCAAGCAGGACATGGACAAAGTGAGGTCCCGGCTGTCATCTGCGGAGCAGCGTCTGGGCCATGCTGAGATTACTGTGGCAAAGCATACCACTAGTCTCCAGTCCCTGCAAACTAAAATACATGCTCTGGAATACAAGGTGGAGGATGCAGAGAATGGTATTAGGAGAAACAATCTCCACATAGTGGGCCTTGCAGAGAGGGTGGAGGGTCCCAATCCAACAGAGTTTGTGGAGCAACTGCTGCATACTCTTCTACCTGCAGTTCAGTTTTCACCCTTCTATGCCGTGGAAAGAGCTTACCAAATCCCACCCAAGCCTGGACCCCTAGAGACACCACCCCACACTTTTATCCTCAAATTCCTTAACTTCAGGGACAGAGATGAGGTGCTTCATGCTGCACGGCTGCAGAAGGAACTTGCTTACCAGAACACCAAACTTCTTTCTATTTCCAGACTACTCGGTGGAGACAGAAAAGCTGAGATGTTCATTGGGCATCCTGGCTGAGGGTCCAGGATGGTAAAACTAACAGATTTTTCACCTCACCCAGAGATGCATCTTCCTGGCTGGATTCAAAACCTCCACACCGTTGAGAGCCTGGATTTACAATTTGCTTACACTATCCTGTTGGTGAGTCAGAGCTCTGCTCACTTTTGTCCTGAGGTTTCCCTGGATTGTTAGCCTTGAAGAATAGGCTGTTTTTGACCAACTGGAACTACTACCTGAGTTTCAGCAAGTTTGTTATTATGCACCTGTTGTGCCTAACCTGTTCTTCCTATGCAACACACTGAAGATACGTGCCCCTGGCTAGTCCAGGTGTTTTCTACTAGCTTTTCTACTACTACTTATCCCACTCCCACTAGTCCCAAATCCTAACCCTAATCCCGCTCCTACTAGTCCCAAATTCCTAACCCTAATTCCACTCCCACTAGTCCCAAATCCCTAACCCTTAACCCTAATCTTGCTCCCACTAATTCCAAATCCTTAACCCCACTCTCACTAGTCCCAAATCCCTAACCTTTAACCCTAAACCTGCTCCCACTAGTCCCAAATCCCTAACCCTAATCCCACTCCCACTAGTTCCAAATCTCTAACCTCTATCCTATAGTCAATATTCATCTTTAGTAGTGATGTTATAAATTTTATTGTTACATAGATAAAAGACAAACACCTCTCATATATAATAATCACCATATAAATATATATATTTTTTCAAAGTATGTTCTAAACACAAAATAATATACTCCAAAGACAAGGAAAGTTTAATATCTTAGTTCACTGTGAGTTAAAACCAATGTAATAATGAGTTGTACAAAACAGTTACCAAAAGAAGCTATTAAACATATTATTAAAGAGTTATAAACATGGTCACGTTAATGAGAACGCCAAACACTTATACGTTTAACCGTATTTGAGAATACTAACATTGTTAAACAAAAACTACTACTTGCAAATATCTACAAATAGCATTCCAAAGAATCTTAATAGAAGAAATGATTGGTTTGTGGAAGGAAAGAGTTAGATCATAGCACCTTGCCAACTAAGTTCGCCAGCACGGCTCATAAAATACTCAGCCAATTGATCCCTTATTGTGAAACCAACTGCCAGACCATGAACAAACTCGGTATATTCTAAATTGTGTGCCAATGTGTCCTCAAAATTCACACCATCTCTCTTCCATACCAAATTATGTAGCACACATGCTACTTTTATTACTTTACTTGCATTTTCTATCTTCAGATTGATTGGTTTGTGGAAAATTTGTCATTTGTTGGCAAGTATTCCAAAAACAAATGCATGCCCAACAGAGACAGTAATTGAATATTCTCTTATGGTTGAGATTTCTCTGTGAGTATGGCTTCATTGGGTGTTCATTGATGGCGAGTGCCTCATCAGCCACAAATACAAAAGGCATATCTGAATTTTCAGTCCCAGGTGGTGGTTGTTCTCAAGTAAATCTAGGTTATTTGCAGCTAGTCGCTTTGAAAATTTTTAATTCTGGAATATAGTTGAGATAGCACAACTTCCAAATGCTCCTACGTCGACAAATAGGAATTTGTAGTCTGCATCTACAACAGCCATCAGAACAATCAAAAAGTGCTTTGTGTAGCTGAAATATGTGCTTCCACTGTACCAGGGTTTTATAACTCTAATGTGTTTGCCATCAATAGCTCCCAGGCAGTTAGGAAAGTTTGTTTTACTCCAAAAACAATAGGCAACATCTTTCCACTTCTCTTTATTTGGAATTGGCATAAATTATTTCTTTAGAGTCCATATAGCATCAAAAGTTAGCTTCACAATCTCACTTATATTCCTATGCGATATTCTATATTGTAATGATGTGTAGCTATTTCCTGTGGCAAGATATCTGTAAATAAAAATATGAAATAATTTCATATCTTTCAGTTGAAAAACTCAAAAAACTTTGGAAGACATTAAAGGATAATTTTAGAAGGGAGTTGAAGAGGCAGAGGAAAGCTAGGAGTGGAGCAGGTGCCAAAAAGTTAGAATGTACTGCCACTACTATGAGCTGGAGGAGTAAGTATAAAAACATGAGAGTTATTATTTGTAATTAATGAGGATTTTATAGTGATTGTTTTTTCTATATTTAATTTTTAGGACTGGAAGTAATTTAGACTCAGAAACAGAGGAGGAGCAGGATGGTGATCAGCAGGAGAATGTAGCTGATCCTGCTATAGAGTCATCTCTCCTCTTTGAAGACACTGAATCCAGAAGCCCAATCGATCCTGAAACTGAGCCAGTGAGAAATAGCAAAAAAAAGAACCAAACAGCAGCAATTGGGGGACTTTATTGATGCTGTGAAAAAAATGTTGGTAGCCCAATGACAGGATATTGGAGAAAATGCTTCTTTTGCTTATTGCATCATCCCTCAAATGGAGATGATTGACAGAAGATTGCAATACGCTATGAGGATGGAGCTGTTACGAGTCATTGAACCATTTCAACTTAAATCTTTTCCATCCTCCAGACCTGAAATAAATGATCAAAATAATGAAAATTGTCCACCACATTATGATCCTAGAGCCTTGCAATACCCTGGTCCATCAGCCCTGGAGTACCCTGGTCCATCAGCTATACAGTACCCTGGTCCATCAGCAGTGTAATACACTGGACCATCAGGGTCAGTGTATACTATTATGCCTCCTCCCCCCTTTGACACTGCACAGGTACTAGTTTATAGACCCCAGCAACCTCACCCTCATCCCCCTCGAGAGGAGTCCTATTCCACCCCTCCTTTATATCATGACCTCTGAATTGTCAATGTTTCAATGTTCTATACAAAAAAATCAATGCTCATTTATGCATATATTTTTTATTTGTTATTCATATGTTCTATTTTTTTCAACTTTTTCTCTTAGCATCATTTTGGAATTAAATAAATGTTAAAATAATAAAGTTTTTATTTAAAACAAATATTACATAGTGAATGAACATTGTTATTTGTTTATTGTTATTTGGTACTTTTTTGAAATTTTTATTGCAAAACAATATATGTATGGAATAATATTTATATATATATATATATATATATATATATATATATATAATTTTTTTTGAGCAAATATGTTGTCTTTTATTTAAGACTTGATATAATGTTGATTTATCTACTTATATATCATTATAAACTTACCTGAGTGTTAAAAGCAAACGTTCACATGGCGGTATTGCCTCCCTGCAGTAGGTATCCTGTCTCAGTAAAGCAGAAGACAACATATCAAGAAGGAAGTCAATTCTGGGACAGAAAATTATTTGTTTGCACTATTGTGGATTAGGGTTAGGGTTATGGATTTGGGACTAGTGCGAGCAGGATTAGGGTTAAGGGTTAGAGATTTGAGACTAGTGAGAGTGGGATTAGGGTTAGGGATTTGGGTCTAGTGGGAGCAAGATTAGGGTTAGAGTTAGGGATTTGGGACTAGTGGGAGCGGGATTAGGGTTAGGGATTTGGGACTAGTGGGAGCAGGATTAGGGTTAGGGATTTGGGACTAGTGGGAGCCAGGTTAGGGTTAGGGATTTGGAACGATTTGGAGCTGGATTGGGGTTAAGGGTTAGGGATTTGGGACTAGTGGTGCACTAAAGGTGCTTTGTTTTGTCTCTATGGTTCTCCTAATGACATTCGATTGTCTATATACCTTAAAAATGTGCTGCTGTGCAATGTGCTTGTGCATTGTATACTTGCCTTCTCTTCCTGGGGCTGGGCTGCTGCCCCTGCGAGCTGATCTCTCACCCTGTATTGATGTTATGCATTCCCAATGTCTAAATTTATGGTGATCTCCTGGAATGTCAGGGACCTGAACTCCGCTGTAAAAAGATCCTTGGTGTTCTGTTTCCTCCAAAGACACAACCCACATATTTGGTCTGCAGGAGACGCATCTCCAAGCCTCCAAAACTATATGTCTTAAAAAGTCATGTGTGGGCCTGCATTACCACGCCACATTCTCCACATATGCTCATGGGGTCAGCATCCTTGTCAGAAAAACCCTACCGTTTCAGCTCATTGAAGTCAAAACGGACTAGATTTATAATTATTTATGCTCACATATATTTGACAAAGCTGTGGTGCTGGTGGGGGTATATATCCCCCCTCCGGCTTCGGTTCAGGCTTTGCCTCACATTATGCAACTTGTGGTACAATTTGATATGATATGATCTATTTTATGGGTGATTTTAACATGGTTCCATGTGTGGTCCTGGATAGGCTGCATTCCTTGGTTCGTGACTCACCTGACCTCCAGCAATGAGCCGATACCTATGCCCTTACAGCCGTCTGGAGACACATGCATCAGAATTTAAGGGAATTCACTTGTCACTCTGCCACGTATAAGACCCGGCACAGTGGTGTAGTGGTTATCACTCTCACCTAGCAGTAAGAAGGGTCGCTGGTTTGAATCCCAACCATGACACTACCTGCCTGGAGTTTGCATGTTCTTCCTGTGCCTGCGTGGGTTTCCTCTGGGTACTCCGGTTTCCTCCCACACTCCAAAGACATGCAGGTAGGTTAATTGGCTTCTGTCCAAAATTGGCCCTAGTATATGAATAGGGACCTTGGATTGTGGGCTCCTTGGGGGTAGGGACTGATGTGAGTGTGCAATATACAGGGATAGGGACAATTGTAGACACTCACTCAGGTTGAACTGGATGGACTGGTGTCTTTATTCAACCTTACTAACTATATAACTATATAAGACCCTGTCTAGAACAGACCTGGTCTTTCTGTCCAAAACTGAGTTGCAGTATGGCCAGGGCATGTCTGTGCTTCCCAGGGGCATCTCTGATCATGCCCCTCTGTGTCTTTCCCTTGCTCTGACCATCCCCCCTGAGTCTAGGCTCTGGAGACTGTTAAGATTTTGGGCAAATGATGAACGACTACAGGAGCCCCTGACTGCCTCTATTTACAATTACTGGTGTTACGTACCTGGGATGTGAGCCTGACGTGCAGAGGAAGGCCTCTCGTACAACTCCGGCTCACGGACCACTGGTATTGATACAGCAGCCACAGGAGCACGGTGGGGTATGAGTGCCTGTAAAACAGTTCAATAGTCCCTGTAGTAGTGGTGATCAGCAGGCAGGTAGTGGATGAACTCACACGAGCAGGACCAGATGCTGGTTTGCAGGGCTGAGAGCTGAAGCAGGCTGGATGAACAAGATGCAGGGTCAGACAGGCCGGGTCGGTATTAATCAGGCAGATCGGGCATAGACGGTAGGCAGAAGAGAGGTCAGGTCACAAGCCAAGTAGTACCAGAAGATCAGCAGACAGAATCAGCAGGCAGGATCAGAGTCAAGGGAAGCCGGGATCAGAACAGGCAGCAGGCAATCACAGGTAACAACAAGCTGGATAAGATTCAGAGGTCACACAGGAAACAGGAAACAACACAGAAGCTGCAGACCAAACAGCAATGAACCTCTGTAGGAGCCCTGTTTAAATAGCCCGCCTGACTTCAGTATTAGTGACCGGTGTGTGTCTTAAAGTGCTAGTACCCATGCATGCACGCCGGGATCTTACATGGAAAGCCCGTCTTCCCTGACATTGCCCCCTCCCTATGGGCAACCTCCGGTGCCCAACTGGTTCCTCTTTTGCGGGTTTCTGCGGAAGAAGGCACGGATCAAGTCTGTGGCATGTACATTTCGTGCAGGTTCCCAGGAATTCTCCTCTGGACCATAACCCTTCCACTTGATTAAATATTGCGTCTGACCCCTTCTTTTCCTGCAGTCTAAAACAGCCTCAACCTCAAATTCTTCATCCCCATCAATAATAATAATAGGTGCGGGAGGACCTGGTCTATGATCCGGAAATGGATCTGGCACAACAGGCTTCAGCAAGGATACATGAAACACTGGGTGGATTTTAAAAGACTCAGGTAAAGTTAATTCAAAAGAAACATCATTCATTTTTCTCCTTACCGGAAATGGTCTTACGAACCTTGGTGCCAGCTTTCTTGAAGGACATAGCATCTTCAAATTCGTTGTTGAAAGCCATACTTGATCTCCTGGTTGCAAGGTCAGTTCCCCCCTTCTTTTCTTGTCAAATGATTTCTTGCTGTCTTCCTGTGCTTTCGCGATGGTTTCCTGTAACAACATATTATTACGAGAGAAAAAGTCCAGAGTATCCTGGACAGCTGGAACGGAGGATTCTGCAACAAGATTAGGTAAGAAGGTGGGATGGAATCCATAATTAGCAAAGAACGGAGATTGCTTGGTGGCAGAATGGTTGGCAATATTATAGGCAAATTCCACCAAGGGTAATAATGATACTCAATCATCCTGGACAAAAGAAGTAAAACAATGGATGTATTGCTCTAGGGTTTGATAAGTCCTCTCCGTCTGCCCATTAGTTTGTGGGTGGTAAGCAGAAGAGAATGAGAGTTCAATCTGTAGGATCTCGCACAAGGCCCTCCAAAATCTGGATGTGAACTGGACACCGCGATCAGATACAATATTTGCAGGGACTCCATGGAGTCTGACAATTTCTTTTATAAACACCCGAGCAGTTTCTGAAGCTGGTGGTGTACCCTTTAGAGGAATGAAATGAGCCATCTTTGATAAGCGATCTACTATCACAAAGATAGCAGTACATTCTTCAGATGGTGGAAGTTCAACTATAAAATCCATAGCAATCATCTGCCACTGTCTGTCAGGTATAGGCAGAGGTCTGAGTAATCCCCAAGCTTTGTTACGGGAACTTTTACTCCGGATGCAGGTGGTGCATGCATTTACATAAGCTCCGCAGTCTTTCTCCAATCCTGGCCACCAAAATGAGCATGGTACAAGTTGGACAGTCTTATGAACCCCAAAATGGCCTGCCAAAGGGTGGTCATGACAAACCCCCAAGATCATTGCTCAAACCTCTTTAGGTACAAAAATCTGTTTACCCCTCCATAATAGTCCATTCTTTGCTTGTAGTGTGACCCCTGGAGGACTGGGTGTTACTGCAGAAGCTTGCTGTAACTGAGACAAAAGGTCAGTGTGTAATAGTAGGAAGTTTCCAGCTGGTAAAATGGTGTCTGGTATTAGGATGTCTCTTGGATCTTCAAACATGCGCGACAATGCATCAGGCTTAGTGTTCTTTGATCCGGGCCTGTACGTAATATGGAATAAGAATCTTGAAAAAAAGAGTGCCCAACGAGCTTGGCGTGGTTTGAGGCGTTTAGCGGATCGCAGATATTCAAGATTCTTATGATCCGTGTAGATCAGAATTGAATGGGCCGCTCCCTCCAGCAAGTACCTCCATTCCTCCAATGCAGCTTTGATCGCCAAAAGTTACCGATCACCTACATCGTAGTTTCTTTCAGCTGACGTGAGTTTTCATGAAAAGAATGCCACTGGATGGATCACTTCTTTGAGGCCTTGACGTTGTGATAGAATGGCCCCAACTGCACTTTCTGAAGCATCCACCTCCACAATATAGGGCAAGGTAGAGTCTGGGTGACTTAAGACAGGAGCAATGGTAAACCGTCTCTTTAAAGTTTCAAAAGCAGCTTCAGCCTCATTAGTCCAACAGAAACGGATACCTTGTTTGGTCAGCTGTGTAATAGGGTGAATGACAGCGGAAAAGTTCTTGATAAACTTGCGATAAAAATTGGCAAAGCCCACAAAACGTTGTATTCCCTTCTTGTCTGTGGGGGCTGGCCAATCTAGTATCGCTGAGACTTTCTGTGGGTCCATCTTGATCCCTTCGGTCGAGATGATCAGACCTAAGAACTGGATGCTCTGCTGCTCAAAGTCGCATTTCTCGGCTTTGGCATAAAGTCCATATTTGCGGAGCCGGCACAATACACTCTTAACATGCCCTCGGTGCACTTCTAGAGATACGGAGAATATCAAAATGTCATCAAGGTAGATAACCACGAAAATATCTAGAAAGTCTTTGAAAATATCGTTAATAAAGTACTGAAAGGTGGCAGGGGCATTACAAAGGCCAAAGGGCATAACCAGATATTCAAAGTGCCCAAATCGGGTACGGAAGGCAGTTTTCCATTCATCCCCTTCTCGTATACGAACCAGGTTATAGGCCCCTCTTGAATCCAGCTTGGTAAAGATACTTGCTGATTTGAGTCTTTGGAACAGTTCAGGAACTAAAGGAAGGGGATAGCGATTCTTCACTGTTATTTTATTTAGGTCACGATAGTCCACACATGGTCTCAGGGAATGATCCTTCTTTTCTACAAAAAATATACCAGCACCAGCCGGTGAGGTAGAGGGACGGATGAATCCTTTCTGCAGATTCTCATCAATATAGTCCTTCAAAACTCCTGATTCCCGTTCAGATAAAGGAAAGATGCGCCCAAATGGAATCTCGGCCCTGGGTAGGAGCTCAATAGTGCAGTCATAAGGTCTGTGTGGAGGAAGAGTTTCTGCGCCTCGTTTGCTGAAAACGTCCAGGTATTCGTGGTAAGAATCTGGAACTACGTGACATAATTCAGGGTCTGCGTCCATACACAGCAGGGTAGCAGGTGATGGTGGTGAAGTTTCCAAACAGTGTCTCTGACAATATGCTGACTGGAACTTGACACTTCCAGATTCCCAGTCTATCTGTGGGTTGTGGGCCTGTAGCCAGGGCAGGCCCAGGATGACGGGGTACAAGGGTGAAGAGATCGCGTCTAAACGCAGCAGCTCTCGATGGTTGGTGGAGGAGATGGTCAGCATCGGTGGGGTCTCCTTGGTTACCAGTCCAGATTTAATGCGAGACCCATCGGCCAGAAATACAGTGAGTCCCTGTCCTCTGGTTTGTAGAGGAATGTGTTGCTGAGCTGCGAAGGACTGGTCAATGAAACAGCTACATGCTCCCGAATCAATAATAGCGGTCACCGATATGGTTCTTCCCGACAGTTGGAAGGAAACAGGCAGAGAGATATGAGCTGAGCTGGCAGATAAGGCGGGCAGGGGTGACTGGTTGAGTGAAGAAAGGGAAAGACACTTACGCAGCTTGGCAGGACAGGTACGTACAAAGTGACCGGCTTCTCCACAGTACAGGCAGAGGTTATTTACTCTTCGGCGTTGGCGTTCTTCTGGAGTCAATGAAGAACGAATCAGGCCCAATTGCATGTGTTCAGGCGCCTTTGGAGTGGGCAAAGCGGAGTTTCCAGGAGTTGGGTTAGGAGGAGCAGGGATCTTAGGTAACATCCAGGCTGGACGGAAGTGCTGTGTGGTTCTTTCAGACCTGCGTTCTCGTAGGCGGCGGTCAATCTGAATGGACAGAGTGATTAGGGCTTCCAGAGAGCTTGGCACCCGACCCGAGCGAGCTCATCTTTCAGGCTTTCCGAGAGACCCAAACGAAATTGATGACGCAAGGCTGCGTCATTCCAGCTAGTGTATGCACTCCAGCGTCTAAAGTCAGTGACATAGTCCTCTGCCACTCTACGGCCTTGCTGGAGTGCATGAAGGGCGGCTTCAGCGGTGGAGGTACGTTGGGGGTCATCATAAATCAGCGCCATAGCATCAAAGAACATTTGCATGGTGTTTAGTTGTGCGTTGTTCTCTTCCAACAGCTGGTGGGCCCAAGACTGTGGTTCCCCTTGGAGGAGGGAAATAATGAATCCCACCTTGGTGGTTTCCAGGGAAAAAGTCTGTGGCTGGAGAGCAAAGTAGAGCTGACAGGCATTGCGGAAGGCTCTAAATTTACTCCGATCACCGGAAAACCTCTCAGGATTAGGTACACGGGGCTCAGGAGGTAACATCATTACTGTATGGCTGGCTGAAGTCCCAGCTTGGGTGGTAGAGGAGGCTGGGTCAGATGCAGGAGCTGTAGTTGTTGGAATGGACAGGGACTGTACCCGCACTTCCAGACGCACATATCCTTCCTGCAGGACTTAACCGCCTGTGTAAGAGCAGCAAGGTGCTGACATATTTCATCCACTGGAAAGGGTCCTCTTGCAGGCTCAGACATGGCTGTTTGGTACTGTTACGTACCTGGGATGTGAGCCTGATGTGCAGAGGAAGGCCTCTCGTACAACTCCGGCTCACGGACCACTGGTATTGATACAGCAGCCACAGGAGCACGGTGGGGTATGAGTGCCTGTAAAAAAGTTCAATAGTCCCTGTAGTAGTGGTGATCAGCAGGCAGGTAGTGGATGAACTCACACAAGCAGGACCAGATGCTGGTTTGAAGGGCTGAGAGCTGAAGCAGGCTGGATGAACAAGATGCAGGGTCAGACAGGCCGGGTCGGTATAAATCAGGCAGATCGGGCATAGACGGTAGGCAGAAGAGAGGTCAGGTCACAAGCCAAGTAGTACCAGAAGATCAGCAGACAGAATCAGCAGGCAGGATCAGAGTCAAGGGAAGCCGGGATAAGAACAGGCAGCAGGCAATCACAGGTAACAACAAGCTGGATAAGATTCAGAGGGCACACAGGAAACAGGAAACAACACAGAAGCTGCAGACCAAACAGCAATGAACCTCTGTAGGAGCCCTGTTTAAATAGCCCGCCTGACTTCAGTATTAGTGACAGGTGTGTGTCTTAAAGTGCTAGTACCCATGCGTGCACGCCGGGATCTTACATGGAAAGCCCTGACAACTGGACAGACAACTAAGACACTGTCTTTTTTTCTGTGCTGTAGGACTCCTTTAAATCCTGGGCTAGGGTTGAATATATCTCTAGAATTTCACATCTCCAGAAGGAGGCTCCCTTTTCCCTGGAGGAGACGGAGGAGAGGGTGACAAGGTTGGAGGATGAATATGTTCTTACACTGGATGGTGACCATTATAAAACATGTCAGCAAGCTCTGCGTGAGTTATCTATCAATAGAGTAGCCCAGACTGACAAGGCTCTCCTGTACTCGGCCCAAAAGATTTTCGAATTTGGGGGGATGAATGGTAGACTGCTGGCCTGGCTGGCTAAGGGTAACATTCCACCCCCCCCATCGGCTGTATTAGGGACGAAAATGACCATATACTCACAGCCCCTGACCGCATTAATTGTCAGTTCCTACAGTTTTTCCAGAACCTGTACTCCTCCCGGACTGGTTTCTCACCTTCTGATCTTTCCTTCTTTCTTGATCCTATCTCTTTCCCAACATTAGCCGCAGTAGATAGGGAGAGGTTGGATGCGGAAATCACCCTGGAGGAGGTTCAATTGGTCAATTGGCTGACAGTTTGCCATCTGAGTTCTACAGCAACTTTATGGAAATTCTTGCTCCTAAATTGACCTCCCTTCTTTCGGATTATGGGTCCCTGGAGGCACTGCTTGACTCTATGAATGAAGCTGTGATTGTGTTGGTTCCCAAGCCTGGCAAGAACATATCGACCGATACCCCTACTAAACGTGGATGCCAAGATTTTTGCGAAGGTCCTGGCCAATCGTTTATCCCAGGTGATTGAGGACCTGGTTGGCGTAGAACAAATCGGTTTTATGCAGGGGAAGGGAACCAGCACAAACATCAGGTGACTCCATTTAATCCTGTTTCCCACAGCAATCAGAGTTCTAGAGTTATTGCTTCCTTAGATGGCAAAAAGGCTTTTGATTCCTTGGAATGGTCATATCTCTGGGAAGTCCTTCAGCAATTTGGGTTTGGCCCCAAATTCATACATGGGAGTGGCTGTCCTTGTATGCGGATAATGCACTGCCATATCTCAATGACGCTGGCCCCTCATTGTTGGCCGCCCTGCGAATTTTTGACAATTTTGGTACTTTCTCAGGTATTAAAATAACCTGGTCTAAATCAGTTTTATTCCCTATAGATGTAGATGCTGTTAAGATGACTGCCTCTTCCCCTCTACGATGGGTGGATGAATTGCGCTATTTGGGGGTTATAGTGACTAAACATCCTACTAACTATTTGGAGAAGAATATTCTCCCTCTGATGACGACCTTGAGAGCTAAACGCACCTTGTGAGTTAACCCCCCCTTAATCTACTAGGACGGATTAACCTCCTTAAAATGGTATTGTTAACTAAATGTAATTACCTCTTCCGAAACTGTCCAATATAGATCTCTGTCTCTTTGTTTAAAGAAATAGAACAATGTGTGGGATCCTTTCTCTGACATGGTGAGGTCTCTCAGCTGGCCCTATCCATCCTGTGACTTCCAGCCCACCTGAGAGCAGGACCGGACTGGGAATAAAAACCAGCCCTGGAAAAAATTTCATACCAGCCCCACAGCATTATTATACCAGCATAACGTCATTATTTTCTTGTTCATGAAAGGGAAAACCATACATTTTAAAGCACATTTGATGAAGAGTGTATTATATATAGATATGAAATCACATAGGGATATATATATATATATATATATATATATATATGCAAATTCCAGTTAAAAGTGGTAAGTGGACAATCATCAAGGGGGACCCCAGGAACTCAGAACATGGGGGGGGGGGGGACCACCTTCCACAGAAATAATACACTAAGGTAAGGGGGGTGGGTGCCTACCAAATGCAGCTTTACTCTGCCTGTGAATGCAGTCACACTGTGCCCACCATTGCGGCCTCACTGTGCCCATTATTGCAGCCTCACTGTGCCCATCAAATGCAGCTTTCCTGTGCTGTGAATGCAGCCTCACTGTGCCCATGAATGCAGCCCCTCCTGTGCCCCATGTCCCAGTCTGCAGTCCCTGTCTGTGGGAAGGTGTGTTATTGATGCTTGGTAGGGTACCTTGCATGCCAGCAGGATATCCATGACGGGCAGCAGCAGGCAGGATCTGTTCTCATTTTGGACGGGGACATGCTCCTTCGAGAGGATCTGTTTGCTGTGAGATGAAGTGGTCCCTGGCCACCTGCACCTGCAGCCGTCCCCATTTTCCGGCTCCAGTCAGCCTGTCCTCTGGTCCTGGGGAAGTGGAGCACACTGGGTGGGAGCTGGAGAGAAGGGGGAGCAGAGAGTACTGGCGGGGTTGGAGAACACATGGGTGGGGCAAAGAGCAGGGGGTAGTGGAGATCACAGGGGTGGGGATCAGAGAGCACTGGGGGGGAACTTGAGAGTACTGGGGGGGGCAAAAAGAACAGTGGTGGAGAGCATGGTAGGCTGAGAGCACTGAGGGGGCTAAGAGTGAAGAACACGGGGGGGGGGCAGAAAAACAAGTTTGGAGAGCACGGGGGCTGGAGAGTACTGGGGGGTACAAAGAGTAGGGGGGAGAGTTTGAGAGCACCAGTGGGGGCCAGAAAGAACAAGGGGAAAAGCACGGGGGACTGGAGAGCATTATGGGAGGTGGAGAGCATTGGCAGGGTTGGAGAGCACATGGGTGGGGGCAAAATGCAGGGGGGAGTGGAGAGTAGAGGGGTGGGGAGTGGAGAGTGCTGGGGGAGCCAAAAAGAACAGGAGTGGAGAGCAAGGGGGGGTAGAGAGCACGGGGGGCTGGAGAGTGATGGGTGGAGCTTGAGAGCACCAGGGGGCCAGAAAGAACAGGGGTGGGGAGAATGGAGGGCTTGAGAGCACCGGGGTGGAGGCTGGAGAGTGATGGGGAGAGCTGGAGAGCACTGGGGGGGTGAGAAAGAACAGGGGGGAGAGCACTGGGGGGAAAAGAATGGGGGAGAGCACTGGGGGGAGTGGAGAGCACTGGGGGGAGAACAGGGGGGAGAGCACTGGGGGGAGTGGAGAGCACAAGGGGGGAAGAACAAGGGCGGAGAGCACTGGGGGGAGTGGAGAGCACTGCGGGTGTAGAAAAGGGGGGGAGAGCACTGGGGGGAGTGAAGAGCACTGGAGGGGGAAAGCACTGGGGGGAGTGAAGAGCACTGGAGGAGGAAAGAACAGGGGAGAGAGCACTGGGTGGGGGAAAGAACAGGGGGGAGCACTGGGGGGAGTGGAGAGCACGGGGGGAAGAACAGGGGGGAGTGGAGAGCACTGGGGGGGAAGAACGGGGGTAGTGGAGCGCACTTGGGGGAGAACAGGGGGGAGAGCACTGGGGGAGTGGAGCGCACTGCGGGGGGGAGTGCTGGGGGGGTGGAGTGCACTGGGGGGGAGAACAGGGGGGAGAACACTGGGGGGGTAGAACAGGGGGGAGAGCACTGGGGGGAGTGGAGAGCACTGGGAGGAAGAACAGGGGGGAGACCACTGGGGGGAGTGGAGAGTACTGGGGGGGAGAACAGAGGGGAGAACAGGGGGGAGAGCACTGGGGGGAGAACAGGGGGAGGGCGCTGGGGGGAGTGGAGCACATGGGGGGAAGAACAGGGGGAGTGGAGAGCATGGGGGGTAGAACAGGGGGGAGAGCACTGGGGGGAGTTGAGCGCACTGCGGGGGGGAGCACTGGGGGGAGTGGAGCGCACGGGGAGAGAACAGAGGGGAGAACAGGGGGGGGCACTGGGGGGAGTGGAGTACACTGGGGGGAGAGCACTGGGGGAACACAGAAGAGCACTGGGGGAGTGGAGAGCACGGGGGAGAGCACTGGGGGGGTGAAGAGCACTGGGGGGGAGCACGGGGGGGGGTGAAGAGCACTGGGAGGGTGAAGAGCACTGGGATGGTGGCTAGAGAAGGATGGGGAGAACTGGAGAGCAGGTTGGGGGGGGCAGAAAGAACAGGGTGGCGAGAACTGTGGGGGGGGGGGGGGGCAGGGAGCAGAAGGTGAACTGGGGGGGGCAGTAAAAGAAGTTGTATAGGAGGATCAGCAGGGGGGCTTTATATAGAGGAAATAAGCTTTCTATATTCCTCCATGCAGCCGCTGAATGCTTGATTCTCCTCCTCTCCCTAGAAAGCTCATCTCCTCTATATGCAGCCCCATGCTGATTCTCCTATCCAGGCACACAGGGCGGGCTGTATGGGCTGCATGTCACCCTCTTGATCACAGCGTTGGCTGGCAGTGGCTCTGTGTTCGGCAGCCGCTCTGCAACATGGCCCCGCCCCCCAGACCGGCTCATGTGATTCTGTGAGCGTTGATTCTCTCTACTATCACACAAGCAGGTCTGGGGGGGGCGGGGCCGTGTTGCAGAGCGGCCGCCGAACACAGAGCCAGCCAGCGCTGTGTGATCCATAGGAGAGAGCACAAATGCAGCCGCAACTAAAAGCGGCCCCAGGGCAGGCGGCCTACCGGGAAATCTCCCGGTATCCCGGTAGGCCAGTCCGGCCCTGCCTGAGAGGATTGACTCTGCCCAAATTCATGGTCTATTACTGGGCTGCAATACTGGTGACAGTCCATTGGTGGTTTCTGGGCTCTAGATCAAATGTTTGGAGACAGTTAGCTTAGGCTCCCTGGCTGATCTATAGAATTTTGTCTATAGAGGCCTGAGGGCATACACTTGGGTTCCTGGTCCAACGCAAGCTACTTGGAGGGTGTGGGTGGCTGCTATATGGAGGTTTATAAAAACCTAAAAAATACAGCGCTGTTCCTATGTAAACTTAATGTGAAGTAATGAAACAAAACAAAAAAAAAAATGTGAATTATAAACGCAGCAGCAGCTTTAACCGTGAGATACCCACAATTCAAATAATTACCGTATTCCCAAATAAGCTGCGCTATACTGATCCGATAAATGCTATGTGAAGCAAATGAGTGAATAAATAAAGCATGAAATCAAAAAATATTAACAAAGTGCAGACAGGGAAATGCATATACTAATGTTCAAATATTAGTCCATCATCCCATCAACAAAAAATGTTTTGCTTGTAATCTCCAACGTGTTTTAAACACACCACACCGATATAGGAAAAGTGTCATCAGAGTTTGCAGGAAAAAAGAGGACTTCCACCACCAACACTACTGCCGCTTACCAGCTACACTGATCCCATCTCAGAGACCAGATATCGCCAAATCAAAAACGCTTCCTCTGAGTCAGGACTGCATGGAGGGTGTATCCTCTTTAAGCGCTTGGTTCAAATGGTTAGAAGAATCCTACGGCCACACCGCTTATTCCAATGGTTAGAAAAATCCTACGGCCACACCGCTCATTGCCCAGCACATATAATAACGAAAGGAATCGCCATAGTGTGATATAGTCACGAAATTTAATATAATAAAAAAGATTGCACTTACATCAAGTAGAAAAAACTTTGCTTTGTAAAACAAACAAATTCGCCGGCCGGCTTAGTAACGCTGCCCGTCGCTTCCGGGTCCAGCGTAGATCGCGGTGACGTCAGTACGTCGCTCCTCCCTACGCCGTTTCGTTATAGGTAACGTCTTCCAGGGGCACAGGCGGCGTACTGACTCACCGCATTAAATAGCACTGTGTACAATTAACTCCGCCCCGCTCTGAGCTTCCATTGACCATGTCAGTTAAGGGCAAGATTCCCTATAATGTGGGCGGAAATGAGATCACTTCCGCCACATGTGATCAGCTGTAATGAGATCACTTCCGCCCCATGTGATCAGCTGAAATGAGATCACTTCCGCCACATGTGATCAGCTGTAATGAGATCACTTCCGCCACATGTGATCAGCTATATTGTAAACAACATCGGCCATATTAAATCTAAAAGTAACCATATTAGATCTGGGCAAAAATTACTTTATATCAAACCGAGCGCCAGGATATGCATTGACCTTGCGGCCAGCACATTCAAATCAATAGGCATATCGGAGCAAGGGGAAATAATTAATTAATTTGAGACAAAAAAGACAATATATAAATTATCTAAAAAGTAAAATGAAAATTATTTTAAAAGACAAAAATATATATCTAAAAAATATAAAAAAAATTTATAAAAAAAGGGAAAAAAAGGTTTAATCCCCTTACATTATTATTTCTACCTATAGGATTACCAGCCACTATTCTACATATTTCTGAGGGGAACCTATAAAAAATATAGAAAATATATAAGGACCCCATTTAATTCAAATGGATCGTATATGGTATGTCAGAAACCTCTCTTTTAACATTGTTTATTGGTGGGCTATTTATGTAAATTGCCACCCCACAAATAATAATAACAAACGTTAATCTGCCATCATAATGGTGGGGCTCTCTAAAGACACCTCAAGAGAAAATTCATTTTATTAAAAAAATAGTAAAAATAAATGGAGAGCAAAATTCACGTTACTTGGTCATAGAGAAACTCACAGTGGGTTCACAGCTTATCTTATCACCTGCCATCTAACTATTATCAATAAAAGCGTTAACATCCACTTCCACATTAAGGCCATAAGGAGTATAACAACGTACCCTATGTATCCAAGTCATTTCTAACTTGGATAATTCTCTTACCAGAGAGCTTCCCCTCCAATGAGCACTGTATTTATCTATTCCCAAGAACAACGTGTTAGCTGGGTTGCGATTATGATGAATAGCATAATGTTTTGACACTGAGTGAAATCTGAACCCGTTTCTTATATTGGTTAGATGTTCACCCAAACGCACCTGCATGGTGCGTTTGGTCCTACCTATATATTGGAACCCACAGGGACATTGTAAGAGATACACCACCCCCGTGGAACTACATGTGATGAACGGTTCGATTATGTGTTCCCTAGATGTACTTGTAGAAATGAAAGATTCAGTTTTCCTCTGTTTATTTTTGTTTAGTGCGCAAATTTGGCATTTGCGACACTGATGATATCCTGACATGTTCTGGAAAAAAGATATCTTTTTAGTAGGCGGATCTACAGCATTCAGAGCAATTCTATCTCGGAGCGAGGGTGCTCCCCTAAACACCACCTGAGGTTTAGCCGGTAAAAAAGTTTTAATGATCCTATCATTCCCCAACAGATGCCAATGTTTGCAAAGCAATTTTTTAATGAGGTAATGTTGAGTTGAAAATGTGGTAATGAAAGGTATAACCGGTCTCTCCCTCTTTTTCTTATTGTTGTTTGGGCCTACAGTTAGCAAGATAGAACGATCAATCTCTCCTATTTGGTGCATTATCTGATTCAACGACTCAACCTCATAGCCCTTCTCTATTAATCTGTTTTTAATTATATCTGCCTGCAGCTTATAATCAACGAGGTCAGTACAGTTTCGCCTCATTCTCAAAAATTGACTCTTTGGGACCGAGTCCAACCATACCTCATGATGGCAACTCCCTTTGGGTATAAACGCATTCCTATCAGTCTTCTTGAAAAAAGAGACTGTCTTAAGTGTATCACCACTCTTCCAAATAGTTAAATCCAAAAAGTTAATTCTCTCTTGATTAGCCTCATATGTGAACTTAATACCTCTCTCATTATTGTTTAAGTTAATAAAAAATTCTTCCAATTCCAAAACTGTCCCATCCCATAGGAGGAGGACGTCATCTATATATCTAGCCCAAAAGGACAGATGAGGACTCTTGTCCTTATAGACGACGTCCTCCTCCCACTTGGCCAAAAACAAATTGGCGAGGCTGGGGGCATATTTTGCCCCCATAGCTACACCGCGAATTTGTCTGTAGTATTCTTGTTCAAACCAAAAATAATTATGATTGGCCGCGTAATCCAAAAGATCCATAATGAATGTTTGTTGCACCTTAGATGTAGTGGAGAAACCCTCCAAAAAATATTTTACCGCAGAGATTCCCATGGCATGCGGAATTATAGTGTACAAGGAAGACACGTCTGCTGTTACTAGGAAGGTGGAGACACCCACTTTTAATTCTGACAGTAAATTAATTACATGTCTGGTGTCCTTGATGTATGATGGCATACATTGAACCAAGGGTTGAAGAAAGAAGTCTATGTACTTGCCCACCCGGGCCGTGACGGAGTCAATACCACTCACGATCGGACGGCCCGGGGGGCAAGTAAGACTCTTGTGGATCTTGGGAAGATAATACAAAACTGGGGTTCGTGGTGCTTTAGGGATCAAAAAGATTTTTTCTTTTTCATTTAATATACTCAAACGAGAACCCTTATCCACCAATAATTGCAACGTTTTTTTATATTGAATGACCGGATTACCCGGGAGGATCATATAGGTGTCTTTATCATCCACTATCCTATGCATCTCTGCCAGGTAATCTTTGCGGTCCAAAACCACTATTCCCCCCCCCTTATCCGCTGGGCGTATTACCAGATTTTTGTTCTGGCATAATGAGTCTAAACCCTCTTCTAAGTTTTTTTCCATTTTGATGTTTTTAATTTTAATGGACTCCAAATCACGTAGGAGAACATCCCTAAAGACCCTAACCGATGGGGCCAATACACCAGGGGGATTAAAAGTGGATGCATTAGAGAGACCTGTATGTATGTATTCCTGTTGCGTACTTTCATATTGAGTAGTTGGAGTAAGCGTAAAGTGTCTCTTTATATTGATAGTACGGACATACTTATGTATGTCCATGTACGTTTGAAACTTATTTAATTTCTTAGGAGGTGCATATTTTAAGCCTTTATTGAGAAGGGCTGTTTCAGCCATAGTGAGAGTTTGAGAGCTTAGGTTAAAAATACCGTCCCCATTTATTTCTTTGATTTTTTTTGATTGTGCTCTCCTCCCCCCTCTGGTTCCTCTTTGTTTTCTATTGCCCTTTTTACACCTTGATTTGCCTTGGGAAAACCCCAATTCTGCTGAGTTTGACTATTTGCTCCCGACCTAGGGGGATCCACTCTTGAGTCGCCATAATCCCTTCCTTTTTGAGTGTAATTTTGTGTACTTTGATTATTCGGACCTTCCCTATCGTGTAAGGGGAAGAAACGATTCCGGGTCTCCACCCCATACTCAAAATCCTCCCCTCTCCAATTGTCATGGTAAGGTCGTTGGCCACCATAATGATTAGGTGGTGCACCATAATTGAAAGGTCTCTCATTAGATATGAAATGGTTATATGGTCTTTCTATTCTTCCTATGTTTCCATAAGGATCTCTACCATAATGAGATTGTTCTGGGTTAAAGGGCTGACGATATTCCCTATCATAATATCCTGTCTGCCTATATGGGGGTGGATAATTCCCTCCAGGATTACGATATTGTTGTCCCATTCTCCCAGTGTTAGAATTTTTTTGGGGAGATGAATACGACACCCTTCTCTCTTTCTTATTAAGTTTACTAACAGATTTCTTTGGAGTTTTCTGACCTTGACCTGCTACGGGCATATGTTGTATTTGAGAGGGCTCCTGTTCAGAGGTGCCTCCTCCCTGGGTCCCTACTTCCATTTGTGAGTCTGAACATAATATTTGTTCCTCTCTCAATTTCTTTTGCCATGCAAACACACTATTAGACTGGTAATCCTCAAAATCCCTATTGAACTTTTTCCTTTTTTTTATCTTTTGTTCTCTCTCTATCGTAATCCTGGAGGGAATTATCCACCCCCATATAGGCAGACAGGATATTATGATAGGGAATATCGTCAGCCCTTTAACCCAGAACAATCTCATTATGGTAGAGATCCTTATGGAAACATAGGAAGAATAGAAAGACCATATAACCATTTCATATCTAATGAGAGACCTTTCAATTATGGTGCACCACCTAATCATTATGGTGGCCAACGACCTTACCATGACAATTGGAGAGGGGAGGATTTTGAGTATGGGGTGGAGACCCGGAATCGTTTCTTCCCCTTACACGATAGGGAAGGTCCGAATAATCAAAGTACACAAAATTACACTCAAAAAGGAAGGGATTATGGCGACTCAAGAGTGGATCCCCCTAGGTCGGGAGCAAATAGTCAAACTCAGCAGAATTGGGGTTTTCCCAAGGCAAATCAAGGTGTAAAAAGGGCAATAGAAGACAAAGAGGAACCAGAGGGGGGAGGAGAGCACAATCAAAAAAAATCAAAGAAATAAATGGGGACGGTATTTTTAACCTAAGCTCTCAAACTCTCACTATGGCTGAAACAGCCCTTCTCAATAAAGGCTTAAAATATGCACCTCCTAAGAAATTAAATAAGTTTCAAACGTACATGGACATACATAAGTATGTCCGTACTATCAATATAAAGAGACACTTTACGCTTACTCCAACTACTCAATATGAAAGTACGCAACAGGAATACATACATACAGGTCTCTCTAATGCATCCACTTTTAATCCCCCTGGTGTATTGGCCCCATCGGTTAGGGTCTTTAGGGATGTTCTCCTACGTGATTTGGAGTCCATTAAAATTAAAAACATCAAAATGGAAAAAAACTTAGAAGAGGGTTTAGACTCATTATGCCAGAACAAAAATCTGGTAATACGCCCAGCGGATAAGGGGGGGGGGGAATAGTGGTTTTGGACCGCAAAGATTACCTGGCAGAGATGCATAGGATAGTGGATGATAAAGACACCTATATGATCCTCCCGGGTAATCCGGTCATTCAATATAAAAAAACGTTGCAATTATTGGTGGATAAGGGTTCTCGTTTGAGTATATTAAATGAAAAAGAAAAAATCTTTTTGATCCCTAAAGCACCACGAACCCCAGTTTTGTATTATCTTCCCAAGATCCACAAGAGTCTTACTTGCCCCCCGGGCCGTCCGATCGTGAGTGGTATTGACTCCGTCACGGCCCGGGTGGGCAAGTACATAGACTTCTTTCTTCAACCCTTGGTTCAATGTATGCCATCATACATCAAGGACACCAGACATGTAATTAATTTACTGTCAGAATTAAAAGTGGGTGTCTCCACCTTCCTAGTAACAGCAGACGTGTCTTCCTTGTACACTATAATTCCGCATGCCATGGGAATCTCTGCGGTAAAATATTTTTTGGAGGGTTTCTCCACTACATCTAAGGTGCAACAAACATTCATTATGGATCTTTTGGATTACGCGGCCAATCATAATTATTTTTGGTTTGAACAAGAATACTACAGACAAATTCGCGGTGTAGCTATGGGGGCAAAATATGCCCCCAGCCTCGCCAATTTGTTTTTGGCCAAGTGGGAGGAGGACGTCGTCTATAAGGACAAGAGTCCTCATCTGTCCTTTTGGGCTAGATATATAGATGACGTCCTCCTCCTATGGGATGGGACAGTTTTGGAATTGGAAGAATTTTTTATTAACTTAAACAATAATGAGAGAGGTATTAAGTTCACATATGAGGCTAATCAAGAGAGAATTAACTTTTTGGATTTAACTATTTGGAAGAGTGGTGATACACTTAAGACAGTCTCTTTTTTCAAGAAGACTGATAGGAATGCGTTTATACCCAAAGGGAGTTGCCATCATGAGGTATGGTTGGACTCGGTCCCAAAGAGTCAATTTTTGAGAATGAGGCGAAACTGTACTGACCTCGTTGATTATAAGCTGCAGGCAGATATAATTAAAAACAGATTAATAGAGAAGGGCTATGAGGTTGAGTCGTTGAATCAGATAATGCACCAAATAGGAGAGATTGATCGTTCTATCTTGCTAACTGTAGGCCCAAACAACAATAAGAAAAAGAGGGAGAGACCGGTTATACCTTTCATTACCACATTTTCAACTCAACATTACCTCATTAAAAAATTGCTTTGCAAACATTGGCATCTGTTGGGGAATGATAGGATCATTAAAACTTTTTTACCGGCTAAACCTCAGGTGGTGTTTAGGGGAGCACCCTCGCTCCGAGATAGAATTGCTCCGAATGCTGTAGATCCGCCTACTAAAAAGATATCTTTTTTCCAGAACATGTCAGGATATCATCAGTGTCGCAAATGCCAAATTTGCGCACTAAACAAAAATAAACAGAGGAAAACTGAATCTTTCATTTCTACAAGTACATCTAGGGAACACATAATCGAACCGTTCATCACATGTAGTTCCACGGGGGTGGTGTATCTCTTACAATGTCCCTGTGGGTTCCAATATATAGGTAGGACCAAACGCACCATGCAGGTGCGTTTGGGTGAACATCTAACCAATATAAGAAACGGGTTCAGATTTCACTCAGTGTCAAAACATTATGCTATTCATCATAATCGCAACCCAGCTAACACGTTGTTCTTGGGAATAGATACATTGCTCATTGGAGGGGAAGCTCTCTGGTAAGAGAATTATCCAAGTTAGAAATGACTTGGATACATAGGGTACGTTGTTATACTCCTTATGGCCTTAATGTGGAAGTGGATGTTAACGCTTTTATTGATAATAGTTAGATGGCAGGTGATAAGATAAGCTGTGAACCCACTGTGAGTTTCTCTATGACCAAGTAACGTGAATTTTGCTCTCCATTTATTTTTACAATTTTTTTAATAAAATGAATTTTCTCGTGAGGTGTCTTTAGAGAGCCCCACTATTATGATGGCAGATTAACGTTTGTTATTATTATTTGTGGGGTGGCAATTTACATAAATAGCCCACCAATAAACAATGTTAAAAGAGAGGTTTCTGACATACCATATACGATCCATTTGAATTAAATGGGGTCCTTATATATTTTCTATATTTTTTATAGGTTCCCCTCAGAAATATGTAGAATAGTGGCTGGTAATCCTATAGGTAGAAATAATAATGTAAGGGAATTAAACCTTTTTTTCCCTTTTTTTTATAATTTTTTTTTATATTTTTTAGATATATATTTTTGTCTTTTAAAATAATTTTCATTTTATTTTTTAGATAATTTATATATTGTCTTTTTTGTCTCAAATTAATTAATTATTTCCCCTTGCTCCGATATGCCTATTGATTTGAATGTGCTGGCCGCAAGGTCAATGCATATCCTGGCGCTCGGTTTGATATAAAGTAATTTTTGCCCAGATCTAATATGGTTACTTTTAGATTTAATATGGCCGATGTTGTTTACAATATAGCTGATCACATGTGGCGGAAGTGATCTCATTACAGCTGATTACATGTGGCGGAAGTGATCTCATTTCAGCTGATCACATGGGGCGGAAGTGATCTCATTACAGCTGATCACATGTGGCGGAAGTGATCTCATTTCCGCCCACATTATAGGGAATCTTGCCCTTAACTGACATGGTCAATGGAAGCTCAGAGCGGGGCGGAGTTAATTGTACACAGTGCTATTTAATGCGGTGAGTCAGTACGCCGCCTGTGCCCCTGGAAGACGTTACCTATAACGAAACGGCGTAGGGAGGAGCGACGTACTGACGTCACCGCGATCTACGCTGGACCCGGAAGCGACGGGCAGCGTTACTAAGCCGGCCGGCGAATTTGTTTGTTTTACAAAGCAAAGTTTTTTCTACTTGATGTAAGTGCAATCTTTTTTATTATATTAAATTTCGTGACTATATCACACTATGGCGATTCCTTTCGTTATTATATGTGCTGGGCAATGAGCGGTGTGGCCGTAGGATTTTTCTAACCATTGGAATAAGCGGTGTGGCCGTAGGATTCTTCTAACCATTTGAACCAAGCGCTTAAAGAGGATACACCCTCCATGCAGTCCTGACTCAGAGGAAGCGTTTTTGATTTGGCGATATCTGGTCTCTGAGATGGGATCAGTGTAGCTGGTAAGCGGCAGTAGTGTTGGTGGTGGAAGTCCTCTTTTTTCCTGCAAACTCTGATGACACTTTTCCTATATCGGTGTGGTGTGTTTAAAACACGTTGGAGATTACAAGCAAAACATTTTTTGTTGATGGGATGATGGACTAATATTTGAACATTAGTATATGCATTTCCCTGTCTGCACTTTGTTAATATTTTTTGATTTCATGCTTTATTTATTCACTCATTTGCTTCACATAGCATTTATCGGATCAGTATAGCGCAGCTTATTTGGGAATAATATGGAGGTTTATGCAACCCAACCAGTGGTCTCTGGTCCACCCACTATGGGGAAAATCCTATTTATATATAATATAATATATATTATAGTTCTGCACCCTGCCAGATACTGAGGTCTGGGCCAAACGTGGTGTCCTCTCCCTGGGAGATGTTATGTCTCAGCCCTTGTACACACGGTCGGAGAATCTGTCGGAATGAGTCTTATCGGACCGTGTCGTCAGATAATTTGACTGTGTGTGGTCTGCATCGGACTGATTCCGTCCGAATCTCCGTCCGACCCAATTTTCCAACATGTTGGAAATATTTCCCGACCAACTGGGCCGGACGGACCTAATCCGATCATGTGTAGAGCATTTTCATCGGACCAAGTGCCACGCATGCTCAGATCAAATTCCTACATCAAAGCTATTGGCTACTAGCCTGAATGTAGTCCCATCGTAACGAAATTACATCATCACGTTCTGAAAGATCGGATTTTTCGCCAACTTGGCCCGACCGTGTGTAAGCAACAGTTTCGGACACAATCCGTCGGACTAAATCCGACGGGCAAAATCCGACGGATTTGGTTGGCAAAATCTCCGACCGTGTGTACGTGGGCTAAGGGTGTTTTTCTACCAATTAATGAGCTATTTCACACATTCCAGTTACCCCAGTGGATGTGGTTTCAGTACCTACAGTTCCGACATGCCGCTAGAGCACAATTTACTCAGCCGCCTCTCCTCCAGGCTGATCCTATTGAGGAACTTGTATCCCCTGGGGATTTAGACAAGTGTCTATTGTCCTCATATGCTGCACTTGTGGGCACTGATTCCCTTTACCACACCTGGGAGGTGTGGCAAAGGGACATTCCATCACTGGACAGAGAGGATTGGAACAACTGTCTGGAGCATGGTCCTAAGTTAGTCATGTCCTCTAGGAATAAACTTATAAAATTCCTGCACAGAATTTACTACACTCCCCAGAAATTACTTCACACAGGTGGGGACTTTCTTCCATATGTTCTGGGAATGCCCAGTTATAACATCATTTTGGTCAGGAGTTTTCCTTTTGGGAGGGTGGGGGTGTTTTGTATTACCTATCAGTCTCTTTTCCCCTTCCAAACCTTCTGATATTGGATTTAGAAAATGGAAGCTAAGAAAGAGAGGTAAAGCCAATTAATATAAAAGTCTTGTGATCATACCTGAGGAGTAAAAACTTTAATACCGATTCAGTTCGGGAAATAGGAGTCAACCTATCTGGGGGTGGAAAAAAAGGGTCGCCCTGTTGTGCCACGTCAATAACCTGGGCCCCCCATGTCACATAGGCTCAGGTGTTCAACACGACTATCTCGTAGACTAGATGTCAGGAATCAGCTGCCGAGATGGTCAGATCTGCATGGCTGTGTATGCTTAACCACTTCAGCCCCGGAAGGATTTACCACCTTCCTGACCGGGCCATTTTTTTGCAATACAGCACTGACAATTGCACAGTTTTGCGACGCTGTACCCAAACAAAATTGACATCCCTTTTTCCCCACAAATATAGTGTCTATGGGACTCGAATGTTCAAAATCTAAAGTGCTAATTTTAAAGGCTAATATGCAAGTTATTGTCCTAAAAAGTGTTTGGGGACCTGGGTGCTGCCCCAGGGGACATGGATCAATGCAAAAAAAAGTTTTAAAAACTGCAGTTTTTTTAGGAGCAGTGATTTTAATAATGCTTAAAGTGAAACAATAAAAGTGTAATATTCCTTTAAATTTCGTACCTGGGGGGTGTCTATAGTATGCCTGTAAAGGGGTGCATGTGTCCTGTGCTTAGAACTGTCCCTGCACAAAGTGTCATTTCTGCAGGAAAAAAAGTCATTTAAAATCACTCGCGGCTATAATGAATTGTCGGCTCCCCGTAATACAGAGAAGTCATTGAAAGTCATTGATTAAAATAAAATAAAAAAGCGTGGTGTTCCCCCAAATTCAATTACCAGGCCCTTCAGGTCTGGTATAGATGTTAAGGGGAACCCCGCATCAATTTTTTTTTAAAAATGTCGTGGAGTTCCCCCTAAAGATCAAATACCAGACCCTTTATCCGAGCACGAAACCTGGCAAGCCGCAGGAAAAGAGGGGGGGGGTGAGAGAGCGCCCCCTTCCTGAACCGTACAAGGCCACATGCTCTCAACATTGGGAGGATGCTTTGGGGGTCACAGACCCCTCAAAGCACCTTGTCCCCATGTTGATGAGGACAAGGGCCTCATCCCCACAACCCGGGCCAGTGGTTGTTGGGGTCTGCGGGCAGAGGGCTTATCAGAATCTGGAAAAACCCTTTAACAAGGGGACCCCCAGATCCTGCCCCCTCTGTTTGAAATGGTAAGGGGGTACAAAAGTACCCCTACCATTTCACAAAGAAAGTGTAAAAGAATGTTAAAAAGACAAACACGCTTTTGAAAAAGTCCTTTATTAAAAATAATTTTTTTTTTAAAAAGATTCCAGCGGTGGTAATCCACTCTTGCTATCCAGTGGCAGATGATCATCTCTCCGGGGTCCAGTGATGGCTGATCTGATCCAGCAACGGATGATCTCTCTGCCCAGCGCAGCGCAGTCCATCCATCCTCTGTCTCCACTGGCGTAGACACTGAGGGATCCTGGCAGCCTGACATTTCTTATATGAGGAGGGCAGGGCCACCCATCACCTGACCCTGCCCCCCTCAGGCGCAAGTGGGGAAGCCTGGCTTCCCCAATGACATGTGGGTGACCCCGCCCCCATCAGAGGGGGCGGGATCACCCACACGTCATTGGGGAAGCCAGGCTTCCACACTTGCGTCAGAGGGGGGCGGAATCAGGTGACAGTGGCCCCGCCCTCCTCATATAAGAAATGTCAGACTGCCGGGACCCCGCAGTGTCTCCGCCAGTGGAGACAGAGGATGGATGGACTGTGCTGCACTGGACGGAGAGATCACCCGTCGCTGGATCAGATCAGCCATCGCTGGACCCCAGAGAGATGATCATCCGTCGCTGGATAGAAAGAGTGGATTACCACCGCTGGAATCTTTTTTTATTTTTAATAAAGGACTTTTTCAAAAGTGTGTTTGTCTTTTTTAACATTCTTTCAAACATGGGGGGCTGGGATCTGGGGGTCCCCTTGTTAAAGGGTTCTTCCAGATTCTGATAAGCCCCCCGCCCGCAGACCCCCACAACCACTGGCCAGGGTTGTGGGGATGAGGCCCTTGTCCTCATCAACATGGGGACAAGGTGCTTTGAGGGGTCTGTGACCCCCAAACCATCCTCCCAATGTTGAGGGTATGGGGCCTGGTACGGTTCGGGGGGGCGCTTTCTCCTGCCAGGTTGCGTGCTCGGATAAAGGGTCTGGTATGGATTTTTAGGGGGAACTCTACGCCTTTTTTTTTTTTAAATCTGGCGTGGAGTTCCCCTTAAAATCCATACCAGACTTGAAGGGTCTGGTATGGATATTTAGGGGAAACCCCACGTCATTATTTTTTAAAATTTGAAGTGGGGTTCCCCTTAATATTCATACCAGACCTGAAGGGCCTGGTAATTGAATTTGGGGGAACTCCACGTTTTTTTTTTTTATCAATGACTTTCAATGACTGTTCTCTGTATTATGGGAGCCAACAATTCATTATAGCTGCGAGTGATTTTAAATGACTTTTTTTCCTGCAGAAATTACACTTTGAGCAGGGACAGTTCTAAGCATGGGAAACATGTGCCCCTTTACAGGCATACTATAGACACCCCCAAGGTATGAAATTTAAAGGAATATTACACTTTTATTGTTTCACTTTAAGCGTTATTAAAATCACTGCTCTCGAAAAACTTTAAAACTTTTTTTTTGCATTGATACATGTCCCCTGGGGCAGGACCCAGGTCCCCAAACACTTTTTAGTACAGTAACTTGCATATTAGCCTTTAAAATTAGCACTTTCGATTTCTCCCATAGACTTGTACAGGGTGTTCCATGGCTTTTCGAATTTGCCGGAAACACCCAAAATTGTTCACTGTTCGCCGAACAGGCAATGTTCGAGTCAAACATGAGTTCGACTTGAACTTGAAGCTCATCCCTAATTGTCACTATCCATTACACTTAGGGCTAATTTACACGTGCTTCAAAACAAGGCTTTGAACACGCTTTGTTAAAGCTTTCTGAACACCAGTCAAAGCCCCTGTCACTAAATAAAATAATAATAAAATGGTTAGCTTACAGTCCTGTTTACACCTTGCTTTTGCTTGGTGCCTCAGTGGGGCTTCGATGAGGCTTTGGTGGGGCTTTGATGAGGCTTTGGTAGGGCTTTGATGAGGCTTCAGTAGGGCTTCAAGCGAGCTTTGCCATAGACTTTTGTGGAGCCTTTGAAGGCGCTTTGAAGCACAACTAAAGCGACATGTTGTATATTTTTTGAAGCATAGCCAAAACAAAGCAAAGCAAAAGCAAGGTGTAAACAGGACTGTAAGCTAACCATTTTACTAAATTGACTAAATTTACTTGCAGCCCTATTTTAGGTCGAAGGTGCTACAAATATATACGATGGGGAACACAGATAATCAGGGAAAACTGGAGGTGCAGTAGATGGGAAGGGGGAACCAGCACTTAGATCAGGAAAAGGGGAGAGCAGGTATAAGATACAGGGTACAGCGTATGGGGCAGGAGCAGGAACATGATAAGGATTAGCAGTATCTGGCAGCAAGCAAAAAACTGAAGCAAGAGGCACTAATAGGAGAGGACCTAAATACCCTCTCAACAGGCAGCATCAGGTGAAATCTGATTACTGGGATCTACCGGCTGCTAGGAAACACCCACTGGTGGACATTAGAATTACAACCTTCCACCCAGGGAACCACAATGCCACCAGCAGGTGAACTAGGTCCTGACACTAGAGGGGCCAAGAAGTGTGAACCAGACTGGTGGTAAACTTTAGGTCTCAGATCTTTCATCACAGAAAATGTGCTGTAGGCCTTGTGGTAGGAATTAAATGATCAACCTGCCACAAGGGGGCACTACAGGCAGAGTTTCATAAAGAAAGACTGTCACTTTGACCATTCAGGGCAAAGTGTCAGTGTCTGTGAAGAGTTTACTTACTTTTCCAGCAGTCCCTTGCCACTTCTTTATCTACCCCAGCCAGCATAAAATACTCCAGATAGTAATTCCAGATATGCAGCCAATTGCTAGTAACATGATATCACTGATCTAAGCTCCAATACCAATTGAACCTTGGTATTTGGTACTGGCTGCAAAGGGTGAAGGAGTGTCAGTGAATTGCTGGCTATCATTAGTTAGGGGGGGGGGAGTGATTCACAGACACTGTCACTCTGCGCTGAATGTGCTGTTTCTAGTGGTAGAGCTACATTCATGGAGGCCACTTTGGGCAAAAGGTCTGATTTGGCTTCTAACTTGTGTGTGCTACTGATGCTGTCTGTCATTGTATTATTGATTTAAGTAGCTGCATTGCTTTTTGGAATACTTACTCCTCAATAT
Organism: Lithobates pipiens; assembly: GCF_037356315.1. Lineage (NCBI taxonomy): Eukaryota > Metazoa > Chordata > Amphibia > Anura > Ranidae > Lithobates > Lithobates pipiens. The sequence continues at coordinate 328,295,035 of NW_027507903.1, read as the reverse complement.
ACTTCCACCGTGCTTTTTTCAGTAATGGCAGCCTCGTACTGGGGGCTGTATCCCTATGTCCAGGAGCAGAGGAGGTAGTAGCTGCCTTTGCCATGGGTACAGGATTCTGTTTATGTTTCTGGATTTAAGTCAAATATTACAAACCATATGGCAGCCATTAAATCTTTCCTTTCTTATCTATAAACAGAAATGCTCAAAAATCCTCTTCATGAAAGTGCATCTTTATTTTCATGGCAGGAAAGCCTTCCCCCTTCACTTTTATTTTAGAAAGAGAGTAGGATATTGGCTGAAACTTTTAAGCTGACCAATGCCCATTTTCTCTGCTAAAATCTTCTTTTGGTAGTCCTTTTAGAAGCCAGCTTTGATCACATTTATGGTGGCCGAATACACTCCATTTAGCTTGCAAAGTATGGCACTAGGTGTTGACTTTATAATAGGTAATGAGCTGTTTACAAAATGCTCCCATGTTAAGGTAATTTGGAACCAGCAATAATGTATTGATTAAATAAAATGGCATTTTCTTGCAATGTGGGGCATTCGGAATATTATACTTTTACGTTCTCTGTTTGCATTAATGTAAATATGGTCAGTGAAAGTGAAAAACAGTATGGCGGCAGGTCTGTTGCTAAGGATATGAGAAGGCGAGAGAAAGGAACAACTCTGCTCAGCATGCTGGAACACACGCTTGGAAGAATACAAAGATTGCTGCCTGAAGCTATTACAGCTAACCCAGGAATACTGAACGTATGGCTAAGGAGTTTCCATCTTCACAATGACTTGCAGTTCTTGGCTTATACAACTGCTAATAAATACGTTTTTTTTCTTTCTTCCCTCCTGTGATTTTTTGGTCTGTATTTGTTTATATACTCACTTTGAGAAACGTATTTATTTTACCCTGAAATACGATGCAGAGCTGGTCTATGGATAGAACAGACTTGCACACAGAAAATGTTTAGTACTGCACTATATCATGGAGTGACAGAAATAAAGGGATCTTGCTTGAATATGAATGTATAGGTAGAAGGAATAGGATGTATGTATTAAATTTCCCAGAATTATTTATATAAGCTACTAGATAAAATTAATCTACAAACCTGACACACGTGGCCAAATCAAACTGATCACATGATAAAAAAAATGCACAAGTAACAGTTAACTTTTAATGAAAACATTATGAGGAAATGTTAATGATGAAATTTTTTAGCTTTTATACATTTTGTTGTATGCTGTTGTATGATGGATTCATATTAATAAAGTTCTACCTGTCTTGCACATGGCTGGTTCTTTTGTAAACTCCACCTAAAAACTCCTGTAAAATGTGATATATCAGATTTGGGTTGTGTTAACTTTTAAGGGAAACATTTACAGACTAGACATATAATATGTTGTTGCTTTAACTCTGGTCTTCCCATCTTCTGCATCTTCCAAGAACTGACCTTGGCAAAACTTGGGTTGAGGCATCCTACTCTGTGATCTCCCTTGTTGGTAGGGACATATCCATATATTGTATAAATTTGACATGAAGGGAGGTGAAGTGAAGCTGTGTTCACTTGAAACATCTAATTGAATAAAAAACAATCCTGCCCATGATTGAATATTTGAAGTGTATGCAGGTGTTCTTCGCCATACCCTTTTTCAAACCTTAGCTCATAGAATGGAGAGATCGCAGTGCACAATGCAATGGCAGTAAATGTATTGCTACTTGAACTTTAGGACTCATGTACACAGGCATTAGATCATGTTTGAACAGGTTTTTGTTTTATGTTTCTAAAAGTCAGTTTGGATACAAAAGCAAGTTTAAACTATTTAAAGAAACCTATAACAGTGCATAAGCAAACTGAAGTAAATCAAAATGATATCAAAGCAACTCAGAATCACCTGAAAGAATACTGTTTATGACTTGCTTCTCAAGCCAATGCTCATGCACATTGGCAGTGCAAGACCACAGAATCATGATCTTTGAGACCTCCAACCCAATAATCTTATCTAGTTTTCATGTCATGCAGCAGGACTTATAAATTAGTAGTAGATTATTCTGTCTGCAATCATCTTTAACTGGATATACATTTATGAGCCGCTTGGCAGTGCTTTGCTTTGTTGTAAATGTTTCAAAAACGACACTTGTATGACCATAGTGTGTACAGATATTTATTGCTAATTTTTTTTTTTAGCATATTCCTTTAATACAAAAGATATTTGAGAACTATATTCCAAAAATGAACGGCTTAAAGATCCTATTAAATGTACAGTGAGACATTAAAAATAAACAAATTGGCCTCTTGCTGTTAGAAGAGAGTACTAATGAACACCATAGCATATGTATAAAAGATATATTAACAATGTATCTTGGATCTCTTCTCCTCCCTTTTAATAAATAATTTAGTTCATAGACAGTCATTGATCTTGTCATTATTCATCATGATCCAATCAAAAGTGAGAGCTACGCATGGTGCCATACACCAAATAATTCATTAGAGTCCCTCATTACAATTAAAAGAAGGGAAGATGAGCCTTGATCCCTGTGGAGTAATCCATGCGTGATCTGTGTGTGATTAGTAGAATGGAAATGCTGAATGTCATTTGATTTTGCAGCATTTGGAAGTGTTTAGCAGACAACAGCTCATCCATCTGTTCCCCACGCCTGTCTGCCATGAGGGATGAAGGACACCAGGAGGCAATTGATCAAAATGTATCTGCAGAAATCCTGCCTATGGTTTGATAAACTGAGTGAACTGACCCCTCTCTTGCATCCCATAAATATGACCGAGTAAAATATAGCTGACTGATTCCACTTTCTTTTCAGATTTATTGCTCAAAAAATGTAAAGCTCATGACTTAAGATCTGAACTGATTCTAACTTTGATGAGAAGATGGATCCATAAGCCCATGCTTTAGATGCAAGTGTTTGCGGTCACTTTTATATTTTACAAATGGAAGGTCCAGTGTGTAGCTTTTGATTAATATTATTAAGTGTTATAGCATGATAGGTCATGTTTTGGCTTCAAATTTTACACATTTAATTGTTTTAACTTATTTATTATTCTCCTCAACACTTCTGTAATGAGCTTAGGCATAACCAACACTCTTCATTCCTGTGCTGAGTGATGAATGATAGAGAAATGCTTCACTTCTCCTCTCTGTTAAGAAAAATGTTGAGTTTATTTGACCTAAACCTTAAATAAAGAATGTCAGGGTAGAAATATGGAACCCACCATAGCTGACTCATTTTTGAAAATGCAGTATTTTTAGAATGCATATCCTTTTTCCAACCCAGTTACTCACCAAACAAAGTCAGAAAGTTAAGGATGAAAGCCCTGCAGCATGTACCTTTAAAAACAAGTTAGTAAAAGCAGCTCCCGTAATTCCATATTCCTTTTAACGAGGAGGTGCAATGGCTTACAAAGGTTGTTTAATGGATAGTGAATCAACTGTGATTCACTGTGAGAAATTTGTAGACACATCACAGCATTTTCATAGATTGTATATGTAGCTATACCCCAAACATATGAGACGCCAATGGTGAAAGAGGATTGTGAACAGGCAAATTTGTTTTAGCGTGTCTCTTTTTCATTAAAGAGCCTGTCTGCTTGCAAAGATTTTTTTTTTTACAGTTTATTTCTCCTTTAACCGCTTGTCGACCAGTGCACTACGATATACGTCAGCACAATGGCATGGCTGCGTACGGGCACATCCCCTTTAAGAAGCGGCTCACGGGACCCACGGACTCAATGTCCACTGGTGTTTCACATTCGTGTCACAGAGCAGTCACAGAGTAGCAGAACGGGGAGAAACAAGGTATTTGTCATCGGGAGCAGTGATCGCTGTCATGTCCTAGGCAGCTCTTCCCCACACAGTTAGAGTCACTCTCTAGGACACACTTAACCCCTTGATCGCCCCCTAGTGTTTAAACCCTTCCCTGCCAGTGTCATTTACACAGTAATCAGTGCATTTGTATAGCACTGATCACTGTATAAATGACAATGGTCCCAAAATAGTGTCAAAAGTGTCCGATGTGTCCGCCATAATGTCGCAGTGAAGATAAAAATCACAGATAGGCACCATTACTAATAAAAAAATAATAATAAAAATGCCATAAATCTATCCCCTATTTTGTAGATTCTATAACTTTTGGCAAACCAATCAATATACTATATAATTTTTTTTACCAAAAATATGTAAAGGAATACATAGCTAGACTGCGGACATTTTTTTTTATATATATTTTTTGGATATTTATTATAGCAAAAAGTAAAAAATATTGCTTTTTTTTCAAAATTGTCGCTCTTTTTTGTTTATAGTGCAAAAGATAAATCTTTGCAACCGTAGATGTTATCAAATACCACCAAAAAAAGTTCTATTTGTGGGAAAAAAAGGACGTCAGTTTTGTTTGGGTGCAACATCGCATGACCTCGCAATTGTCATTTAAAGCGACACAGTGGCATATTGCAAAAAGTGCTCTGGTCAGGAAGGGGGTAAATTCTTCCGGCGCTGAAGTGGTTAAAAAACACAGGAGCAGAATTAATAGCAACAAGCAATCACATTTTAAAGCCCAACTGAACTTTAAGTTTAAATTAACTATATACAGTATATTACTGGTAAATTCAAACAAAAAGTGTGCAAAATCTAACCCATGTATTTTCTTTAGAAAGCAACCACAGCCTGGAGAGAAAAGTATGCCCCCTGCCAGAATGCTGCAAAGAAGGAACCTGGTTCTCTGTATGGAAGCAGTGGTCTCTATTAGAGGTTTGACATGCCCTCTGCTGAGTCAGGGCTAAAGCTCTGTCATCAGCACAGAGCATGAGCTTTGTTAAATAAAGAGCTGTAGGCTTGACTCAGCTGGGGGTTGGTTGGACCACTGAAGATAGACCACTGCTTCCACACAAAGAGCAAGGTTCTTTCTCTACAGCATACTGGCAGGAGCCACCTTGGCTGTGGCAGGATTAAAAAAATACATGAACTGTAAAACTTTTTTAATCGGAATTAATTTGGTTGATTTAAACCGAAAGTTCAGTTTGGCTTTAGCTCAGTGCACGGACAAGTTGCTCATGGTAGCACTGTTCCTTTCTTATTTCCATTTTGTATAAATTAGCAGTGCAGTGTCTACTTTATTTGAACTGTCTTTGTTTTAGATATGACTTTCATGCAAAGTCTCCATTTATTTTGTTTGGCTTTACTTACCTGTCATGATGTGTTTGTCAAGCTTTAATTTGAAGTGGTGCATCAATGGTTTTTAATTAACCTGCAAATGTTGTGTTAAGAAAATTCCTCATTAAAAGCAAACAACATAAAACTCCATCATCCTTTAACCACAGCAAAGAAAAAAAATAATAGTAAAATCAAAATTGATGCCAAATTTCCGACATGGCATAATTGTAGGCATTTATCAGTAAATGAAGCGGAATATGCAAATAGCAATGTCAGTAGCACACATGGCTTCACCCTGCTCTGGGTAAAGCTCTATTCATTAATGAAAACGTGAGGAATGGCTCTCAGGTGATCGCGGAATAAATAAAATAGTTTAACACAACACATGTTGTAGATTAACGCGTTGTGTTATTCATTTATCTTGTGAGGCAGCTGCCATGCCTTCTGCCGACACTTACCCATACTGCCATTCACTGCTAATTCTTTATTGCCACTATTACATTTCCTGGCACAGGCGGGACTGAATGGATATGGCTTAAATCTTGGAAATTAACACTGTACTGATAGCAGATAAAGACCGATAGGTCCAAGTAGTCTCCTCAGTTTCCACTTCAATTTGTCCAAATACGACAAAACTATGTCTGTTTGGGGCTTTCTTAAAAATGAACATTAAGCAGGTTAATATTCTGGTAGTTGTGGGGCATATTTATAAAGCAGTGAATCTGACATTCCCCAAACATTCACTGTAGACGAATTTTCCAGGTACGTGTGTTTTAGCCACTTCAGCCCTGGAAGATTTGGCTGCTCAATGACCAGAGCACTTTTTACAATTTGGTACTGCGCTGTTTTAACTGGTGTGGCAGCAGGTAGGTAAAGTCACCTGGTTGTATCCAGGATGGGAAATATGTGTGCCCTAGATTCAGGCTTTATGAAGACTTGTACAACTAGAGGGGAAGAGTTAATGAGCCCAGCTGAAGTAAGTGGGCTCATTAAGACCTCTACAAAAAAAAAACAGCATGCTTAGGGAGATGCTCCATCCTGGAACCAGTTTTGTGTTGTATAGACTGGGGAGTGTGAGATCTGTTCTGTGCGGTGAGTTAACGCCTGTGTGGCAAACCTCTACAACAGAGACAGGGACTGGTGCAGCACAAGGCTGCACTCAGTTGTTAGACAGGGAATCTAAGTGTGTAGTTAGAGGTCAAGCTGACCAGGATTTATTTTCATGTTTTATTTTTGTTTGGCTGTTATATGTATCACTGCATGTAGCATAAATAAACCGCATCTTTTGTTTTTTGCACCTACAACGCTGTCTGCTGTGCCTGATTTTGTGTTGTGAACCCATCCAGGGGGTCACACACACCCGCTGCCGAGCTAACCCCTCACAGTTGGTGGAGAATTTTGGCATTTTTTTTTTCAATTTTTTTAAAGGCCAGCATGGAGGAGATACTGAGACAGCTGGCTCTAGCAAATGCAAATCAGCAGCAAACAAATGCGGCTTTACAAAAGAGCCTTGCAGCTCAGCAGAAAGCTCACCTGCAGAGTCTGGAAGCTCAGCAACAAGCCCAGCAGCAATCTGAAGCCCGCTTCATAGACCTGTTGCAGAAGCAAGAGCAGAATTTTCAACAGAAAATAGAGACATTAATACAGCAACGTCCGCAGACCAATGAAGCAAGTGGTTACAATAATACCGCATCCTTTGGTGTGAGCCGTTTATTGACAAAAATGACTGGAGAGGATGATCCGGAGGTGTTTTTGACCTCATTCGAAAGGACTGCTGAAAGGGAAAAGTGGCCTAAGGAGCAATGGGCTGGACTGGTGGCCCCTCTGTTAACTGGGGAATCGCAGAAAGCTTATTATGACCTAGAGCCTGACCAAGCAAAAGACTATGTGGTGCTAAAAACAGAAATATTGGCACGGCTGGGTGTCACCCTGGCCGTCCGGGCTCAGCGTGTGCATAATTGGACTTTTCAGGTTGGAAAACCCCCCAGGTCTCAAATGTATGATCTCATTCACCTGAGCAGGAAGTGGCTGCAGCCAGAGACTTTGACCGCACCAAACATTGTGGAACGTGTTGTTATGGATCGTTTCCTGAGAGCTCTTCCTACTGCCATCCAAAAATGGGTAAGCCATGGAGACCCAGAAAATGCAGATAAACTTGTGGATCTGGTTGAGAGGTACTTGGCTACAGAGAACCTGACCACCTCTTCCAGGGACTCACGGACTTTCCACCCTAAGACCAGATCATTCCCAGTGGCGGGTAAGATGACTCCAAGGGGTGAGGGTGGAGAGAGTGAGAGGGTGGGATTTCTACCTAAGGTCTGGCGGGAGCAGCCCAGGAAGCCCAGGCTGCAAGAGACAGCTAAAAAGATTATTTGCTACCGCTGCCGGCAAGAGGGACATATTGCAGCCAATTGCCCCGTTGTGGATGAGCCTATGCAATGTGACTTTATAAGGGAGAGACGTCAGTCGCTGTTTGCGACAGTTGCATGCACTGCCCTTCGGGGACCTGAGAAACATTTATGTAAAATGTGTATTAATGGTAGAAATGTTGATGTGTTGCTGGATTCAGGTAGCCTGGTAACATTGATAAAAGCTGAATTAGTTACTACAGAGGTCTCTGGGAAGAACAGGGTGGCTGTTATTTGTGTGCATGGGGACACCCGAGAGTATCCTGTAACTTCAGTGTTTTTTGAGACCCCCAAAGGTAACCTCTCTCATCAGGTGGGGTTAGTGTCTCACTTACCACATGATGCTATTGTGGGAAGGGATTTTCCAAAATTCTGGGAACTCTGGGATTGTCCTGAGCCCCCCACTGGTGCCCCTATAAACCAGGAAGATGACCAGAATTCCTCTGGGAGTGGTGAGGACTCTCCTGAATTTCCCTTGTCGGTATTGGCGGGGGAAACTCGAGAAACTGGGGAGGAGCCAACATCCTCAGAAGAAAACATGCCGTCTGTGGAGTTTTTGGATCTTGAGGTTCACAGGGAAAATTTTGCCACAGAACAGTTAAAAGACCCCACTCTAATAAAGGCACGGGAAAATGTGGTGAAAATAGATGGCGAGTTAGTGAACCCAGATAAGACTTGCCCTTATCCTTACTTCACTATGGAAAGGGACCTGCTGTATCGAGTGGCTCAAAGGGCAGAAGAAACCATTGAGCAACTTGTAGTGCCCAAACCTTACAGGAAGTTGGTGTTAGAATTGGCTCATGGGCACATTCTGGGAGGTCATCTGGGGACAGAGAAAACCAGAGAGAGGGTATTGCAGAGATTCTATTGGCCTGGGGTCATGAAGGAAATAGAAAATTATTGTTCCTCCTGCCCTGTGTGTCAGAAGTCGGCACCTATGCCACATTTCCGTAGCCCGCTGGTACCTCTTCCTATCATTGAGGTCCCCTTTGAAAGGATCGCAATGGATTTGGTAGGTCCGATAATGAAGTCCGCCAGGGGGCATCAGTACATTTTGGTTATATTGGACTATGCCACCCGTTATCCGGAAGCAATTCCTCTCCGAAATACCTCGGCCAAAACCATAGCCAAAGAGCTATCTCTTGTTTTTAGCCGTGTGGGTATTTGTAAGGAACTGCTTACGGACCAAGGTACACCCTTTATGTTCCGGGTTATGAAAGAATTATGCAAGTTGTACAAAGTGACGCAATTGCGTACATCTGTGTATCACCCCCAAACAGATGGGTTGGTTGAAAGATTCAACAAAACCCTTAAACAAATGTTAAAGAAGGTGGTGGATAGAGATGGAAAGAATTGGGACTGTCTAATACCCTATCTAATGTTTGCCATTAGGGAGGTTCCCCAATCCTCTACGGGTTTCTCACCCTTCGAGTTGCTCTATGCGAGACACCCAAGAGGGCTGCTGGATATCGCCAAGGAAACTTGGGAAAATGAGAGTTCTCCTCACAGGAGCGTGATTGAGCATGTCGCCCTGATGCAAGATAGAATTGCACAGGTAATGCCAATTGTAAAGGAACATTTAACCCAAGCGCAGTTAGCACAGCAGAGAGTGTACAACCGTGGGGCCAAGACCCGTACTTTTTCCCTGGGGGATAGGGTCTTGGTGCTAGTCCCTACGGTTGAAAGCAAATTTCTGGCCAAATGGCAAGGTCCATATGAAGTAATTGAAAAAATTAGTGAGGTGAACTACAGGGTTAGACAGCCAGGAAGGCGAAAGCCGGAGCAGATCTATCACGTCAATCTGCTGAAAGCCTGGAGGGATAGGGAATCCCTAGTCGCAGAGACTTTGTCACAAGTACAGCCTGATTGCTTAGTTCCTGAGGTTGGAATAGCAGACACCTTATCGAAACCCCAACAACAGGAGGTTAAAGAGTTTGTACTTCGTAACAAAGAGATTTTCTCTGAGCTGCCGGGACAAACATCTGGCGTAGAGCATGACATTATCACCCCGCCAGGAGAAAGGGTAAAACTAAAACCTTATAGAATACCAGAGGCCCGACGGGAGGCAATATGTGGGGAGGTTCAAAGGATGCTGGAATTGGGTGTGATAGAGGAGTCCCAGAGTGACTGGTCTAGTCCTATCGTACTAGTGCCCAAACCTGATGGGAGCTGGTGGTTTTGTAACGATTTTCGACAATTGAATAAAGTTACAAAATTTGACACCTACCCCATGCCGCGTATAGATGAGTTGATTGACCGGTTGGGAACAGCCCGATATATGACAACTCTTGATCTCACCAAAGGGTATTGGCAAATTCCCCTGGCCGAGTCGGTCAAGGAGAAAACTGCGTTTGTAACCCCAGATGGGGCATTCCAATATAAGAGAATGCCGTTTGGGTTACAGAATGCACCGGCAACATTCCAGCGGAAAATGGATAAGATTCTGAGGCCCCATCAGAAATATGCTGCAGCTTACCTGGATGATGTGATTATCCATAGCACAGACTGGGTCTCACATTTGCCAAAAGTACAAGCAGTCCTAGACTCTATCCAGGAAGCTGGGTTTACGGCCAATCCAAAGAAGTGTACCTGTGGACAGGAGGAGGCCAAATATCTTGGGTACACTATTGGGAGGGGGGTGATAAAACCCCAAGTCAATAAAGTCGAGGCCATACAGAGTTGGCCACGTCCCAACAGCAAGAAACAGGTACGAGCCTTTCTGGAAATCGCTGGCTATTATCGACGATTCATTCCCCATTTTGCTTCTCAGGCTGTGCCCCTCACCAACCTGACAAAAGGGAAAGAGTCGGTCATGGTTAAATGGTCCCCAGAGGCTGAAGAAGCATTTCAGTCCTTAAAAACAGCCTTATGTAGTCAGCCAGTGTTGTACTCACCAGACTTCTCTAAGGACTTTGTTGTACAAACTGATGCATCAGACGTTGGGTTAGGAGCAGTGATATCCCAGGTCTGGAACGGGGAAGAGCACCCAGTCATTTACCTCAGCAGGAAGTTGAAGTCCCATGAGGTAAATTACTCCACGATTGAGAAGGAATGTTTAGCAGTGAAGTGGGCTCTAGATTCCCTTCGGTACTATCTGCTAGGTAGGCACTTTGACCTGGTGACTGATCACGCTCCTTTAAAGTGGATGGCTCAAAACAAGGAGACCAATAGAAGGGTAAATAGGTGGTTCCTGGCCCTACAGGAATTTAACTTTACAGTTAAGCATCGCCCTGGTGTTAAAATGGGGAATGTGGATGCTTTGTCTCGGATACATGCGTGTCTGACTGCTTGTGTTACAACCCCAAGGTTGAAACAAGAGGGGGGGGGTATGTGGCAGCAGGCAGTTAAAGTCATCTGGTTGTATCCAGGATGGGAAATATGTGTGCCCTAGATTCAGGCTTTATGAAGACTTGTACAACTAGAGGGGAAGAGTTAATGAGCCCAGCTGAAGTAAGTGGGCTCATTTAGACCTCTACAAAAAACCCCAGCATGCTTAGGGAGATGCTCCATCCTGGAACCAGTTTTGTGTTGTATAGACTGGGGAGTGTGAGATCTGTTCTGTGCGGTGAGTTAACGCCTGTGTGGCAAACCTCTACAACAGAGACAGGGACTGGTGCAGCACAAGGCTGCACTCAGTTGTTAGACAGGGAATCTAAGTGTGTAGTTAGAGGTCAAGCTGACCAGGATTTATTTTCATGTTTTATTTTTGTTTGGCTGTTATATGTATCACTGCATGTAGCATAAATAAACTGCATCTTTTGTTTTTTGCACCTACAACACTGTCTGCTGTGCCTGATTTTGTGTTGTGAATCCATCCAGGGGGTCACACACACCCGCTGCCGAGCTAACCCCTCACACTGGTAATTGCACAGTCATGCAATGCCGTACCCAAACAAAATTTGCGTCTTTTTTTCTCCCCACAAATAGAGCTTTCTTTTTATGGTACCTGATTGCGATTTTTATTTTTTGTGATATATAAAATAAAATCAAATAAACTCAATTTTAGTCATACATTTAGTCCAAAATGTATTCAGCCCCATGTCTTTTGTAACAAAAAAATGTCAACAAGCATATATTTATTGGTTTGCACAAAAGTTATAGCGTCTACAAACTAGGGTAAATTTTCTGGAATTTACGCAGATTTTAGTTTATGACTGCCTATCTCATTTCTTGAGGTGCTAAAATGGTAGGGAAGTACAACCCCTCCCCCAAATTACCCCATTTTGGAAAGTAGATACCCCGAGGAAATTGCTGAGAAACATGTTGAGCCCATTGAATATTTTATTTTTTTGTCACAAGTGATTAAATAATGACAAAAATAAAAATTACACTTTTGCAGAACCACGATGGCGATTGATCACCAAACTACATACACTATCATCACACACAACCTGCAGGGTTTTAATTCCCCCGTCAAGAGAACAAAAGCCTTTACTTACTATCATAAACAAAAAGTTGATATAGCAGTGTTACAAGAGACCCACTTTTCTAAAACCTCGACCCCGAGATATCTTAGTTCAAAATACCCGCAATTTTATACCTCTTCGGGTCTGGAAAAAAAGCTTGGAGTAGCGATATGTCTCTCCCGTAGGGTACCATATGTCTCTCCCGTAGAGTCCCATTAAAGACAAACAGGGCAGGTACATTATGGCAGTGGGCCATATGAATGATCAGGTAATCACCCTGATTTCTTACTATGCCCTAATGGACATCTTCCATAAAATGTTCGAAGTATTGCTTCCCAAGGTGCAGGGGCAGGTTATTTTAGGGGGGGACAGCAACCTACCATTAGACCAAATACTGGATAAAACCTCACAAAGTAAAATACAATACAAACATATTCCTAAAAGCAGTAGTGGCCTGGCACGACTACTACGTAGCAACGTTTTAATAGATGCATGGAGAGAAGATAATCTCTCAGCTAGGGGCTATACCTTCTATTCTCATGTCCACCGTACATATTCTAGGATAGATCGCCTGTTCGTAGGAACCCCGCTGTTAGCATATGTCATTTCGGTTAAGATACTTAACACACCATGGTCAGACCAATTGCCAGTCCAGCTTTCTCTCTCCAACCTGTGGAAAAAACCTTGTCCATCCCCATGGAAATTGAACGCTACGCTTTTAAACGACCCGATAATGGCTACAGAAATAGAGAAAGAAATTTGCTTATACTTTAGGGATAATATTTCTGCAACTACCTCTCCTGTGATTAATTGGGCAGCCCATAAGGCTACTATTAGAGGCAAGCTATTCCAACTGGCAGCTCAAAAAAAGCGGACTCGAGATAGCGTAGTGACACAACAAGAACAGACTTTGCGGGATCTCCTAAAGGAACAAAAAAAATTACCACAGGTGGACATGAGACATAGAATAAATGAAGCCAGATTAGCACTGAACTTAAGCCTTACCACTCAAACGGAAAAAAGAATACGGTGGTCGCGGCACAAATACTACACAATGGATGATAAACCCACGATGCTGCTAGCAAGAAAACTAGTGCCCGCCCATTTACTTCAGCATTACCTAAATTGCTGAGCCAGAATCCGGAAAGAATAGTTGCCGAATTCACAAAATTCTATACCAAATTAGATAGCGTTTCTGAGAAGGTGGGGCAAATGGATGAGTTTTTTAGACACATTCCTCTTCCAAAAATACAGAAGGAACACTTGAATTTGATGGACCAAGCATTCTCTGAATCTGAGATTGAACAGGCAATCAAGGATCTTAATCCCTCCAAAGCCCTGGGCCCGGATGGTTTCTCAGGGCTTTACTATAGGAAATTTCAGGAGATTCTGACACCACATCTTTGTTCATTCTTTAATGCGATCCGACAGGGCATGGCTTTCCCTGACCAGGAAAACAAGGCATTTATACATGTCCTTCCAAAACCAGGCAAGGATCATGGATGCTGCAAAAATGACCGCCCCATTTCATTGGTCAATACTGATTTAAAGATTTTGACAAAGATCCTGGCGGTCAGAATGAACTAATTTCTAGCCAATTATATCCATCCAGATCAGGCGGGGTTTGTACCAGGGCGCCAAACGACAGATCAAACGAGAAGAATTATAGATATTATTTCCGCTGTCCACTCGGACTGGGATGGGAGGGGGTGAAGACAGGGAATGCTGCTTTCATTAGATATTCACAAGGCATTCGATTCCCTGTCTTGGGACTACCTCTTCTTTGTCTTCACCCGACTAGGATTCTGAACCCACTTTATATCCACACTTAAAACTCTCTATAGCTCTCTCCGACAGCAGCACTAAGAGTAAAAGGCTACTTCTCAGGACCAATCAAAATACAAAGAGGGACACGCCAAGGCTGTCCTTTGTCCCCATTACTTTTTGTGCTAGCTTTAGAACCACTCGCGATACGGATAAGAAATTCTTTAGATGTAAAGGGAATCGAATGCGGGGACACGGAACACAAATGCATCCTCTTTGCGGATGATATACTGATGACAATTTCATCCCCAATTACAACTCTTCCCAACTTATATGCTATACTTAAACCATTTTCAATAATCTCGGGTCTTAAAATCAACCACGACAAATCTCAGGCCATGAATATCTCTTTAGAAAATACCATGATCTCCAACTTGAAAAGATCTTACAAATTCAAATGGAAAACCGACACGCTCACTTACCTGGGAATTAATCTTACTCCATCTTGGAATACATTATATTCTCAAAACTATCCTCCATTGTTCAAAAAATTGGGGGCAGATTTGACAAAATGGTCTTCACACCCGCCGTTGTGGTTCGGCAGACTACACGCTGTCAAAATGAACGTGCTACCGAGAATCTTGTACCTCTTTAGAACGTTACCAGTGGCACTTGCTAGATCAGATTTGAAATCATTTCAAACCAAACTCCTGTCTTTCATATGGGGGGACAAGAGACCTAGGATGAATATACGCACATTATACGCCCCCAGGAGAACAGGTGGACTGGGCTTTCCAGACCTATTAAAATATTTCTATGCAGCGCAGCTGGCACACATCACCAGATCCATAGCTCATGACCACATCCAATTTGGATGCGAATAGAGGCGGCAGCCTGTACGACACACCCGATTTCCTCCATCCTCTGGCTGTCTCCGAAGCAGATCTTATGTCTGGCACTTTCTGTCTCTATGAGCATTTGGGACAGACTACTAAAATCCCACAACTTTCAATCTTTACACACCCCATTAGCTCCTTTAGTGGGGAATGTAAGATTCACCCCGGGTCTCTCTCCTAGAACGTTCGATTGGTGGACGAATAAGGGTCTAATGAGAATTGCAGATATGTGTGATCATAGAGGAATTTTAACGAGAAAGGCACTGGAAGACAAGCACCAGCTTCCGATCTCAGAACACTACAGATACGATCAAATAGTGCATGTCTTGTCTACAATTTCTAGAAACTAAGATACAACCACAAGGACTCCTATGGAATACAATATGATAAGATAAGAGGCCATATATCTGAGCTATACACAGTTCTCACGAATAGCACTGTAAAACTAGAATACATGAAGAGATGGGAGGCAGATCTCCAGGAGAGAATGGAGCTGGATGAGTGGCACAAACTAGCCCAGGGAGCATAAAAATCCATTATAAATACTTCACTAATTGAAGCAAATTATAAAGTTTTATTGAGATGGTACATGGTCCCAACAAGATTGGCAACCTTTTATTCCCGAGGCATCCCCTAGATGCTTCCACAACTGTGGACAACTGGGGACGATGTACCACACATGGTGGCAAAGTCAAACGTTACAAGGATTAGGGTGTATTATTTTATATATTCCCTCACCCAGGCAAATTTTATTAAATCCCTGAAACAGGCACTGCTAGGGGCAGAGGTGGATTCAGCCTCAAAACCTCAAAAGTGTCTAATATTGTTTATTTTCACAGCAGCGAGAATCATAATAGCCAAATCATGTAAATCGGCTGTGATGCCGTTTGGCCAGCTCAAACATAAATTCTCCTGGATCATGATTAACGAAAGAATGACAGCGATATTAAATGACAAAATACAGCAGTTTGAAAAAATATGGTGCCCCTGGATCCAGTACCTAGCAGGAGACTAAAGAGTGATAGAGACATAAAGAGGGCCGGGCGGGAGGTGTGGGTCCAGATATGGGGGGTCACCTTCTAAACCTTTAAAACTCTAACTCATTTCGTATTTTTCGTATCACCTATCTCTTTTTTGGGTTTAGATATCTATGCCGGCCATCTCTAACCGGTCTGTCATGAGGTGGCAAATCCTAATATAAACATCAGTAACAGTCTATACATTTTTTTACAGAGGGACATAAACGTAACAATAATGTCGTCAATGCTACCACAGAAAACAATATCTCAGACCACTGTTATTGGAAGTTTTTTTATTGTTAACACATGTTGGTACGGTAATCACTTAAGTGATACTGTTTACTTATTTTGTATTTCTGTTTTATTATGGAAAATTGAAAACTTGAAATAAAAAACTGTTGAAGAAAAAAAAAATTACACATAGTTGTCACTAAATGATATATTGCTCACACATGCCATGGTTATGTCGAATTACACCTCAAAATACATTCTGCTGCTTCTAATGGGTATGGAGATACCACGTGTGTGAGACTTTTTGGGAGCCACCCGCGTACAGGACTCTGAAAACCAAGCACTGCCTTCAGGCTTTCTAAGGGCGTAAAATGGTGATTTCACTTCCTCGCTACCTATCACAGTTTTGGAGGCCATGAAATGTCAAGATAGCACAAACCCTCTGTGATGAATGTGGATGCCAGATCCCTGCCCTCCTCGCTAACTCGTGACGAAGGACCGGCCAACCCCACGCTGTCACTTACATAACAATGCCAATCTCAGCTGCGCCCAGCACGAAGATTTTCCAGCTTGCGGGACCACAATCTAGGTGCCAACAGCCTAAGAGCAATTGTCTCTGGGACAATTACGCAATGAACCCTTTAACTGCCACCACTGACGTTTGTTTAGGAAGGGTCCGGACTTCCATCAATTTAGCAATATCAATTATGAGCGTCTGCAACACACACTCCCACCACAGACAGGTCTGCTCAGAGGCCTTACTCTAAAACAGTAGCGCTCTTTAAGAGGCAGGTTAATTTTTAGCTTGCATTGAGGGCTTTAGAGACAAGGTTAACACTTTTCAACATAAGGGTGTATTTAAAAAGGTCAACGGTGCAAATAAAAAATTTACAGAAAAAAAAATGTTTCAAAGAGATAAAGTCAATATACAGCCACAAAGAAATAAAGTAGAATCGGGGAAGAAGAATACTTGCAATTAATGTCGGAGGGTTGATCAGAGTTCAGTGGCACGAAGGGTGATTTGTGGTAAGGAGCTACGCACGTGAAAACTGGAAGATATAACTGTTTATCTAACAAGGAACTTTTATTAGAATTGGGATCGGGGAGACGCACCTCATTTTCACATACACACCTTTGATATTGAGAGCATATATGGACTTGTGGCACGGGAGTTTCTTTGGTGTCTTGGTTTGCACTTTTTTTCGTTTGCATATGTATATATATTTTTTTATGTGCATGAGCTTTTGCACTTGTTGAAGTGTCTACTATCCAAAACTGGGTCATTTGTAGGGGTTCTGTGCTACCTTGACCCTGAAACTGTGATAGTTAGGAAATTAAATCTCCATTTTACGAAAGCTCTGGGATTCGTGCATGGGGCATTAAAATGTATGCCACATAACGCTGACTGTCAAAATCCCTGTGTCAGAGCATATGGCGGCAAGTGTGAGCCATGATGCTATTCATGCACATGGACCTAATGTCACGGACATAGCCCCAAGTCCAGGAAGTAACTCACCTATATGTGTCAGTATTGTATGAATCACTGATATGGAGCACAGTGTAGTCCTGAGTGTGCAGCAGCTAGGTGGTGTGCTTACCTGGTTTATAAAGCTGGACAAGGAGGAGGGGATAGTGAATTGACCGCCCTTCATTGTAGGTGATAATCTAATAGAGGTGAGTTACTTCCTGGACTTGGGGCCATGTCCGTGACAATGGGTCCATGTGCATGCTTTTGCATAGCATCATGGCTCACACTTGCGGCCATTAGGTTTTTTTTTGTATTTTTGTACTTTATTGGCTTTTTTTTGCCACTTTACTGATTTCACATTACTTATACATTTTTTGTGCCAGATTGATCTCCCCTGTTTTTGGGTGATACTTGTGTGAGCTTTGTGATTCTTTGGCGATAGGGACGCTGCACGCTCTAACCACATCCATACTATTGTTTGTAGGTGTATATAATTGTGCATTTATCCTTCGTTTATTTATATCCAATACATTTTGTACTTTTACATACTATGTTGCTTATTTATAAATCTGGTTTACCATCCCCTTTGCCTGTACAATCCCTGGGGCATTTATTTCCATTTTTTATTTACTTATCATGAGAGCAAACGCTGTTGCTGTCAAGATAAATAAATCAGTGCTGCAGCTGAACGGCATACCTGTTAAGCAAATGATGGTTAACAATAAAACAAAGTAACATTACAGTATAACAGTCAGACATAAAATACCTGCAAAGCAAATACAATAAAACATATCACCACTTTAGGTGAGTGCTATTCATTTAGAAGTTAGGTTAAATTGCCAGTGCCTTATTGCATTTTGTACAGGCCTGGAGGTTTGTTTGGGTTAGGGTGGAGTTATAGGTTAGAGGGGGGTGTGACCACCTGTTCATCACCCTGGGAAAATACTCCCTTTCTTCTCCAGAGAAGTCTGGAAAGGAGGCGGGTCAGGCCCTGAAGGACAGGCAGTGTGTATGGGCTCTTGTCCAATCGTTAATTTGCTTGGTCAAGGGCGGGGTCCATACATATACACTGGGGTCACATGTTCCCTGGGGAGTTGGAGATGGTTAGAGAACGAATACACACAGGCAGAAAAATGTGATGTTAAGGCCCAGGGCTGGAAGGCCTGAGGGTGCCTTTAACCCAGTGCTGGAAAGCCATGGATCTTCGCCGGAAGGCGATGGAGAATCGGGGATAGACATGTGCATTCGTTTTTGTCCGAATGCATTTTCGTCCGAATTTCAGGTATTTTCGTTTTCATTTTGACAAACGATAACAAAAGTGCAGAATCCGAAAAATTTAAGATCTGACATAAATAAATGCTTTATTTTCGTTTTCATTGTTACAACGACGTGACTCTGACAATAACAATCTGTGTCTATTGAACCTGTGGTCAAATGTGCCTAACCTTACCTTTATTAGTCCAAGATTATATAGAGAAAAGATTCAACAGAGAGAAAAGATTCGACAGAGAGAAAAGATTCTGGAATTGGGTGGGAGAAGTAAAATAAAAATAATGATGATGATGAATATTATTGGCTGATTTTAACCAAAGAGGAGGAGCAGTAAAATAGCTAGAACTAAGTACACACGTACAGCCAACTTACTTTCACTTACGATTGCTAGCAGAGAGAGACACACATACTGAATCATTTCAGAAGACAGTCAATCTTAGCTGGTCCGTTTGAATTATCACTTGTCAGAGAACCCTAATTATTATTAAGCATAAGCATAGCAGCAGAACAATAGTGAAGTAAGCTACAGATCATCTTAGCTTTTTCCTAATAATCGGCTGCTATTGAGTTAGTGTGAGAACCTTATAGTGATACTAGTGTTGCTGCTAGTGTTGTTGTGATAGCCTCAGAGGCTGCCTGTGTTGTGGGGGGATTTATTATTATAGAATCTTGTTACCTGTCTGATCAGTGATCGCTATCACCAGTCCACAAGTTTCTGTTTGAACGAGTATATAATATATATACAGAAACAGTTGTAGATGGCCCAGGAACATCCTCCAATGCCTCCATGTCGCTCTCACAATGGGTTGCCGCCATATTCGTTATTATCAGTCACTTATTATCTGACACCTGACACTGTGAGACTTAGACCAATCATTCAACATGAACGACGGAGATTCGACAAAGCAATGAAAAACACACACATTTATAATAATATTCGACTGAGCATCGAAACTGTACGATGCTGCAATCGTACATTTCCGGAGTCAAATGCTCTGCCTATAGGCTATATAGAGTTTAGCAGCTCCGTCGAATCTTCTTTATCCCTTTCATGACTAAGCCTATTTTTGGCATATGGTGTTTACAAGATAAAATCCATATTTTTTGCTAGAAAATTACTTGGAACCCCCAAACATTATATATATTTTTTTAGCAGAAACTCTAGAGAATAAAACGGCGATTGTTGCAATATTTTGTGTCACACGGTATTTGCGCAGCGGTGTTTTAAACGCAACTTTTTGGGAAAAGGGACACTTTCATGAATTAAAAAAAACGAAACAGTAAAATTAGCCCAATTTTTTTGCATAATGTGAAAGATAATGTTACGCCAAGTAAATAGATACCAAACATGTCACACTTTATAATTGCACGCACTCGTGGATTGACGACAAAGTGCGGTAACAAAAAATCTCAATAGGCGACACTTTAGCATTGCAGAGGAGGTCTAGTGCTAGAATTATTGGTCTCGCTCTGACGATCGCGGTGATACCTCACATGGGTCATTTGAACACCGTTTACATATGCGGGCGCGAATTCCGTATGCGTTTTCTTTGCTTCGTGAGCGCGCGGGGACGGCAGGCGCTTTAAAAATTTTTTTTTTTTTTTTTATTTTATTTATTTGAAAATGAATAAATAGTTTTTTTTTTTTTTTAATTGTTCACTTTTATTGCTGTCACAAGGAATGTAAACATCCCTTGTGACAGTAATAGGTGGTGACAGGTACTCTTTATGAAGGGATCGGGGGGTCTAAAAGACCCCCGATCCCTCCTTTACACTTCAATGTATTCAGATCGCCAAAAACGGCGATTCTGAATACCGTATATATTTTTAAAACCGGCGTCATTGGCAGCCGAGTAAACGGGAAGTGTTGTCATGACGTCGCTTCCGTGTTTACTATTAGGATACTGGAACGAAGCCGATTACGGCTTCCTTCCATTTCCTCCCCAGCAGCCGGAGGCATCGGAGCGTGAATCGGTGCTCCCGATCAAGCGGGAGCACCGGTAACAGCGGCGGGAGGCGGCGGGAGGGGGGACGTGCCCTCCCGCTCCTCCGGCATAACAGCCGAGCGGCTTTTAGCCGCTTTGGTTGTTATGGCTGGAAAGCCAATCGCCCGCTGAAAAAAACGGTACTGGGATGTTGCCTGCAGTACGCAGATCTGCCTATGATCGGCAGGAAGGGGTTACACATTCCAGACACCATAAGCCTTCAAAGACAGATTCGACTGTAATTCATGTGGATTTTCGGACGAATGCAATTTTTGAACGAAAAACAAAATAAATAAAAACGAATTTTGGGAGTAACTAAATAAATGTATTTTTCGGACGAAAACGAAATTCCGAAACAAAATATTTCACTCTGCACATGTCTAATCGGGGACACCAGAGGTGAAAGGTCTCCACCAAGCAAGAAGTAGCTGCAAACCGACCAGAGTGAACCAGGGTTGGCCTGTACCTTTCCTGAGCTGGCCTGTGAAGAAAAGGGCAGGAGGAGAAGGCAGGTGAGGCCTGGGACTGCTAGCGTTTCGAAGTACCACATGCTTTTTAGAGGGGAATGCGTGTCAGCTCACTAAAGGAGAGAGACTATCACTCACACATCTCAATGCAGAGGTAACTTGTATTCTGTGCATCACTGTGATAGTACCTGCCTGAATCTGGAATAAAGGGGAAGTTTTGAACTGTTCTAAATGTGTCTGTGCTTTACAGCGGGGTGGAAGAAGCGGGGGTTAAACTAGCTGTACTGTATGAACTACTACCAGCTCCCAAGGGAATAGTGCACTTCACATAGTAAAAATAAAACATTACAGTTCTGAAATACAGTAACAATAGAGAGAGAACTATAGATATAGAACCATAGAGAGCAAACAATAGAGCGGATAACAGAAAGCGAATATAAGAGAGAGAACAATAAAGAGAGAAGAAAAATAAAACCACAACTATTTTTGGCTTTTTTATTATTATTTTTTGTGTTTTTTTTTTTTTGCACTTTTATATAAACTATAAATTGTAAAAGATCCAGATTAGGGTCTCTCAAAATGTGATGGTCATCTCATCTTTCGAGACCCTGTGTAAGTGTGCCCTAGGACTGTGCAATGCTGTACCCTACGCTAATACTCCACTAGTGTGTGGTAGCATTCGAATCATTCACCAATGCAAAGACCAGGTTGTTCAGAACAGGAGGGACAATAAAAGTGGGTATTATGCCTAAATCTGCGCTTTCTAGAGACACGACATCTTCTTTGGGGATTTCTTTGGATAAGGGTACCAGGGAGGACATACAGAAAATGCCTCTCATGCATTCAGCTCACTGCATTTGAATTGGGAAGTTGGGCCACAACACCGTCTGGAAACAGAAGGGCTGTGATGATCTCTTCCTGGAATTTAAGGAAAGATCCAGTTTGTCAGCAGAGCCAATTGGAATAAATATACAGACACTTTTTTATACCAGCATCTGGCCTTACGGGCAATTAGGTACAGCACCAACAATTGGTAGTTGAGGTCCACCCCTCCCACATTAAGGTTATATTCATGAACACAGAGGTGTTTCTCCACAACACCAGTCGTCGTTTGAATTTGGACCGTCGTATTTGCGTGAAGGGAGGACAGAACTAAAACATTCTCATTATCCCTCCACTTCACAGCGAGCAAATTATTACACTTCAAGCAGGCTCTCTCCACCAGCCTAAGACAGGAATCTACAAGCTGCTGGGTTAAGCCCCGGCGATTAGATCGCATGGTGCCACATGTGCCAATTCCATGATCAAACAAGTGACTAAAGAGTGGTCATCAGGCACTCATCAACACAGACAACTTGATCGGGATGAATTTTGTACAACTGATTGTATTCAGGGTCACTCCTAGGATGACAGAGTTCATTGTCATTGAAATGCATGAACCGCAAGATCTGTTTGTATCGTGTCCTGGTCATGGAGGAAAAGAACACAGGCATATGGTGAATTGGGTCAGTGGACCAATATGATCGCAACTTACTTTGTTTAGTTATGCCCATGAGGAGGGATAGGCCCAGAAAGGTCTTAAATTTGGAGACCGTAATAAGTCTCCAATCTCTGGCAAGGATCAACTGGGGATTAGTGGCGATGAATTGACCAGCATACAAATTGCTTTGGTCCACAATAGATCTATAGAGAGCTTCTGTGAAAAACAGCAAATAAAAATCAAGCGACATAAAATCAACTGTTTCCACCTAAATTCTGGGTTGGCCAGTGAATGTGGGAAGTATGGGTGCTGCAGAAGTGGTGGGCTCCCAATTCGGATTGGCAAATACAGCAGGAAGGTACACTATGGGCTTGGCGGGCCTGTCTTTGTCTTCTTGGTGGCTGCGGCACTCTGGTTGTGCTAGACACCTCCCCAGCTTGAACTGCACTTATGGAACGCGCCACGTCACCACATGTTACTGCAGTGCTGTATGTACCACCAGGGGGTTTATTAGGGGGGGAGCCGGCCGGCTTTTTTGTCTGTTCCTATCCGAAGCGATTGATACAGCTTGTGTTCGTAAGTGCAATTTGAACGTATTTAATAAAATGTTATAATGATTTTACACCATGGGAGGCTTCCCTTCTTTTTGAGTCATCATAGCAATATACACAATAGTCTGGGAGTCCTTAAACATGGTCTAGATGGTTCATTCCAGTGTGATCCATAGTTCCTGATTAATCCTAAGGATGGGGAAGGAATAAATGTAAACGCTCCCCATTGTTTGCCATCTGGTAAGCATATCTGCATCTCTGTGGTCGGGCATCTCCTTTTCACCTGTATATGTATGAATCACCGTGGTGTTATATTACAAAGTACCTGAGAGGATTGTTTTCATTGCAATAACCCCTCCTTATAAATTAATTGTTGCAGTGTGGAAGTAATTTCCTGAAAGTTTATTTACTGTTGAAGACATTCATATTGGAGATTATCAGTCACCAAAAACTGTTTTGATTATATAATTAATGATTGTATAGGGGTGATTTTTTTTTTTTGGTGCAGCTTGTTTTCTTTATCTGTTTGATTCAATACTGGCTAGTTTTTTCTTTCTTTAAAATAACAAACCTCATACTTTTCTGCTCTGTCCAATGATTTTGCATAGAGCAGCCCCAATCCTCCTCTTCTATGGTCCCCCGCTGGCACTTTTGGCCCCTCCACTCTGCGGAGTGCCCTCTAAACAACCACTTTAAGCTCTCATTGTTTAACACATACACAGTAGAGGCATAACTCACATATTTCCATCTGTGCAAGCTCTCTTTCCACCCAGTTCTTTCATTAAAATAATTCTCTCCTTTGAAGAGTGTCTCTGCTGTTGTACAGTGTCTTCCTGGGGCCACCCTGATATGTGCACTCCTGGGACTACAGCTAAATTTGAAATGTTACTACTCCATGAGCTGATGCAAGAGACATCAATGAAGCCCTTTAGCAAAAGACACTCCCCTGATTGCATGCTCCCTAAGCACAAGTTAAGGAAAGAGACGCAAGTAGGAGACACGCAATAGGAATTTTGAAAAGGTAAAATTAAGTCTACGGGGGAAGTAATGCTAAAGATGCAATAACACTGTGCATGATTATTTTAAGCGAGGGTATAATACTAATTTATGACTGATCATGTACATATGTGAGTTTCAGAAGAACCTATAATTAAGGCTACAAATTAGATCCCAGCAGGTGTGCATGTCATCAATCAGAGAGTGAACATTGGCTAATTTGTGTTCTGGGCACATAAACACAAAATCTTTAGTTGTTTTGTAGGTTTTCTGTAGACCAGATTTTTCAAGATAAAGACTTTCTACTACAATGTGAATCCAAAGATAAAAATGAATATTGCATATTTAGTACTAAAATATGCAATTAGATGTCTCTTATTGATTTTTTTGTAGTATTAATAGTATACGTAAACTCAGTTACCAAAATCTAATACGTTAACACGATTTCAAAAGTAATTTTTCCACCTTTTACATTTTTCATCAATGAAGAAGTCTCTAAAAATTCACTTTTATTTATTCCCCCTGGGGACCAAGTGCAACACATGGTCCTTGTGCTGTCCCAACGGGGCATATAATTGATATAGATTTAGTTTACTTTTATATTTAGTTCACATATTGCCATCTAGTGACCTTTTATGGTAATGCACTTGTTTTCTCAAGTTTATTTTCCCTTATGTTATGACACACTTCCTTTTGTATGTAATGCTCCACCCTTCTTCCTGTGTTTTGTACTTCCTGTGTCATGGATGCAGCTATAAGCAACATGTAGCAGGTAACATGTATTCTACATTGTAAGCTACAGACAATTTCATAATTTGACCGCATAAATACTACAACCTATTCATCTGTTTGTATCCTATCATCTGCTGTAACCTGATGTTCAGA
Source organism: Lithobates pipiens (assembly GCF_037356315.1). NCBI lineage: Eukaryota > Metazoa > Chordata > Amphibia > Anura > Ranidae > Lithobates > Lithobates pipiens. The sequence goes on along the minus strand of NW_027507903.1, from coordinate 328,270,062 downwards.
ATAAAAGCATCTTGTGGATGGAATCAGTATTTGGTGAGTTCAAACTATCTGATGATCATTGTCCTCAGTGATTATATCTTATACAGGCCAGGCATAGAGCTCTCACAAGGGATAGTCGCTTCACAACAATCGGAGTCAGAATAGTCCCGTTCAGACGTGTCCCTTGTTTTCCAAACATGTTGCTAGAAAGGAGACTTGTGAGTAACAGCTCTAGTCTCTGGCAGCAAGGGTCACTTGAGACTAGCACTGCTATTCACAAAGATGACACAGCCTGGGCACTGTGTGATCTATCTGTGGCTTCATCATCACAAAGTGATCTTTTACTTTTATGAATACACAATCAGTGATCCTGGGTGTCACGCACAGCACTTGCCTAACATCATTGATTGTTCATTCACTAAAGTGGAAGGTCATATAGAGGTGCAAAATATGTATCTACACCACTACATTAAAAAAAACTATAATGGTATTACATTAATTTGGAACTGTAATATATACACTTATTTATGCTGTGGGAAGATTAGCTCAAGTGTAGCGCATCAAAGGATTTTGCCACTTATCAATTCTTTCAGGGTTGCCCTTGCCCGCTTTTATTAACATAAATCTTCACAAAACCTATTTGTTTTTCACATAGGGGTTTTCAGCATTCTTCAAAACATATCAGCTTTCTGGCTTGATCCTGTAATGCCACTGCTCTTGCCTGAAATGTTGGCCCTTGTCTGTTCCTCTAGACAACATTTACACTCTTGCCTGCAAGCCTATAAAATTGTCTATAACAATATCTATGAATCAACATTTTAACACAAATAATGGTGAAGAAGATGACAGTTTGAGTTTTTTCTTTAGAATGACATAGCAACCTAAAAATAAGGAAAAGGGTAAATTCGTGAAAGGTCAGCAATCCATGAAAGAAACGTATTTGTTTTTATCAGCCACATCCATCTTATATTTCCTTACAAAATATATATTTTTTTCAAACAGGCTTAAAGGTTTGGCAATAGTATTCTTAGATCCTTGTCTCATTAAGCAGACTTAAAGTGATACTAAAGTCTCTTTAAATTAAACATCTTATACTTACCTGCTCTAAGCAGTGGTTTTGCATAGGGCAGCAGAGATCCTCCTCTTCTTGGGTCCCTCGCTGGCACTCCTGTATCCTCCCTCCTGTTGAGTGCTCCCACAGCAAGCAGCTTGCTATGTGGGCAACTGAGCCAAGGCGCAGCTCTGTGTGTCCATTCAGACACAGCACCACAGTTCAGCCCCGCTCCCTCTGTCTCCTCATTGGCTCACTGACTATGATTGACAACAGTGGGAGCCAATGGCACCACTGATGTGTCTCAGCCAATCAGGAGGGAGATTCCTGGATGGTTTAGACACTTGTGCACATCGCTGGACTGAGATAGCGCTCTCAAATAAGTATTGGGGGGCTACAAATAAAAGTTTTTTTTTATCTTAATGCATAGAATGCATTAAGATAAAAAAAACCTTCTGCCTGTGCAACCACTTTAAGCCGGCCATATAGACGGATCGAAATTCAGACGGGAACCAGCCACATTTTCATCCATCTAAAGTCAGGCTGGTTGTACTGAAGTTGCTCACCAATTGACTTTAGTACAACCTGCTGCTGTCAGAATACAATAGCAAAGTAGGAGGGATTCCCTCGTTAATACTGACTGTGTTGATGGGGGAATTGAGCAACTTTATTTTCTTCAACCCGTGGTTGAAGGAAAGAAGATTGCATGATGTATTATTATTATTATTATTATACATGATTTAAATAGCGTCAACAGTTTACGCAGCACAATTACAGTACAGTTCAATACAGAAGGGACAGGAGGGCCATGCTCATAGAGCTTACATTGTAAAGGGAGGGGGTGTATGGCCAGCCTTACACTTCTTAAAACAACTCATGGACTCATGGACCTTTACAATAAGAGCATTCTGTAGCAATCTACTGGGAGATGTATGCCTCCCAGAATCTGCAGTTGACCTCATATTCTCTTCCTGGTTTGATGAGTTACACTTTGCTAAGTTCACCACAATATGTACAATCTTCTTTAGAGCTACCGATTACTATGTAGCACAGGGGCCAGCCTGATCGTTTAAGTAGGTCCTCAAAATATACAGTTTGGTTAATCTAAATGAGAAATGCTAACTTTTATGACTCCTTGATTAAGGGCAGGAATAAGTTAGAAAAGTGTTAAATGAACTTAGATCAGTGTGGAAGGGTTGTAGATCTTACCTGATTGGAGGCTGAAGGTCAGATGCATGGTATGAAGCTGCAAGAGTGGTTCATGTGGGGGATCCAGGGTATACATTTTCAGAGAGTCCAGGCGAAGAGGAATTTTCCCTGTCTGCCCGACCAACCCTAGATTTGCAGTTTATTATATGTCAGGGGTTGTTGAGAGGTATTACTTCATTAAAAAGAAACATTATTTAGCAAATTTGTCACAGCAGCTTAGCAGGTCAGGTGGTCTTTGGGGGGCAGTGAATATTTTAATTGTTACAAAACTGGGGGGGACCATCTGGGGTATGGTGCTTCCACTGACTTTCTGATACTCCAGGACTAGTTGCACAAATGGTTTCTAGCTGCTCTGCTTCCAATCCCTTCATTTTAGTGTGGCCAGGAGACACAAGTGCAGTTTCCAGCCCTACTGCCTGCAAATCTAATGCTGTGTACACACGGTCAGACTTTTCAGCAGAAAAAGTCAGACGGAATCATTTCATCTGATATTCCGATCATGTGTGGGCTGCACTGATGGACCTAGAAGTAGAACATGTTTTAAATCTTGATTTGAATTTGAAGGCGTATCAGACACAGAGTGGTACTGTGGATACACTACATAATAAACATGCCACGTCCCGATAATTGAATTTACTAAAAAACTAGACAACTATTGTTGACGGTGATGGACTTTTTAGGCATAGACACACATTTTTTTAATTCCTCCCCTTGTTGGGGTACCTCTGGACTGTTGCATCTGGAGGAGTACAATCATTGGAGGATTATCGGGTAATGCCTTAAAATTCTTTATTATTATTCCTTTTTTGGAGTTTCCTGTCCCTTCGCTGTATGCCTTTCAACGTTTACACTACTACCCCCACCTCTGTATAGACGATCCTCGTTTATCCATAGGTAGGGATGAGCTTCGTGTTCGAGTCGAACATACCTTCGACTCAAACATCAGCTGTTCGCCCGTTCAGTGAATTCCCAACATTATGGGCCGTTTGCGCCAAATTCGTGTGGCGCTCACGGCCCACAATGCACTGCGATGGCGCAGTGCATTGCTGGCTCATGATTGGCCAAGCATGCACTGTGACCCGCATGCTTGGCCAATCACAGCGCCGGCAGTGAGGAGAGCCATGATTGGCCACAGGCAGGATGCCTGTGGCCAATCATAGCTCAGGCTGTGTAGTACACGCCCCACACTATATAAGGCCGCCAGCGCGGCGACCTTGTGTAGTGTGTTGGCGTCTGAAGCAGTTAGTGGGTGTTCTGTGTACCTTTAACACAGTATACACCGATTGTTATCGGCCGATTTTTCGATCTTGCTCTTCTGTAGTGGTTGTTGTCTGTGTGCCCTGACCGCAGTATACACCGCTATATTCACCTCACCTATATAGCTAGCGATATATCTATCTTTTATAATAGAGCTTGCAGTCAGTGTTAGGAGCATGTGCGTGCTGTCTGCGTGGCTCTGTACCCAGTACACACCGCTATATCCACCTACATAGCTCTTTTCTATTTGAGCCATCTGCCATCTGCAGGAGTTATTGGAAGTTGTGTGTGCCTCCAGCACAGCACAGTATACATCTGTATTTACCCTTTATTGCTGGTGTTCTATAATAAAGGCATCTGCATGAGTTAGTGGGTGTTGTGTGCCTCCAGCACAATATAAACCTGTATCTACCCTTTATTGCTGTTCTCTAATAGAGCCATCTGCAGGGCTTAGTGGGTGTTGTGTGCCTCCAGTACAGTATACCCCTTTATCTACCCTTTATTGTTGGTGTTCTATAATAAAGGCATCTGCAGGAGTTAGTGGGTGTTGTGTGCCTCCAGCACAATATACACCTGTATCTAGCCTTTATTGCTGTTCTCTAATAGAGCCATCTGCAGGGCTTAGTGGGTGTTGTGTGCCTCCAGTACAGTATACCCCTTTATATACCCTTTATCGCTGGTGTTCTATAATAGAGGCATCTGCAGGAGTTAGTGGGTGTTGTGTGCCTCCAGCACAATACACACTACCCAATTGCTGTTTTACCCAACTCCGTTCAGGCCCTTACCATGTCTGGAAGGCCAGCAAGGAGAGGCAGACAGGCGCAAGCCGATAAAAGAGGGCAAGCAGGCTCTGTGTCTAGAGACAACAGTGCTGGTCGTGGACGCGGTGCATCGTCATCAGCACGTGGCCATGGGACACGCTTGTCCTTCTTTTCAGCAGCTGGACATGTTGAGCCGCAACATGGCAATGACTTGGTAGAGTGGATGACCAAGCCCTCTTCATCCTCCTCATCCTCTCTCACCCAGTCTCAGGGTACTAGCAAAGCAGCTGCCAACGCATCGTCTTCCCTCGTCTCAATGTTATCATCAGTGACTCCTTCCCTAGACCCACCACGTCCTCCTGAGGAGTCTCCTGAACTCTTTGAGCACAGTGTTGGGTACATGCTGCAGGAGGATGCCCAGTGTTTTGTAGGCTCTGATGATGACACTCAGCTAGAGGAAGGCAGTAGCGTGAATGCAGAGAGAGGTGATGCTCAAGAAGGACAGCAATCTGGCAGTCATGTTCCACAAGCTGCAGCATACTGCCAGGTTTGCTCCAGCGATGAAGAGGGAGGGGATGATGAGGGCACTGACTCCACGTGGGTGCTTGGTAGGAGAGAGGAGGAGGAGGAGGCACATGTCCAACGAGGCAGGATGCCCTCCGGGGGCCAGATTAGGGGCAGCACACCGACTGAATCACACCGCAGAGCTCCGCCTGTGCAGGGCGCTGCCTATGCGCGTTATTCTAAAAGTTCTTTGGTGTGGGCCTTTTTTGAGACGAATGCATCAGCTCGCACCACTGCTATTTGCAACATATGTCTCAAGCGTATCTCGCGTGGCCAAAACACCAGCTGCTTGGGCACCACATGCTTGACCAGACATATTTTGAACTGCCATGCAGCTCGTTGGCAAGCGTACCTCAAAGACCTACACCAAAGAACAAAGCGGACCTCTCCTTGCTCCTCATCAGCTGGCATCTCCAACCCCACTAGACCTTCAGTCCTCTCTGAAACCTGCTCTGAGAGGAGTGAAGGTGTAGAATTAGGTGTGTCACAGCCAAGTGCTTCCGGGCACTCTGCTAGCAGTACACCCCCGTCCGATTATAGCAGGCAAATGTCCCTGCCCCAGCTGCTGGACCAGCAAAAGAAGTTCACTCCCAGCCATCCACATGCCCAGCGGTTTAATGCTAGCTTGGCTAAATTGCTAGCACTTCAACTGCTGCCTTTTCAGTTGGTAGACTCGGCCCCCTTCCGTGAGTTTGTACAATGTGCGGTTCCTCAGTGGAAGGTCCCCAAACGCCACTTTTTCTCATGGAAGGCGATTCCGGCTCTCTACCGGCATGTGGAAGGCAATGTCCTTGCCTCGCTGGACAGGGCGGTCAGCGGTAAGGTGCATATTACCGCTGACTCATGGTCCAGCAGGCACGGACAGGGACGTTACCTGTCTTTCACGGACCATTGGGTCACTCTTCTGGCAGCTGGGAAGGATGCAGGACAAGGTGCAGTAGTGTTGGAGGTTGTTCCGCCACCACGCCTCCAAAATGCTACTATTGGTTGTGACACACCTCTCTCCTCCACCCCCTCCTCTTCTTCTTCCTCCATGGCCTCTTCCAGTGCTCTGTCCTCAGAACCAGCGGTGCTCCGTAGGCGTTCCAGGGGCTACACAAGTACGCAGGCAAAACGATGCCATGCCGTGCTTGTGCTGGTTTGTTTGGGGGACAGGAGCCATACTGGGGCGGATGTTTTGTCAGCTCTGCAGGGGCAGGCCGAGAAGTGGTTGACGCCACGCCAGCTTAAGCCAGGAATGGTGGTTTGTGACAATGGCACCAACCTCCTCTCCGCCCTCCGACAGGGACAACTGACCCATGTGCCCTGTGTAGCTCACGTCCTTAACCTGATGGTGCAGCGGTTCTTGGGCAGGTACCCGGGCTTACATGATGTCCTGAAGCAGGCCAGGAAAGTCTGTGTGCATTTCCGCCGATCATTTAATGCCTGTGCTCGGCTGGCTGAGCTCCAAAAGGAGTTGAACCTGCCCAAGAACCACCTTATATGTGACATGCCCACCAGGTGGAACTCATTGTTGGCCATGCTGCAGCGGCTGCACACGCAGCAGAGGGCCATCAATGAGTACCTATGCGACTACGGCACCAGGACAGGGTCAGGGGAGCTTGGTTTTTTTCTCACCACGCCAGTGGGGCATGATCAGGGATGCATGCACTGTCCTGTCACCGTTTGAGGAGGCCACAAGGATGGTGAGCAGTGACAGTGCATGCATCAGTGACACTGTACCTCTTGTCCACCTCTTGGAGCATACGCTGCGTGGAATAATGGACAGGGCACTTGAGGCAGAACAGAGGCAGGAAGAGGAGGACTTCCTTGCCTCTCAAGGCCCCCTTTATCCAGACAGTGTTCCTGCTGTGCCACCCATCACACAGGAAGAGGATGAGGAGGAAGAAGAGAAGGAGGATGATTGTGTCAGCATGGAGGTGGAGGCTGGCACTCAGCATCAGCAGCAGCAGTCTTGTAGGGGTGATTTACAGTCCCAAGAAACCCGTGGACTTGTACGTGGCTGGGAGGAGGTAGCTGCGGATCATGTTGTCCTTAGTGACCCAGAGGACTCCGGACGGAATGCCTCAGCTAACCTACGCTGCATGGCCTCCCTGATCCTGCAAAGCCTGCGGAAGGATCCTCGTATTCTTCGGATCAAGGAGAGGGACCATTACTGGCTGGCCACTCTCCTTGATCCACGGTACAAGGGTAAGGTTGCCGACCTTATCTTGCCATCGCAGAGGGAGCAGAGGATGAGACATCTCCGGGAGGCTTTGCAGAAAGGTCTGTGCAACGCGTTCCCAGAGACTGGGAGGTTACAAACTCCTGGTCCTGGACAACGTGTTGCTGAGGCATCGGTCAGAAGGAGCGGTGGAGAAGGTGGCCGTCTGACTGATGCTTTCAGACAATTTTTTAGTCCGCAGCCCCAAAGTATGATTGGTTCCAGCAACCATCGCCAGCGTCTGATTTACATGGTGCAGGAATACCTAGGGGCAAGGTCAGACTTGGACACCTTTCCCACCGAAAATCCTCTGGCTTACTGGGTCTTGAGGATGGATCACTGGCCAGAGCTTGCACAGTATGCAATTGAGCTACTGGCCTGTTCTTTCGGAACGCACCTTCAGTGCTGCTGGTGGCTTTGTTACCAATCACAGGGTGCGCCTGTCCACCGAATCAGTTGATCGACTGACCTTCATCAAGATGAATCAGTCTTGGATAACCCACAGCTACCAAGCACCTGAAGCTGATGTAACCGAATAATTTTTTTGAAATATCACATCCCTTCAAGACTGCCTATGCTGATGCTGAGTGACTGTCCTGTTATGTTGATTGTCTATCCTCTTCCTCCTCCGCTGATATGTTGGAAGAACATTTCTGGTTCTGGGTGATGCCATCAGCCCAATTTTTTTGCCCCTGTTTAACAGGGGCGTTTAATTACAATTTTTGATGCAATGCTTTGCAGCAGGGCTAATTCCTGCAATAAAACTAGAGTATATGGGAGAGGTTGCAGTGTGGTGGCACCAGCACCAGTGCCTAAGGCCCAATTTTTCTGCCCCTGTTTAACAGGGGCGTTTAATTACAATTTTTGATGCAATGCTTTGCAGCAGGGCTAATTCCTGCAATAAAACTAGAGCATATGGGAGAGGTTGCAGTGTCGTGGCACCAGCACCAGTGCCTAAGGCCCAATTTTTCTGCCCCTGTTTAACAGGGGCATTTAATTACAATTTTTGATATAGTATTTCACAGGAGGGCCCGTTCCTGTGCCCACCCAGAGTAACTGTGAGGACTTATAGTGTTGTGGCACCAGCACCACAACCACCAAAGGTCAATTTTTCTACCACTGTTCAACAATGGCATGTAATTACAATTCTTGATATAATCGTTCACAGCAGGGCGCTCCAGCGCCCACCAAGAGTCACTTTGAGGGCTTACAATGTTGTGGCAAAACCAACATCTTGTTCCGCCATTTCTGCAGAGCATATAGGGCAGGCCCCTACTTTCAAACATCCAATTTACAAACATCTCCTACTTGCAAACGGAAGGAGACAACAGCAAGTGAGATGAAAAAAGATGTACGACAAAACAAATTATACAGGGGTGATAACCCTTCCCTATGTTTTCCAAAAAGCTTAAAAATAGTTTTTTTGACTGGAGCTACACTTTAAAAATGTACCAGTTGAAAATTACAAACAGATTCAACTTAACACAACAAACCTACACAGTCCCTGTCTTGTTTGCACCTCCTGTATACTGCTGTTCTGAGTACATAGGGCCTGGGGGCCACACGCATTTCCTTTTTTTAATATGGGTACGGGGTTCCCCTTAATATGCGTACAAGACCCAAAGGGGCTGGTAATGGGCAGGGAGGGCTACCCATGCCATTTTTCTCAATGATTTTCAACCATATTGCAGGAACCAGATATTACATTAAAACCGCAAGCAGTTTTAAATGATGTTATTTCCGTTTAATGTCATTTTGTGCAGGGACTGTTCTAAACACGGGAAACACGTGCCACTTCACAGGCATACTACAGACACCCCCCAGGCATGATATTTAAAGGAATATTTCACTTTTTTTTCACTTTAATCATCATTAAAATCAGTGCTCCCGCCAAAACGGACATTTTTAAAAACATTTTAGGCATTGACCCATGTCCCCTGGGGCAGGAGCCAGGTCCCCAAACCCTTTTTAGGACAGTATCTTGCATATTAGCCGTTAAAATTAGCACTTTTAATTTCGAACGTTCGAGTCCCATAGACTTCAATGGGGTTCTAAAGTTCGTACGAATTTGGGGTCCGTTCGAAAGTTCTGGTGCGAACCGAACCGGGGGGTGTTTGGCTCATCCCTATCCATAGGGAATAAAAATGCAATAAGTGCCTGATGAAGCATTTTATAGAACGCGTAACATGTAGAGCATCCCTGAGCTGAGTCATCTATGATACGCAGCTTTTTGTAAAAATAATTTTCTTTGTTTTTTGGCTTCTCTTTATTCTCTCCTATGTTATATATTATAACAAAATGAAAATGTATGAGTCATTTGTTTAACTGTGATGTACTAGACAGTGTAATCATTACGCTCTGATTAATTTAATGTATTTTCTTTGTTTTTAGAAATAAATATTGTTCAAATAATTTAAAAAAAAATTTGTGTCTATGCCTAAAAAGTCCATCACCGTCAACAATAGTTGTCTTGTTTTTTAGTAAATTCATGTTTTAAATCTTTCTGACGGAATCAATTCCTCTAGGGAAAACCATTCATCTGCATGCTGTTCCAACACACCAAAAACGACGCAAGGGCAGCTATTGGCTACTGGCTATTGAACTTCCTTTTTCTAGTCCCGTTGTACATGTTGTACATCACCGCATTCTAAACAATTGGACTTTGGTGTGATCATGTGTAGGCAAGTCTGTTTCAGCGGAACTCCATCGGAAAAGACGTCAGAGTTTATTCTGACAGAAAAACCGGTCGCGTGTACGCGGTATTAGGCTGAGAAATGTTGTGGTTGAAAGAGGCTGAATGCCAGTTAAGGTACTATACATTCAGGGGTGAATGCTCAGAGGCAGAACAGAACCCTAAACGTGAGTATCATTCAGTACAGCATAAAGCCACAGCATATTTCAGCCTGCCATAGACTTTGACAGGCTGCAAGCAGTGGGGCTGGATGTTGAACCTATGCCTCTTATGGCACTTAAATGCTGGGATTGGAGGCACAGCAGCTAGATGTCCAATGTGTAAGGACCTGCATGTAGCTTTTCTAAATGCTGACAATAGGGATGAGCCAAACACCCCCCAGTTCGGTTTGCATCAGAACTTTCGAACGGACCGCAAATTCGTATGAACTTTAGAACCCCATTGAAGTCTATTGGACTCGAACGTTCGAAATAAAAAGTGCTAATTTTATTGGCTAATATGCAAGATACTGTCCTAAAAAGGGTTTGGGGACCTGGCTCCTGCCCCAGGGGACAAGGGTCAATGCCTAAAATGTTTTTAAAAATGGCCGTTTTGGCAGGAGCACTGATTTTAATGACGATTAAAGTGAAAAAAAAAGTGAAATATTCCTTTAAATATCGTGCCTGGGGTATAGTATGCCTGTGAAGTGTCCCGTGTTTCCCGTGTTTAGAACAGTCCCTGCACAAAATGACATTTAACTGAAAAAAAGTCATTTAAAACTGCTTGCGTTTTTAATGAAATATCTGGTTCCAACAATATGGATGAAAATCATTGAGAAAAATGGCATGGGTAGCCCCCCTTGCCCATTACCAGCCCCTTTGAGTCTTGTACGGATATTAATGGGAACCCCATACCCATAATAAAAAAAGGAAAGACATGGGGCCCCCAGGCCCTATATACTCAGAACAGCAGTATACAGGCGGTGCAAACAAGACAGGGACTGTGTAGGTTTGTTGTGTTAAGTAGAATCTGTTTGTAATTTTCAACTGGTACATTTTTAAAGTGTAGCTCCAGTCAAAAAATCTATTTTTAAGCTTTTTGGAAAACATAGGGAAGGGTTATCACACCTGTATAATTTGTTTTGCCTTCCGTCTTTTTTCATCTCACTTCCTGTTGTCTCCTTCCGTTTGCAAGTAGGAGACGTTTGTAAGTTGGATGTTTGAAAGTAGGGGCCTGCCCTATATGCTCTGCAGAAATGGTGGAACAAGGTGTTGGTGTTGCCACAACATTGTAAGCCCTCAAAGTGACTCTTGGTGGGTGCTGGAGCGCCCTGCTGTGAACGATTATATCAAGAATTGTAATTACATGCCATTGTTGAACAGTGGTAGAAAAATTTACCTTTGGTGGTTGTGGTGCTGGTGCCATAACACTATAAGCCCTCACAGTTACTCTGAGGGGGCACAGGAACGGGCCCTCCTGTGAAATATTATATCAAGAATTGTAATTACATGTCCCTGTTAAACGGGCAGAAAAATTGGGCCTTAGGCACTGGTGCTGGTGCCACGACACTGCAACCTCTCCCATATACTCTAGTTGTAGTGCAGGAATGAGCCCTGCTACAAAGCATTGCATCAAAAATTGTAATTAAACACCCCTGTTAAGCAGGGACTAAAAAATTGGGCCTTAGGGACTGGTGCTGGTGCCACGACACTGCAACCTATCCCATATACTCTAGTTGTAGTGCAGGAATGAGCCCTGCTGCAAAGCATTGCATCAAAAATTGTAATTAAACGCCCCTTTATGAAGGTCAATCGATCAACTGAGTCGGTGGACAGGTGCACCCTGTGATCAGTAACAAAGCCACCAGAAGCACTGAAGGTGCATTCCGAAAGAACGCTGGATGCAGGACAGGCCAGTAGCTCAATTGCATACTGTGCAAGCTCTGGCCAGTGATCCATCCTCAAGACCCAGTAAGCCAGAGGATTTTCGGTGGGAAAGGTGTCCAAGTCTGACCTTGCCCCTAGGTATTCCTGCACCATGTAAATCAGACGCTGGCGATGGTTGCTGGAACCAATCATACCTTGGGGTTGCGGACTAAAAAATTGTCTGAACGCATTGGTCAGACGGCCACCTTCTCCACCGCTCCTTCTGACCGATGCCTCAGCAACACTTTGTCCAGGACCAGGAGTTTGTAACCTTCCAGTCTCTGGGAACGCGTTGCACAGACCTTTCTGCAAGGCCTCCCGGAGATGTCTCATCCTCTGCTCCCTCTGCAATGGCAAGATAAGGTCGGCAACCTTACCCTTGTACCGTGGATCAAGGAGAGTGGCCAGCCAGTAATGGTCCCTCTCCTTGATCCGAAGAATACGAGGATCCTTCCGCAGGCTTTGCAGGATCAGGGAGGCCATGCAGCATAGGTTAGCTGAGGCATTCCGTCCGGAGTCTTCTGGGTCACTAAGGACAACATGATCCGCAGCTACCTCCTCCCAGCCACGTACAAGTCCACGGGTTTCTTGGGACTGTAAATCATCCCTACAAGACTGCTGCTGCTGCTGAGTGCCAGCCTCCACCTCCATACTGACACAATCATCCTCCTCCTCCTCCTTGTTCTCTTCCTGTGTTATGGGTGGGACAGCAGGAACACTGTCTGGATAAAGGGGACCTTGAGAGGCAATGACGTCCTCCTCTTCCTGCCTCTGTTCTGCCTCAAGTGCCCTGTCCATTATTCCACGCAGCGTATGCTCCAACAGGTGGACAAGAGGTACAGTGTCACTGATGCATGCACTGTCACTGCTCACCATCCTTGTGGCCTCCTCAAACATGACAGGACAGTGCATGCATCCCTGATCATGCCCCACTGATGTGGTGAGAAAAAACCGAGCTCCCCTGACCCTGTCCTGGTGCCGTAGTCGCACAGGTACTCATTGATGGCCCTCTGCTGCATGTGCAGCCGCTGCAGCATGGCCAACGTTGAGTTCCACCTGGTGGGCATGTCACATATAAGGCGGTTCTTGGGCAGGTTCAACTCCTTTTGGAGCTCAGCCAGCCGAGCATAGGCATTAAATGATCGGCAGAAATGCACACAGACTTTCCTGGCCTGCTTTAGGACATCCTGTAAGCCCGGGTACCTGCCCCAGAACCGCTGTACCACCAGGTTAAGGACGTGAGCCACACAGGGCACATGGGTCAGTTGTCCCTGTCGGAGGGCGGAGAGGAGGTTGGTACCATTGTTGCAAACCACCATTCCTGGCTTAAGCTGGCATGGCATCAACCACCTCTCGGCCTGCCTCTGCAGAGTTGACAAAATATCTGCCCCAGTGTGGCTCCTGTCCCCCAAACAAACCAGCACAAGCACGGCATGGCATCGTTTTGCCTGCGTACTTGCGTAGCCCCTTGAACGCCTACGGAGCACCGCTGGTTCTGAGGACAGAGCACTGGAAGAGGCCATGTAGGAAGAAGAAGAGGAGGGGGTGGAGGAGAGAGGTGTGTCACAACCAGTAGTAGCATTTTGGAGGCGTGGTGGCGGAACAACCTCCAACACTACTACACCTTGTCCTGCATCCTTCCCAGCTGCCAGAAGAGTGACCCAATGGGCCGTTAAAGACAGGTAACGTCCCTGTCCATGCCTGCTGGACCATGAGTCAGCGGTAATATGCACCTTACCACTGACCACCCTGTCCAGCGAGGCAAGGACATTGCCTTCCACATGCCAGTAGAGAGCCGGAATCGCCTTCCGTGAGAAAAAGTGGAGTTTGGGGACCTGCCACTGAGGAACTGCACATTGTACAAACTCACGGAAGGGGGCCGAGTCTACCAACTGAAAAGGCAGCAGTTGAAGTGCTAGCAATTTAGAAAAGGTAGCATTCAACCGCTGGGCATGTGGATGGCTGGGAGTGAACTTCTTTCGACGGTCCAGCAGCTGGGGCAGGGAAATTTGCCTGCTATAATTGGACGTGGGTGTACTGCTAGCAGAGTGCCCGGAAGCACTTGGCTGTGACACACCTAATTCTACACCTTCATTCGTCTCAGAGCAGGTTTCAGAGAGGACTGAAGGTCTAGTGGGGTTGGAGATCCAAGCTGATGAGGAGCAAGGAGAGGTCCACTTTGTTCTTTGGTGTGGGTCTTTGAGGTACGCTTGGCAACGAGCTGCATGGCAGGTCAACATATGTCTGGTCAAGCATGTGGTGCCCAAGCAGCTGATGTTTTGGCCACGCGAGATACGCTTGAGACATATGTTGCAAATAGCAGTGGTGCTATCTGATGCACTCGTCTCAAAAAAGGCCCACATAAAATAACTTTTAGAATAATGCGCAGAGGCAGAGGCAGCGCCCTGCACAGGCGGAGCTCTGCGGTGTGATTCAGTTGGTGTGCTGCCCCAGAGGGCATCCTGCCTCGTTGGACATGTGCCTCCTCCTCCTCTCTCCTACCAGGCACCCAAGTGGAGTCAGTGCCATTATCATCCCCTCCCTCTTCATCGCTGGAGCAAACCTGGCAGTATGCTGCAGCTTGTGGAACATGACTGCCAGATTGCTGTCCTTCTTGAGCATCCCCTCTCTCTGCGCTCACGCTACTACCTTCCTCTAACTGAGTATCATCATCAGAGCCTACAAAACACTGGGCATCCTCCTGGAGCATGTACCCAACATTGTGTTTAAAGAGTTCAGGGGACTAGGGAAGGAGTCACTGATGATGACATTGAGACGAGGGAAGACGATGTGTTAGCAGCTGCTTTGCTAGTACCCTGAGCATGGGTGAGAGAGGATGAGGCATGATGTGGCTCAACACGTCCAGCTGCCGAAAAGAAGGACAAGCGTGTCCCATGGCCACGTGCTGATGATGATGATGCACCACGTCCATGACCAGCACTGTTGTCTCTAGACACAGAGCCTGTTTGTCCTCTTTTATCGGCTCGTGCCTGTCTGCCTCTCCTTGTTGGCCTTCCAGACATGGTAATGGCCTGAAGGGAGATGGGAAAACCAGCAATTGGGTAGTGTATATTGTGCTGGAGGCACACAACACGCACTAACTCCTGCAGATGCCTTTATTATAGAACAGGAATTAAAGGGTAGATACTGGTGTATACTGTGCTGTGCTGGAGGCACACAATACCAACTAACTCCTGCAGATGGCAGATGGCTCAATTAGAGAAGAGCTACTAGGCCTGAGGCCTGCAGAACCTCCCCTCAGAGGCCTAGTAGGTTAAAGTCTATCTTCTAGGAAATGGACTACTCCTCCCCAGCAGCATGTGACCTCAGCCTATATAGGAGGCCTGCCCCCTGTCAATGCCAGTTAGGGACTGGTCAGGCTCCCACATGGGCTGCCTGCCACTCCAGCTCTAGGCCCAGCCTCCTCTTCCAGAACATTGTTCCTGGAAGCAGGGGAGGTGTCTCAGAACTGAAGTACAGGTGGTCACACCTACTGCTAATCTAACCACTCCCAGTCCCCCAGATCAAAACAGACAGGCCTAGCTTGCAGCATAGGCCTGCCTTATTTTGCCTGTGCTGGACAAACCTAGTAAAGCAACCCTTACTAGCACCTACCTTCTGGTAGAGGGTGCTACATAACTTTTTCCTGTATTTAGATGTTCCTGCTTTTAATGAGGTTTTGGTGCATTTACACCCGTTTAGCTGCATTTAACTGTGTTTAGAGTTTTTAATCAGATCCCGGATGCACACAATTTTAACTCAGTGTATGGCACCACTGAAAAATCTTTACCTGCATTTATAAAGAATTTAGAACTGTCCTTTAAACCAGGGCTCAAAATTTCAAGTCCTGATATACTAGCCAAGCCTTAAGAGTTACTCGCCACCAGTCCCCCCTCCCAACCCCTACCCTGCCCTGCCCCTAAACTCAAATTAAATTACAACGTAATTATAACCCCCAGCATTGGTGTCAGTGGGCGCTATAATAACCTCCAAAACAGGTATCTGAGGCTGTGGTAATAACCATTGATGTCAGCGGATGTCAGCGGATGCATTAAAAACCCCCAGCACTGGTGCCATACCCCATAATAACCCCCAATGCAGGTATCAGAGGACGCATAAATAACCCCTATCATTAATGTCAGTGGACATTATAATAATCACCAACACTGGTATCAGAGGACACATTAGTAACTCCCAGCATTGAAGTCAGTGGATGCATTAATAACCGCTAGCACAGGTGTCACAGGTGTCAGTATTAATATCCCCCTCTCCTACATTGATGATTAGTGGCATTGAATTGTAACCCCTCCCATGACCCCCAATGTGGGGGGAGGGGCTTAACTTTCAGTGACATTACCACAAATGCAGAAGGGGTGGTGGGTTAAAATTTCACTGCCATGAGGACAAATGCATGTGTGTGTGTGTGTGGGGGGGGGGGGGGGGGTTAACTTTCACTACCACTGACCTCCCCCCCACCTGCATTGATGGACATGGCAATGCTAACCCCTTCCTCAATTTCAGACTGTTCCAGTCCCATTGCCCTAACGCTATGGTGCTGGACAGGGAGCCAGAACAATGAAACAAGTAGTTAGCTGAGCTTACCTCAGCACACACTCGCTCCTGATAAGTTCATGTCTCCATCTCTCAAGAGTGCAGGCAGGTATGTGGACAGGTGGACGGTTCATGAGAAGATTGCTGCGTCCCCATCCCGCCCACACAACAAGCAGCCACAGCCTGAAACTGCCAGTCTTGGAGCTGGAGGGAGGGGGAGCAAAATCCTCCCTCCAGCAGCCATCGGAGCCTGCACTGTGTGGTGCTCGGAATGATAGAAATGATGGCAGGGTCACTCCTATCATTCAGGGAGCTGGAGAGCTGTGCACTTAGTGTCACTCATCTGCTCTAAGCGCCCTCAGCAAATTTTCACTCGCAAAATGTGAGCAGGCAAGTCAAAATTTTGAGGGCTGCTCTAAACACATATTAAGGCATGTTGGATGAGTGTGAATGAGGCCCTACTATGCATGTTTGCTGCCTGTCACAACTTGAGGCCTGAACCCCACCTATTACACCTCTGTACCACGGTTATGTCAATATCAACAGGACCTGTTCCCTTGAAGGTAGTCCTCAATAAAGATCTAATGCAAACCATATTTTACAGTTGGTTTGAAGGAGCAGTGTCTATACTTGAAACGGAAGTACTAAATGGTAATTTCTAAACTTATACTGATGAAGGCTCAGGTATTTACTTAAGTCAAGTAGAAAAGGCCCTCTAATTGTGCCTCCCGTCTTTTGTAGCAAGTCTAAAGGCTGGCTATAGATGGATCTTTTTTTTTTTTTTTATCATCCAGCCAGCGAGCTAAACAAAAAAGAAACAAACAGATTCTTCCATTAACACAGGCAAGGTGGAAAAGGAATACTTCCCTCTGAGACATTGTATTTTGACAGAAGCACTCTCCATTGCCAGAATCCACTGATCAAGAAAATGTTTCCAATAAGCCCATGTGACAGAAGTTTATTATTAGGTTGAGTGCTGTCCAGCAGGAGTGGCCACACATGAATTGGACTTTTGATCCACCTGTGGCCAGGGCCAGACTGGGATTAAAAACCAGCCCTGGAAAAAATTTCATACCAGCCCCATAGCATTTTTATAGAAGCCCAACAGCATAACTTTCTTGTTCATGAAAGGGAAAACCATGTACAGGAAGTCCCCGAGTTACGAACGGGCTAGGGACTGTAGGTTTGTTCTTAAGTCAGAACAGCATGCGCAGAACTGCAGAGACATTGTTTTCTGATGTTCTGTCGAAAGTCCCCGCCGTCAAAAAGTTGCCGCGCATGCACAAATTGGCAGAGACATATATATAAATGCAAATTCCAGTTAAAAGTGGTCAGTCATCAAGGGGGCTTGACTCTGTTGACCAGAGACCACCTTCTGCAGAAAGAATACACTAAGGTAGGGGGGGTTACTGCTATAAGGGGGAAACCTTTATATCAGTGCCCCTTACATTATCATATTTACTCCCTCCTTACATCAGTGACCCTCCTCAGACTGGCCTGGCTGCGCTGTCACTGATCTCCTCTCAGGCGCACCATGCAGGGCTCAGTCAGTTGGCTCCAGCTCGGTTGCTCTGGTTTTATCCTATAGTCTCCTCACCACAGTCCACACATGTGGGTCTTCTCCCATGACCCCCATCCCGGCGGTGCTCCCATTCTTGACTCCTCTCCAGACTCCCTCAGAGACTGCCGACATGATACAGGAGATGTCAGAGGTTGTGGACATGATACAGGAGATGGTTAGAGACTGAGGACATCATACCAAAGATGGTAAGAGACTGCAGACATGCTACAAGAGATGGTCAGAGACTGCTGACATGATACAGGAGATTAATGCAGCCTCACCAGTTCCCATCAAGTGCGGCCTCACTGTGCCCATCAAGTTCGGCCTCATTGTGCCCATCAAATGTGGCCTCACTGTGCCCATCAAATGCAGCCTCACTGTGCCCATCAATGCAGCCTCACTGTCCATCAAATGCAGCTTTACTGTGCCTGTGAATTCAACCTCACTGTGCCGTGAATGCAGCCTCACTGTGCCCATCATTGCAGCCTCACTGCTATAAATGCAGCCTCACTGCTCTTCAATGCAGCCTCACTGTGCCCATCATTGCAGCCTCACTGTGCCCATCATTGCAGCCTCACTTTGCCCATCATTGAAGCCTCGCTGTGCTCATCAATGCAGCCTCACTGTGCCCATCATTGCAGCCTCACTGTGCCCATCAACGCGACATCACTGTGCCTATCAAATGCAGCTTTACTGTGCCCATGAATGCAGCATCACTGTGCCCATGAATACAGCATCACTGTGCGTGTGAATTCAGCCTCACTGTGCTTGTGAATGCAGCCTCACTGTGCCCACCATTGCAGCCTGTCCCCGTTAATTCAGCCTCACTGTGCCCACCATTGCAGCCTGTGCCCGTGAATTCAGCCTCCCTGTGCCCATCATTTAAGCCTGTGCCCGTGAATTCAGTCTCACTGGGCCCACCATTGCAGCCTGTGCGCGTGAATGCCGCTCACTGTGCCCACCATTGCAGCCTGTGCCCATGAATTCAGCCTCACTGTGCCCACCCTTGCAGCCTGTGCCCATGAATTCAGCCTCACTGTGCCTGTGAATGCAGCATTACTGTGCCCACCATTGTAGCCTCACTATGCCCACCATTGCAGCATGTGCCCATGAATTCAGCCTCACTGTGTCCACCATTGCAGCCTGTGCCCATGAATGCAGCCTCACTGTGCCCAGCATTGCAGCCTGTGCCGTGAATTCAGCCTCACTGTGCCAGTGAATGCAGCCTCACTGTGCCCACCATTGCATCCTCCCTGTGCCCATGAATGCAGCCTCACTGTGCCCACCATTGCAGCCTAACTTTGCCCATGAATTCAGCTTCACTGTGACCACCATTGCAGCCTGTGCCCATGAATTCAGCCTCACTGTGCCCACCATTGCAGCCTTTGCCCATGAATTCAGCCTCACTGTGCCCACCATTGTAGACTCACTATGCCCACCATTGCAGCCTGTGGCCATGAATTCAGCCTCACTGTGTCCACCATTGCAGCCTGTGCCCATGAATGCAGCCTCACTGTGCCCAGCATTGCAGCCTGTGCCGTGAATTCAGCCTCACTGTGCCAGTGAATGCAGCCTCACTGTGCCCACCATTGCATCCTCCCTGTGCCCATGAATGCAGCCTCACTGTGCCCACCATTGCAGCCTAACTTTGCCCATGAATTCAGCCTCACTGTGACCACCATTGCAGCCTGTGCCCATGAATTCAGCCTCACTGTGCCCACCATTGCAGCCTTTGCCCATGAATTCAGCCTCACTGTACCCACCATTGCAGCCTTTGCCCATGAATTCAGCCTCACTGTACCCACCATTGCATCCTCACTGTGGCCGTGAATGCAGCATTACTGTGCCCACCATTGCAGCCTCACTATGCCTGTGAATTAAGCCTCACTGTGTCCACCATTACAGGCTCACTATGCCTGTGAATTCAGCCTCACTATGCCCAACATTGCAGCCTGTACCCGTGAATTCAGCTTCCCTGTGCCCACCAGTACAGCCTGTGCCCGTGAATTCAGTCTCACTGTGCCCATCATTGCAGCCTGTGCCGTGAATGCAGCTCACTGTGCCCACCATTGCAGCATGTGCCGGTGAATTTAGCCTCACCTGCCCACCCTTTCAGCCTGTGTCCATGAATTCAGCCTCACTGTGCCCACCATTGTAGCCTTACTGTGCCCACCATTGCAGCCTGTGCCCTTAAATTCAGCCTCACTGTGTCCACCATTGCAGCCTGTGCCCATGAATGCAGCCTCACTGTGCCCAAAATTGCAGCCTGTGCCCATGAATGCAGCCTCACTGCACCTGTGAATGCAGCCTCAATGTGCCCGTGAATGCAGCCTCACTGTGCCAACCAATGCATCCTCACTGTGCCTGTGAATGCAGCCTCACTGTGCCCAACATTGCAGCCTAACTTTGCCCATGAATTCAGCCTCACTGTGACCACCATTGCAGCCCGTGCCTGTGAATTCAGCCACACTGTGCCCACCATTGCAGCCTTTGCCCATGAATTCAGCCTCACTGTGCCCATCATTGCAGCCTTTGCCCATGAATTCAGCCTCACTGTGCCCACCATTGCATCATCACTGTGCCCACCATTGCAGCCTCACTGTGCCCACCATTGCAGCCTCACTATGCCCGTGAATTCAGCCTCATTAGGCCCATCATTGCAGCCTGTGCCCACGAATGCAGACTCACTGTGCCAATCCATACAGGCTCACCATTGTAACACACACAGAGACAGCACACATCTCCCATGTTGTATTACAGTGCTGGTTTCTGTGTTCGGTGGCCACGCTGTTACTAGGTACCACCCCCCTAGACCGGCTTGTGTGATAGGCGGAACCTTCAATTCACTATCACACAAGCCCGTCTATGGGGCAGGACCTTGTAACAGCGTGGCCGCCGAACACAGAACCCCGCTCCGTTATACACAGGAGGAGAGAGAGAGAGGGAGGGAGGGGAGCACTGCAGCTCAAATCGGCCCCAGGGCAGGCGGCCTACTGGGAAATTTCCTCATAGGCCAGTACGGCCCTGCCTGTGGCCAGCTTTAGGCTCCATTCACATGGGTGTATGTGATTTATAAAAAGGCAGGTTCCTGCTGGTAGAGCTGGCAGACAACCCTCCATAGAAAAAATGCATCCTTTTAGACATGTATAGACACTTTACATCTTTAGTATGCCTGGATGTGTACAATTCTTCTATGATTTAAATTTCAGAATGCTTCATTCAGTCCTGTAAAGGTGGGTCCTTGCTCTGTTAGGTGCTCGATTTCCCTCTTCCTATCTTTCCTAGGCCGTGGTCTGGATGTACTTGGGAGTCCCATTCACCGGTGAGATAACCAAGACTCATACACGAGATGTATGTGAATAATGATTACATTTAATGTTTTGAATACAACAGGTTATATGCTGAGACAATTGGGGTGGCACCCTGTGGAGTAGCCAATCAGGGATTCCCATTCCCCCTTGTAGTTATACACCAAACTTTTCCTAGTAACAGGTTTATTGACAGAACAAGCAGAATAAACAAAAATCGTGTCTTCATGGCAAAGCACGTCATTAACCTTCACGAGATAAGAATAAGACTACAATATTCAACAACATTGTGCTTATAGTCTGTGATCCAGACGTTCTAGGTCACAGACGCAGTTAAGGGAATATAAGATAATTGCATATCTTGGCTTTCTCTGTACAAACTCTCGCGGCCAAGGGCATTCTAAGAAAACAGCATATTTTCCAAATAGCGAGCATCTATGTCTTAGCAGTTAGAATTCTAGCTTGGTCATACAAAGTTTAAAATGGAAGACAGTATAACAAAATGGAGACTTGTTAATCCTTATAATCCCTCCTGTGATCATAACTTTGGCACGAAGTTATCGATCATCCTCTATACCAGACATTCTTGGAAAAAGCCATAAGTGCTTTCTCTTCGTCATTGGGCTTGGTTGCTATTGTTGGATGGGAAACCTTGGAGGCTGCTATGCAGCAGCACTTGGCGATCACATAGAACATTACTATCAACAACACTATCATCACTAATACGAGAAATATTTTCTTAAAAAATCCCAGTATGCCCCCCCAAATACCTCCAAACCACCCTCCTGTACCCGAGAAAAGGTTCCAATCATCTCCCAAGTTTTTTGCTTTCTGTAGGAGGGTCTGTCTTTGGGCTGAATGACTTTTGATAATATCGTAATAATCGGGTACCGACAGACTTTCCACAGGAACGGTGAAGTTGTGTATGAAGGTGCAACACATCTCCGAATTGGCCATGAGGTTACAAATCCCAGTGATGGCGGCCAAAAGTTGTTCCTGCCTCATTTTTATCAGTTCCTGCACAGTTCGGATCTTCCGAGTTTCTTCGTTTAGCAGAGAAACATCTCTGGAAGTAGAATTCACTACCCCAGAGATTATTTCAGCAAAAAGATCTATTTTATCTAGGGCATTCCACATTCCTGGGCTTCCAATGGAGGTGGCTAATTTTTCCCACCATGATGTTACTTGTCTCTTAGCCCTCCCGAACTCTAAATGCCCATGGGCAGGGGTCATTTTGATGTACTGATTGTCAGAGGCTATACCCATATACGGTACCATCCTGGCAATGGTGCACCAACCACCTGTAGAGGAATCTAGAGGGTAAGGTATGGTAGTGGGACATATTAGACCGCAACACACCATCCATCCATGAGGCAGATGAGGTGCTGGTATTATATCAGGGGGTTGGGATATGCCTGACCTGAGTCCAACTAGGCATAACCAATCTCCTAAACTCGCGGTGCTACTGTACTCTAGTAAAGTATCATTCATGTGGTAGGACTCTAACCAGTCTTTTAGGTCAGTATCGTCAAATGTTTCTGATGATAGTACACAGTCCATTATGTTATATAAAGACATGTTCCCTATCCTTTCGTCACTATCTCCAATGGTGGAAGTATTCAACCCCTGGATGTCAAACGTCCCATCCCGCAGAAACTTCCCTAAGTCTCTAAGGGTAAGATTTACTAGTGTGTTCCTACAGAATTGGCCATTGGGGATTTCCCCGTTTTCTTTCCAAGCTCCATTTAGGAAACAGAAGGATGGGGGTTGTGTGAAACCAGAGAAAATAAGGGGGGAGGGTCTGGTCGTTATATTGGCCATATGGTCTTGTGTCGTCTCGTTAAACAGGTCCTTTACTGGGAGGGGGATTCCCACTACTGGAATTTGATTCCTACCCATTCCCATGTGGGAGCACACCCAACAGGGTGCCCCTTTTCCCATTACTTGACCAAATGCGTATTGCCATAAAAAATGATGTGGTATTGTTGGGGCTAAAGAAAACGTTTTACTGTCCTGGGGGGGTAGTTCGTTCCGTGCTACCATTACTCCTAAACCTTTGTTGTTATTATTATTATGATTACTGGGCCTTGGAACTAATGCTCTTCTGTCTAGTGATCGGTTCTCAGTACCTTTTGAGCTTCTTGTAATCCCACACGACCCTGTCATGATACATGTCATCATGACTATAGAAAAAACCACAAAAGTCAATACTATCGACCAGAGCAAAATGGTGTGTAGTACATACTGATCTAAGCCCCTGTCTCTTTCTTTTTTCAAAGACTTCAGTCCGAGCTGGTGGGAGGAGGAGGAAAATCCAGGGAGATTCTGCCGAACTGTTCCTGGAGGGTCTGTAGGTTCGTCTCTGGGGTCCCTTTGGTGGTGGCGTCCTCCTGTTGGTCTTGGGCAAGTGTCCTCTGGGGGTGTTCTGGAGTCGGTGGAGGTTCGGGGCATTTTTTTAGTCTGCTGGCATGGATCCACTGAGGGGTGTAGTCTGTGAGGACAGCAGTCCTGGAGACCTTCTCCACGTTCCATGGACCGGAGTAGATGGGCCCCACGTGCTTCTGTTGGGCAAGCTGCTTGATCAACACTTTATCCCCTGGGATGAAGGGGTGAGTAGGTTCTGTTGGAAGAGGAGAAAAGGTGACAGCAACTTGTTCATTATGTTCTTCTACTGTACTTACCAGATGTTTCACGTACTCTTCCTGTAAAGAATATAGGTTAATGTCAGTCTGTGCATCTAATGCTTTTAAGGTTTTTTCATACAGCTGTTGCAAGGGTTGGGACCCTATATGTCCGGGACCATGCAGGTAGGAAAGGATGAGGGCCGAGCTGGCTTCGGGGATCCCAATGACCCCTCCATTTGTCCAAAGGCCTCTTTGGTCTTTGGACAATCCTTGCTGGACCCAGAAAAGGACATTAGCGTCTGTGGCCATGGATTGGATTTGGGCTGCAACTGAGGGGAAATCTGGCGCTGAAAAATCTTGTTGGAAAAATATCGTGGTAGGGGCGGGTGGATGTGTGGAGGAATTTGCTGCCGCTCGAGCGCATCTATCCACAAGGGCATTGCCTCGGGCAATGTAGCTACCAGTGGTGGTGTGAGCCTTGACTTTAATAATCGCCAAATGTTTGGGCAGTAGTATAGCCTGGAGAAGGGCCAGGATATGCTCCTTATTGGCTATAATTTTGTTATCAGCCGTTCTAAACCCCCTGTTAGCCCAGATCACCCCGAAATCGTGAACCACGCTGAAGGCGTATCGACTATCAGTGTAAATATTGACATCCCTATTTGTGAACAGGATGCATGCTCTGGTGAGGGCTACCAGTTCCGCGACCTGTGCCGAGGAAGGCGGAAGTGGCTTAGCCTCCAGAACCAGATCTGGGAGTTGTACTACCGCGTATCCTGTCAGAAAAGTGGAATCTGAAGGGCGCGAGCAACTGCCGTCCACAAAAACTTCCTCTGCACCGGCCAGAGGTACGTCTGTTAAGTCCTTACGTGGGGAGGTTACTTGGTCCAACACTTTTGTGCAGTCATGCATTTTGGATGGTTCACCATAATTCATGAGTTTGAGCAGAGAATGTAATAGCCTGAGGATGGGGGAGGTGTCAGAGGTGTGTTTGATGGTCAGATTGGAGGTGTTTAGAAGAATGATTTCATACCCGCTGGCTCTTTGGGTGGTCATATGTTGTGTATTGAGGTTTTGGATAAGGTGGGTGACTGAGTGGGTAGTGTATACAGTTAGGGGGTGTCCCAGAACTAACTTGTTGGCTTCTTGAATGGCCATGGCACATGCGGCCATGTTCTGGAGGCAAGCAGGCATGCCCTGGACCTGGAGTGGGAGTTTCTTTGAAAGGAAAGCCACCGGTCGGTAAGAATTACCGTGCTCTTGGGCAAGAACTGCTGCAAAGACAGATCCATTAACTACACAATATAGATAAAAAGTTTTCCTGTAGTCCACTAGTCCTAAGGCCGGGGCGGAGGCAAGGGAGGAGAGGAGGGTGTTAAATGAGTGTAACATTTCCTCCGTCCATTCCACCACTTTTGGCGCAGTGGAGAGCGTGGCCCTCCTCAGAATGGAGTCATGAAATGAGCAGTCAGGGATCCATTGCCGGCAATAGACGATTGCTCCCAGGAAAGACAAGAGGGCGGCCTTGTCCCTGGGTGGCTGCAGAGCGTTAAGGGCTGCGGCACGGTGGGGGGAAACACTTCTCTCTCCCTTGTTGAGGATGCACCCCAAGTACTCTCGAAATGCTATGTCCCTGTTCTATTTTAGCTCTGGCTGCCTCTACCTCAAGGGCAAACCGTTCCTTCTCTTCCCTAAAGTCTTTTTGCTCAGGGGTCTCCCTCGCCCTCCCATCGGCTTCTACTCGGTCCTGGTACTCCTGGCCCTCCCTGTCTCTTTTGGCTTGGGATTCCCTGTCCCATTGTTGTCTTTGGTGCGGGGTGGAGGCGTTGTACAGTACAGCGGATATGGCAGCCATGTCTACCCCAAGGCTGGGGTAGATGGCCAAGGCCTGGGCAACCTCGCCCTCGTCAGTTTTGACAAGGACATAAGGAGGGGGTATTTCTGGGGCATTCAGGGGTGTAGTTATAGGGGCCGAGGGTATTGGTTTTCCTTCTGTGAGGGCATGATTTTTGGCATGCTTTTTTTTATAAATTTTTAGAGGGGCTTCCCATATCTTGCAAGATTTTTTCATGTAATCTACATCCCACTTCCCGGGGGGGTATGAGTGCTTATGTAACTGACAAATCTTCAATTGCTGGCACCTTTCCCTAACCTGACTCCAAAATGGTTCTACATAGGGACCGGGCACTATAGTCTGCAAATACTGATAGGGAGTAGGTTGTTCATAAGGGGTCCCGTCTTTGCCTACAGTATTCCCCATTATGGGGGGGTGTTATGAGATGCTTGGTAAGGGGGCAGAGGTGATAGCAGCCAGTGGCACGAATCACCTGTTGTTGAACTTCTTCCAGGGAATGTAAAGCAAGGAGGTGGGATTCACTGACTGGGCTATGCAGGTTTATTCTGACTAGCGTGACAACGGGAGATGTTTCGTCCTGGGGGTACACAGGGCGTTCTCCTAGTCTAGTGGAATATCCCCCTGGGCGAGTGGCTATCAATATCAGGATATCAATTTGTTTAAGAAACAATAAACCAACAGTACAGTGAGGGCAAGGGTTAACAATTTCACAGCAATCTGGATCACAAGGTAAAGACATTGAAAGAACAGCAAAATACAAAAAAAAACAATTGAAAAGGCAAGTTTGAAATACTTACGTAACCTGGAAAGAAAAATATGAACAACTAAATCACATACAATCGTTTTACATGACTAGATAAAATGTGCACTGTGTTTGATTTGATCAAATTACCCTTCGGGCATCCCTTGAACATCCGACCTTATGTGGGGAGGGCGCAATCTATTGCTTCCCTTCCCTGTAATGTTCCTCTTTAATCTATTTTACTTAATAGTTTTAAGTCAGGCCAACCTAGCCGGACTCTCTTTTAATCTATTTTACTTAATAGTTTTAAGTCAGGCCAACCTAGCCGGACTCTCTTTTCAGGTACGAGCCATCTACTTCTCCCGATGGGCCAGCCTAGCCCACCGCAGAGGCACAGCAACAATACAGGTCCCGCACGTGGCGGTCACCGCGGCAGTATGAGTGACACCAAAAGATCCTCACCAATAAGGTAAATAAATCAGTAGTCACTCACCTGCCGATCGATGACCCCACTTCCTGGTACCAGCTGTAAAGGTGGGTCCTTGCTCTGTTAGGTGCTCGATTTCCGTCTTCCTATCTTTCCTAGGCCGTGGTCTGGATGTACTTGGGAGTCCCATTCACCGGTGAGATAACCAAGACTCATACACGAGATGTATGTGAATAATGATTACATTTAATGTTTTGAATACAACAGGTTATATGCTGAGACAATTGGGGTGGCACCCTGTGGAGTAGCCAATCAGGGATTCCCATTCCCCCTTGTAGTTATACACCAAACTTTTCCTAGTAACAGGTTTATTGACAGAACAAGCAGAATAAACAAAAATCGTGTCTTCATGGCAAAGCACGTCATTAACCTTCACGAGATAAGAATAAGACTACAATATTCAACAACATTGTGCTAATAGTCTGTGATCCAGACGTTCTAGGTCACAGACGCAGTTAAGGGAATATAAGATAATTGCATATCTTGGCTTTCTCTGTACAAACTCTCGCGGCCAAGGGCATTCTAAGAAAACAGCATATTTTCCAAATAGCGAGCATCTATGTCTTAGCAGTTAGAATTCTAGCTTGGTCATACAAAGTTTAAAATGGAAGACAGTATAACAAAATGGAGACTTGTTAATCCTTATAAGTCCCAGAATGCACCTTGATTAAAAAATATTTAGATTTTCTTCTCTTTCTGTTTGCTGCTCCCTGCTACAGAGAGAGGTGTGAATGCTGGTTGTCATTTTTCATTGCTGTTGCAAATATGATGGGCGCCGCCATTGATTTTATCAACCACTTCAGCCCCGGAAGATTTGGCTGCTCAAAGACCAGGCCATTTTTTGCGACACAGCACTGCGTCGCTTTAACTGACAATTGCGCAGTCGTGCGATACTGAACCAAAACAAAATTGACATCCTTTTTTCCCCACAAATTTTACTTTTTGCTATAATAAATATAGCAAATAAAAAAAAAAAAAAAACTTTTTTTGCTCATACAACTTCTACATATTTTTGGTAAAAACAAATCGCAATAACGCTATATTGATTGGTTTGCGCAAAAGTTATAGCAGCTACAAAATAGGGGATAGATTTATGGAATTTTTTTTACTAGTAATGGCGGTGATCACAGATTTTTATTGGGACTGCGATATAGCGGCGGACACATTGCTATAAAAATGCACTGATTACTGTATAAATGTCACTGGCAGGGACGGGGTTAACACTAGGGGGGGTTAACTGTGTTTCCTAGTGTGTTTTCTAACTGTGGGGGGGATGGGACTGACTAGGAGGAGAGAAAGATCTGTGTTCATACTTAGTATGAATACACAATCTGTCTCCTCTCCCCTGAGAGAATCGGGATCCGGTTCTCGCTCTGTCACGAGCAATAGTAGGTGCCTGGCAGTCATCACAAGGGCTGCAGCGGCGGGCTGTGGGCACGCACGTGTGTCTCCGGGGGCAGGTGCCCTAGTGGTCAAAAGGCAAAGCAACGTAAGGTAAAGCCGTTTCACCCAAGGGAGCCAACCTGCAGCTGTACAACTGCGGAGGCTGGTCGGGAAAGGGTTAATCACATTACATTTCTAGTATTGATGAGGCGGAGAAGAAGGTTGAGGGATTTGAGGAAAAGATCCAGGCGTATTTAATGGACTGATCTCTCTGTGTCACTCCGGCTGACAACTTCTTCCAAATGTACACAAGCTGTGTGCAGCGGTACTTCCATAGGGGCTGCTGGTTGTTGTGGTCCGTCTCTCACCCTGCACAGCCAGGCACACAATCTTCAGACACTCAGCAGTCAAGAAGCAGTCTTTGTACTTTGTTTGTATGTTTTATTGGGGGGAATAAACTTGGATGTGGATAAGGGAGATATGGGATGCCCACTTGATTGAAGAAAAAGATAAAGAATTGGGACTTCAACTGTATAAAGTCGCTGTATATATACCTCCTAACTTCCAGCTCCAGCACATCACTTGATTACTGATCTCATGCTTCAGCACATCACTTGATTACTGAGCTCACCCTCCAGCACATCACTTGATTCCTCACTTCCCAGACCAGCTAGCACTATGTTTTAAGCCTGATACTGGCCCTGCCAGGCCTTAGCAAATGCCCTTTACAGGCAGAGACTGTGGGCCCCTTTGGTGTAGCAAAATAAAAATGTAGGTAGTCCTAGTACAAGCTATCCACATGGCATCTGCTCCCAGCACCATATCTTCAGGCCTTGCCAGCCCTCCTGGCTGCAGCTGCCTCCCTCCACTGCCCGTGCCACCACAGTCTACTCCACTGGCTCTGCATCCATCCCAGACTGAACTCTCCCGGTCCTCTCAGGCATGCCTCCCCAGTCTTCCTGACTGTGTAAACACTCACCAGCCCTCCTAGCTTCACTCTGTGGAACTCCTGGAGACTTGCCAGGAGTTCCACAGAGTGCAGCTAGGAGGGCTGCTGGATGTGTTCTCCCACTGTCCTCTCTTGCTCCTCTTGTCCCTCCTGGTCAGGACACCTCTGTGGGTTGAAAGTCTCGTCACCTAAGCCCAGACACAAGGTCACCCCCAGACTGGGAGTTCCCTCAAAGGCCACAACAGCCTCACACTCCATCTCCATCTTCCACCTGATACCAACTCCTCCCCAGCTGGACTGACCCTGAGTATTTGAGAAAGCCTGCTTCCTGCCAATCCAAGTTGGGGATTGCTCAGGGCCCTCAGAATACTCCAGGCAGCTCCACTTATCCTCTCCTCCTTCCTTTCCAGAAGATTACAGCATGATCTGGAAAGTAGATGGGAGTTCTCAGTGATGCTTCCTGTGAGTCACCCAGCTCTCCCTGAGTCACTTAAAGTGGTTGTAAACCCTTACAAACCACTTTGACCTACAGGTAAGCCTAGATTAAGGCTTACCTGTAGGTCCAAGAAAAAAGTAAGATATTTACCCGAAGACAGCCACCGCTGTCTATGGCGCATGCGCCGTAGACAGCTGCGCGCAGGCGCACCAGGCAAGCCGCAGATCGCGGTGATATGCCGCGAGTGTCGGCTCCCGTGCGCATGTACGGGAGTGACGTCATCGCTGCTCCGGCGAATCACAGCGCCGGAGCAGCAAGACCCACCAAGAAGATGGACGCTCGGAACTACAGGGGACAGCGGTGACTTTGCTGGCTCCTGTGTCAGGTAAGTGACACATAATGGACTACTATGCGATGCATAGAAGTCCATTATGCTTTACCTTTGCAGGGAATCAAAGAGGAAGTAAACCCATGCAGAGGAGAGTGTATGCTGAGGAACCTCCCTTTGTCATGCTCAGGTATATTCAGTTCATAGTAACCCACATGAATATATAAAAAAAATATTCTCCTGGCTTGGTGTCCTCAATGGGGAGTGGCAGATACTCATGTTAGCTATGCAACTTGATGTGTAGAATGCAATCCAAGTCATGACGGAGTACTGCATATACCCAAGTACAGTATATAATACTGCAAACTCCTGGGGTGGATCTGGGGGGGGGGGGGCAACGAGGCAATTGCCCCCTCCAAGAATACGGCCAGCGGATGACAGCACGGCCGGTTCCGCGGGTGACTGCGCGGCCGGTTCCGCGGGTGACTGCGCTGAGTGGACGGGTGAGGGGGGCAGCTGGGCGGCTTAGGAGGGCTGCTGGCCAATCAGGAAGCCAGCGGGCAGGGGAGCAGGGAGATGACATCATCTCTCACTGCCCTGCATACTTCCAGTTCCGCCCTCACTGTGCGGGAAGCTGTGTGCAGCAGAGAGATTACATCATCTCTCTGCTGCCTATCTTCACTCTGGGACTCAACAAAAGAACACCTTAGCAGAAAAGTGGCACAGTAGGTGACAATCCGCAATGTGTGGCAGGCTACGTGGCAAGTGGCAATCCGCAATGTGTGGCAGACTACGTGGTAAGTGACAATCCGCAATGTGTGGCAGACTATGTGGCAATCCGCAATGTGTGGCAGGCGAGGTGGCAAGTGACAATCCACAATGTGTGGCAGGCTACATGGCAAGTGACAATCCGCAATGTGTGGCAGGTGACATGGCAAGTGACAATCCGCAATGTGTGGCAGGCTACGTGGCAAGTGACAATCAGCAATAGACATGTGCATTCGTTTTTGTCCGAATGCATTTTCATCCGAATTTCAGCTATTTTTGTTTTCGTTTTGACAAACGATAACGAAAGCACAGAATCCGAAAAACGAAAGATCCGACATAAATAAATCCTTTATTTTCGTTTTCGTTGTTACAACAGTTCGATATAGAATAGGAGATTTGACGTGACTCTGACAATAACAATTTGTGTCTATAGAACCTGTGGTCGAATGTGCCTAACCTTACCTCTATTAGTCCAAGATTATATAGAGAAAATATTATAATATTCCTTTCAATTTCGTACGGGGGGGGGGGGGGGGGGCGGTGGTGTCTATAGTATGCCTGTGAAGGGGCGCATGTTTCTGGTGCTTAGAACTGTCCCTGCACAAAGTGTCATTTATGCAGGAAAAAAAGTCCTTTAAAATCACTCGCAGCTATTATGAATTGTCGGCTCCGTAATACAGAGAACACTCATTGAAAGTCATTGATAAAAAAAATAAAAAAATAACTAAAAAAAGCGTGGGGGTCCCCCAAATTCAATTACCAGGCCCTTTAGGTCTGGTATGGATATTAAGGGGAACCCTACGTCAAATAAAAAAAAAAAAAAGTTGACGTGGGGTTCCCCCTAAATATCCATACCAGACCCTTCAGGTCTGGTATGGATATTAAGGGGAACCCCACGTCAAATGTAAAAAAAAATTGATGTGGGGGTCCCCCTAAAAATCCATACCAGACCCTTTATCCGAGCACGCAACCTGGCAGGCCGCAGGAAAAGAGGGGGGACGAGAGAGAGGCCCCCGTCCCTCCTGAACCATACCAGGCCACATGCCCTCAACATTGGGAGGATGCTTTGGGGGTCTGTGACCCCTCAAAGCAACTTGTCCCCATGTTGATGCGGAGAAGGACCTCATCCCCACAACCCTGGCTGGTGGTTGTGGGGGTCTGCGGGCGGGGGCTTAGCAGAATCTGGAAGCCCCCTTTTAACAGGGGGACCCCCAGATCCCGCCCCCCTGTTTGAAATGGTAAGGGGGTACAAAAGTATCCCTACCATTTCACAAAGAAAGTGTAAAAACTAGTTAAATAAGACAAACACACTTTTGAAAAATTCCTTTATTAAAAAAAAAAAAAAAAAAAAAAGATTCCAGCGGTGGTAATCCACTCTTGCTATCCAGCGACGGACGATCATCTCTCCGGGGTCCAGCGATGGCTGATCTGAATCAGCGCAGCGAATCCATCCATCTTCTGTCTCCACGGAGGAGACACTGCGGGGATTCCGGCGGCCTGACGTTTGTTATATGCATCACCAGACCCCGCCCCCCTCTGACGCAAGGGGAAACCCGGGCTTCCCCGTGACGTATGGGTGACCCTGCACCCCTCTGATGTAACACAGGCAGGTTTCTGTTACATCAGAGGGGGGCGTGGTCAGGTGATGGGTGGCCCCGCCCTCCGCATATAACAAACGTCAGGCCGCCGGAATCCCCGCAGTGTCTCCTCCGTGGAGACAGAAGATGGATGGATTCGCTGCGCTGATTCAGATCAGCCATCGCTGGACCCCGGAGAGATGATCGTCCATCGCTGGATAGCAAGAGTGGATTACCACCGCTGGAATCTTTTTTTCTTTTTTTTTCTTTTTAATAAAGACATTTTTCAAAAGTGTGATTGCCTTATTTAACTATTTTTTTACACTTTCTTTGTGAAATGGTAGGGGTACTTTTGTACCCCCTTACCATTTCAAACAGGGGGGGCCGGAATCTGGGGGTCCCCTTTGTTAAAGGGGGCTTCCAGATTCTGCTAAGCCCCCGCCCGCAGACCCCCACAACCACCGGCCAGGGTTGTGGGGATGAGGCCCTTCTCCACATCAACATGGGGACAAGGTGCTTTGAGGGGTCACAGACCCCCAAAGCATCCTCCCAATGTTGAGGGCATGTGGCCTGGTACGGTTCAGGAGGGAGGGGGGCTGCTCTCTCGTCCCCCCCTCTTTTCCTGCGGCCTGCCAGGTTGCGTGCTGGGATAAAGGGTCTGGTATGGATTTTTAGGGGGACCCCCACGTCAATTTTTTTTAAATTTGACGCGGGATTCTCCTTAATATCTATACCAGACCCATATTTAGGGGGAACCCCACGTCAAATATTTTTTTTTAATTTGATGCAGGGTTCCCCTTAATATCCATACCAGACCTGAAGGGCCTGGTAATTGAATTTGGGGGACCCCCACGCTTTTAAAAAAAAAAAATTTTTTTTTTTATCAATGACTTTCAATGAGTGTTCTCTGTATTACGGAGCCGACAATTCATAATAGCTGCGAGTGATTTTAAAGGACTTTTTTCCTGCATAAATGACACTTTGTGCAGGGACAGTTCTAAGCACCAGAAACATGCGCCCCTTCACAGGCATACTATAGACACCCCCCCCCCCCCCAACGAAATTGAAAGGAATATTACACTTTTATTGTTTCACTTTTTTTGCATTGATACATGTCCCCTGGGGCAGGACCCGGGTCCCCAAACACTTTTTAGGACAATAACTTGCATATTAGCCTTTAAAATTAGCACTTCAGATTTTGAACGTTGGAGTCCCATAGACTTTAATAGAGTTCTAAAGTTCACACGACGTATGATATATAGCTCCGTCGAATCTTCTTTATACATTCGACAGACACCATAAGCCTTCAAAGACAGATTCGACCATAATTCATGTGGATTTTTGGACGAATGCAATTTTTGAACGAAAAACTAAATAAATAAAAACTAATTTCGGGAGTAACTAAATTAATAAATTTTTTGGATGAAAATGAAATTCCGAAACGAAATATTTTACTCTGCAAGTGTCTAATCAGCAATGTGTGGCAGGTGACGTGGCAAGTGACAATCCGCAATGTGTGGCAGGTGACGTGGCAAGTGACAATCCGCAATGTGTGGCAGGTGACGTGGCAAGTCACAATCCGCAATGTGTGGCAGGTGACGTGGCAAATGGCAATCCGCAATGTGTGGCAGGCTACGTGGCAATCCGCATCTGGTGGCAGGTGACGTAGCAAGTGGCAATCCGCAATGTGTGGCAGGTGACGTGGCAAGTGACAATCCGCAATGTGTGGCAGGTGACGTGGCAAGTGACAATCTGCAATGTGTGGCAGGCTACGTGGCAAGTGGCAATCCGCAATGTGTGGCAGGCAACGTGGCAAGTGGCAATCCGCAATGTGTGGCAGGTGACGTGGCAAGTGACAATCCGCAATGTGTGGCAGGTGACGTGGCAAGTGACAATCCACAATGTGTGGCATGCTACGTGGCAAGTGGCAAACCGCAATGTGTGGCAGGTGGCGTGGCAAGTGACAATCCGCAATGTGTGTCAGGTGACGTGGCAAGTGACAATCCACAATGTGTGGCAGGCGACGTGGCAAGTGGCAAGTGGCAACCCGCAATGTGTGGCAGGTGACATGGCAAGTAACAATTCGCATTTGGTGGGGAGTTCTAAAGTTCACACGAAGTATGGTATATAGCTCCGTCGAATCTTCTTTATACATTCGACAGACACCATAAGCCTTCAAAGACAGATTCGACCATAATTCATGTGGATTTTTGGACGAATGCAATTTTTGAACGAAAAACGAAATAAATAAAAACTAATTTCGGGAGTAACTAAATTAATTAATTTTTTGGACGAAAACGAAATTCCGAAACGAAATATTTTACTCTGCACGTGTCTAATCAGCAATGTGTGGCAGGTGACGTGGCAAGTGACAATCCGCAATGTGTGGCAGGTGACGTGGCAAGTGACAATCCGCAATGTGTGGCAGGTGACGTGGCAAGTCACAATCCGCAATGTGTGGCAGGTGACGTGGCAAATGGCAATCCGCAATGTGTGGCAGGCTACGTGGCAATCCGCATCTGGTGGCAGGTGACGTAGCAAGTGGCAATCCGCAATGTGTGGCAGGTGACGTGGCAAGTGACAATCCGCAATGTGTGGCAGGTGACGTGGCAAGTGACAATCTGCAATGTGTGGCAGGCTACGTGGCAAGTGGCAATCCGCAATGTGTGGCAGGCAACGTGGCAAGTGGCAATCCGCAATGTGTGGCAGGTGACGTGGCAAGTGACAATCCGCAATGTGTGGCAGGTGACGTGGCAAGTGACAATCCACAATGTGTGGCATGCTACGTGGCAAGTGGCAAGCCGCAATGTGTGGCAGGCGGCGTGGCAAGTGACAATCCGCAATGTGTGGCAGGTGACGTGGCAAGTGACAATCCACAATGTGTGGCAGGCGACGTGGCAAGTGGCAACCCGCAATGTGTGGCAGGTGACATGGCAAGTAACAATTCGCATTTGGTGGTAGGCGACATGGCAAATGACACCCTCAGGCTCCCACTGATTCTGCATTATGGTGAGTTGAACCATTTCATTTTATATTACAATATATTAATAGAAATAATGCGCTTCAATCATCCTGACACCATAACAGCCATGGTGCCGTAATGATTGAAGCGCCAATACCAGCCATTTCCCATATAAATTGCCCCCAAAAAAACATATTTTATAGCAGTGCCCCTCCCGAAACTAGACTCTGGATCCGCCCCTGGCAGACTCTGTGCCCCAAACTCTGGTTAGGGGGTTCAGTTTCTGGACTTGCGACCCTGTTCCTCTTCTTTTGCTGAACATTTAAAGTGCCTTTGCTGATTTCTTTGTGTCTCCAGAGGGATAATTGTCCTGGCAACTTAATTTTGTCTAGTGTTCATTTAAAAATAACTTGGTATGCAACATGTCCTCAAAATCTGTGCTGGCTGTTTTTGTCACAAATGAATTTTCTCTTTACAAAATGCATAAATATGTTTTTCCTAACCACACCTATATAAGTTCTCTATTAGGAACCATATATTTCTTGTGTTGTGCACTTTAATTGAATTTTTTTCTATGATGCTTTCCAAACTGCAATGTTTGCCATTACATGGTGACAAGAGTGGTGTGACAGCCATAATGATGGTGGATTGTACTATTGTAGTTTCATATCACAGGATGGATGCCTTGTTTAAACCATTATTCTAAACCATGATATGGAAACGTTTATGTTAAGAAAACAATTACCTAGTGCACAGGAGATACACAAGTATTATAAGTTCACACTGTGTGTAATGGCATCCTCTAAAGCCCCGTACACACGAGAGGACTTATGTCCGACAGACTTCCGAAGGAGTTCTGCCGGAGTTTCGACAGAGTTCTGACGGACTTTTCGACTGAGCGGACTTGGCCACACACAATCACACTAAACTCCGACGGATTCGAACGTGATGACGTACGACTCGACTCGAATAAGGAAGTTCATAGCCAGTAGCCAATAGCTGCCCTAGCGTCGGTTTTAGTCCGTCGGAATAGCATACACACAAGCAAATTTTTCGAAGGGACCGGGTCCGGCGGAGTTCCGTCGGAAAAATTTGAAGCATGTTCCATATTCTAAAGTCTGTCAGACTTTGGCGAATCAAAAGTCCGTTGCAGCCCGCACACGATCGAATAGTCTGACGGAATCAGTCCGTCGGACTTTGGATGTTGAAAAGTCCGCTCGTGTGTACGCGGCATAAGTATCTTACCTAATCTCACTACTGGTTGAGTGTGTGGGAGGATACAGGTGCGGCACCAGAGGCATCCAATAGCATCCCCAAAAATCAGGGCAGTCTTAATGCATGGGCACTCTGGGGGCCCAATCAGGGCTGGAACTAGAGGGGAGCTGCAGTGGGCTTTGTGGCACTCCACCAGGGACGGTGACATTTTTACACACACAGAGTAAAGCATCAAATTTTGTCAACAGAGCATCTTTAATCTCCCTGTTATTGCCTCGGGAGTTTCTAGCTGGGAGCTGGGGGTGGGTGCACTGTGCTGTGCCAATCCTTTTACTCAATATCTCACTCGAATCCTGTGAGTGAGATATTAACAGACACAGGATCAGCACAGCACAGTGTTCTGAATGCATAGAACAGTTTGTTCTGCCTCCCGACCTGTCCCAACTATGTCTGCCCAGTACTGCCCACATTCCACCCCTCCTAATGTGCATACACAGTAGTGAAAGGGATTTCTGTGTATGCACAGGTAACAAACTGGACAGAGTGCATGAAGTAGCTGTACATCCTGGCTGGTTGAGTCTAAGGCTCCATGCACACTGAAGCTCAAAAAAGCTATTTCTGGACGCCAGATTGCTGGCAGAAAACGCTGGTTGAAAAACCTGCTTTTAACAGCGTTTTATACTAGCGTTAATGAGCGTTAATGAGCGTTTTACAGCGTTAGCGTTAATGGGCGTTTTTTATAAAAATACACAGAGGACACTCCAAAAATCCCACAATGCATTGAAAAATAGAATGCCGAACACTAATGAACGAGCGTTAATGAGCGTTAATGAGCGTTAATGAGCGTTTGTCGTTTTTTGCCGCTGAAAAACGGCACTTTGAACGCGATTTTCTGGCGTTCAGAAAAAAGCCCATAAACTCCACTGCTCATTAAAGCTGAAAAACGTCCATGTGTGCATGGACACATAGGCTAACATAGAGTGGAGTTTATGGGCTTTTACAAAAAACACCCAAACGCCAATAAACTGCAGTTTATCAGCTTCAGTGTGCATGGAGCCTAAGGGAGTATTTGGTGCAATCCCCCTTGACATTTGCAGGTGAATAATTGCAGGGTATAATTCTTGCTGCAGCCACAGAGCGAAGTGCCTGGCTGTTGCCTTGTCAGATAAGAGTCCTTTTACACCAGCCTCTGCATTATAATGGTGTGCTGTAACAGTGTAGTGTACTGTAGATACGTCGAATGCAGTGCATGCATCATACTGTTCCTTTTTTTTAAACAAATTTATTAAAATGGCACACAATCATTTTATAGAGTTTAATTAGCCACCCCAATGCACAAGGTGGTAGGTGCCTCGCTTTGACAGGCTTTGGCAGAAGACTGCCTAATCATTTCCGTTGTCCTTGTAGGACTTGTTAGTTGAGCATGGATAGCAGCTCTTTTTTTTGTAATTATGAGTTGATGTTCCTGGCGACTGCCAGTGACTGCATTGCTGTCTCGACCTGGTGCACACTGAGCCTCTCTCTACTTCTACCACAGGCTCCTAGAGGAGCAGAAGAAGAGAGCTTTTCTGTGTCCCTGAGTTTGACCACCATCTTGCTCCTCAAGCCAACTTGATCTCATATTGCAGAAACAATACTATATTAATTTATACATTGTAATAATCCTTGCAGTTAGCCCCCTTAACAGGTTTTTCAAGGAGACCTACATGATAACAGGCAAGCATTATATTTTACTTTAAACACTTTCAAATACTTCTGAGACTGCAAGGAATGGCACAGGCAATCAAGCTTTTCACAATACGGTTGATGTTTCTTCGGCCATCCTCTTGATGGGGCACTACTGCAGGCTTCCTTTACTTCTGCTGCAAGGATATGTGTATAGGTGTCTCACAAGGACTTTCATCTCATAAGAAGTATTTTTCCTGTAATTACAAATAACATCATGCTTTTTGAACTTGTAAACCATTTGAAGTAAGGCATAATTGAAATGATTTAAACTACTATTGATAGATAGGGTAAGGTTGGTGAAACACCAGAACCTATACTAATACTTCCTGCTCAATGACCTTGTTCAGTATCCACGATCCAGTAAGCTCTCCTCACTGGAACACTCTCCCATTAATGCACACTTATTGCTTGGTTCCTGTGCAAGACCAATCAGTGTGTACAATTTTATTCCAGCATTAAGTGGTCTGTAGTGTCAATAGTACAGGGTTCTGTGCAGGCAAGGGAGCTGGACTAATGATAGCAACCACATATAGTGCATTGGTAAGGCAGTGAGTAGGGGACGGTAGTAGTGGTTCCAGGGCAACAATAACCATGCCCACCTTGCACTTAGTACACATTACATTAATTATAGTTCATGTACAAACTGGAAAAACTTTATTAGCAACACAGCAGTAACAAATATGTAGTTTACACCAGTATTCAACTATGAAGTTGTTCATGAGCACACAGTTGTGACATGTAAAGCATGTCAGTGCTGGTTGCTAATGAAATCCAGGCTCTCTTTCATATATATAATATAATGCACAGAAATGAAAAAAATTAGGAGATATGCACATACCTCTTTCCTCCCATGCCAATACAATCATGGGGTCCCAGTTAAGCTCCTCCATTTCCCAAACTGCGGACCTCACTGTCCCATATTGCAGTGTGCTGTTGAACTGCTGCAGTGAGGTATGCTTGTGTTTAATCCCTTACCACTATGGGAAGTGCCTATACAGGATTTTCCTTTTACATATTTTTTTTAAACAAGAGCAACTTGTGCATATTGAATTAAGGTGTATGCGTATAAAAGCTTTTAAACACGTACACGAGTAAAGCCTGGTGCAGCTCTGTTTTATTTTAAATTTTTACACCCAGCACTATATTACAGCCCTGAACATACATGTCTGAATGGGCCATTTGTTTATTTTATACTGTGTACAGATGTGTACAAAACTAGAAGCCGTATGCATTTGTATACAGCATTTTTTACACCCATGTGAATAAGCACCAAGGGTGGCTATTTTGTAGTAACATAAATCCTTAAATATGACCCTTTAAAGCTAAAATAAAAACCTTATCACTGGGGGAGTCAAGAACAATTTCAACCTTAGCTACATTTCTTTTTAACTATATTATATTTATTGCTCCTGTACAGGTGCTCTTAAATAAAGCAGTGCAATATAATTTAACCCTATGCCTTATTTCCCTATGGTAACCATAATTATGTGGAGGAACTTATGCTCTACTGCACGTAGACATTGCGCTGCATTATTAAATGATCCCAATAATGAGATTTATATGTGTAATAAGCGTGGTTTTCCACAGTCACAATTTATAGTTACGCTAAATATTACGTTTTTAGAATTGAACGTAGCTTTAAGTCTCCTTATTGATCTTGCATTAATGTACACATTTCTTTGTTCTTCGATTTAAAATATTTGTATTCCTCGATTTAAAACATTTGTATTCCAAATGAAACCATTTAAATCTTGTAACATTGTTACATGATATGTCTGTTTAATGCAATGCTGATGCATGGTGATTTACTATAATTGAGCAGTTCTGTTTGTAATTCCATTATGCACCCTAAATAGGAATACTAGGTTATAGTTGCTAGGAGACCAAGCCAGGGAAATCCCGTTATTCCCTGTGTGTACCATTAGTGCTATATATTGTCACTCACTAAAATAGCACGCTATTCTCTGAACAGAAACTGATCTACGATGGTCATCCTGCTGGTACCATATATAGTTTTAGATCCTAAATGCTGAAACATTAGGAGAAGCTCTCCAATAGCCAATTTAGATGTCAGTTTGTATAGATAAATTTGCTGTTACACATTATTGGCATATTGATTCCAGGCAATACTAATCCACTGTTCTTAACAAAAAAAACCCATCAAAATGGCAAACCACAAAGGCTGCGTGAGCCATTCAGTTCCTATTTTTGCTGCAAACGCCATATTCTTAATACTTTAACTTAAAATATGTTCATGCTTTGCTATAATCACTTGACCCTGTCAGCTGATAATTGTATAGCCCTAGGAAAAAAATGTTTAATTGCCATTGTCAATTTGCATCTGCGGTCATCAGTAGAGATGAGAAAAACAAGCTTAAATCAAATTCAGGTTGGGCTACTCCATGGGTACATTTTCTTTCCTTTTTCTCGTCACTAAGGTTTTTTTGTTTTTTGTTTTTGTTTTTTGTGATCTACATATTTTTGTTTGTTCGTGTAAATCACAGCATGCAAGACTTCCAAGAAAGCAGAGCTTGATGATGGTTACTGATGCTCAGTAAGAGCTCACTGGTGCTTGGTGCAAGTGAATTGCATTCAGTTGAATGACTCTATACAGGTACAGCTCAGGGCAAACAAAAATAATTGTTTTAGGCACCATCTGATAAAATCAGAACACCAGAGTTTTGGAACATGACCTCTTATATAATACATGTCTGCTTGTTTATACATCCAGCTGGGTTTTAGGATCCTGTGCTGCCTTTAGCATAGTACCCTATCCAAATAAAAAGCTAAATCCAGCTAAACCAATCTGATATTGCCATAACCCTTATAAATGTTGGAAGAAAAACAACATGTAATGCAAAGTTGCTTTATAATGTGAAATAGGTATAATATATATATATATATATATATATATATATATATATATATATATATACCAGTAGGTGGCACTGCAGTATTATAGCGTGTATTCTCTGTGGTAATGCAATCAAAGGATGTACCTTCTGTATCTAAGTGTAAACTTGTATTGTCCTGTTTCCTGTAAGACATGCATTGCTAATCCTCCATGAAAGTAAAGTATTGTCTACATGAAACAAGCTTCCAAGCGCACCCCACAGCACCCAGAGGCACTTGAAAGAATACTGTGAGTACAGCAAGTCAGTGAGTACTGTATGTAAGCTACTGAAAGATGGCAAGTGGTTCAGATGTGAAGTTTGCTATGGCAAAGCTGAACAATGGCAATTACCAGCTATAGAAGTTTAACTACAAATGTTTCTTAGCAAAGATGACTTGTGGCAAGTGCTAAATACAGACAGACCCACAGACGGAGAGACAGAGGACTGGGATAGGAAGAAAAGGCAAGCAAAAGCAATTATAAGAGTGCTAGTGGAAGATGACCAGCCTATCCACATAAGAACAGAGAAAACAGCCAAAGGTATGTGGACTTCATTACAAAAGCTGCATGAGTGTTCAAGTCTAAACAGCAAAATGTTTTTGCCAAGAAAGTTGTACAAGATGAGACTAGAAGAAGGCCAGCAAATGTGTGACCACGTGGATGCTATGCAAGAGATCATAGAGCAGCTGCGTGCCATCGAAGAGGACATCAAAGATAATCATATTGTTGCACTGCTCTGCAGAATTCCAGAAACATATACTGCTCTTATTAACACTTTAGAACCAAACCTGAGGGAAATTAATCAATGAATATGAGAGAAGAAAAGGAAATATGCACCATGATGACAAAGCTGTTAAGATGTACAAAGGCATAAAGCACAATAAAGAAAGCAGAGTATGTTTTTTCTGTAAAAAGACAGATTACTTAAAAAAGGACTGTTCTATCTGGAAAGCCGAGCAGTGAAAAGCTAAAGCTATCCACAAAAAATAGTCAAAGCATCCACAAACTGCAGACACATCATGGAGTGGCACCTTTAAAATGACACAGAGCAGCAAGCCATGCGGCTGGTGCATAGACTCAGGTGCGACAAGCCACATGATTATCAATGAGACCTTCTTCACAAACATTGATGGCAGTGCAAAAGACAAAGTTTTCCTAGCAAATGGGAAAAGCATCACTCCCGAAGGTAAAGGCCTGAACTGCCTTACACCAAAAGGCGAACAAAGTATCCTTGTAAAGAAAATGTTGTATGTTCCAGAACCAGAAGGCAGCCTTCTATCAGTGAAAAGTCTTGCAAACAACGGTCCCATAGTTAAGCCACAGGATGAAGAATGGACAATTTACTATAATAAGCAATTCCTTGTAAAAGGAAAAACTGGATGATCACCTATACATGCTCAACACCACAGACCAGCAAGCCCATATAGTTTCTAATGACCTACACAGCAACTATATCCACCTAAGGCACAGGCGGCTGGGACACAGAAGTCCAGAAGCTATACAGGACATTATAAAAAAGAGACTTATCAGAATATTTAACAATAGCGCCTTGCAAAGTGATCATGAAATGCAAGTGCTGCATTAAAGCAAAAGCCAGGGGAGCTCGCCTTCCACAGGCATCTCAAAGAAAAACTACAGAGTAGAGCGTTAAAGGTAGAGAAGAGTTGATGGGGACCGGATGATAATGTGTTAATGAGCATGATAAAATAGGTCTGTTTGGCAGTAAGAAGGAAAATTTTTATTTTAGGAGGGCGGGTTTATATTGGTTAAAGGCTTCCTGGGACTTAGTCTTGCACCACAGACACTCAAAAGCGTGGCTATGTTTTCAGAAACTTCTGGTTTTGTCTGTTTGCCAAGGTCGTAGCAGTTGGGTCTTGATTCTGTGTGTAGTGGGGGAGGGCAAGCTTGTCTAGGGAGGATGACAGTGAGCTTATGTAGACGAAAGTGGCGAGGTTGGGGCTGGACAGGGGTGAGATTTTGTCATCGAGATGGTCAGTAGCAGAGAAGAGAAGGGAAGAGAAGAGTTACATTGTTTTCCAGTTTTAACTAATGTAGACAAACATTTTTATATTCTTGCAAACCATGTGGTTTGTACTTGTACTTGTGACATGGCCAAAAATTGCTCTAACGCTCTACCTGCAATACGGTTTGTCTATAAGGCAATGCATAATATTATTTGTCATAATATTCACCTAATATTATTACAATGATAAAGCCTTTAAATTGTTTTTTTTACTTCATAAAGGTTACTGTTGCAGCAGAAAACACTGATCATGGGCAATTCAATGACTGAATATGGGTGGTTTTCAGATGTGCATTTGTAAGACAAAAATAACAATGGCTGCAAAACTCCTTTGGGTATTGCTGTAACAAGGGTTTAGACCACCCAGAATGAGACAACTAACTACTATTCTGTTAAATGTCCCCCATCTCTAAATCATTGGTAATTGAGCAGTGTTGTCCTGAGCATTGATTACTCATTGATTAGGGATTAGAAAGTAGTATAGAACCTGGTACAACCATCTTCAGTAATTGCAGTGTAATGATTTTCAAGTATTTCAATATTATGAAAATGGAGCACCTTATTTTTGGTTTTATGGTGTCAACCTCTTTTATAAAATGAAACATGGCAATAGACTTCAGATGCCAAAGCACGTTATCTTAGAAACCATGGATAACAATTTTACAGTTCACACGTGTGTGGTTTATCTCTGTTTGGGGAAAGACTTCTCGGTTGGAAGTATTCATCTAATGAACAAAAATGTTACCATCCTACAGTCATTGTTCTGTGTTTCTGTACATTTCCCATTGTATGCATATTTGTATTCCATGAAAAAGCATGCATATGTGACAGTCAGGCTAATCAGGCATTTTAGAAAGGTCACCCACTTACTCCATGAGATGTATTTAAGATGTGGGACATAATACATATATTGTTCCTGGAAAAAGAAGAAGAGATTGCATTCTTGCACTGAGTGGAAGGGGATACTTTGAAATTAATAGATGTAATGAATAGTCTGTTTGCAAACTTCAAGAACTGTCAAAAATAGGATTATACGTTGTTAGGTTAGCGGAGATATAGGCAAATGTACCATTTTCTTTCCTCGTTACTCTGAACACTGTGGGCAGCAAGTAACTTTCTTCCACTAAAGGTATTGATTGACTCCAGAATCACTCCAACTTATTGTATCTCTCATTTTATGGAAAACTTAAAACATATTTATAGCTTATGAAATACTTAGTGGGAGCAAGAGTTGGAGGAAAGACCGAAGACTATTGAATCTGACACATAACTCATCGGTGGATCTTAAAATTACTGAAATAAATGTTAAATGGCTGGCTAGGTATGTAATGTCAATAAGAG
Source organism: Lithobates pipiens (assembly GCF_037356315.1). NCBI lineage: Eukaryota > Metazoa > Chordata > Amphibia > Anura > Ranidae > Lithobates > Lithobates pipiens. Next base: position 328,225,711 of record NW_027507903.1, on the reverse strand, counting down.
CACATAAGGTTCCACCAGAAATATCACGACTCTGTTGAAGTGGATGCAGATCCCATGGAACATTTGCACATATATGTGGGAGATGTCCTAAAATTGATTATTTGGAAAGGAATAGATGATAATATTTATAAAATATCAGGAATATGCATGCCCATGGAGCCATGGACATGCCTATTCCACAGCACGGACACCTTGCTAGCAAGATAAGAGATCACTAATACTTTATTTATTAAATGCAACTAAAGGGCTTATCCCAGAATATTGGCATTCTAAGGATATTCCCACAATGACAGAGTGGATCACAAAAGTAGATTGCCGTATTTCCTGTATGTTTAATGGAAAATTAATTCACTCGCTCAAAGATTCTGTTGATTTATTTTTTAAAGCATGGTTTGCTTTTAAGTGAAAATGTGAACATTTGAAGAATATGTGTAGTATATGAAAAGAGGGGAAGACACATTTCAGATGGGGATGAGAATATTTTATGGGGGCTCAGTGGTTTGTGAAGAAAAAGGATATGGTTGGTAATACCCTGTGGGGTGCCTCCATCCCCATTAACATAAAAATACAGAGTTTTGCCCATTGGGACTTTAGATGAAGCGCCACACAGTCAGTAATAAAAACATAGCATAGATTTATTGAATATGCCAGCAATAGGACTGAGAAAAATGTCAAAATGCCAAACAGATTATTAGATGGAAGACACCTAGTGCCCACTTTTGGTTGGTTATACATGTTATCTCAGTCCTTTATTAGGACATCATTATATTCAAGTCTGCTTTGTATTATGTGGTATTGCTCGCTTGTAGGTGTGCTTGTCTCATTTTGGATGTGTGGCACCAGTGAATTAATTGACGTTGGGTACAGAGTGCCAAAGTGTCCTGATGCCGTTCGTCACATGATGCTATGGAGGGGCTTGCATCTCTTCAGTGGTTTGCGAAGGAATTACATGAAAGGCTGCTGTATGGTGACTTTTATTCACCGAACACCACTGATTGACCAGAAAGGGAGAGACCTGCAGAATTTGGTTGAGAAAGGGGAGTAGATAATGAGTTTAAAGGGGTAATCTCAGATCGGTGATATGTTGTGCAAAGTCAGTAGTAATGTACCGGTGGTGTAAAGGAAGAGAAGCAGAGAATTGTAGAGATATTTAAATGCATGTGATGGAGAGGAGTCTCTTTTCTTTGTAGGTGTTGGGATAAGGAAAGGGAGTCTTTAAAAAATCTTGATAAATTTAAAATAATAAAGAGGGAATAATAAATAAAAAAAAACTAGTGCTGTTCCCATAGCAACCAATCAACTTCTATCTTATTAGCTGCTCTCCAGTTAAGGTCAGCAACAGACGGCTCAAATCTCGGCCGGTTCATCAAGAACCTAGTGTGTGCAGGCTGAATGTACCAAGTTGTTTGATCGAATTGGGTACAATGCCAGATTTATTTGAGATTATAATTAGCTGCTGCTATACCTGCTAGCAATAGTCACTGTCTTCTCCCAGCAGGGATAAATATTAGAGAGCTGAATCCCTGCTAAAGGGCATGTGTTTCTGTCTATCCAGTCCTAAGATTTGCACAGCACATCAAGCCAGAATATCAGGCTGTTCTTTACTGCAGTTAAGCATTTCAGCTAAGTCACTTTTCTATCGATTGGGCAGTGAATAAGAAGAAGGAAAGTGATGAGCTCATCATTGTCCTCCCATCTTCTGTCAGCATGTTTCCTGCTGGCATGTGTGCAGGCACAACATCTGATTGGCCCTGAGTGCTCCCTCCCTTCCAATCAGAGTTCTTCTCTGTAGGGAATTAAAGTGATACTAGTCTAAATGTTTTCTTTGAAAAATAACAAACATGTTATACTTTACCTGCTGTGTGCAGTGTTTTTGTACAGAGCAGCCTAGATTCTCCTCTTTTTGGGCCACTCGCCTGTGCTCCTGGTCCCTCCCTCCTGTTGAGTGCCCCCACAGTAAGCAGCTTGCTAGGGGGACACCCGTGCCAAGCCACAGCTCTATGTGTCCATTCAGACACAGAGCCGCAGTTCGGCCCCACCCCCTCTCTCTTTTCATTGGCGGACGGACTTAAATTGACCGTTGGCTCCCGCTGCTGTGTCTCAGCCAATCGAGAGGGAGCTTAGATACAACACGCTAGAGGGGAAGGGTCATAAATTGACCGTTGGCTCCCGCTGCTGTGTCTCAGCCAATCGAGAGGGAGCTTAGATACGACGCGCTAGAGGGGAGGGGACTTAAATTGACCGTTGGCTCCCGCTGCTGTGTCTCAGCCAATCGAGAGGGAGCTTAGATACAACGCGCTAGAGGGGAGGGGTCATTGTGCCCTGTGTAAGGGAGGAATGGGAAAGTGTGGTGTGCGGGATGTGATAAGGAGGGGGAGGAGCACTACATATAATGAAGTTCATGTGAGCTGGCTCTTTCATTACACTGGTTGTTTGACAGAGGAGGCGGGTCTGAGTAGCAGTGCCGCCCATACTCGACATCACGGCTTGGATCTGACAGGTAAAGTCTTTAATCTGAGCTACATCACCAACCTCATCCGCAGATATCGCCCAAATCATCCTCTCTGCTTCTCCCAAGACCTCCTGCTCACTAGCTCTTTTGTTACCATCTTCCATGCTCACCTCCAGGACTGCCTCTCCCATCATCTGGAAGTCTCTGCCCCAGTATGTCTGGTCAACCCCTACCCTGTCCGCATTTAGGCGATCCCTGAAAACTCACTTATTCGGGGAAGCCTACCCCACCCCCAACTAAGAACTGTATCCAAGTCACATCCTCATCATCCTCGCAGCTATTACCTTTTGTACCACCTCCCCCTCCCTTTAGATTGTAGGCTCCATGAGCAGGGCCCTCCTATTTCTTCTGTATTGAACTGTGTTGTAATTGTACTGTCTCCCCTTTACAATGCTGTGTGCATTGTTGGCGCTATATAAATCCTGTATAAAAATAATAATACTTTTTCTAGTTTCTACTTTTACTGAATGGTTGAAACAACCAAATTGTTTTTAATTTCCTAGATCAATAAATATACTATGGAAATAACAGAACCTATTATTGCATTGTTTATAAATGGTGGTGATCTTGAGTCAATTGCTGTCACGATTAACCTTTATTTTCAGCAACAGTATTCGCTTTACACATTCATTGTATAAATCAGCATGTTGTCATGACCTTGTTAACATGAATAACTGATGACTCGGGTACATTGCTTTTTTAAAATTTCTGACAAAATCCCCAAGTGGACTATAGTAAACAAATAACAGTGACAAGAAAGCTGCCTGCATTGTTTCACTGCATATTTACTTTTTAAAGCATAGACTTGCCATTGGCCCTCCTCCTCAGTCTTTCACCTTGGTGAATAAATTTACACCCTGCAGGTTTATGACTCTTCCGTAGCCATTGCCTGCCATTCTCCTGAGGGAAATAACATGAGATGACCCTAAGTGCATAAACCATTAGCTTGGTGTTATCCCACCTTTATAAATAGCCTTCATTTTAGGAAGTCTTTCTGTTTTTTGATCGTCTAGATGGCTGTTTTTAAAGCAAATTGCTTACATTGCTTTTATGGCCCCCTTCAGGGGACAAACACAGTGGTTGGGCTGAACCTGACATAAAGTTCACATTAAAATTCAGTATTATCTCTACCAACTGCTGGTAAACAATCAAATGACAGGGCACACTTTAGGCTTTTCCTTTTTCAGGTCTAAAATTCAGCAGAAACCCAAGCATCATTGTATTGTTATAGGTAAAACAGTAAAGGAAATGTGTCTTCTAAATAATTTTATAGATATACAGTATCTCATAAAAGTGAGTACACCCCTCACATTTTTGTAAATATTTTATTATATCTTTTCATGTGACAAAACTGAAGAAATTACACTTTGTTAAAATGTAAAATACTGAGTGTATAGCTTGTAAAACAGTGTAAATTTGCTGTTCCCTCACAATAACTCAACACACAGCCATTAATGTTTAAACCGCTGGCAACAAGATTGAGTACACCCCTAAGTGAAAATGTCCAAATTAAGCCCAAAGTTTCAATATTTTGTATGGCCACCATTATTTTCCAGCACTGCCTTAACCCTCTTGGGCATTGAGTTCACCAGAGCTTCACAGGTTGCCACTGGATTCCTCTTCCACTTCTCCATGCCGACATCACAAAGCTGGTGGATGTTAGAGACCTTGCACTCTTCCAGCTTCCGTTTGAGGATGCCCCACAGATGCTCAATAGGGTATAGGTCTGGAGACATGCTTGACGAGTCCATCACCTTTACCCTCAGCTTCTTTAGCAAGGCAGCGGTCATCTTGGAGGTAGGTTTGGGGTCATTATGTTGGATTACTGCCCTGCGGCCCAGTCTCCGAAGGGAGGGGATCATGCTCTGCTTCAGTATGTCCCAGTACATGTTGGCATTCATGATTCCCTCAATGAATTGTAGGTCTCCAGTGCCGGCAGCACTTATGGAGCCCCAGACCATGACATTCCCATCTCCATGCTTGACTGTAGGCAAGACACACTTGTCTTTGTACTCCTCACCTGGTTGCTGCCACACACGCTTGACACCATCTAAACCAAATAAGTTTATCTTGGTCTCATCAGACCACAGGACATGGTTCCAGTAATCCATGTCCTTAGTCTGCTTGTCTTTGACAAACTGTTTGCGGGTTTTCTTGTGCATCATCTTTAGAAGAGGCTGCATTCTGGGATGACAGCCATGCAGACCAATTTGATGCAGTGTGCGGCATATGGCCTGAGCACTAACAGGCTGACCTTCCACCCCTTCAACCTCTGCAGCAATGCTGGCAACACTCATATGTCCATTTCCCAAAGACAACCTCTGGATATGATGCTGAGCACGTGCACTCAGTTTCTTTGGTTGACCATGGCGAGGCCTGTTCTGAGTGGAGCCTGTCCTGTTAAACCACTGTATGGTCTTGGCCACCATGCTGCCGCTCAGTTTCGGAGTCTTGCCAATCTTTTTATAGTCTAGGCCATCTTTATGTAGAGCAACAATTATTTTTTTTCAGATCCGTAGAGAGTTCCTTGCCATGAGGTGGCATATTGCACTTCCAGTGACCGGTATGGGAGAGTGAGAGCGATAACACCCAATTTAACACACTTGAGTCCTTGAAACATGAGTCACATGACACTAGGGAGGGAAAATGGCTAATTGGGCCCAATTTGGACATTTTCACCTAGAGGTGTACTAACTTTTGTCGTCAGTGGATTAGACATTAATGGCTGTGTGTTGAGAGCAAATTTACACTGTTATACAAGCTGTAAACTCACGACTTTGCATTGTAACAAAGTGTAATTTCTTCAGTGTTGTCACATAAAAAGATATAATAAAATATTTACAAAAATGTGAGAGGTGCACTCATTTTTTGCGAGATACTGTACATGATGTGAATGTACAAAAAAATATGTGCTGTGTAAGGCCCCTTTCACACATGCGGATGATATGTCCGTATTTCATCCATCCATTTGTGGATGAAATACGGACATCCATTCATCCCTATGGGATAGCGGGTGTCTGCGGATGAGCATCCGCAGACACCCGCTATTGTCCGCCTCCGCAAATGTCCGATTCTGCAGACGGAGGAAAATCCTATTTTTCTGTCCGTCTGCAGAGCGGATCGGATGAACACGGACACACGGTCCGTGCTCGTCCGATCCCCATAGAGGAGAGCGGAGAGCTGACAGGGCGGTCCCTGCACAGTGTGCGGAGACCGCCCTGTCCGCAGCCGGCTCAGCGGGGACAACGGAGCGATCCCCGCTGAGCGAGCGGATCATCACGGGGCGGATCATTACTGAGGCCCTAAGGCCTAAGGCCCCTTTCACACGGGGCGGATCAGTAATGATCCGCCCCGTGATGATCCGCTCGCTCAGCGGGGATCGCTCCGTTGTCCCCGCTGAGCCGGCTGCGGACAGGGCGGTCTCCGCACACTGTGCAGGGACCGCCCTGTCAGCTCTCCGCTCTCCTCTATGGGGATCGGACGAGCACGGACCGTGTGTCCGTGTTCATCCGATCCGCTCTGCAGACGGACAGAAAAATAGGATTTTCCTCCGTCTGCAGAATCGGACATTTGCGGAGGCGGACAATAGCGGGTGACTGCGGATGCTCATCCGCAGACACCCGCTATCCCATAGGGATGAATGGATGTCCGTATTTCATCCGCAAACGGATGGATGAAATACGGACATATCATCCGCATGTGTGAAAGGGGCCTTAATTGATGGTGTTATTTAAGTACCTAATAATAATAATAATAACAATGCATGTGAAGGAGATCAGACTGATGTAAATAATATTAACTTTTTTTTAAAATCCTTTAATACTTCTTTTTATGTATAATTGTTTTCAGAAGCAGCCTTATTTGATCATTACATATGCACGTAAGCTACACAGAGATTGTGCTTTGGCTGTAATGTTTTCTCAACAATTGTTTAAAGAGCAAGGCAGAATGTTTTAGTGGCTAATCACCCTTGCTCTAGTTTCTGATATAGTTACATAGTTACATAGTTACATAGTTAGTTAGTTAGTTAGGTTGAATAAAGACATCAGTCCATCCAGTTCAACCTGAGTGAGTGTCTACAATTGTCCCTATCCCTGTACATCGCACACCCACATCAATCCCTACCCTCAAGGAGCCACAATCCAAGATCCCCATTCATATACTAGGGCCAATTTTAGACAGAAGCCAATTAACCTACCTGCATGTCTTTGGAGTGTGGGAGGAAACCAGAGTACCCGGAGGAAACCCACGCAGGCACAGGGAGAACATGCAAACTCCAGGCAGGTAGTGTCATGGTTGGGATTTGAACCAGTGACCTTATTTACTGCTAGGTGAGAGTGCTAACCACTACACCACTGTGCCGCCCTAAATATACAAATGGCTACATTAAATAAAATAACATAAAAGGGCAACAAAGCTAGGAATATTTTTAAAAGTTACACTGAAAATGTATTTAATAAAAACCTTTACCAAAAACGGGTGCTTCCTGAAAATAGACAAAGCTTTCTGTTAAAAAAAGGAAGCCAGCATGCCCTAAGGCTAGGTTTACATCTGTGCGGGTGGCTCCTGCTGTGGATCCACACTAGGGATGAGTTTCCTGTTCAAGTCGAACCCATGTTCAAATCCAACATCGTCTGTTCGCCCATTCAGCGAATTACGAATGTTATGGGCCATTCACGCCAAATTCGAGTGGCGCCTTATGGCCCATAATTCACTGTGGCATCGCAGTGCATTGCTGGCTGCTGATTGGCCAAGCATGCACTATGACCCGCATGCTTTGGACAATCACAGCGCAGAAAAAACAGAGAGCCATGATTGGCCAAAGCCAGGGTGGCTTTGGCCAATTATGTCTCAGGGGGTTTAATACACGCCCCACACTATATAAGGCCGCCTGGGTGGCGGCCTTGTGTAGTGTGTTGATGTGGCGGAGATAGACAGAGAGACAGTGTCATTTGATTTAATTTATATAGAATAGGCAGGTGAGTCAGTTAGATTCAGTTACAGTGTGTAGAGGATATATATGCATCCCAGGTGTGTTGTATATATATTTATACACTGTATTCAGTTTAGCTAGATCTGTTCCTGTTGTTCTCTTCATAATATACTGACAGGCAGGGAGCTGCACTATTTTCACTTAGTGTACTGTGTCCTTTGCACAGTGTGCACCTAAAGCGTTACCTGAATACAATTGCCGGCGTTCCTATACAAATACAGGCAGGGAGCTGCAGTATTTTGTTTTAGTGCCCTTTGCACAGTTTGCACCTAAAGCGTTACCTAAATACAATTGCCGGCGTCCTCATACAAATACAGGCAGGAGCTGCAGTATTTTGTTTTAGTGTCCTTTGCACAGAGTGAACCTAAAGCTTTACCTGAATACAATCGCCAGTGTTCTCATACTAATAATACTACAGGCAGACAGTTGATTCTGCTAGACAGTCATGAGCCAATAAAAGAGGGCAAGCAGGCTCTGTGTCTAGAGGCAACAGTGCTGGTCATGGACACGGTGCATCCTCATTGACACGTGGCCGCGGGACGCGCTCGTCCTTTTTTTGGCAGCTGGCCATGTTGAGCCGCAACATGCCGGAGACTTGGTAGAATGGATAACCAAGCTGTCCTCATCCTCCTCATCCTCTCTCACCCAGGCTCAGGGTACTTTGTCTGGCAAAGCAGCTGCCAACGCAGCCTCTTCCCTTGGCTCAATGGCATCAGTTACTCCTTCCCTAGCCCCACCATGTCCTCCTGGGGAGTCCCCCAAACTGTTTGACCACAGTGTTGGATACATGCTCCAGGAGGATGCCCAGGGTTTTGAAGGCTCTGATGATGGTACCCAGCTAGAGGAAGGCAGTAATGTGAGCCCAGTGAGAGGGGGTGCCCAAGAAGGACAGCAATCTGGCAGTCATGTTAACCCAGCTGCAGGTTTGCTCCAGTGATGAGGAGGGAGGGAATGATGAGGTCACTGACTCCACGTGGGTGCCTGATAGGAGGGAGGAGGAGGCACATCTTTAACGAGGCAGGATGCCCTCCAGGGGCCAGCTTAAGGTCAGCACACCGAATGCATCACACCGCAGAGCTCCACATGTGCAGTATGTTATTCGAAAAGTTCTTTGGAGACGAGTGCATTAGATTGCACCGCTGCTATTTGCAACATATGTCTCAAGCGTATTTTGCATGGCCAAAACATCAGCCGCTTGGGCACCACATGCTTGACCAAACATATGTCGACCTGCCATGCAGTTTGTTGGCAAGCGTACCTAAAAGACCCACACCAAAGAACAAAGCGGACCTCTCCTTGCTCCTCATCAGCTGGGATCTCCAACCCCACTATACCTTCAGTCCTCCCTGAAACCTGCACTGAGAGGAATGAAGGTGTAGAATTAGGTGTGTCACAGCCAAGTACTTGCGGACAATCTGCTATCAGTACACCGACATCAGATTGTACCAGGCAAATTTCCCTGCCCTAGCTGCTGCACCACCGAAAGAAGTTCACTCCCAGCCATCCACATGCCCAGCAGCTGAATGCTAGCTTGGCTAAATTGTTAGCACTTCAACTGCTGCCTTTTCAGTTGGTAGACTCTGCCCCCTTCCGTGAGTTTGTGGAATGTGCAGTTCCTCAGTGGCAGGTTCCCAGACGCCACTTTTTCGCATGGAAGGCGAGTCTGTCTCTCTACCGGCATGTGGAAGGCAATGTCTTGGCCTCACTGGACAGGGCGGTCAGTGGTAAGGTGCATATTACCGCTGACTCATGGTCCAGCAGGCATGGAGAGGGACGTTACCTATCTTTCATGGCACATTGGGTGACTCTGCTGGCAGCTGGGAAGGATGCAGGACAAGGTGCAGTAGTGTTGGAGGTTGTTCCGCCACCACGCCTCCAAAATGCTACTACTGGTGATTCTGACACACCTCTCCTCTCCACCCCCTCCTCTATTTCTTCTTCCATGGCCTCTTCCTGTGCTTTGTCCTCAGAACCAGAGGTGCTCCATAGGCATTCAATGGGCTATGCAAGTATGCAGGCAAAAGGATGCCATGCGGTGCTGGTGTGCTTGGGGGACAGGAGCCACACTGGAGCAAAGATTCTGTCAGCTCTGCAGGGGCAGGCTGAGAGGTGGTTGACGCCTCGCCAGCTTAAGCCAGGAATGGTGGTTTGCGACAATGGCACCAACCTCCTCTCCGCCCTCCGACAGGGACAACTGACCCATGTGCCCTGTTTGGCTCACATCCTTAACTTGGTGGTGCAGCAGTTCTTGGGCAGGTAACCTGGCTTACAGGATGTCCTGAGGCAGGCCAGGAAAGTCTGTGTGCATTTCCGCTGGTCATATAATGCCAGTGCTTGGCTGGCTGACCTCCAAAAGGAATTTAACCTGCCGAAGAACGCTTAATCTGTGACATGTCCACCAGGTGGAACTCAACGTTGGCCATGCTGCAGCAGCTGCACTATACTCATCAATGAGTACCTGTGCGACTATGGCACCAGGACAGGGTCAGGGGAACTTGTTTTTTCCCCACGCCAGTGGGCCATGATCAGGGATGCATGCACTGCCCTGTCACCATTTGAGGAGGCCATGAGGATGGTGAGCAGTGACAGTGCATGCATCTGTGACACTGTCCCTCTTGTCCACCTGTTGGAGCACATGCTGTGTGGAATAATGGACAGGGCACTCTGTTGCCATAGTTAGGAAGATACTGGAGAGTTTAATAAAAGATCATGTAGAGGAGTTCTCGCTGGGAAAAATATATTTTAAGCAACAGACAGCATGGATTCATGAAAGACAGAAGTTGTCAAACAAATTTGATTTCTTTTTATGAAGAGGTATGTGAAAACTTGGACAGAGGGGTGGCTGTGGAAGTGGTATACTTGGATTTTGCAAAATAATTCGATATAGTTCCCCACACACGACTAATATGTAAGGTAAAGTCTATAGGCTTGGAAATATCAGTTTGTAAATGGATAGAAAACTGGCTGAAAGACCGAATTCAGAGAGTAGTGGTTAATGATTCTTATTCTGAATGGTCTAAGGTTATCATTGGTGTACCCCAAGGTTCAGTGCTGGGATCCTTACTTTTTAATATCTTTATAAATTATATAGGGTCTAGGATTAAAGTGGTTGCATACCTATACAGACTATTTTTCAGTATGTGAACTGCAGGTTATGAAATGTATTGCAATATATTAATATCTCCTTACCTGCTTTCCTTGCGAGTAATCTATATTTTTCTTTCTTATGACGTCACTCGCACATGCACTGTGTGTCCAAATTTTCCGTCAGGGATTAGTTCCTACCAGAAAAATGCACAGTCTATGCCAGGGCTGCATCATTTCCTATTGACGACGTCAGTCCCGACATCCCGCAATACAGCCTTATACTAGCTCTGCATTGAGAATGGGATTGTGGAAACCTTGTTATTACTGCACATGCATGGGATTATGGACAGGAAAAGCTACTGCGAACAGAACTAGCTTACTGGACAGACGCAGAAGACCATAGTTGGGATGGCGCCGGCGAGCAGCAAGCAGGAGCTTTTCAAATAGAAGGATTTATGACAGTAAGAAATATTTTTGGGCACACTCTTATTACCAATTTCATTGTAAATAAATAGTTATATTAGAATATTGTTTAAATCTAGTATCATTAGGAGAGTTTACTACTGCTTTAAAAGTGCCATTTCAGTCTTTGCAGATGACACCAAGCTATGCAGTGGAATAACGTCCTTACAGGATGTCTCCAATTTACAATCTGACCTCAATGCACTGTCTAATTGGGCGACTTTGTGGCTAATGTTGATAAATGTAAAGTTATGCACTTGGGGGCTAAGAATATGCATGCATCATACATACTAGGGGGAGTACAACTGGGGGGGATCCCAAGTGGAGAAGGATCTGGGGGTTTTGGTAGATCATGAGCTCAAAAATAATAATTTCCAAAGCGAGCAAAATCCTTTCTTGTATTAACTACTTCCCACCCGGCCAATGTACATATACGGCCGGATGGGAGCGCTCTACTTCTGAGTGGATGTTCCTGAACGTCCATCAGAAGTAGGGGGATCGTGTGCACGCGTGCCCGCGCAGCGGCGTGATCCTGATGTGCCCGTGTCACCCGAACACAGCTTTTTACTCACTGATCACCAGTCTAGTGAAAACACAATGTCCTCACACAGTATAAACACAATGTCCCCATAACAAACATGTCCCCAAAACACACATGTCCCCAAATAATAAAAACACATGTCCCCAATAATAAAAACACATGTCCCCAATAATAAAAACACATGTCCCCACATAAGTCCCACTAAATGTCCCAATGATTATCTGCACACATATGTCCGCGATCACCTGCACACATATGTACATGATCATTTGCGTACATATGTCCGTGATCACACAAACCAATTATTATACACTTAACCACATTTTTTTTTACCAAAGACATGTAGCAGATTACATTTTGGCTTAAATTTATGACAAAATTCAATTTTGTTGGATTTCTTTTAAAATAGAAAGAAGAAAATATTGTTTTTTTTTCCAAATTTCCGCTCTTTTTTCGCTTATATCGCAAAAAATAAAAATCGGAGTCGTTAATAAATAACACCAAAATAAACCTCTATTTGTGCAAACAAAATGATAACAATTTAATTTGGATACAGCGTAGCATGATCGCGCAATTGTCACTGAAATTGCGAGAGTGCTGAAATCTGAAAATTGGTCTGGGAAGGAAGGGGGCGAAAGTGCCCTGTATTGTAATGGTTAAGAGAGGTATGGAATCCAGAGAGAGATATCATTTTGCCCCTGTACTAATAATTAGTAAGACCTCATCTGGAATATGCAGTTCAGTTTTGGGCACCAGTTCTCAAAAGGGATATTGGGGAACTGGGGAAAGTGCAGAGAAGGGCAACCAAACTGATAATAAGCATGGAGGAGCTCAGCTATGAGGAAAGATTAGAGGAACTGAATTTGTTCTTGCTTGAGAAGGAGAGATTAAGGGGGGATAAGATGAACATGTACAAATATATAAGGGGTCCATATAGTGAACTTGGTGTTGAGTTATTCACTTTACGGTCAACACAGAGGACAAGGGGGCACACTTTACGCCTAGAGGAAAAGAGATGCAATCTCCAAATAAGGAAAGGTTTCTTCACAGTAAGAGCTGTGAAAATGGGGAATAGACTCCCTCCAGAGGTGGTTCTGGCCAGCTCAGTAGATTGCTTTAAGAGAGGCCTGGATTCTTCCTAAATGTACATAATATAACTGGATACTGATATTTATATGTAGCACTAACCCCCAAAGGAGCTGCTGATTAGATTGAGCCTGCACTCTACCAAGAAACTCCACTAACTCGACTCAATCCCCTTGGCACAGCTGTGGTGCAATGTAATACAGTACAATATAAAACAATGCAAAGTACCTGTATTATACCCTCAGGATCCACTGGCTTCACCTGGAGGGAAGAAACAGTACGCCACACAACTGGATACTTAACCAGAAATGTCTTTACTGCAAAATATTTACACAGGTGATTACAGGAATTGTGCTGTCATCCCAACGTAGGACGACAGCACAATATATTTCAATATAACACAATACAAAAAATATATATAATATATATATATATATATATGAATAACCTAGGAGCTCCCTCTGCTTTAAATGCTATACGTGAGGCCTCATTTAAAGCACTTTTATCCGGGGTCTTCTTTTTTTCACTAGCTAAAGTCACTCGTCAAAGTTCATGGAGGATTAAGCTGAAATGCTCTTGGTGTAACTCCAGTAATGCTTGAGGCGCCAAGATAGATAGGCCTCAAGCCTGCTCAGTGTCAGTTGCTCTGTTGTGCATCTGTGGAACTACAGGTTCCAGTTAGACCTGTGTGTGAGTCTAACTGCGTGCAAAAGTTAACAAGCGGTGGGCTGCAACCCGCTCACCAACTGGATCAGAGTCACTTTGGTCCGGTGACTGTAGCTTACTTTCCATCAGCTGGGCCAGACACTCTGTATCGCTCTGCTGAATCAATCTGGTTCTCCGATTCTCCGCTGAGTGTCTCTGGACCTTCTCAATCTGGCCACCGTCTTCCAGGCTCTGTCAGGTCACCTCACAAACAAACAGGCTGGGGCTCTGTGATGGCTGACCTGTGCACTCCCAGCTGATACTACCATATCAGGTACAGATGTGCCAATGGGTGAGTTGGGGCTGTCCCCTACTGAATCAATAGTAGAGGGACCAGACAGCTCAGGGTTTGCTTTGCTGACAAACTGGGAGGCTTCAGAGCATTCGCCCAATGTATCATAGGTCAGTCTGCGAGGCGGGCGAATGTCTCTCTTTGCTCTCTGCACTTTCGGGGGAACCATTTCTTTCTGGCAAGTATCTTCAACCCCTTTCTCAATGTCTGCAGGTGGGAAGCAGTTAAGAGTACTGAGTTCTTCTGTAGAATAATTTGCTGGTACAAATTCCGGGGCTTCTGCTCTGAGAGTCCCATCGTTATCTTCTTCTACTTCTGAAAAGTCATCAACATCTGCTTCTAAAGTCTCTGTAGGCCACAGCCAACTCATCTCTACTTCCTCATCTTCCTCTGCAGAAGGCGCAGGCTGAGATCTGGTTGCTGGCCTACTCACATCGGTGGATGAAGATGAAGGTTCCTCCTCTGTGCCCATCCTCTGTGCTTTAGTGAGAGGCAAGAGATGATTCCTATGCCAAGTCTTCACTGGTCCAGTGTTTCCTTCTGGCTTAATTTCATACACTGGGAGCCCTGGAAGTTTCTTACACACAATGTAAGGCTGCGATCTCCAGTGATCAGCCAAATTATGCTTGCCTGGGATGCATAGATTCCTTAGCAAAACCCGGTCACCCGGCAGAAGAGCCTGGACTCTCACTTTCAGATCAAAGTTCCTCTTATTCCTGTTCTCCCTGGAGCTCGATGTGGCTTGGGCCTGCTTGTAAGCAATTTTCAAGTTCCTCCTCAGCCTATCCACATTTCCTCTATGGGAGGTCTCTGATGTGGGATCCAAGGAGGTTCCAAAAGCCAGATCCACTGGTAATCAGGCTTCATGGCCAAACATTAGCCGGTAGGGTGAATACCCAGTGGCGTCATTCTTGGTGCTATTATAGGCATAGGCCAGTGCCGTGATGTGTCTACTCCAGTGGGGTTTCTGCTCCGCAGTTAATGTCCCCAACATATTCAAGAGGGTCCTGTTGAACCTTTCTGGCTGAGGGCTCCCTTGTGGATGATAGGGAGTAGTCCTGGACTTCTGTATGCCTAGTAAATCCAGCAGTCTTTTAATCAACCTACTCTCAAAGTCTCTCCCTTGGTCCGAATGTGTCCTTTGAGGTAAGCCATAATGGACAAAGAATTTTTCAACTAGAGTCTTTGCCACTGTGGTTGCTTGCTGGTCTCTAGTGGGAAATGCCTGGGCATAGCGGGTGAAGTGATCTGTTACCACTAAGATGCCCCCTTCCCACTTAGGTCGGATTCTAAACAGAGAAAGTCTATGCAGACCAGGTCCATTGGCCCCTGGCTCTCCAAATGGCCCATTGGGGCAGCCCTCTGAGGCAATGTCTTCCAGTAATTTTCCACTTTTTTTCCTCATGTAGGGCCAGTAGAATCTGTCCTTCACTAGTTGAAGGGTCCTTTTCAGCTCCCAAATGACCATGGTGGTCGTGTAGGGTAATCAGTACCCTCTCTCTGTGCTTTTCCGACAAGAACAGCTGCCACTTCTCTTCTGGATCATCGGAGGGGCCCCTTCGGTAAACCACCCCCTGTTGCAATTGCAACCGATCCCATTCCTTCAACAACAGCCGGGCTTCCTTACTGGGGCTCTTCTGCAATACCTCAGACTGCTGTTGTTCCAATGCCTTCAGCACCATTCCGCACAGTGAATCTTCATCTTGATCTCTCCTGAGATCCTTCCTGAATAGCTTGGTAAGACCTTCTTGCACAACCTGGGAGACATTGCAATAGCACCTGGGGACTCCCACTGAGGACACTCCTATTTCTTTGGCTCTGGCCCCACCTTTTCCATACTGACTTGTCCCTTCACACTGGGCTCTTACCCTTTCTGGGGTAAGCTGAGTCCAGTCTTCTGAGGGATCCTGAGGGTCGTGGGGCCTTCTAGACAGAGCACCCACATCTCCGTTACCAACTCCTGGTCTATACTTCAGGCTGAAGGTAAAGGCATAGGTAAAGTCTATACTTCAGGCCGAAAGAGCGGCTAGCCACCTGTGACCAGTGACGTCCAGCTTCGCAGTGGTGAGCAAGTAAGTGAGGGGGTTGTTGTCCGTCTTCAGCAGGAACTCAGCCCCGTACAGGTAGTCCTTCAGCTTGTCTACCACTGCCCACTTCAGAGCCAGAAACTCGAGCTTGTGAGTCAGTTTTTTTCAGCAGGAATCAAACATCTGCTCACATAGGCAATGGGTCGCAGGTCCCCTTCCTGTTCTTGGTAGAGTACTCCTCCCAGTCCATCTCGACTGGCATCCACATGCAACTCATAAGGTTTGGTGGGGTCGGCATAGGCCAAAACTGGAGCAGTGGTAAGGCTCCATTTCAGCTGTCTGAAGGCTTCCTCACATTCTGGAGTCCACTGATCCTGGATGGTCTCTTTTTTTCCTTCTGGGTCCTTCTTTTGGCTTTCCCGACTGATCTGGGTTTTCACTGGCCTCTTCTTGATTCTTTAGAAGCTCAGTGAGTGGGTGGGCTATCTTTGCAAGCCCTTCCACGAACCTTCTATAGTATGAGCAAAACCGTAATGCCCCGTACACATGACCAGACTTTTCAACATCAAAAGTCTGACGGAATGATTCCGGCAGACTATTCGAACGTGTGTGGACTGCAGCGGACTTTTGATTTGCAAAAGTCTGACAGACTTTAGAAATAAAACATGTTTCAAATTTTTCCGACAGAACTCTGCCGGACCCAGTTCCTACTGAGAAATCCGCTCGTGTGTATGCTAGTCTGACGGACTAAAACCGACGCTAGGGCAGCTATTGGCTACTGGCTATGAGCTTTCTTATTCTAGTCCAGTCATACGTCATCACGTTCGAATCCGTCGGACTTTGGTGCAATTGTGTGTGGCCAAGTCCGTTCATTCGGAAAGTCCGTCAGAACTCTGTCAGAACTCCGTCAGAACTCCGTCGAAAGTCTGTCAGACTTAGTCCCTCGAAAAGTCTGGTCGTGTGTACGCGGCATTAGAATGACCTGAATTCAGTTACGTTGGTAGGCCTGGGCCAAGAAGTGACAGCTTCTAACTTCTTGGGATCAGTCGCTACTCCCTCTTCAGACACAATGTGTCCCAGGTAACTCACTGAGGGCTGGTAGAACTGGCATTTCTCCATAGAGAGCTTCAGACCTTCCTCATGAAGTCTCTTCAGGACCTTTTCCAACATTCTTCCAAACACTATTATGTCATCCAGGTAGACCAGTACTTCTATTAGGTTCATGTCACCCACTGTTTTTTTCCATCAATCTCTGGAAAGTTGCTGGGGCCCCAGACAGTCCTTGTGGCATCCGGCTGAACTCGAAAACCCCCACCGAGGTGATGAAAGCAGTCTTCTCTCGATCTTCAGGGCACATGGGAATCTGGTAATATCCACTCTTCAAATCCAGCACACTGAACCACTTTGCTCCCGATAGGCTCTGTAGAGCATCCTCTATCCGAGGAGTGGTGTACTGGTCAGGAATAGTCCTCCAGTTCAGGGTCCTATAATCAATATATAGGCGTAGAGACACGTTCTTCTTTCTCACCACTACTATTGGGACTCCTGAACTCTCGGATAATACCCATTTTCTTGAGTTCAGGCAATTGCTCCCTCAGAACTTCCAGATCTTCTAAAGGGATTCGCCTGACCCTTTCTCTGAAAGGCTTGTCCTCTTCTAGTCTAATCCGATGGGTGGCACTTTTGGCTAATGCCCCATCGAACTCGCTTTTTGAGAAAGCATCACTCCATTTTAAAAGCTGCGCCTTAGCTCTTTCCTTCCAGGCAGGGGTAAGTGGCGTGTTCTTGAGACAGAACTCTTTTTGAGGGATCTCTGCTGCTAATCCTTCCTTCAGGCTACATGCCGAGACTGGGGTTGCTGGACTAACCTGCCCCAACAATAATCTGGATGGCACCCTTAATGGCACAGCTTCTACATTACAGACAATGACTGAAACCCTGCCATGAGTCCTCTTCAATGTCCTGGTGGGCAACACTTCTGGGATAAGTTCTAACCCCTTCTTGTCTTTCTAACTTGTATCCTCGAGGACAAGGAAAGGACCTGGCTTCTTCCAACTCAACGTGACAAGAGCTCTCAGGCAGGCTACTTCTCCTATCCAAGAGCCAGATTTTTCCCACTCCCTCTTCAGGAGCCTCCTCTTCCTGCTTTAGATCTCGGTATGTCTGCACCAACATCAGATGTATCTTGGTGGGGGGTCCCTTCTGGAGTACTAGCGGTGTAAGAACCCTTCTCACCAAGTTAGTATTTGTTCCGATAATAAGGGAACTTTTGTCAGCCCCCCTCAGCCTCTCCTGCTGTACTTGGATCGAACGTGAGCCTGGCCGACAGGTAGCCATCATATGGAAAGTTCTGAGTGCCTAACCCCCATATTTCCAGTTCCTCCAAGTTCTGCAGCGGCAGGTGCTTGAGATGTCGGTCGTAAAAGTCCCTGCACAGTAAAGTCACTTGGGCTCCAGTATCCAGCAGTGCCTTTGTATAGATCTCCTCAACTTGAATGGGGACAATCGGGGAGGGTCCCACCAGCTTGGGGGGTATCCCACTAAATGTGGTGCCTTTAGTCTGCTTGGTGGCCTGTATTTTCACCCTAGGTTTTGGGGGTCTCTTTCTCTTTCGCCATTGCTTCTCTGCACCCCCTGAGATTTGAGACGTGGGAGTCAGTGTGGATTTAATTACAGCAACTGGCGCCCATTCGACTCCTTCACTGGGGCCCTCTGAAGTTTTCCGCCGGCTGCTTGAACTTTGTCTCAGCTACTGGACTTGGGCACACTCGCCTGAGATGTCCTACTCCTCCACATTTAAAACAGATTCTCTGCGTTTCATGGGGCAGTTAGAGATCTCCAGGGCCTTTTGTGACAAGACTTCTTCTGTCTGGGGGTTCGCCAGATGAGTCATCAACATTGTCATCATCTCTAGTATTTCTTTCTGGGTCTGGAGTAACTTTTCCAGCTCAGTCTCACTCGCGGAAAAGTGGTGAGTAGGCAAAAGCCATGATCCTTGTTCAGTGCCTGCTGTCAGTACACTGAGTTCCCAGACGTCTGAGGGGACATCATCTACCTGCTGCAATTTTTGTTTTTGGTGCCTCTCCATCTCCATCTTATCTGCTTCATTCACCTTCTCGATGAGTACCTCATCTGGAGTGGAGGGATCTTCCAAATACTGCTTCAGAGTCATCTTAATACTATCACTCCTCAATCCTGTAGTCACAGATCTTTGGAATTTCCTCTGAATTAACTCCGCTCCAAAGTGATCTCCTATTCCTTCGTCCTAACTTGCAGACAGCAGGCGGTCTTTGAGCTCAATAGCCTGGAATAGGACGTTTTGAGGAGTCTCTTTAATATCATATTCATCAGTCTATGATACAGTTCAGCAGTGTCTTCCTCTTCATAGTAACTTTTCAGTATCCTCATTAATTGGTTCAAGGCCATTCCAGTCTTTCTCTCTAACATGTCTCTGACACTTGAACCTGGGCTGATAGCATGGATTACAGCCTCTCTAATTTCTAATGACAGCTCTTTAATTTCTGATTCCAGATATCCTTTCTGTACCCTAACTCTACTTGGTGTAGGAGACTGGTGTAAGACAGTTTGTCCTTCTGTCCCTTTTCTCCTATCTGCCCGTCAATGCGGAAGTCTTTTCGGATAGTTACTTCCTGCAAGAGACCCAGAGTGCGTCTTTTCTGTGTCTTCACAGAGTTAGACGTCACTTGATCATCTGTCTGATCCTCCAGAGAGGCACGTATCCCACTGATGCATTCTGCCATCAACCTGGAAGTCTCTTAAAACTTCTCTTGTATATCACAATACTGTCTTTTTAGATCAGCCAGCTGCTGCTCCCCCTGTGATTTACCAGAAGCCCCCGACTTTCCTATCTAAAGGTTCCAACTGCTTCTGGCTGGGAGAGTCCCCCTTTTGTTTGATTGGGTGTGTCAGTTGGAGTTCTGTTCTTTCAGACAACTTTATACTGGCACCATGGAAGCTTTCAGGGATGTCCTGTCCCCACTTTGTAGGTGCAACCGGTGCCAAGGTCTGTTTTCACTGCGACCACGTAAGCCTTTTTGTCTGGGGACAATGCTTGTACCAACCCTTTGACCTGTTTCTCTCCCCAGTCGCTTCCTTGAAGTTCGATGGCCACGTTCGCTTCTGAGCGTGTCCCTTCTGCTTCATACCATTGGACCGCTTTGACGTGATCCATGGTAGTACCAAGGGGCGAGCTTGCTAGTAGAGTGGCAGGATCCCAGACGACGCCCCCACATGTAGCACTAACCGCCGAAGGAGCTGCTGATTAGATTGGGTCTGCACTCTACAAAGAAACCCCACTAACTTGACTCAATCCCCTTGGCACAGCTGTGGTGCAATGTAATACAGTACAATATAAAACAATGCAAAGTACCTGTATTATACCCTCAGGATCCACTGGCTTCACCTGGTAGGAAGAAACAGTACGCCACACAACTGGATACTTAACCAGAAATATCTTTACTGCAAAATATTTACACAGGTGATTACAGGAATTGTGCTGTCATCCCAATGTAGGACGACAGCACAATATATTTCAATATAACACAATACAAAATTTATATATATATATATATATATAAAATGTGTATAACCTGCGAGCTCCCTCTGCTTTAAATGCTATACGTGAGGCCTCACTTAAAGCACTTTTATCCGGGGTCTTCTTTTCATCGCTAGCTAAAGTCACTCCTTTGAATTTGTAATCCAAAGTTCATGGAGGATTAAGCTGAAATGCTCCTGGTGTAACTCCAGTAACTTATTTACAAACGCTTGAGGCGCCAAAGTAGCTAGGCCTCAACCTGCTCAGTGTCAGTTGCTCTGTTGTGCCTTCATGGAACTACAGGTTCCAGTGAGGCCTATATGTGAGTCTAACTGCGTGCAAAAGTTAACAAATGGTGGTCCACAACCCACTCGCCAACTGGATCAGAGTTCCGCGTAATCACTTTGGTCCGGTGACTGTAGCTTGCCTTTCCATCAGCTGGGCGCTCTGTATCACTCCCCTGAATCAATCCGGTTCTCCGATTCTCCTCTAAGTGTCTCTGGACCTTCTCAATCCAGCCAACGTCTTTCAGGCTCTGTTAGGTCACCTCACAAACAAACAGGCAGGCGCTTTGCGATGGCTGTCGGCTGCTGTCTCCAGAAAACCTCTCCAAAGATCCGCACAGGCAGACAGCGTGGTCCCAAGAGACCTAAAATGGCTGCTCGGGTCCCTTTTATCCCCTACCCAGCATGCACTGTGTAAGAGAGTGTTCATAGGTAGGTCACACGAACTCCTGGGTAAGAAGGTTAACCTTCAGAATCCAAACAAACAGTCACTTCCTGTACAAGTCTTTAGGTTGTTCTGAGGTAATAATAAACAGGTGCTTTACCCCTAGCTGGTCACTAGATGGCTCTGGTACGAAACCACAGTGATGTCCATCAACCTTACATTAAAGCATACCTAACCACATCAATAAGCAAGGATGTCAGTGCTACATATAGGTAAAGTTGATCCAGGGAAAATCAGTTTACTTCTTGGGGGGTTGGGAAGGAATCTTTTTTCCCTTGCTGTAGCAAATTGGATCATGCTTTGCTGGGGTTTTTCACCTTCCTCTGGATAAACTGTGGGTATAAGATTGGGTATATGGGATAGTATGATATTATTTTTTATTTAGTTTTATGGTTTAACTAGATGGACTTGTGTCTTTTTTTTCAACCTGATTATGTAACCACACAAAGCAGACTGAAGCTGAGGACAAGAAAAGATGAGACATTATGACCATTCTGAGTCAGTGAATTCTGGGTCATCACACTTAGTAGGATGGGACAACCATTACCAGCACTGATCTATTAAAACAGCTTTTTCTGCCTCTAATCGCCCCTGCCTCTATGTGTGCATGGACATATAGGCTAACATGCAGGGGCATTTAGAGGCAGGAAAAAAATGCTGGGCACCCTTAACAGCAGTGTTAAAAATGTTCAGAGTGTATGAGGCCTTATGCCGGGTACACACGATCAGACTATCCGGCGGACTTGGTCCGGCAGACCAGAGTCCGCTGGACAATCCCAAAAGACCAGCGGACTTAGAAAGTAGTTTTGATTCAAAAATTGTCCACCGGAATCCGGCCGTCTGTGTGCTAGTCTGTCGGACTTTTGAAATTAATGGACTTTCCCGCACACGGAGGAAAGTCCGTTCATTTTGAACGTGGCTCCAGGTAGACGGGACTAGCGTAGGAAGTCAATATCGCGGCCTTCGGCAGCGTGATTGACAGGTAGGTGGCCCTATCACCTGGTATGGACTTAAAGGGGAATCGCTACGTCAAAAAAACGGCGTGGGGGTCACCCCTAAGGTCCATATAAGACCCTTATCCAAACACGCAACCCGGCCGGTCAGGAAAGGGGATGGGGATGAGGACAAGCGAGCGCCTCCCCTCCTGAGCCATACCAGGCCGTGTGCCTTCAACATGGGGGGGTGCTTCGGGGAAGGGGGGCATTGTGCCCCCCCTCCCCAAAGCACCTTGTCCCCATGTTGATGAGGACAAGGACCTCTTCCCGACAACCCTGGCTGTTGGTTGTCGGGGTCTGCGGGCGAGGGGCTTATCGGAATCCGGAAGCCCTCTTTAATAAGGGGGCCCCCAGATACCAGCCCCCCACCCTATGTGAATGAGTACAGGGTACAATGTACCCCTACCCATTCACCTGGTGAAAAAAATGTACAAAAAAAACACATAAGGTTTCAAAATCATTTATTGCACAGCTCCGGGGGTCTTCTTCCATCTTGGGGGGTCTTCTTGCCGGACTCCTCCGCTATCTTCTGCTCTTTTACTAGCTCTTTTACCTGCGGAGGAGCCCAGCTTTCTTCTTCATCGCAACCTGGGGGTCTTTTTCTGACTTCGGGGGTCTTGCCCCCTCTTCGGTTCTTCTTGCCGGGCCTCCACTTTCTTCCTTTAGCTCTTTTACTAGCGGTGGCCCGGTCTTCTGTCGCCGCCGCCTCTTCTTCTGACTTCGGGGGTCTTGTCCCCCTATTCGGTTCTTCTTGCCGGGCCTCCGCTCCTTCTTCCAGCTCTTTTACTAGCGGTGGCCCGGTCTTCTGTCACCGCTGTCGTCGCCGCTGCCTTCTCTTCTTCTTCCTTGAGATGTTGACTCAACAGTCTCTCTGGCCGCAATGACAGGGACGTGTTGCGCGGCGACTTATATATGGACAATGGGCGGGGTCACCGGGTGATGTCCCCACCCATTACGATGTCACAATCCCAGCATCCTCGGGGGATGTGACATCATAGGGGTGTGGACATCACCCGGTGACCACACCCATTGTCCCTATATAAGTTGCCGCGCAACACGTGCCTGTCATTACGGCTAGAGAGAGCGTTAAGTCAACATCTCAAGAAAGAAGAAGAGAAGAAGAGAAAGCGGCGGCTACGACAGCGGCGACAACAGAAGACCGGGCCACCGCTAGTAAAAGAGCTGGAAGAAGGTGCGGAGGCCCGGCAAGAAGAACCCGAAGAGGGGGGCAAGACCCCTGAAGTCGGAAGAAGAGGCGGCAGCGACAGAAGACCGGGCCACTGCTAGTAAAAGAGCTAAAGGAAGAAAGCAGAGGCCCGGCAAGAAGAACCGAAGAGGGGGGCAAGACCCCCGGGTGGCGACGAAGAAGAAAGCCGGGCTCCTCTGCTAGTAAAAGAGCTTAGTGCTTCCCCTTTAAGTCCATACCAGGTGACGAGGCCAGCGACGTGTCAATCTCGCCGCCGAAGGTGGCGACATTGACTTCCTTCGCTAGTCCCGGCTACCTGGAGCCGCGTTCAAAATGAACAGACTTTCCTCCATGTGTGGGCAAGTCCGTTCATTTCAAAAGTACGGCGGACTCCTGCACCTAGTCCGCCAGAAAAGTCCGGTTGTGTGTGGGCAGTTTGTCCGCCAGACTAAGTCCACCGGATAGTCTGATCATGTGTACGCGGCATTAGTGTTACCAGCTTCAGCTGAATAAGGTACGGCAAACAGAAAGAACAGCAACATACATGATAGAGTATGAACCCATTAATAAAAATGCACACTGTGTAGGAACATCAATAATGAAGACACTACTGGCAGGGCGGCAGTCTGGAATTTTTATTTTATATATAAATGTGTACTATGAGTCAGCAACTTGATAGTTTGATGGTTATGAGACCCCTCCCGCAACATCTCTGCTGCCCTAGTGGCTATGCAGAAATCCAACCACCTAGAGTCTGGCTTGTCAGGCAGTATATACATCAACAGCTAGATCTGCATAACAATTAAAAAAATGGGAAATGCAGTGGGAGAATCTTTATATTTGGGAAATAAGTTTGTAATTTTGCAAATTACTAAGCAAACAAAACGGGTGACCAGTAAAGGCCTAATCCCATCCTTAATGCAACACCAACATGTCCCATTATTGCAGACAGCACATTTACAGCCTGAGGAAATCTTTGTGCAACAAGAATGATCCTTCCTTCTTCTCAGCAGGATGGCTGAAGGAAGTCATTGACAGGTGCACCAATTCAGTCCATTGGCTAAAGAGCAAGCCACAAAGAAGCTAGATAAGAAGATATCTCCCTTCCAATCATTCTTGGCGAAACATGCATATGACAATTGTTATGCATGTTTAATCAAGAATGATTTTGTAGGCATAGACATTAAAGTTAAACTCCAGGCACATAAGAAAAACACCTATTTAGGCAGTTATGTATTCATTACAATATGTATATTTAACCACTTGCCGACCGCCTCACGCCGATGTACGTCATCAGAATGGCACGGGCAGGCATAAGCACATATATGTACGTCCTTTGCCTCCCGCGGGTCGGGGGCCCGATCGGGCCCCCGCCCGGTGCCTGCGGCGGTCGGTTTTCGTTCGGGAGCGATCCCGGACGAGGGGACGGCCATTCATTCATGGCCACCCCCTCGCGATCGCTCCCGACGAATGGAAATCCCCGGTGACATCACTTCCTCTCCTGTAATGTAAACACAGGAGAGGAAGTGATGTATTCTCTCCTCCGTGTCGGTATTTTTCGTTCCGACACGGAGGAGAGCGGATCAGTGAGTTGCACCAACACATCCCACACACAGTAGAACATGCCAGGCACACTCACACCCCCCCTTTACCCCCCGATCACCCCCCCAATTACCCCTGCCCCCCAGTCACAGTGACACCAATGTCATTTTTTTTTTTTTTTTTTTTTTTTGCATTGGTGTCATTTGTGACTGTAATAACTGTTAGGGCAGTTAGGGTTAGCCCCCTTTAGTTCTAATGTACCCCCCTAACCCCCCCAATAAAGGTTTAACCCCGTGATCACCCCCCGTCGCCAGTGTCACTAAGGCTGGGTTCACATTGCAGCGGTTTATGAGAACGAATGTGATTCGCACCGCACTGCAGTGCAAATCACATCCGATCTCTGTGCGATTCGAGTTCAGCCATTCGCCGCACCCGCCGCACCCGCCACACCCGCCGCACCCGCCGCAAATTCGCACGGGACCCTTTTTTTGGCCCGCAGCAGAATCGGATCGCATGGGTGTTCACACCATGCGATCCGAGTTTGCAGATCGCACTGCGATATGCGAACTGATCTGGGGGTGTCAGTAACATTTCACTGACACTCCCAGCAGTTCGCATAGGGCAGTGTGAACTGCCGCCGGGAGGCATGCGATGCGGGAACCCGCCGCGGATTCGCGGCGTTTCCGCATCGCTCCAGTGTGAACCCAGCCTAATAAGCGATCATTTTTCTGATCGCCGTATTAGTGTCACAGGTGACGCTAGTTAGGCAGGTAGGTATTTAGGTTCGCCGCAGCTTTTTATAGCGCTAGGGACCCCCATATACTACCGCATAAAGCCCCCTGATTGCCCCCTAGTTAACCCTTTCACCAGTGATCACCATATAACTGTTACAGGTGACGCTGGTTGGTTAGTTATTTTTTTATAGTTTCAGGGCACCCGCCATTTATTACCTAATAAAGGTTTAACCCCCTGATCACCCGGCAGGTGTCATTTGTGACTAATAACTGTTAGGGCAGTTAGGGTTAGCCCCCTTTAGTTCTAAGGTACCCCCCTAACCCCCCCAATAAAGGTTTAACCCCGTGATCACCCCCCGTCGCCAGTGTCACTAAGGCTGGGTTCACATTGCAGCGGTTTATGAGAACGGATGTGATTCGCACCGCACTGCAGTGCAAATCACATCCGATCTCTGTGCGATTCGAGTTCAGCTATACAGATAGTATGGCTGAATTCGTGTCGCACCCGCCGCAAACTCGCACGGGACCCTTTTTTTGGTCCGCAGCAGAATCGGATCGCATGGGTGTTCACACCATGCGATCCAAGTTTGCAGATCGCACTGCGATATGCGAACTGATCTGGGGGTGTCATTAACATTTCACTGACACTCCCAGCAGTTCGCATAGGGCAGTGTGAACTGCCGCCGGGAGGCATGCGATGCGGGAACCCGCCGCGCATTCGTGGCGTTCCCGCATCGCTCCAGTGTGAACCCAGCCTAATAAGCGATCGTTTTTCTGATCGCTGTATTAGTGTCACAGGTGACGCTAGTTAGGCAGGTAGGTATTTAGGTTCGCCGCAGCTTTTTATAGCGCCAGGGACCCCCATATACTACCGCATAAAGCCCCCTGATTGCCCCCTAGTTAACCCTTTCACCAGTGATCACCATATAACTGTTACAGGTGACGCTGGTTGGTTAGTTATTTTTTTATAGTTTCAGGGCACCCGCCATTTATTACCTAGTCTCACTAGTGTACCCCTAAATTTAGGGGTGTCTACTTTCTAAAATGGGGTCATTTGGGGGGGGGGGGTTTGTGCCATCTTGGCATTTTATGGCCTTCAAAACTGTAACGCCCTTAGAAAGCCTGAAGGCGGTGCTTGGTTTTTGGGGCCCCGTACGCGGCTAGGCTCCCAAAAAGTCCCACATATGTGGTATCCCCGTACTCAGGAGAAGCAGCAGAATTTATTTTGGGGTGTCATTTCACATATGCCCATGGCATGCGTGAGCAATATATCATTTAGTGACAACTTTGTGAAAAAAAAAAAAAGTTTGTAATTTTCCCGCAACTTGTGGCAAAATATAAAATATTCCATGGACTCAACATGCCTCTCAGCAAATAGCTTGGGGTGTCTACTTTCTAAAATGGGGTCATTTGTGGGGGTTTTGTGCCATCTTGGCATTTTATGGCCTTCAAAACTGTAATAGGTAGTGAGAAGTGAACTCAAAAAATTACGCCCTTAGAAAGCCTGAAGGCGGTGCTTGGTTTTCGGGGCCCCGTACGCGGCTAGGCTCCCAAAAAGTCCCACATATGTGGTATCCCCGTACTCAGGAGAAGCAGCAGAATTTATTTTGGGGTGTCATTTCACATATGCCCATGGCATGCATGAGCAATATATCATTTAGTGACAACTTTGTGAAAAAAAAAAAAAAAAAAAAAAGTTTGTAATTTTCCCGCAACTTGTGGCAAAATATAAAATATTCCATGGACTCAACATGCCTCTCAGCAAATAGCTTGGGGTGTCTACTTTCTAAAATGGGGTCATTTGTGGGGGTTTTGTGCCATCTTGGCATTTTATGGCCTTCAAAACTGTAATAGGTAGTGAGGCGTGAAATCAAAAATTGACGCCCTTAGAAAGCCTGAAGGCGGTGCTTGGTTTTCGGGGCCCTGTACGCGGCTAGGCTCCCAAAAAGTCCCACATATGTGGTATCCCCGTACTCAGGAGAAGCAGCAGAATTTATTTTGGGGTGTCATTTCACATACGCCCATAGCATGTGTGAGCAATATATCATTTAGTGACAACTTTGTGTAAAAAAAAAAAAAAAATTTTTTTTTTGTCATTATTCAATCGCTTGAGGCAAAAAAATAAAATATTCAATGGGCTCAACATGCCTCTTATCAATTTCCTTAGGGGGTCTACTTTCCAAAATGGGGTCATTTGGGGGGGTTTTGTACTGCCCTGTCATTTTAGCACCTCAAGAAATGAGATAGGCAGTCGTAAACTAAAAGCTGCGTAAATTCCAGAAAACGTACCTTAGTTTGTAGATGTGACAACTTTTGCGCAAACCAATAAATATACAATTATTGACTTTTTTTTTACCAAAGACATGTGGCTGAATACATTTTGTCCTAAATGTATGACTAAAATTGAGTTTATTGGATTTTTCTAATAACAAAAAGTAGAAAATATCATTTTTTTTCAAAATTTGCGGTCTTTTTACGTTTATATCGCAAAAAATAAAAATCGCAGAGGCAATCAAATACCATCAAAAGAAAGCTCTATTTGTGGGAAGAAAAGGACGCAAATTTTGTTTGGGTACAACATTGCATGACCGCGCAATTACCAGTTAAAGCAGCGCAGTGCCAAAGTGTAAAAAGACCTCTGGTCATTTACCAGCAAAATGGTCCGGTCTGAAAGTGGTTAAATGCAACAAGTATTTTGGTTGTATTTTTCTTGGTTTCTTGTTGCCCGCTGCACATTACTGGGAGAGGGAGGGGCAGCACCAGAGACCAATAAGAAGTGCAGCCTGCATACTCTATATACCAACAAGGAACATGCCAACAGGAAGAGCAGGCAAAGAGATGAGCCCATTAGTCTGTGTTGCTTCTTTGATGTTGTTTCACATGTTGGGGTGACGTAACTGTATTACCTATGGTCGAGAAAAGTCAGGTCAACTGTAAATTCTAGCAGGCATGTGTATATCTCAGGACTGGGAGGACAGAAATATAAATCTTTTGGCAGATAAAATTTTATATAAAAAATATATTACATTTTATTTTGTTTTGCATTGCATTCAACTTAGAGTAGGTTAAAACTGCCCACAAAGTGTTTATATAGATATAGATATATATATATATATATATATATATATATATATATATATATATATATATATATATATATATATATATATTGTAGACATGTCACTGGAGAAGTGATCGAGGGGGTGTACATCTCACCTAGGTTGCTACACAGTGTGAGATGGTAAATCCAGGATGGATCAGTTTCTCAGCAGCGATATGCTGCTGAGTTGTTATTTAATTTTGCCGGGCCTGGGTTTATATGGAATGGCAGGTAGGTTTTGGTAGAGGGACCTGTCATTCCACATCCCCCGATCCAGTTCTGGGTTTGGGATCAGGTGAGCTTTGATCCTAATTAGCCTGGGAAGCTAAAGGCTTTGCAGGGTCTGCAGGTGATTGCTCTCAGCCAGGGAATGAACAATCTGTGTGTTGAAGGAAGCTGCAAGCACAGCCACTGCTGGAGCTAAAAACTCACCCTGCGATATCCAGGCGAAAGACGCTGTGTTTGTAAGTGTCAGATAGGTGAGCAGAACCTGTTAGTAAGCGCCCAGCCGGGCTAGGACTTTTATTTTGTTGTACTTAGAAAGCACGGTGTTGCTGTATATTTTGTTTGCTGGACTGTTTGTACCACGAATAAACGCCAAGATCTGCTTTATAAATTCCAAGTCTGCTGTGAACTGTGTCCAAACACACCCTACCCCGGGAAGATCCCTTACAATTGGTGGAGGTAGCGGGCAACGCGGTTGCTAGGGGCAACGGTGTGGACAGACTTGGCTACAGCTGCTGATGTCCTGGGTGAAAGCTGCAACTACACTCCAAGAACAGTCCAGCAACATGGAGGAGATGCTGAAGCAGTTTATGCAAGTGAGTTTGCAACAACAGCAGGCTCAGACAGAGGCCAATAGACGACATGAACAGTCCATGGCTGAACAACAGCAGGCGCAGACAGAGGCCAATAGACGACATGAACAGTCCATGGCGGCACAACAGCAGATGCATAAGGAAGAGTTGCAAGCTTTGCGCCAAAGCCAACAACAACTTATCGAGCACCTGATAGTAAATTGTGAGGCGCCTGTAGTTACTAATCCACCCATAGTGATGGGAGCCGCTCCAGAGATTTTTTTTGGGAGAAGGACTGTGCAGAAAGCGCTGCAAAAGATGACTGCTGAGGACGATGTTGAGGCCTTTCTAACAGTATTTGAGCGCGTGGCTGAGCGAGAGAAGTTACCAGCCGCTGAGTGGGCAGAGGTAATTGCGCCCTATTTAACAGGTGAACCCCAAAAGGCCTACTATGACCTCAGTGAGCAAGAGGTTAAGGACTATACTCGGCTAAAAGAGGAGATACTTGCCCAACTAGGAGTTACTACTGCAGTCCGTGCCCGGAGGGTACGCAACTGGAGCTACAGTCTGGACAAATCAGCGAGGTCCCAGATGTATGACCTAATCCATTTGGCAAGAAAGTGGTTGGAGCCAGACACTTCTACTCCTGCACAAATCCTAGAGAAGGTCGTGATGGATCGCTACCTCCGAGCGCTTCCTACTGACCTGCAACGCTGGGTGGGACAAGGTGATCCTAGGAACGCAAACGAACTTGTCAACCTTGTGGAGAGGTTCCAGGCGACTGAGGACTACCTCCGTGATGTTCCTGCAGCATCTTCACCTCCCCGGAGCGCCAGATCTGTGCCGTCAGCTGGTAAGAGACTTCCATCTATTGGGGGAGTGTGGAGGGGTGCTGATGGGGGGAAAAGGGCTCAAGTGGTGTCTCAGGGACAAAAGACTGGTGATGGTCCCGGGTGGCTAAGGGGCTCTGAAAAGGACTCCTTGCCAAAGAGACCAGGCCCTATCCAGTGTTGGAGATGCCATGAGGCGGGACACGTGTCGGCCCATTGCCCTCTTACCTCTGAACCCATGGAATGTGACGCTAGCCGGGGTCAGTCGCTATTTGCGGAACCATCTTGTGCTGCAGTTCCTGGACTAGAGACTGAACCGCAAATCTGCAACATCACAATCAATGACTTTCCTGTTAAAGCGTTAATGGACTCAGGAAGCCTTGTAACCTTGGTGCATGCTAGCCTGGTGACTGGGGACTTAGAGTCTAAAAAGCATATGAGCGTTGTGTGTATACATGGTGATACAAAAGTGTACCCTATAGTGCTGGCTAAAGTCGGGACTGAACAAGGCACAGTACAATATGAAGTGGGTGTGGTTAAAAACCTCATGCATAATGTAATATTGGGGCGCGATTTTCCTTTATTCTGGGCTCTCTGGGAAAAAAGAAAAATCCCCAAAAGGAGTGAGGATACCTCTAAGGTGGTTGCCTTGTCCACTGTGAATGATAAAAGTGTACAGGATGAAAATGATTGTTTTCCTTTGCAGGTCCTGGCTGGGGAGGAGGAGGCTCCTCCCACTGAGCAAAATATACTAGACTTAGAGGTGTCTAGCGATAATTTTGGGGCTGCACAATTACAGGACCCCACTCTCAAAAATGCGAGAGAGCAGGTTGCTGTTATGAACGGGGTACCTCAGGAACCAGATGCTGAAAAAAGATTTCCACATTTTTCGGTGACTAATGATCTTTTCTATAGAGTTAATAAGGTTAAGGATGAGATTGTGGAACAGCTTCTGGTACCTAAGCCGTACCGGCGTCAGGTGCTTGACATGGCACATAACCATGTTCTTGGGGGACACTTGGGGACTGACAAAACGCGAGAGAGGGTTCTCCAGAGGTTTTTTTGGCCGGCCATATATGATGACATTAAAAAATACTGTGAGTCGTGCCCCACATGTCAGGTTAGTGCCCCAGTGTCACATTTTCGCAATCCTTTGGTTTCGCTCCCTATTATAGAGGTGCCTTTTGAGCGTATTGCCATGGATTTAGTGGGTCCCATTGTAAAGTCAGCTAGAGGACACCAGTATATTTTGGTAGTCCTGGATTATGCGACCCGCTATCCTGAGGCTGTACCCTTAAGAAACACTGCATCTAAAACAATTGCACGTGAGTTGTTTTATATGTTCTCTAGGACTGGGATCCCCAAAGAAATCCTAACTGACCAAGGTACGCCATTTATGTCGAAAGTAATGAAGGAATTATGCAGACTATTTAAAATCTCACACATCCGTACCTCTGTGTACCACCCCCAGACGGACGGATTGGTGGAGAGATTTAATAAAACTTTGAAACATATGTTGAAGAAAGTGGTGGCAAAAGATGGTCGTGACTGGGATCATTTATTACCCTACCTCATGTTTGCTATTAGGGAGGTGCCCCAAGCGTCCACAGGGTTCTCACCATTCGAGTTGGTCTATGGTCATCACCCTAGGGGTCTACTAGACATTGCAAAAGAGACATGGGAGAATGAGTCCACCCCATACAAGAGTGTTATTGAGCATGTAGCACAAATGCAGGACCGTATAGCCACTGTAATGCCCCTGGTAAGGGAACACCTCCAGAGGGCTCAAGAGGCCCAAAGTAGAATTTACAACCGGTCCGCAAGAATCAGGACATTCAACCCAGGCGATAGGGTCCTTATACTAGTCCCCACTGTTGAGAGTAAATTCTTGGCGAAGTGGCAAGGTCCCTATGAAATTGTTGAAAAGGTCAGTGAGGTGAACTACAAGGTGCACCAACCAGGTAGAAGGAAGCCTTTCCAAGTTTATCACATAAACTTGATCAAGCCCTGGAAAGACAGGGAATCCTTGGTGGCGACAAATACTGTTAATAATTTGTCACCACCAATCCCTCCAGTCAAGGTAGGTGATACTCTATCAGTGTCACAGAAACAGGAGGCTCAGGAATTTTTACAGAAAAACAAAAACAAGTTCTCTGACCTCCCAGGGCGTACACACCTCATCCATCATCACATTGAAACTGAGCCTAGAAGCAGAGTAAACCTTAAGCCCTATAGGATACCCGAGGCTTGTAGGGAAGCCGTATCTGCCGAGGTAAAACGTATGCTTGCTCTGGGGGTAATTGAGGTGTCACAGAGTGAATGGTCCAGCCCAATTGTGCTAATCCCAAAGCCCAATGGAACTTGGAGGTTCTGTAACGATTTCAGAAAGTTGAATGAGATCTCCAAGTTCGATGCGTATCCTATGCCCAGGGTAGATGAGTTGATTGAGAAGTTGGGTAACGCCAGGTACATAACCACCCTCGATCTCACAAAGGGCTACTGGCAGATTCCACTTTCTGGTGAGGCTAAAGAGAAAACTGCATTCTCCACCCCTGATGGGCTATTCCAGTATGTAGTGATGCCATTCGGGTTACATGGAGCGCCTGCAACTTTCCAGAGGTTGATGGACTTGATTCTGCGACCACATCGTGATTACTCAGCTGCCTACCTCGATGATGTGGTCATTTTTAGCCCTGATTGGGAAAGTCACCTCTGTAAGGTACAGGCCGTGTTGGATGCCATAAGTGATGCGGGGTTGACCATAAATGCCGAGAAGTGTGCTCTAGCCCTAGAAGAGGCCAAATATCTAGGCTACATTATTGGGAGAGGGTTGATTAAGCCACAGCTAAATAAAATTGAGGCAATACAGAATTGGCCTAGACCCCTGACAAGGAAACAGGTTAGAGCTTTCCTGGGTATTACGGGGTATTACCGTAGATTTGTGCCGAACTTTGCCTCAGTTGCTGCTCCACTAACTGACTTGACAAAGGGCGGAAAGACAGCAATGGTCACGTGGACCCCAGAGGCCGAGAAGGCTTTCCAAAGCCTTAAGTCTGCCTTGTGCCAACCACCTGTCTTAGTTACCCCCGATTTCAGGCGAGAATTTCTGGTCCAGACAGATGCCTCTAACACAGGCTTAGGTGCAGTACTCTCACAAGTAGTGAATGGTGAGGAGCATCCAGTGACGTACTTGAGTAGAAAACTAACCCCGGCCGAGAAAAATTATGCCATTGTGGAGCGAGAATGTTTGGCAGTAAAGTGGGCCCTAGAATCGTTAAAGTATTACTTGCTAGGCAGGAAATTCAAGTTGGTGACAGACCATGCCCCCCTAACATGGATGAAGTTAAACAAGGAGAGAAATGCAAGAGTGACTAGATGGTTTCTCTCCCTACAAAACTTTAATTTCACTGTGGAACACAGGCCAGGGAAATTACAGGCAAATGCTGACGCATTGTCAAGGGTAAGTTGTCTGTGGGGACAAAAGGCTCAGCCCTCCGGTCTGAAAAAGAGGGGGGGGGATATGTAGACATGTCACTGGAGAAGTGATCGAGGGGGTGTACATCTCACCTAGGTTGCTACACAGTGTGAGATGGTAAATCCAGGATGGATCAGTTTCTCAGCAGCGATATGCTGCTGAGTTGTTATTTAATTTTGCCGGGCCTGGGTTTATATGGAATGGCAGGTAGGTTTTGGTAGAGGGACCTGTCATTCCACATCCCCCGATCCAGTTCTGGGTTTGGGATCAGGTGAGCTTTGATCCTAATTAGCCTGGGAAGCTAAAGGCTTTGCAGGGTCTGCAGGTGATTGCTCTCAGCCAGGGAATGAACAATCTGTGTGTTGAAGGAAGCTGCAAGCACAGCCACTGCTGGAGCTAAAAACTCACCCTGCGATATCCAGGCGAAAGACGCTGTGTTTGTAAGTGTCAGATAGGTGAGCAGAACCTGTTAGTAAGCGCCCAGCCGGGCTAGGACTTTTATTTTGTTGTACTTAGAAAGCACGGTGTTGCTGTATATTTTGTTTGCTGGACTGTTTGTACCACGAATAAACGCCAAGATCTGCTTTATAAATTCCAAGTCTGCTGTGAACTGTGTCCAAACACACCCTACCCCGGGAAGATCCCTTACAATATATATATATATATATATATATATATATAAAACTTTAATACCATATTGTTAAGTTATTTCATGATATTGCATATGTTGATATAGGTATGCTAGATATTGTATTGGTTTAAGCTATAGGAGCAGCGCTGAGTTTAACCAGTTGCCGACCGCCGCACGACGATGTACGTCGATAGCATGGCACGGGCAGGCATATTGGCGTACATGTACGTCCCTTGCCTCCCGCGGGTCGGGGGCCCGATCGGGCCCCCGCCCGGTGCCTGCGGCGGTCGGTATTCATGCGGGAGCGATCCCGGACAAGGGGACGGCCATTCGTTAATGGCCACCCCCTCGCGATCGCTCCCGACGAATAGGAATCCCCCGTGACATCACTTCCTCTCCTGTAATGTAAACACAGGAGAGGAAGTGATGTATTCTCTCCTCCGTGTCGGTATTTTTCGTTCCGACACGGAGGAGAGCGGATCGGTGAGTTGCACCAACACTCTACACACACAGTAGAACATGCCAGGCACACTCACACCCCCCCTTTACCCCCCGATCACCCCCCCAATTACCCCTGCCCCCCAGTCACAGTGACACCAATGTCATTTTTTTTTTTTTTTTTTTTGCATTGGTGTCATTTGTGACTGTAATAACTGTTAGGGCAGTTAGAGTTAGCCCCCTTTAGTTCTAATGTACCCCCCTAACCCCCCCAATAAAGGTTTAACCCCGTGATCACCCCCCGTCGCCAGTGTCACTAAGGCTGGGTTCACATTGCAGCGGTTTATGAGAACGAATGTGATTCGCACCGCACTGCAGTGCAAATCACATCCGATCTCTGTGCGATTCGGGTTCAGCCATTCGCCGCACCCGCCGCACCCGCCACACCCGCCGCACCCACCGCAAATTCGCACGGGACCCTTTTTTTGGCCCGCAGCAGAATCGGATCGCATGGGTGTTCACACCATGCGATCCGAGTTTGCAGATCGCACTGCGATATGTGAACTGATCTGGGGGTGTCAGTAACATTTCACTGACACTCCCAGCAGTTCGCATATGGCAGTGTGAACTGCCGCCGGGAGGCATGCGATGCGGGAACCCACCGCGGATTTGCGGCGTTTCCGCATCGCTCCAGTGTGAACCCAGCCTAATAAGCGATCATTTTTCTGATCGCCGTATTAGTGTCACAGGTGACGCTAGTTAGGCAGGTAGGTATTTAGGTTCGCCGCAGCTTTTTATAGCGCCAGGGACCCCCATATACTACCGCATAAAGCCCCCTGATTGCCCCCTAGTTAACCCTTTCACCAGTGATCACCATATAACTGTTACAGGTGACGCTGGTTGGTTAGTTATTTTTTATAGTTTCAGGGCACCCGCCATTTATTACCTAATAAAGGTTTAACCCCCTGATCACCCGGCGGGTGTCATTTGTGACTAATAACTGTTAGGGCAGTTAGGGTTAGCCCCCTTTAGTTCTAAGGTACCCCCCTAACCCCCCCAATAAAGGTTTAACCCCGTGATCACCCCCCATCGCCAGTGTCACTAAGGCTGGGTTCACATTGCAGCGGTTTATGAGAACGGATGTGATTCGCACCGCACTGCAGTGCAAATCACATCCGATCTCTGTGCGATTCGAGTTCAGCCATTCGCCGCACCCGCCGCACCCGCCGCACCCGCCGCAAATTCGCACGGGACCCTTTTTTTGGCCCGCAGCAGAATCGGATCGCATGGGTGTTCACACCATGCGATCCGAGTTTGCAGATCGCACTGCGATATGCGAACTGATCTGGGGGTGTCAGTAACATTTCACTGACACTCCCAGCAGTTCGCATAGGGCAGTGTGAACTGCCGCCGGGAGGCATGCGATGCGGGAACCCGCCGCGCATTCGTGGCGTTCCCGCATCGCTCCAGTGTGAACCCAGCCTAATAAGCGATCGTTTTTCTGATCGCTGTATTAGTGTCACAGGTGACGCTAGTTAGGCAGGTAGGTATTTAGGTTCGCCGCAGCTTTTTATAGCGCCAGGGACCCCCATATACTACCGCATAAAGCCCCCTGATTGCCCCCTAGTTAACCCTTTCACCAGTGATCACCATATAACTGTTACAGGTGACGCTGGTTGGTTAGTTATTTTTTTATAGTTTCAGGGCACCCGCCATTTATTACCTAGTCTCACTAGTGTACCCCTAAATTTAGGGGTGTCTACTTTCCAAAATGGGGTCATTTGGGGGGGGTTTGTGCCATCTTGGCATTTTATGGCCTTCAAAACTGTAACGCCCTTAGAAAGCCTGAAGGCGGTGCTTGGTTTTCGGGGCCCCGTACGCGGCTAGGCTCCCAAAAAGTCCCACATATGTGGTATCCCCGTACTCAGGAGAAGCAGCAGAATTTATTTTGGGGTGTCATTTCACATATGCCCATGGCATGCGTGAGCAATATATCATTTAGTGACAGCTTTGTGAAAAAAAAAAAAAAAAGTTTGTAATTTTCCCGCAACTTGTGGCAAAATATAAAATATTCCATGGACTCAACATGCCTCTCAGCAAATAGCTTGGGGTGTCTACTTTCTAAAATGGGGTCATTTGTGGGGGTTTTGTGCCATCTTGGCATTTTATGGCCTTCAAAACTGTAATAGGTAGTGAGAAGTGAACTCAAAAATTTACGCCCTTAGAAAGCCTGAAGGCGGTGCTTGGTTTTCGGGGCCCCGTACGCGGCTAGGCTCCCAAAAAGTCCCACATATGTGGTATCCCCGTACTCAGGAGAAGCAGCAGAATTTATTTTGGGGTGTCATTTCACATATGCCCATGGCATGTGTGAGCAATATATCATTTAGTGACAACTTTGTGAAAAAAAATAAATAAATAAAAAGTTTGTAATTTTCCCGCAACTTGTGGCAAAATATAAAATATTCCATGAACTCAACATGCCTCTCAGCAAATAGCTTGGGGTGTCTACTTTCTAAAATGGGGTCATTTGTGGGGGTTTTGTGCCATCTTGGCATTTTATGGCCTTCAAAACTGTAATAGGTAGTGAGAAGTGAACTCAAAAATTTACGCCCTTAGAAAGCCTGAAGGCGGTGCTTGGTTTTCGGGGCCCCGTACGCGGCTAGGCTCCCAAAAAGTCCCACATATGTGGTATCCCCGTACTCAGGAGAAGCAGCAGAATTTATTTTGGGGTGTTATTTCACATACGCCCATAGCATGTGTGAGCAATATATCATTTAGTGACAACTTTGTGTAAAAAAAAAAAAAAATTTTTTTTTTTGTCATTATTCAATCGCTTGAGGCAAAAAAATAAAATATTCAATGGGCTCAACATGCCTCTTATCAATTTCCTTAGGGGGTCTACTTTCCAAAATGGGGTCATTTGGGGGGGTTTTGTACTGCCCTGCCATTTTAGCACCTCAAGAAATGAGATAGGCAGTCGTAAACTAAAAGCTGCGTAAATTGCAGAAAACGTACCTTAGTTTGTAGATGTGACAACTTTTGCGCAAACCAATAAATATACAATTATTGACTTTTTTTTACCAAAGACATGTGGCTGAATACATTTTGGCCTAAATGTATGACTAAAATTGAGTTTATTGGATTTTTCTAATAACAAAAAGTAGAAAATATCATTTTTTTTCAAAATTTGCGGTCTTTTTACGTTTATATCGCAAAAAATAAAAATCGCAGAGGCAATCAAATACCATCAAAAGAAAGCTCTATTTGTGGGAAGAAAAGGACGCAAATTTTGTTTGGGTACAACATTGCATGACCGCGCAATTACCAGTTAAAGCAGCGCAGTGCCAAAGTGTAAAAAGACCTCTGGTCATTTACCAGCAAAATGGTCCGGTCTGAAAGTGGTTAAAGAGGGGTTCCCATTTAAAAAAAAAATATTTAAAGTCAGCACCTATAAATACTGCAACTGCTGACTTTTAATAATCGGACATTTACCTGTCCCAGGGTCCAGCGATGTGGGGGAATCGAAGCCCCACTCATCTCCTCCTCCGTTCGGCAGCGCTGGCATTGTAACTGTGTGCGCCATGCACTGCGCATGCGCGCATGGCGCCGCGCGCGGTGATTGGCCGCAAAATCCTCTAGGACCTGTCACGTGTCCCAGATGATTGACAAGAGGGAGGGGCTCAGCTGAGCCCTTCCTGCGCCGAGGGGAAGTGATGTCAAGAGCCCAGGCACAGACTACGAGGGACCCCCTAGCAATAGCCATTTAGAGGTGAGTAAAAAAAAAAAAATTGTTGGGGTTCTTTACCTTTCACTATGGCAGCAGCCCTATTATAAGGTAATTCTATTACCACATACACTTTATTTCCATAGCGCGGGTTTCTTTCCTTTTTTCACTCAATATTGTGCTTTTCACAGTTTCACCCATCAGCAATGGAATTGTTTGGTTTTATAAATAAAAAAAGAATCAACGCAGATGAGATTTTTTTTCTCAAAATACTCCTAATCTTGATAATGAACATAATCTCAAACAACTCAAGCACACTTTAGATAAACAAATTATTGCGATTAATTATCTCCAGGAGAAAAATAAAATTAAAATTCCTGGAGAATAAAATACAAACTTTAAGGCTCGGTTCACACAGGGGCGGCACGACTTGCAGCGCGACTCACAGACGCGAC
The DNA here is from genome assembly GCF_037356315.1 of Lithobates pipiens. NCBI lineage: Eukaryota > Metazoa > Chordata > Amphibia > Anura > Ranidae > Lithobates > Lithobates pipiens. Next base: position 328,186,815 of record NW_027507903.1, on the reverse strand, counting down.
CTGCACACGACTTCAGCGGCCACTTGCAAAACGACTTCTGTATAGAAGTCAATGCAAGTCGCCTGAAGTCGCCCCAAAAGTAGTACAGGAACCTTTTTTCTAAGTCAGAGCGACTTGAGTCGCTCCTATTAGAACGGTTCCATAGTACAGAACGGAGCGCGACTTGTCAGGCGGCTAAGTCACCTGGACAAGTCGCCCCTGTGTGAACCGAGCCTAAGGGAACAACTTAATCCCATATTAAGTATATCGGAATACAAAGACAACATTACACAAATACAGGAATACATTACTAAATTGGATAGGGACACACAAAATAAAAGAAAAAAATAAATTCCATCGAGAAACTAATGACTACAAGCAAGGTTTAACATATAAATGGCAAGAGAAAATAGAAGAAAATCAACACTTTAGAGAGCCTTCTCCAGATAGAGAAACAGTCCCCTATGCACAAATGCTCACACCTAGTATACCAACAAGGGGTGAAAGGAATCATATGGGAGGAAATAGGTATGAACTGAGAGATACCCCCCAACCACATAATAGGTTGCAGAGTGAGACTGATATGCCATTCTATAACCTACTGACACACAACAGGTATGAAGCCATTAGACCTTACACTCCATCACCACCACCCTCCCCCCTATAGAGCGGACGCCCCTTATCAGAGACCATATGAACACAATGGGTACCCAACATATTATGGAAGGGATTTTTGGGGCCGAGGCCATGGCAGACCCCCATGGAGGAATCAAAAGGGAAGAGGTGGATATTGGGGAGCACCCAGAGGACCTACCAATTATTGGAGACAGAGGGGGGGATACAGAGGATAAGCCCCACAACAACACACCCACCACCACAACAGACTGGACAAGGAAGAACAGAGGCAGTAGAGGAGGTCAAAAAAAGAAAAAAAGAAGTTTAGATGGAGGGATTTTCAATTTAAGCAGCATACAATTCAATACCAAGCAACTTAAAGTCTTAGAACTAGGTCTTAAATATGTCCCACCTAAGAATAGTAATACATTTAGAACGTTTATTGATTTACACAAATTTATTAGAAAACTAAATATTAAGACGCATTTTGCTATGCAGACTCAGGATAGTACCAGTACAGAATCACTATATGAACAAATGGGTTGAGAAATAAGTCCATGTTTAACCCTAGACACAGCAGCAACCAATGTCTTGATATATTCAAAATGATGGTTGAAAAAGATATAGAAGAGGTACATATACATCCCATCAGAGGAAATAAGCAAATTCAACATGGCCTTAAGGAATTCAAAAAAAAAGAAAGACATTGTTATAAGACCGGCGGATAAAGAGGGGGAATAGTGGTATTAGATAAGAAAGATTATAAGAAGATATTAAACCACCTAATAGAAAACACAGAAATTTATAATAAATTAAAAGAAGATCCTGTGAATAAATTAAAAGCTATACTTACTAAACAAATTTAAAAAGCCCAAGGAAAAGGCATATTGGATAAAAAGGAAGTCCAATATCTAGTCCCCTATTAGCTCCCTGATTCCTAAAATACACAAGACTACCCAAAAAGCCAGAGCATGCCCCATTATTAATGGGGTGGACTCCTTGTTCTCCAGAGTTGGAGAATATTTGGACTACTATTTGCAACCCATTGCCAAACAATTCCTGTCTTATACAAAAGATAGCAGGGATCTCATCAATTTTATTAGGAACACGCCGGTAAACGATCAAACATTTTTAGTAAGTATAGATTTAGACTCATTATATACCAATATTAAACAAAAAGATGCCACTACAGCGATTAAATGGGCTCTGGAATCTAAAACTACTTTACAAAACAAGCAAATAGATTTCATGTTGGACATATTGCAACTAGCAATGGAAAACAACTACTTCTGGCATGATAAACAATACTACAAACAAATAAGGGGTGTGGCCATGAGAGCTAAGTATGCTCCCATGGTGGAAAATATCTTTATGTGCAAGTGGGAGTCAGAAGAAATATATGGCAGAAATATCCCAGGACTAAAAACATATAGAAGGTATATCAATTATATTTTTATAATTTGGAAGGGTAATGAGGATGCTTTAAAATAATTCTTACAACATATTAATATTAATAAATACAACATCTCTTTCACAGCAAGTTACTGTTACGTCTTGGGTGCCACTTGCAGCTAAGTGCAACGCACCCTGGGAGTGATACAGGGAGTGTGGTGCCCAAAGGAGCACAGATTGCCAGTACTGCTGCTGGATGACCTTTTTAGCAGAGGGCAGCTGGGGTGCGCTGGGTGAACTGTGTTGGCAGCTGTGTGAGGAGAGAGCCCAGGTATGGAACAGCAGGGTAAACCAGGAGGGTCCAGTGGGATAGAGAAGAATTCTTCAAATAGGGACACTAGTTCTGGTGACAATTCTCACTTTGGATGGATTTAACCCCACTCCCTGTTGTAGTGTATGAGACACTAAGTGAAGCTAGACATGTGCAAAAGGAAAAAATGTGTTTAGTTTAGTTTCGTTTTAATTCATTAGTTCATTAATTTCGTTTAGTTATATTCGTTAACTTCCTTAAATTTGTTTTCGGATTTCGTTTCGTTTTCTACCGAATTAAAAAAATCGGCCACATATCGAAAATATTTTTTTTTTTTTTTTGCCATCTCAGTAAGTTCAATTATTCCAACGGACTTAAATCAGCTTGACACTCAGAATCCCTCTTATTCAACTTCACATCATTGTGGCAATTTTTTATTTATTTTTTTATATCCGAATTTTATTGCATAAAAAAAAAGAAAACATCTCCTTCAGTGCAAATACAAATATATACACAATCACTTTTAGTCTCATTCTTTATCATATTTCCTTTTCTATTTTCATTTTTACCCAGTCCCCCCTTCCCTCTTCCCCATAATCTGTTGGCCCTCCTTGAATCCATTTCCCTTATTCCGCTAATGCCTGGATAAAGTATTCCGTCTTTTTGAATAGTCTCCATTTTTCCCAAATTACCCAATATCTTTTCATTTTGTTTTCCTCCATTTTACTTAAATATTCCATATTATTGATGTATTCCACTCTCTGTATCCATTCTCTAATGGGGTTTTTTTTTTACTTGTAACCAGTTTTTAGGTATCAAGGCTTTTGCCGCATTGAGCAAAAAGGGTACCAGCGTATTTTTTTTTTTTTTTTTAATTGGTTACTAGTTTTTTTTCTTCTGCCCCCAAAAACAAACACTCCCCATGGCCACGTGGTATTCTTTCACCTGTTATTATTTCTATATAAGCTATTATGTTGCACCAGTATTGTTTTATCTCTGGGCATTCCCACCATATATGAAATGTTGTTCCGGGTAATTTACATTCTCTCCAACATTGTATAGGTTTGGAGGGATCTATTCTGTGTAATCTATCTGGTTTTAAATGCCATCTCATCAGGCACTTATAATTGGCCTCAATTGATCTTGTATCCGATACATAACTATGCACTGCATCAATCATCCAAGTCTTGTCTACTTTCATACCCATATCCTGCTCCCATTTGACTATAGATGGTATGGTCCCTCGGCCCTCTATTTCTGAAAGGATATCATATACCCGTGACACACTATGTTTTACTGTTATTTTCACAGTACAAAGCTTTTCCATTGGCGTTAGCATATTTTCGTCTCTTATTGGTTTTGGGATTGAGTTGATGAAATGTTGAATCTGTAAGTATTCCCAATCCCTTAAAGTTTGCCAACTATGCTTCTTTATTAAATCTTGTTTTGACATTAACTTACCATCCCTCGTGATATCTTTTATTTGTAAATTCTTCATTTGTTTCCCTAACTGCGTGCCATTTCCTGGAATAAAAAAAATCGTGCCCTCTAAAGGGATCGAAATCGGGTCGCAAAATGTCATTTTCTGCTGCAGAAAAGTGCTTGACATTTTGTGACCCGAATTTGGGGCCACGTATCTCGGGATCTCTTGGTGCTAGAATCTCAAAATTTGGTATGCAAACAAAATAGTACTAGCACTACAACATATGACAATTTGGAGTTTCTAGCACCAAGTGACCCCGAGATACATGGCCCTAAATTCGGGTCACAAAATATTTTCGAATGCGGTTGAAATAATGTCGAATCATGTTGAAATCATTTCGAATGCGGTTGAAATAATTTAGAATCATGTTGAAATCATTTAGTACTTCGGCTCAAATACAATACAACACCCAATAACTCAGTTCTCAGGAATGCACTTTGCCAGTAATCCATCCTCCAGCAAAAACTTAATTAGCTGATTGGACTATAAGATTTACTTTGAGCTGGCCTTTTGTTTCATTAGATCTTTAAAGAATTACCGAATCATGTCGAATTCATTCGAATTCATTCGTTATATTTCTTTCGTATTCGTTGTAATTCATAATTTTTTTTTTTACGAAACGAATTGCACAAGCCTAAGTGAAGCAAAATCTCCACTTTTTGTCATGTTACAACCAAAAACTTAAATGTGTTTTATTGGGATTTTATGCAAAAGACCAACACAAAGTGGCACATAATTGTGAAGTAGAAGGAAAATGCTAAATTATTTTCAACATCTTTTACAAATAATTATGTGAAAAGTGTGGCGTGCATTTGTATTCAGCCCCGAGTCAATACTTTGTAGAACCACCTTTCCTTGCAATTACAGATGCAAGTCTTTTTGGGGATGTCTCTACCAGCTTTGCACATCTAGAGAGTGACACTTTTGCCCATTCTTCTTTTCAAAATAGCTCAAGCTCTGTCAGATTGGATGGAGAGCATCTGTGAACAGCAATTTTCAAGTCTAGCCACAGATTCTCAATTGGATTTAGGTCTAGACTTTGGCTGGGTCATTCTAATACATGAATATGCTTTGATCTAAACCATGCCATTGTAGCTCTGGCTTTTTGCTTAGGGTCATTGTCCTGCTGGAAGGTGAACCTCTGCCCCAGGTTCAAGTCTTTTGCAGAGTCTAATGCCCCGTTCACGCGAGCGGATTTTACATCGGAAAAAACTTGGATGGTTTTTCCGACGGAATTCCTCTCAAGCTTGGCTTGCATACACATGGTCACACAAAAGTTATCTGAACTTTCACCATCAAGAATGCCGTAATGTACAACACTACAACGAGCCAAGAAAATGAAGTTCAATGCTTCTGAGCATGCATCGAATTGTTTCCGAGCATGCGTAGAAATTCTGCGTTTGGAATTTGTACAGACAATCGGAATTTCCGACCTGAACTTTTCCTGACAGAAAAGCTGGAATTCTGCCAGCAAAAGTCCGATGGACCATACACATGGTTGGAATTTCTGACCAAAAGCTCACATGTGACTTTTGCTGGCCGAGTTTCTGATCGTGTGTATGGGGCTTTACAGCTTTTCTTTTAAGATTGCCCTGTATTTGGTTTCATCGATCTTCCTATCAACTCTGACCAGCTTCCCTGTCCCTGCTGAAGAAAAGCATCCCCACAACATGATGCTGCCACCACCATGTTTCACTGTGGGGATGGTGTGTTCAGGGTGATGTGTCGTGTTAGTTTTCTGCCACAAATAGCGTTTTGCTTTTAGGCTAAAAATTTACATTTTGGTCTCACTTCACCAGAGCACCTTCTATCGCATGTTTGCTGTGTCCCCCACATGGCTTCTTGCAGACTGCAAATGGGACTTATGGCTTTCTTTCAACAATGGCTTTCTTCTTGCCACTCTTCCATAAAGGCCAGGTTTGTGGAGTGCATGACTAATAGTTGTCCTGTGGACAGATTCTCCCAGCTGAGTTGTGGATTTCTGCATCTCCTCCATTGTTACCATGAGCTTCTTGTCTGCTTCTCTGATTAATGGTCTCCTTACCCAGTGAAATGGATATTTTGATGATAGGCAACTCCTATCCTCATATTGATTAGTGGTTCCAAATTAATAATAACTACTGCAGTAGGGAACAGACACAAAAGATACGCTCAGCATCTTTCCAAATAACCGTTCTCCTTTATTATGACGCATGTGAAGGTTTTTATACACATGATTACGTAGGTATCACATTAATATTACAATTGTACGTTTATGGTAACAAGGGGCGTTACATAGGCAGGCTTATTCTAATCAGAACTCGAAAGAATGCAAAACATGTACTGAAAACATTATTAGTGCCGTGTGCACAGTGAGGGCATCGTGCAATACATATATAATAGAAAACAATTATATACAGAACCTACAAATTTTCATTACAGTCTCCTCTCTTTTGATCAATATTTTGATCACTAACCATACCTGCTATCACCTTTAACCTGGAACCTCCACACGCTTAGGTGGAGGTAATCCTGGCCAAAGAGGCAAAAACTCCATTGTGGAGAAAATAATAGCTGAGCAGCTTTTTTCATTACAAAACGACTTTTCACTGTGAAAAACAAATGATTGATAAGACATATTTACAGAGTACTGGCTGTACACTCCTGTGGCCAGAATGGCCTTCTAGCTTAATTGCTGGTATGCTGACTTATCAGCACATGTAAACACATACAATTCTACATAAAATGGAAAAGACAAATATGACTTCAACATGGCTAAACTACTTTTCAAATATATGTATCCCTTACAATTAAAGTAATTGAATCAAAAAGTACCATAGACTGTTATCGCAAGAGGGAAACAAATCAAACACAGAGTTTTCTTTCATTTAGTCATTTTTACAGTGTCTGGTGTGGATCCAGGTGACTTTTCTTTCAAGTTTTGCAAAACTGTACATGAAATAGATGCTGTATTGAGTCTCCAAACATTTCCTTATATATATAAATGTCTCTTAACAATCCACATGTCACCTGGTTTTAGTTTTAGATCCTTCCAAACTTTTGGATCTGGAATTGGGGAGAAAACACATAAATAAGTTTGTCAAAAACCTTAAAAGATCAGCAACATTCTCTGTGAGATCTGAATGGAGGACTTCAGCTGCTGAGACAAAATATAAGCAAGTGAGTAACACACTCCCAAACCAATTCCCATAGGGAGAGAGTCCAACATCCCCCTACGGCTTGATAAAATATAATAAAACATTCAGGCAAAAGTTTTCTAGTTTCTTACTCTACTTTGTCCGCTACATTGTAGACAGTAGGGGGTGTAAAAATAAAACCTCAAAACTTCTAGTAAGGACTCTCCTATAAAAATGATTTCCTCTGTTACTATCTGTAGATTCTGCACTCTGTACTTACAAACTACTTCTGATAACACTTTTTTACTGTGGCCTTTGCAGTAGCATTTGCCACTGGACATCCATAAAACATGTCCATACAAACAAAATACATACTCGTAAGATCCTGACTCGGGCATCTGGATATATCTTTTTGTTATCTCTGGAAGGGATGTTCAGCTTTTGGTAACACCTTTGGTAACAGGTAAAACAAGAAGTGGTATGTTATAAAAACAACTGTGGAGAACCCTGGCTCTATCCCACGCTCATTTACTAAGGCAGCCATAACTACTTGTGACTGATGACACGGTCCACGTGTCAAGCTGAAGGAAAAAGAGTGTCTGGCAAACATAAATGATCACCTTTTCCAAAGTCTTGTTTTGTAAGAAGTTGCCCTCTGTGGACCACTTGTGCTTCTCGTTCTGGGGTCCTTAAAGTTGAATTATTAATCCCAGCTATACTGGGCCAGAACTAGGGTGGAATCTGTGAGGTGCACAGACCCAGCAAGTGTCCAGGGCTGTAAATTCAGCATCTTTAGAGTCGCCTGGTCTGCTTCCATATGTGAGTTTTACTGTTAGTATGGCTACCTCAGCAAGGACCTGGAAGGCTGAAAACAGCCGATCGAATTAACTTGGCATGCTTGATTGGTTTACCTGCCGAAGTAAAAACAAACTTCTGGCCCTTCAAATGGAACCAAAAGCTCTATATCTTGACTATCTATATAAATATATACTCTCTTTATAGCTCACAGGCTTTTCTAAAACATGGAGCTCTGCTTCTTGAGCTGGGGAAAAAGGATCCAATGACTCTGAATACAGAGTATCCTTCTGGGTGATAAACTTCATCCTCGGTATAAAACCAGGAATAACAATACAAAAAAGTAAATACTCGGGTCTCCAGGGAGTGTGTCCTGCACTGGGCTCACAGCAGCTGATTCCTATGTCATCAATTTAACACATGTGCTTTTTCTTTGTCTCCAGCCTCCTCCAATAGAGGCAATAAGGTGGCTGGATCCAAATGTACGCATTTTTCATTGTTAGATTTGTACATAAACACACAAAACAAATTCATATTTTGAACCTTTCATTAGACAAACACTTAGCTATATATTTGCTGTGCAGAATGTCGGACTATTAAAAATTAAATATTCAACCAAAATAATATCTGTAACTTTGTCTAATAGCAACTTTGCATAAAGCTACAGCTCTGATACATCGGAGTGAACCCTTGATTACTGGGTCCAGCTTGCATAAATATAACAATGGCTTGTTTTCTATCATGCTGTTTGTGTAAGAACTCCAGTTTCATGTTTCAAAAAGACAACTTTTTCCTGGCAATATTATAATAAATGATAACAATACTCTGCAGTCATACAGAGATGTCCATAAATCCTAAATATTCTTCTACTTATACCCACTGCACTTACAAGGAAAAGGGGCACATCATTTCACAATCCACACATTCTGCTTTGGATTTCAAAAATAAAAATACATAAAAACAAAAGGACCAACAATATGTATGATGGACCAGAAAGCACTTGGCCATCAAAAACTATAAACCAACTGGCTGCAGGCAGCAGCTATCCTAACAGGGTGTGTGGACTTGATGTGATGGGTCTGTTATATTTACATGTTATTATTACTCTCACATCATGGACCGCACATTAAGTTATTATCAGACTTTAAGATTTCATTTCTGTAAAAAAACTTCCTTATGTATCCCATTCATCTTGGCTTTGTTAAACATTATTGCAGCTGTATTCAAATTAACAACCTCATCTTAATCTTTTTTTCCTTTCCACACAGGTTAATGGGAAAATTACAAAATTGTTATCTTAATCTAAACTAATTCCATTTTTACCAATTTTCCCATTAACCTGTATTTCATTTCCAACCAAAGGTTGTCTAAACCAGTTTCAATATATCTATATTTATTAATAAAATTGTTAAACTCATATTAGAAATTAATACTCATATGATAATTTCAATATCACACACTAATATATATGCACAGATAAATGTCCTTAAAGGGGGACATATTACTTAATTTTACTCAAATTCTCTCTCTTTTTTTTTTTTAATGCATTGTTTCCACTATCAAAAGATATTCAATTAGTGTAAGACATGGTTAAATGTAACCTTGATTTTACCATGTTTGGAAAACAGATTCAAAAATAATTGTGATCACATTGTTTATCATTAGATTCATTAACCCGGCACATTTTGTTATAAATGTTTTGTCTAAAAAACTGAAATTGGCATGGTGTCCTCCCAGCTTATCACCAACTCTCATCCCAGCTACATTCTTTGAGGAGAGCACAAAGGTGGGGGTCACATCTGCGTACATGACACAAGCGAGCGAACTAAAGGTTCCAGCATTCACAAACATACTCAAATATATCTCTAAAATTGCTTACATTATTCCCATTTGTACACAACACATGCATATCATTCTCTCACTTTCTTTTAACGCTTTTTAATACTTCCTTGCTTAAATTTCTGCTTTCTTAATTTTGTTCTGATATCCTTTGCATCCAATGTATTGTAATACCATACTTCACATACTGTACCTTCTATGATCAGACGGGCAGCCATAGTGCTCATCCCATCTTCCCTCTCTGACAACATATAAAGGATTCTGTTTTAACTCTCATTACTGTTTCTTGACTTTACTAGTTGTTGTGTCTGACCCCAAATTCATCCCACAACTTAACATCAAAAAGTCCCTTTCTGTCTAGTGTTAATGTCACTCTTGATCCATCCTGCTCACATAAATAGCTGTTTCTCTAGCTGTATACTCTGCATGATTCTTAGTCCCTGTGGACTTTGGTGGTAACCCAGTTACCCTTTGTGGATCCCTGTCCACTTTAACCATTAATCTAGGGGCTCAGTATAGGCAGAACCGCACCTTCGGTTCATATATAGCGCTCCTCTTGCGCTGGGCATTTTTGAGGGTCTCTTACCCGTCATTCCCTTACTTAATTTAATGCCCATAATGACTGGCCAGTCTTCTCTACATGTGCCTATACCCTGTTGCCTCTAAACTACTTTATGTAGCAGATGTACTACATTATACTCTGTGAACAGCACTATTCTTCTCTTTCTCTATAACACTCTGATGGACAGTAGACAGTGACAACATAACATATAACCACTAATCAATACAGTTCGATTAAGGGGAGTAAAATAGGTACCCTTTGTCCCGAAAATGCCTTACCGATCAAGGAAGTCTGATAACTCAAATGTAAGCAAAAGGCTTACCTCAGCCGGCTGATTATCAGAAATTCCCGGATCGTCTCAAGCTCCTCGTTTCGGATACTCAGGGTCACCTGATAACCCCTGCTGGGCTGGCTTCGCCACCTGAAATGGATATTTTGATGATAGGCAACTCCTATCCTCATATTGATTAGTGGTTCCAAATTAATAATAACTACTGCAGTAGGGAACAGACACAAAAGATACGCTCAGCATCTTTCCAAATAACCGTTCTCCTTTATTATGACGCATGTGAAGGTTTTTATACACATGATTACGTAGGTATCACATTAATATTACAATTGTACGTTTATGGTAACGAGGGGCGTTACATAGGCAGGCTTATTCTAATCAGAACTCGAAAGAATGCAAAACATGTACTGAAAACATTATTAGTGCCGTGTGCACAGTGAGGGCATCGTGCAATACATATATAATAGAAAACAATTATATACAGAACCTACAAATTTCCATTACACCAGCCTGTCCGTTTAGGTGGACAGCCATTGAACAATGCTCCGTGAGATGTTCAAAGCTTGGAATATTTAACCACTTCAGCGATGGAAGAATTTACCCCCTTCCTGACCAGGGCACTTTTTGCGATTCGGCACTGTGTTGCTGTAACTGACAATTGTGCGGCCGTTCGACGTGGCTCCCAAACAAAAGCTCTTTTTTTCCCGCAAATAGAGCTTTCCTTTGGTGGTATTTGATCACCCCTGTGGTTTTTATTTTTTGCGCTATAAACAAAAAAAGAGTGACAATTTTGAAAAAAACACATTATTTTTTACTTTGCTATAATAAATATCCCCAAAAAATATATAAAATATATAAAAAAAAACAATTTCTTTCCTCAGTGTAGTCCGATATGTATTCTTCTACAAAAATCGCAATAAGCAGACCGGAATCTATCGGACAATTCGATCGTGTGTGGGCTCCAGCGTACCAAATACGACGAGAGGGCAGCTATTGGCTACTGGCTATTGAACTTCCTTGTTTAGACCCGTTTACATCATCACGTTCAAAACAAACGGTCTTTCGAACGGACTTAGTCCAGTCGCGTGTGGCCAAGTCCGTTTCATTCAGAAAGTCCGTCGGACCTCTGCCGAAAGTCCGTCTGGAAAACCGTCGGACCTAGTCTGACGAAAATTCCGGTCGTGTGTATGCGGCATAAGGTTTTCTAAGGGCTTCACAGAACAGCTGTATTTATACTGAGATTAAATTACACATAGGTGGACTCTCTTTACTGATGTATGCTACACAAAATGTTGAAAACAATTTATCATTTTCCTTCAACCTCACAATTATGTGCCACTTTGTGTTGGTTTATAACATAAAATCTCCCCAAATTATTTTTTTACATTTTTGGTTGTAACATGACAAAATGTGGAAAATTTCAAGGGGTATGAATACTTTTCCAAGGCACTGTATGTATCTCTTCCTCGTGTGTGTTTTGGATTCTTTCCACAGTCCAAACACATACTGGCAGTTTAGCTACCTCCCAGCCAGTGGCGTACTAACTAGGGGGCGGGGGGTGCGGTCCGCCCCAGGTGCCACACATTAGGGGGGTGTGAGGCAGCTCCCCTGTATGAAGCAGTGAGAGTGGGACAGGCTTGATAGTGCAGCCGACGTGACATGCTGAGCAGGGAGACCTCAGGCCGACTGACCCATTGTCACAATGCTTTCACTCTCTGTTTAATTATAACAGCCCAGTGAGTGAGTACAATTCCCCCCCCCTCTCCTCCACAGAGATGGAAGAGTCTGCCTTAGCTCTGCCCCCTCTCTCCCCTGCGTGTCCCATCCATGCTCCGTGCAGCCTGTGTGCTGAGCTGCTCTGAAAGGAATGTGGGGGAGGGAACATTTAAACAGTGTGAGGAAGAACATCCAAGTAAGTTATCAGCACTGTCCCTGTGTACAGACTCTGCCCTCTCTCTCCCAAATCTCATCCACTCCCCCTCTTTCCTCTGTTGTCCTCCAGTATCTTTCCATCATGTCCCCATCATATTCCCATCATGTTCATTTACCAGGGTTTACACTGCTGTGTTCATAAACATTGCATGTGATTCGCACCGAATTGCTGTGCAAATCACATGCAATGTCTGTGCGATGCAAATTCAGCCATACAAACTGTATGGCTGAAATCACATTTGCACCAAAATGGTGAGGGACCCTTTTTTTGGTTGCACTGGAATTGGATTGGATGGGTGTTCACACCTATGCAATGCGATTCTTGCACCATTTCACAGTTCTCACTGCGATTTGCAAACCGATCTGGGGATGTCATTAATTTTACATTGACACCCGTAGCAGCTTGCAAAGGGCAGTGTGAACAGCCAACAAGCAACATGCAATGCAGTAATCTGCACTGGAATCTCACCGATTCCTGCATCGCATCGCATATATGTGAACTAGGACTCGGGTGGGTTCACACTGATGCACTGTGGTTCAGTTGCCTCAATTTTCACTACAGTCCCACAGACTTCTATTAGGTTACACATTTTTGCACCATTTTCTGAAAGCGCACCGAATGTCCTCTATACTGAATCTTTCAGAAAACACAGTAAAATTACACAAGCTAATAGACGTCTGTGGGACTGCAGCTAAAAATGAGGATTATATGCAGAAAAACTGCATATACCCCAACACTGCGACAAACTCCAACCCAAAGGCTTCAGGGTGCTGTGTAATGTAAAGGGGTCCTGAAGTGCAGGGGGTTGTGTAATGTAAAGGGGTCCTGAAGTGCAGGGGGTTGTGTAATGTAAAGTGGTCCTGAAGTGCAGGGGGTTGTGTAATGTAAAGGGGTCCTGAGGTGCAGGGGGTTGTGTAATGTAAAGGGGTCCTGAGGTGCAGGGTGCTGTGTAATGTAAAGGGATCCAGGAGGTGCAGAGGGTTTTGTAATGTAAAGGTGTCCTGAGGTGCAGGGTGCTATGTAATGTAAAGGGGCCCTGAGGTTCAGGGGGTTGTGTAATGTAAATGGTTCCAGAGGTGCAGGGTGCTGTGTAATGTAAAGGGGTCCAGGAGGTGCAGAGGGTTTTGTAATGTAAAGGTGTCCTGAGGTGCACAGTGCTGTGTAATGTAAAGGGGTCTAGAGGTGCAGGGTGCTGTGTAATGTAAAGGGGTCTAGAGGTGCAGGGTGCTGTGTAATGTAAAGGGGCCCTGAGGTTCAGGGGGTTGTGTAATGTAAATGGGTCCAGAGGTGCAGGGTGCTGTGTAATGTAAAGGGGTCCAAAGGTGCATAGGGTTTTGTAATGTAAAGGTGTCCTGAGGTGCACAGTGCTGTGTAATGTAAAAGGGTCCAGAGGTGCAGGGGGATGTGTAATGTAAAGGGGTCCACAGGTGCAGGGGGTTGTGTAATGCAAAGGGGTCCAGAGGTGCAGAGGGTTTTGTAATGTAAATGTGTCCTGAGGTGCAGGGTGTTGTGTAATGTAAAGGGGTCTAGAGGTGCAGGGTGCTGTGCAATGTAAAGGGGTCCAGAGGTGCAGGTGGCTGTGTAATGTAAAGAGGTCCACAGGTGCAAGGGGTTGTGTAATGCAAAGGGGTCCAGAGGTGCAGAGGGTTTTGTAATGTAAAGGTGTCCTGAGGTGCAGGGTGTTGTGTAATGTAAATGGGTCCAGAGGTGCAGGGTGCTGTGTAATGTAAAGGGGTCCAAAGGTGCATAGGGTTTTGTAATGTAAAGGTGTCCTGAGGTGCACAGTTCTGTGTAATGTAAAGGGGTCCAGAGGTGCAGGGGGATGTGTAATGTAAAGGGGTCCACAGGTGCAGGGGGTTGTGTAATGTAAAGGGGTCCAGAGGTGCAGGGTGCTGTGTAATGTAAAGGGATCCAGGGGGTGCAGAGGGTTTTGTAATGTAAAGGTGTCCTGAGGTGCAGGGTGTTGTGTAATGTAAAGGGGTCTAGAGGTGCAGGATGCTGTGTAAAGTAAAGGGGCCCTGAGGCTCAGGGGGTTATACAATGTAAAGAGGTCTAGAGGTACAGGGGGTTGTGTAATGTAAAGGGTTTTAGAGGTTCACCGGTTTTGTAATGTAAAGGGGTCCAGAGGTGTGTAATGTAAAGGGATCCAGAGCTGCGGGGGGCTGTGCAATGTAAAGGAGTCCAGTTGTGGAGAGGGGGTACAAAGCAGTGACAAAGAGATATTGGGGGATGCAGAGGTATGCAGGGGACACAGTGCGGTGTTTTTACATTTTAAAGTGGGGGGTGCCAGATATAGGAGTCGCCCCGGGTGCCGAATGCTCTAAGTACGCCCCTGCTCCCAGCCAAAATGCCACTAGTGTCTGCATGACTAGGACAGTGCGAGTTTTATGCATCCTATAAAGCATTGCGGAACATGTTGTGCTGTGTAAATGAATGTAATAAATTACATTTAGAAGCAGGGGTGTCTAGCAGAATTGCGAAAACTTGTAATAACAGACGACTGATGAAAAACTTGAATCTTGCCAGTAACCCATTCCTCTGTTGGCAGTACACAACAGAACATTTAATAATTCTACAAACCTTTCAAATTGAAAGCTATTGGATGACAATAACTGAATTATTATTACGTGACCGATGTATACAGGGCTTCCAAAGAGGAGAGTGGAATTTCTTTCTATAATAACTGCTGTAAATGCAAAGACAATCCATTTGCATTTTATGTGCCTATAACTTTGTATGCATCTCCCTTCCAGCATATCTTCTTGACATTTTCCCCCAATGACTGTGAAGCTGTATACAGTTATATCTGTTCAACAGTGAGGATTTACTGAACAGACTTGAAGGCAGGCTGTCATAAATTGGCAATTTAAAGTTTTGCCTCTCTTGCTCTGAGGAATCATGGTTATTTTTTGATTAGCAATAAAAACAGATAGGCAGGAATAAGAAACTCTATCAGTCCTTAGTGTGGCTGTCTGCATAAGATAAGAAAGCACAAGTAAGACTGCAACAAATTGTCAATAAAAACTGACAAATCATTACCAGAGCTTCATGTATAGACATAAGTCACTTTATTTCGAGTTAAGTCTTCTTTTAAAGGAATTTTATTGTTTA
This sequence comes from Lithobates pipiens, assembly GCF_037356315.1. Taxonomy (NCBI): domain Eukaryota; kingdom Metazoa; phylum Chordata; class Amphibia; order Anura; family Ranidae; genus Lithobates; species Lithobates pipiens. The sequence continues at coordinate 328,171,391 of NW_027507903.1, read as the reverse complement.
TAACATGCATTTAAAGGGGTTGTAAAGGTTTGTTTTTTATTTTCTAAATAGGTTCCTTTAAGCTAGTGCATTGTTGGTTCACTTACTTTTTCTTCTTTGTTTTCTGTGTCTGAATTTCTCACTTCCTGTTCCTCCTCAGTAAGCTGTTCTGGCTGACTAAACACCGCTCGGATGATGGTGTGAAGTTTACTGAGGAGAAACAGGAAATGAGAAATTCAGACAAAGAAAAAAAACATTTAGAAGGGAAATCGAAGGAAAGGTAAGTGAACCAACAATGCACTAGCTTAAAGGAACCTATTTAGAAAATAAAAAATGAAGCTTTACAACCCCTTTAATTGATTCCCTCTTTTGTTTTTTGTTTTTGGAATTGTAGTTCTTTTTTGTTTGTTTTTTTGATCTTCTCTCTATGCTCAGTTCCATACTTAATCGATTAGAAGACCAGGGCTGGATTTATAATTCCTGCTGCCCTAGGCCAACTGTTTTGTGCCAACCCCTTCTGCCCCAGTCAACTGTCTAGCATTTAGTAGACGTAGACCTAAATGGGTGTTGTTTAGTCTCTTACAGCAATGTGTATCATAAACAAGTGCCGATTTTTACTTTTTTGTTCATCCTTAAATAAATCTTGTGTCAGCTGATCTCCTCCAGTTTCTTCAAACTACTTTCTGTCTACATGCACTTCAGCAGTACGTCATTGCTATGGACTGGTTTGCTAAATAAGAGAATAGTGGGATGACAGTATATGACCAGAGTGCAGGTAACTTTACATAAATAGACTGCTGCATTGTATGAATGAAGATGAGCAGCAGCATTCCCTAACATAGCTGCGCTCTATATTTCAAATAGGAACCATGCAGCACTTCATATTTGTGCCCAGAAATGCTTTTTCTACAAGCACTATCCTAAAGTTAAACTCCAGGTTTGCTATGACTTTAACCACTTAAGCCTCGGACCATTTGGCTGGCCAAAGACCAGAGCACTTTTTGCGATTCGGCAGTACGTCACTTTAACTGACGATTGCGTGGTCTTGCTCCCAAACAAAATCGACATCCTTTTTTCCCCACAAATAGAGCTTTCTTTTGGTGGTATTTTATCACCGCTGCAGTTTTTATTTTTTGCGCTATAAACAAAAAAAGGGCGGCAATTTTGAGAAAACGCATCATTTTTTATTTTTTGCTATAATAAAAATCCCCCAAAAATATATATATAAAAAAATAAAAAATAAATGTTTTTCCCTCAGTTCTACATATTTTTGGTAAAAAAAATCGCAATAAGCTTATATTGATTGGTTCGTGCAAAAGTTATAGCGTCTACAAAATAGGGGATAGTTTTATGGCATTTTTATTAATATTTTTTTTTTTACTAGTAATGGCGGTGATCATCGATTTTTATCTTGACTGTGACATTATGGCAGACACGTCAGACAATTTTGACACATTTTTGGGACCATTGGCATTAATACAGCGATCAGTGCGATTAAAAATACACTGATTACTGTAAAAATATCACTGGCAGTGAAGGGGTTAACACTAGAGGGCACTGAAGGGGTTAAGTGTGTCCTAGTTTGTGTTCTAACTGAAGGGGGATGGGGACTGTGGAGGGAAGATAACAGACCGTCTGTTCATACTCTGTATGAACAGATGATCTGTCAGTTCTCCCCTCAGAGAACTGGAAACTGTGTGTTTACACACACAGTTTCTGGTTCTCTGTGTGCCCCGAGTGATCGCGGGAGCCCAGCAGTGATCGAGACCGCCGGGCACTTGCATCGGCTCGGGGGGCGAGCGGGCGGCACGCATGTGCCCCTTAGTGGCTGCCTATGGTACTGATTTACCATGATGGCGATTCGCACAGCTGAGCCATGTTGCCGCAGTATGACTGCGGCAGCTGGTCGACATTTGGTTAAATAGCTTATTTGACTATTTCCATCATTACCAGACGGATCTGCTGCAAGCGCTGTACAGTGGTGTGAAAAAGTGTTTGCCCCCTTCCTCATTACCTGTTCCTTTGCATGTTTGTCACACTTAAGTGTTTCGGAACATCAAACCAATTTAAACAATAGTCAAGGACAACACAAGTAAACACAAAATGCAATTTGTAAATGAAGGTGTTTATTATTAAAGGTGAAAAAAAATCCAAACCATCATGGCCCTGTGTGAAAAAGTGATTGCCCCCCTTGTTAAAACATACTAGAACTGTGGTTGTCCACACCTGAGTTCAATTTCTCTAGCCACACCCAGGCCTGATTATTGCCACACCTGTTCACAATCAGGGCATCACTTAAATAGGAGCTGCTTGACACAGTAAGGTCCACCAGAAGATCCTTAAAAGCTACACATCATGCCGAGACCCAAAGAAATTCAGGAACAATTGAGAAAGAAAGTAATTGAGATCTATCAGTCTGGAAAGGGTTATAAAGCCATTTCCAAAGCTTTGGGAATCCAGCGAACCACAGTGAGAGCCATTATCCACAAATGGCGAAGACATGGAACAGTGGTGAACCTTCCCAGGAGTGGCCGGCCGCCCAAAATTATACCAAGAGCGCAGCGACAACTCATCCAAGAGGTCACAAAAGACCCCACAACAACGTCCAAGGAACTGCAGGCCTCACTTGCCTCAGTTAAGGTCAGCGTTCATGCCTCCACCATCAGGAAAAGACTGGGCAAAAATGGCCTGCATGGCAGAGTTCCAAGGAGAAAACCACTGCTGAGCAAAAAGAACATCAAAGCTCTTCTCAATTTCTCCACAACACATCTTGATGATCCCCAAGACTTTTGGGACAACATTCTGTGGACCGATGAGACAAAAGTGGAACTCTTTGGAAGGTGTGTGTCCAAGTATATCTGGCGTAGAAGGAACACTGCATTTCATAAAAAGAACATTATACCAACAGTAAAATATGGTGGTGGTAGTGTGATGGTCTGGGGCTGTTTTGCTGCTTCAGGACCTGGAAGACTTGCCGTGATAAAAGGAACTATGAATTCTGCTGTCTACCAAGAGATCCTGAAGGAGAATGTCCTCAAGCTGAAACGAACTTGGGTTCTGCAGCAGGACAATGATCCTAAACACACCAGCAAGTCCACCACCGAATGGCTGAAGAAAAACAAAATGAAGACTTTGGAGTGGCCTAGCCAAAGCCCTGACCTGAATCCTATTGAGATGTTGTGGTATGACCTTAAAAAGGCCGTTCATGCTCGAAAACCCTCTAATGTAACTGAATTAGGACAATTCTGCAAAGATGAGTGGGCCAAAATTCCTCCAGGACGCTGTAAAAGCCTCATTGCACGTTATCGCAAACGCTTGGTTGCAGTTGTTGCCGCTAAGGGTTGCCCAACCAGTTATTAGGTTTAGGGGGCAATCACTTTTTCACACAGGGCCATGATGGTTTGGATTTTTTTTCACCTTTAATAATAAACACCTTCATTTACAAATTGCATTTTGTGTTTACTTGTGTTGTCCTTGACTATTGTTTAAATTGGTTTGATGTTCCGAAACACTTAAGTGTGACAAACATGCAAAGGAACAGGAAATGAGGAAGGGGGCAAACACTTTTTCACACCACTGTATAAACTGTATGTAGCAAATTATATAGATAGTGAATATTGGTGTTTGCGCTGTGAGGTGATTAACCACTTGCCGACCAGCGCACGACGATGTACGTTGACAGAATGGCACGGGCAGGCAAATGGGCGTACATGTACGTCCCTTTAAATTTGCCGCCCTGCCATCGGGAGCGCGCCACTGGCGGTACGCTCCCGCGCTGGTCGGGACCACCGTGAGTCCGGTCGCGGGACCCGCGGACTCGATCGCCGCGGGCATCCCCGCGATCGTCTCACGGAGCGGCCGAATGGAGAAGTGCCTTTGTAAACAACATTTCTCCATTCTGCCTAGCAACTAGTGATGCTGATCTCTGCTCCATGTGATTGGAGCAGAGTTCAGTGTTCACTAAATGAAAGCCCAACCCCCCCACAGTTAGTAACATGCCACTAGGAACACTTAACCCCTACACTGCCACCCACTGGTTAACCCCTTCACTGCCAGTGTCATTTACACAGGAATCACTGCATTTATATAGCAGTGATTACTGTATAAATGACAATGGCCCCAAAAATGTGTCAAAAATGTCCGATGGGTCCCCTACAATGTCACAGTCACAATAAAAATCGCTGATCGCCGCCATTACTAGTAAAAAAATAAATAAAAAATTATTAATAAAAATGCTATAAAACTATCCCTATTTTGTAAACGCTATAACTTTTGCGCAAACCAATCAATAATCGCTTATTGTGATTTATTTTTACCAAAAATATGTAGAAGAATACGTATCGACCTAAACTGAGGGAAAAAAATGTTTTTTTATATATTTTTGGGGGATATTTATTATAACAAAAAGTAAAAAATAATGTGTTTTTTTCAAAATTGTCGCTCTATTTTTGTTTATAGCGCAAAAAGTAAAAACCGCAGGGGTGATAAAATACCACCAAAAGAAAGCTCTATTTGTGGGAAAAAAAGGACGTCAATTTTGTTTGGGAGCCACGTCGCACGACCGCGCAATTGTCAGTTAAAGTGACGCAGTGCCGAATCGCAAAAAGTGGTCTGGTCTTTGACCAGCAAATTGGTCCGGTCTGAAAGTGGTTAAGGGAATAAAGTGCTAGTGTAATGAGGGGGTATAAACAAGTAGCTAGGTGCTACAATATTAGGTGAGGATAAAATAATTCCTATAAACAAAAAACATCCATAATTGTGAATGAAATCTTAATCATAAATTGAATAAAACAAAATATACAAATCCGTGAAACAGCATTTAAAGCGGAGGTCCACCCTAAAGTGGACCTTCCGCTCATTGGAACCCTCCCCCCCCCTCCGGCGCCACAATTGGCACCTTTCAGGGGGGAGGGGGGTGCAGGTACCTGTACAGTACAGGTATCTGCACCCTCTTCCGGGATGGCTCTCTGCGGAAAGGGGCATAGATTACGCCCCTTTCCGAAAGTCCCCCGCTACCTGCTGGGAAACACACAGATCCCAGAGGCAGCGGGTCCATCCTTATTGCGCAGCGCGACTCGCGCATGCGCAGTAGGGAATCGGGAAATGAAGCCGAAAGGCTCCACTTCCTGATTCCCATACCCAAGATGGCGGCGGCAGCACCCGAGAGACGATCGAGAGATCGGCTTCGGGTGCCGACATCGTGGGCGCACTGGGCGGGTAAGTGTACTTATTTTAAAAGTCAGCAGCTGCAGTATTTGTAGCTGCTGGCTTTTAAAAAAAAAAAAATGGCGGAACTCCGGGCGGACTCCCGCTTTAAAATAACATAGCAAGAGTCCAGTATGCTCTTCAAATATAAATGAAAAGATTTTTTTGTGTCAATCTGACGAATATAATTCAAATAATATTGTGACAATCTTACAATGATACGAAAATGGATAAAGGATCCCTCCACAGTGAAAAAAAAAATGAAAACCGGTGCCAGGCCAATCCTCAGTGATGACACCTGTGTGTGCACATGCCTCTCACCTTACTGCCGTAAGGTAACAGCATATATGAATCACAAGCAGCAGTCTTCAGAGGGTCTCTCTTTGATGTTAGTAGTGCTTCCATTGCTGCTTCCATTGCTGATACACTCAGTGTGAACAGATGAGAAACAAGGAAGAGAGTTGCCAATAGCGTAATCCCATTTACAAGGGTTGGTTTACTAAAACAAACATGCAGATACACTCACTTTTTGAATATTTAAAAAATGGCAACAATCTATGAGCGCCGAGCTCATATGTTTCAGTCAATCCTGGTTATACTTATTTCTCCAATCCCGGCGCGTATCGTCCCATCACGTGACTTCATCAGGGGTGATGGGATGTGACGATACGGGCGGGGATTTGAGCAATAGGTATAACCAGGATTGACTGAATCATACGAGCTTGTCGCTCATGGATTATTGCAGTTTTTTAAATATTGAAAAAGTGAGTGTATCTGCATGGTTTTTTTTAATACATCGACCTCAGCCAATCAAAGAAAGCCTTATATTCCTGCCTAAAGCCTAAGCTTCCTGTGATTGGCTGAGCAGTCTGCTCAACTCAATTTTGTTCAGGCAGCATACAGGGTAGTCCCCATACTATGGCCAAAACACAGCGGTTTATACTGTATGTAGCTGATGCTACATACAGTTTGCACAGTGCTCACAGCTGGCACATCTGTCATGCCAGTTTGGCCCAAACAAACTATTGATGTGAAAGTAAACCTGGAGTCAGGCTTTAAGAATCATTATTCTTGAAGCGGAGTTCCACCCAAAAGTGGAACTTCTGCTCATCTGCTTCCTCCCACCCTTCGGTGCCACATTTGTCACCTTTCAGGGGGGAGGGGGTAATGGGTACCTGTTTTTGACAGGTATCATTCCCCACTCCCAGGAGATGGTGCTGCGGCGCCGTCCCTCGGAGGTTCGGCCCCCCTACTCCTTCCTCCACCGCCGGGCCAATTAGAAAGCTCAGCGAGCTTATGGCATGAGCAGTAGAGAACTGGCTGTAAAGTCGATAAGGCTTCACCGCTGATTTCCCCGACGTTGAATGGCGGCGGCAGCACCCGACAGCGGATCCAAAAATCAGCTGGGGTGCCAGTATCACGGGCTCCCTGTACGGGTAAGTGTCCTAATATTGAAAGACAGCAGCTACAGTATTTGTAGCTGCTGACTTTTATTTATTTATTTTCCCAGCTGGAACACCCCTTTAAGTGCATTAATCCACTACAACTAATCAGAATGTGCCTTTCACTGGTCAGACTTCAGCAGAGTAAAATCCCCCCAGCACCAAGTTTACAGGAAGGGGTTTAAATTACTCTGGACCATGATCGAGGATTCCTGGAGTGTAGAGTGGGTGAATATTCCTTGGCAACCTTTATTTTATTTCCTTGAGGCAAGGAAGTTTTAATTCTTTCTGAGGAAAAATATGTAGATGAGTTATTCTGATCTCATTCTGACTTTCTAATCTACATGTTTGTTTGAGGTTAGTGTTTTCTCCCTCACACCAGTACAAGGCTGTAGACTATTTTTTGTGTACTGGTGGGGGGTTCAGTCTTGGGCACCCAGGGAAGAACAGTTAGGCAACATTGAATTGTGGGTGAGGTGAAATTGCACACTGTCTGTGTTCAGGGACAGACACCTGCACCCATGCAGCTGTGTTCCAATTGGCATGAATGGGACTGCTTGCCCGGGATTGGGGGGGTTGGGGGTTGGGGGGGTCTGCCTGTGCAGGTAAACACAGTCCTTGGACAGGTGTTTGCTCAAGGACACCTGTGTGAATGAGGCCTTAGTGAGAGGGGTGCTTAAAACTTTAGCTTTCTCAATGTGTACGCAGTAGCATATACCACAGCTCTTTTACCCAGAAAATAGTCTAATGCCGTGTACACACGACAGGTTTTTCCATCAGAACAAACTCTGAGTTCTTGCCTACACGAGATTACACCAAAGTCTAATTGTTTAGAATGCGGTGACGTAAGACGGGACTAGAAAAAGGAAGTTCAATAGCCAATAGCTGCCCTTGCGTCATTTTTGGTCTGTCAAAACAGCATACAGACAAACGGTTTTCCCGATAGGAATTGATTCCTTCGGAAAGATTTAAAACATGTTCTATTTCTTGGTCTGTCAGAATTTTCGAAAAAAAAGTCAGATGAAGCCCACGCGCTCTGATTTTTTCTGCTGGAAAGTCCAACCATTTGTACACAGCATTAGAAAAATGTGCCACAACAAGAGTCTAAACTACATGTATGCAGCACAATAATTTGTAAACATCGAAACTCTTCCATTACATATGCTTTTCTGCATACAGTCTACCCTGAAGAAACATTTCATTAACATAGCCAGTGACTACTTAGTAACCAGCTATTGTTGTACAATATAAAGTGTACAGTGGTCAGGAGTAGGGATGAGCCGAACACCCCCCGGTTCGGGTCACACCAGAACGGACCCCAAATTCGTACGAACTTTAGAACCCCATTGAAGTCTATGGGACTCGAACGTTCGAAATTAAAAGTGCTAATTTTAACGGCTAATATGCAAGATACTGACCTAAAAAGGGTTTGGGGACCTGGCTCCTGCCCCAGGGGACATGGGTCAATGCCTAAAATGTTTTTAAAAATGGCCGTTTTGGCGGGAGCACTGATTTTAATGACGATTAAAGTGAAAAAAAAGTGAAATATTCCTTTAAATATGGTGCCTGGGGGGTGTCTGTAGTATGCCTGTGAAGTGCCAAGTGTTTCCCGTGTTTAGAACAGTCCCTGCACAAAATTACATTAAACGGAAATAACACCATTTAAAACTGCTTGCGGTTTTAATGTTATATCTGGTTCCTGCAATATGGTTAAAAATCATTGAGAAAAATGGCATGGGTAGCCCTCCCTGCCCATTACCAGCCCCTTTGGGTCTTGTACGCATATTAAGGGGAACCCAGTACCCATATTAAAAAAAGGAAATGCGTGTGGCCCCCAGGCCCTATATACTCAGAACAGCAGTATACAGGCGGTGCAAACAAGACAGGGACTGTGTAGGTTTGTTGTGTTAAGTTGAATATGTTTGTAATTTTCAACTGGTACATTTTTAAAGTGTAGCTCCAGTCAAAAAAACTATTTTTAAGCTTTTTGGAAAACATAGGGAAGGGTTATCACCCCTGTATAATTTGTTTTGTCGTCCATCTTTTTTCATCTCACTTGCTGTTGTCTCCTTCCGTTTGCAAGTAGGAGATGTTTGTAAGTTGGATGTTTGAAAGTAGGGGCCTGCCCTATATGCTCTGCAGAAATGGCGGAACAAGGTGTTGGTTTTGCCACAACATTGTAAGCCCTGAAAGTGACTCTTGGTGGGCGCTGGAGCGCCCTGCTGTGAACGATTATATCAAGAATTGTAATTACATGCCATTGTTGAACAGTGGTAGAAAAATTGACCTTTGGTGGTTGTGGTGCTGGTGCCACAACACTATAAGTCCTCACAGTTACTCTGGGTGGGCACAGGAACGGGCCTTCCTGTGAAATATTATATCAAGAATTGTAATTACATGTCCCTGTTAAACAGGGGCAGAAAAATTGGGCCTTAGGCACTGGTGCTGGTGCCACCACACTGCAACCTCTCCCATATACTCTAGTTTTATTGCAGGAATTAGCCCTGCTGCAAAGCATTGCATCAAAAATTGTAATTAAATGCCCCTGTTAAACAGGGGCAGAAAAATTGGGCCTTAGGCACTGGTGCTGGTGCCACCACACTGCAACCTCTCCCATATACTCTAGTTTTATTGCAGGAATTAGCCCTGCTGCAAAGCATTGCATCAAAAATTGTAATTAAACGCCCCTGTTAAACAGGGGCAGAAAAATTGGGCCTTAGGCACTGGTGCTGGTGCCACCACACTGCAACCTCTCCCATATACTCTAGTTTTATTGCAGGAATTAGCCCTGCTGCAAAGCATTGCATCAAAAATTGTAATTAAACGCCCCTGTTAAACAGGGGCAGAAAAACTGGGCTGATGGCACTGCTGCTGGTGCCACCACACTGCAACCTCTCCCATATACTCTAGTTTTATTGCAGGAATTAGCCCTGCTGCAAAGCATTGCATCAAAAATTGTAATTAAACGCCCCTGTTAAACAGGGGCAGAAAAATTGGGCCTTAGGCACTGGTGCTGGTGCCACCACACTGCAACCTCTCCCATATACTCTAGTTTTATTGCAGGAATTAGCCCTGCTGCAAAGCATTGCATCAAAAATTGTAATTAAACGCCCCTGTTAAACAGGGACAGAAAAATTGGGCCTTAGGCACTGGTGCTGGTGCCACCACACTGCAACCATTCCCATATACTCTTGTTTTATTGCAGGACTTAGCCCTGCTGCAAAGCATTGCATCAAAAATTGTAATCAAACGCCCCTGTTAAACAGGGGCAGAAAAATTGGGCCTTAGGCACTGGTGCTGGTGCCACCACACTGCAACCTCTCCCATATACTCTAGTTTTATTGCAGGAATTAGCCCTGCTGCAAAGCATTGCATCAAAAATTGTAATTAAACGCCCCTGTTAAACAGGGGCAGAAAAATTGGGCTGATGGCATCACCCAGAACCAGAAATGTTCTTCCAACATATCAGCGGAGGAGGAAGAGGATAGACAATCAACATAACAGGACAGTCACTCAGCATCAGCATAGGCAGTCTTGAAGGGATGTGATATTTCAAAAATAATTATTCGGTTACATCAGCTTCAGGTGCTTGGTAGCTGTGGGTGATCCAAGACTGATTCATCTTGATGAAGGTCAGTCAATCAACTGATTCGGTGGACAGGCGCACCCTGTGATCGGTAACAAAGCCACCAGCAGCACTGAAGGTGCGTTCCGAAAGAACGCTGGATGCAGGACAGGCCAGTAGCTCAATTGCATACTGTGCAAGCTCTGGCCAGTGATCCATCCTCAAGACCCAGTAAGCCAGAGGATTTTCGGTGGGAAAGGTGTCCAAGTCTGACCTTGCCCCTAGGTATTCCTGCACCATGTAAATCAGATGCTGGGGATGGTTGCTGGAACCGATCATACCTTGGGGCTGCGGACTAAAAACCTTCTCCACCGCTCCTTCTGACCGATGCCTCAGCAACACGTTGTCCAGGACCAGGAGTTTGTAACCTCCCAGTCTCTGGGAACGCATTGCACAGACCTTTCTGCAAGGCCTCCCGGAGATGTCTCATCCTCTGCTCCCTCTGCGATGGCAAGATAAGGTCTGCAACCTTACCCTTGTACCGTGGATCAAGGAGAGTGGCCAGCCAGTAATGGTCCCTCTCCTTGATCCGAAGAATACGAGGATCCTTCCGCAGGCTTTGCAGGATCAGGGAGGCCATGCAGCGTAGGTTAGCTGAGGCATTCGGTCCGAAGTCCTCTGGGTCACTAAGGGCAATATGATCCACAGCTACCTCCTCCCAGCCACGTACAAGTCCACGTGTTTCTTGGGACTGTAAATCATCCCTACAAGACTGCTGCTGCTGATGCTGAGTGCCAGCCTCCACCTCCATGCTGACACAATCATCCTCCTCCTCCTCTTCCTCCTCCTCATCCTCTTCCTGTGTGATGGGTGGCACAGCAGGAACACTGTCTGGATAAAGGGGGCCTTGAGAGGCAAGGAAGTCCTCCTCTTCCTGCCTCTGTTCTGCCTCAAGTGCCCTGTCCATTATTCCACGCAGCGTATGCTCCAAGAGGTGGACAAGAGGTACAGTGTCACTGATGCATGCACTGTCACTGCTCACCATCCTTGTGGCCTCCTCAAACGGTTACAGGACAGTGCATGCATCCCTGATCATGCCCCACTGGCGTGGTGAGAAAAAACCGAGCTCCCCTGACCCTGTCCTGGTGCCGTAGTCGCACAGGTACTCATTGATGGCCCTCTGCTGCGTGTGCAGCCGCTGCAGCATGGCCAACGTTGAGTTCCACCTGGTGGGCATGTCACATATAAGGCGGTTCTTGGGCAGGTTCAACTCCTTTTTGAGCTCAGCCAGCCGAGCACAGGCATTAAATGATCGGCGGAAATGCACACAGACTTTCCTGGCCTGCTTCAGGACATCCTGTAAGCCCGGGTACCTGCCCAAGAACCGCTGCACCACCAGGTTAAGGACGTGAGCTACACAGGGCACATGGGTCAGTTGTCCCTGTCGGAGGGCGGAGAGGAGGTTGGTGCCATTGTCGCAAACCACCATTCCTGGCTTAAGCTAGCGTGGCATCAACCACCTCTCGGACTGCCCCTGCAGAGCTGACAAAACATCCGCCCCAGTGTGGCTCCTGTCCCCCAAACAAACCAGCGCAAGCACGGCAGGGCATCGTTTTGCCTGCGTACTTGCGTAGCCCCTGGAACGCCTACGGAGCACCGCTGGTTCTGAGGACAGAGCACTGGAAGAGGCCATGGAGGAAGAAGAAGAGGAGGGGGTGGAGGAGAGAGGTGTGTCACAACCAATAGTAGCATTTTGGAGGCGTGGTGGCGGAACAACCTCCAACACTACTGCACCTTGTCCTGCATCCTTCCCAGCTGCCAGAAGAATGACCCAATGGGCCGTGAAAGACAGGTAACGTCCCTGTCCATGCCTGCTGGACCATGAGTCAGCGGTAATATGCACCTTACCACTGACCGCCCTGTCCAGCGAGGCAAGGACATTGCCTTCCACATGCCGGTAGAGAGCCGGAATTGCCTTCCGTGAGAAAAAGTGTTTGGGGACCTGCCACTGAGGAACCGCACATTGTACAAACTCACGGAAGGGGGCCGAGTCTACCAACTGAAAAGGCAGCAGTTGAAGTGCTAGCAATTTAGCCAAGCTAGCATTCAACCGCTGGGCATGTGGATGGCTGGGAGTGAACTTCTTTCGCCGGTCCAGCAGCTGGGGCAGGGACATTTGCCTGCTATAATCGGACGGGGGTGTACTGCTAGCAGAGTGCCCGGAAGCACTTGGCTGTGACACACCTAATTCTACACCTTCATTCCTCTCAGAGCAGGTTTCAGAGAGGACTGAAGGTCTAGTGGGGTTGGAGATGCCAGCTGATGAGGAGCAAGGAGAGATACGCTTTGTTCTTTGGTGTGGGTCTTTGAGGTACGCTTGCCAAAGAGCTGCATGGGAGGTCAACATATGTCTGGTCAAGCATGTGGTGCCCAAGCGGCTGATATTTTGGCCATGCGAGATACGCTTGAGACATATGTTGCAAATAGCAGCGGTGCGATCTGATGCACTCGTCTCAAAAAAGGCCCACACCAAAGAACTTTTAGAATAACGTGCAGAGGCAGCGCCCTGCAGAGGCGGAGCTCTGCGGTGTGATTCAGTCATGTGCTGCCCCTAAGCTGGCCCCCGGAGGGCATCCTGCCTCGTTGGACATGTGCCTCCTCCTCCTCCTCCTCTCTCCTACCAGGCACCCACGTGGAGTCAGTGCCCTCATCATCCCCTCCCTCTTCATCGCTGTAGCAAACCTGGCAATATGCTGCAGCTTGTGGAACATGACTGCCAGATTGCTGTCCTTCTTGAGCATCCCCTCTCTCTGCATTCACGCTACTGCCTTCCTCTAGCTGAGTGTCATCATCAGAGGCTACAAAACACTGGGCATCCTCCTGGAGCATGTACCCAACACTGTGCTCAAAGAGTTCAGGAGACTCCTCAGGAGGACGTGGTGGGTCTAAGGAAGGAGTCACTGATGATGACATTGAGACGAGGGAAGACGATGCGTTGGCAGCTGCTTTGCTAGTACCCTGAGACTGGGTGAGAGAGGATGAGGAGGATGAAGAGGGCTTGGTCATCCACTCTACCAAGTCATTGGCATGTTGGCGGTTAAACATGTCCAGCTGCCGAAAAGAAGGACAAGCATGTCCCATGGCCACGTGCTGATGACAATGCACCGCGTCCACGACCAGCACTGTTGTCTCTAGACACAGAGCCTGCTTGCCCTCTTTTATCGGCTCGCGCCTGTCTGCCTCTCCTTGCTGGCCTTCCAGACATGGTAATGGCCTAAAGGGAGTTGGGTAAAACAGCAGTTGGGTAGTGTATATTGTGCTGGAGGCACACAACACCCACTAACTCCTGCAGATGCCTTTATTATAGAACACCAGAGATAAAGGGGTATACTGTAATGGAGTCACACAACACCCACTAAGCCCTGCAGATGGCTCTATTAGAGAACAGCAATAAAGGGTAGATACAGGTGTATATTGTGCTGGAGGCACAAAACACCCACTAACTCCTGCAGATGCCTTTTTTATAGAACACCAAAGATAAAGGGGTATATACAGATGTATACTGTGCTGTGCTGGAGGCACACACAACTTCCAATAACTCCTGCAGATGGCAAGTGGGCTCAAATAGAAAAGAGCTATGTAGGTGGATAAAGCGGTGTGAACTGGGTACAGAGCACGCAGACAGCACGCACAAGCTCCTAACACTACTGACTGCAAGCTCTATTATAAAAGATAGATCACTAGCTCTATAGGTGAGGTGAATATAGCGGTGTATACTGCGGTCAGGGCAAGCAGACAACAACCACTACAGAAGAGCAAGATCAAAAATCGGCCGATAACGATCGGTGTGTACTGTGTTGAAGGTACACAGAACACCCACTAACTGCTTCAGACGCCAACACACTACACAAGGCCGCCGCGCTGGCGGCCTTATATAGTGTGGGGCGTGTACTACACAGCCTGAGCTATGATTGGCCACAGGCATCCTGCCTGTGGCCAATCATGGCTCTCCTCGCTGCTGGCGCTGTGATTGGCCAAGCATGCGGGGTCACAGTGCATGCTTGGCCAATCATGAGCCAGCAATGCACTGCGATGACGCAGTGCATTGTGGGCCGTGAGCGCCACACGAATTTGGTGCGAACGGCCCATAATGTTCGGAATTCGCCGAACGGGCGAACAGCCGATGTTCGAGTCGAACGTATGTTCAACTCGAACATGAAGCTCATCCCTAGTCAGGAGTGTCATATACAGCCAAGTGTAGAGTGCAATGGTTAGAAGTATGAAATACACAGCACAGTGTCTATAGTGCAAAGCTCAGGTGTGCCTGAGAGCACAGAGCACAAGGATCAGGAGTGTGTATCACAAAGTGTATAGTGATCAGACATGCATTACACGTAGGGTGTGGGAGCCCAGAGGGCACAGAGTGCAGGGGTTGGGGTTGGGTAATGCATAGAGTGCAGGGGTCACAGGGGTACAGGAGAGGAGAACATAATGCACAGGTCAGTAGACAACAAAAGAATCACTTCCTTCTCCAAGTCAAAATTCCCCACCCCAATTCTCAATCTGACTAGTACACATTTCTCCCCACAAACAGCTCTCCACCCAGTAGAGACCCTCCCCCCTCCCACTAGTACATAATTCCCCCCAGCACAGCCTCACAATACAGATCTCCCACTGGTATAGATCTCCAACCATACAGCTCCCTCTCCTCTATGAAAGCTACTTACCAGACCAGGCAGTTCAGAGTGAGGGGGGGGGGGGTGCTCTCTTGGTTGGGTCTTGTGACAGAAGCCAAGGGTGTGCTAAGAAGAACCTTCCTCACTTTAAACTGCCACTGCCTTTATATGAGGTCTGACAGGCAACAGGGGAAAAAAAAAGCCCCGCAGAACTGTCAAAAACATAAAAGAAAAAGGCTGGGCAATAGTCAGCACTAGCGAATATGTTGCAGACACTCTTGGGAAGGTTTGGGCATTCTTATACCCTACCTTATCTACTCCTCTGAACAACTATATACAGCGGATTCACATCATGTGCTAAGATGCAAAAAACACAATGCGGTTCTTATATTTCCGTCAAAACACTTTAAAGCCACCTTAAATAAACAAAACTCAGTTGAACAAACTAGTATTTTATCATAATGTGCTGGATAGGAGACAACAGCATGCAGTAGATGAATCTGGGATGATTAAGTCAAAAAGTATTTCTATACATTTCAGTTACTTGAGTGGGCAATACACACTATACCAATGGAATATCACTTTTTTGTATGCAAGATCTGCATTGATTCTTGTGCCAAAGCAGGAACACTTCCACCAGACAAAAACTGACCACAGTGGATAAAATGTCTTTATATGCGTGGTTATTTGTTCAAATGTTTTCTCTGTAAATACATTATGGATTCAAAGTACCAGTGTGACCTGATTACACACCTCAGAAAGCAGGCTAATAACTTACCAGATAATATCATCCAGTACCCAGTCACTTTTTGATGGATTGTAATGGAGGTTACATTTTTAAATGCTAGCCCCAGTAACATAGAAATCAGCATGCCACAGCTAGTGCCACTACGGCTAAAAAAAGCAAGCCTGCCAAGTCACTAGCATATATGTAGGTAGTATGGAAAAATAAATGTGCCCAGGTTAAATTTGTATCTAAATCCTATTGGAGTCTATGGGGGCATACCTTCATACTAAATTGTGGCAACTTTTAAGGCTAATAAGCAACCTTTTGTAAGAATAACAAAAAAACTAACTAAACAATAAAATAAAATAAATTTGGGCGGTGCCACATAAGATGTACCACTATACCATAGTGCACAGCAGGGGAACCCTTTTTATGCAGCTTTGAGGTGTTCTAGAAATTTTTATTAATGTATGATGTCAGATGTCCTCCAGTGTCAGTTTTGCTGTAATACCCTCATGCGAGCGTGTTCGCACATACAGACATTGGTGGAAGACCATTGGCTGCGGAAACCTTCCCTTGGACACGGCAGATCTGTTTGCTCTTTTAGGGATGGACGTTTATGCCTCGCCAAGGGACTGGCCACCTCATGGCGATTCCATTAACACTGCAAGCAGGCAGAGACGCCACAAAGCCCAACCCAGGTACAAGACACAGCGGATCCCAGACCAACCGGCGATTACTACAGCTCACCATGTCTTGTCCTCCCTATAAGTTATCCCTCCTGAAGAACATAGTCTACAAGTCAAGCCGTGTTATGAACTCACATGGACTGTAAGGACTGATTCATTTCCAGGTGTAAGAAGAAGATCAAGATTCATCGAGGGACACATGGGAACATATGAAAAGAGGAGGAATTGTTGTGGAATTTCTCAATAAACATAAATACGGTAATTCTCTGAATAATCAGCATTCATGCAAATGTGAACATCATGTTCTGATCTTTATTGGGGAATGTTATTTTGTATATAGAGTGTTTATGTGGTGAGTTTACACTTTTCATTGAACAGAGTTGGGATAACACAGGGTTAAACAGAAAGGTCATAAATTAACTGCACATTATCTGGACAGAATGCTTGGGGAGATAGTGATGTGTTCCTGCTTAGGAGATGTATGTTAGCTTGGGGGCTGCAAACTCTGCAGGGCTCCAACACACACTCGCTGCTATTCCAACCCTTCACATATTTCCACATAAACTTCCCTCCTGGCATTCAACTTTGCCAGGTATTGTGCTCAGCTTACCACCCCAAACTGATGTTCCTCCCTGAGCTCACCTTTCTCCCTGCATGTCCTGTGAGCAGAATAGCTGATCTACCCGTCAGCTAGACCTAGACCTGATCTACCCGTCAGCTAGCTGTGATTGACAGGTAGATCGAAGTGGAAGCTCTCATGGGGTACCCTACTGGCAATGCCTGAATGGTTAGGTGTGCGGCACTTACTCTTGCGAGCTGTGTCGGCAGCTGCTGGTGTAGCACCTGCCACACAGCTTGCATACTTCAAAGTCTTGCAGGACATGGCTGCTAACGGGAACTGAGTTCCTGTTGTGGAAAAAGTACAGGAACTCCGTTCCCATGCGTTCCTGCAGGACTTGAGCCCTGATTCTATTTGAATATATACATGTGGGTGCTTGGTTCGTTTGACAGAATACAAGTGTCTGATTCTGAAGCCAACACCTTCCTTTGATTATTTATGTTTACAGTATAAATAAAAGCAGTAAAGCATTCTATGGCAGTATTCTGCTAATATCAACGTGATACCAGCATCTGTGTCTGTGTTACTTGGAGATATACAAGCGCGCTTTCATGGCATTATACGAGAGAGCTGTATTTGTCCTTTTAAGCACAAAGAAATTTTTTGCTTATAAGGAGAAGCTTAAAATTTCCAGGACAGAGGACAACATGGAAAATACACAAACCTTTCAAAAAAGGGTTTAGGGTTGGGGGAAGACGTAGCAGTCCCAAAAAACAGAAGCAGAAGTAGCTGAACTGTCACCAACCAGTACTTTACAAAATAAAGAGGGGCAGTACAGATATATATATATATAGTGGGGACGGAAAGTATTCAGGCCCCCTTAAATTTTTCACTCTTTGTTATATTGCAGCCATTTGCTAAAACCATTTAAGTTCATTTTTTTCCTCATTAATGTACACAAAGCACCCCATATTGACAGAAAAACACAGAATTGTTGACATTTTTGCAGATTTATTAAAAAAGAATAACTGAAATATCAGAAAAAAATGAAGTATTCAGACCCTTTGCTCAGTATTTAGTAGAAGCACCCTTTTGATCTAATTCAGCCTAGAGTCTTTTTGGGAAAGATATAACAAGTTTTTCACACCTGGTTTTAAGGATCCTCTAGCATTCCTCCTTGCAGATCCTCTCCAGTCCTGTCAAGTTGGATGGTAAACGTTGGTGGACAGCCATTTTTAGGTCTCTCCAGAGATGCTCAATTGTGTTTAAGTCAGGTCTCTGGCTGGGCCATTCAAAAACAGTCACAAAGTTGTTGTGAAGCCACTCCTTCGTTATTTTAGCTGTGTGCTTAGGGTCATTGTCTTGTTGGAAGGTAAACCTTTGGCTCAGTCTGAGGTCCTGAGCACTGTGGAAAAGGTTTTCATCCAGGATATCCCTGTACTTGTCCGCATTAATCTTTCCCTCGATTGCAACCAGTAGTCCTGTCCCTGCAGCTGAAACAGCATGATGCTGCCACCACCATGCTTCACTGTTGGGACTGTATCGGACAGGTGATGAGCAGTACCTGGTTTTCTCCACACATACTGCTTAGATTTAAGGCCAAAAAGTTCTATCTTGGTCTCATCAGACCAGAGAATCTTATTTCTCACCATCTTGGATTCCTTCATGTGTTTTTTTTTTTTGCAAACTCCATGCCCTGACTGGTGGAGGGCTGCAGTGATGGTTGACTTTCTACAACTTTCTCCCATCTTCCGACTGCATCTCTGGAGCTCAACCACAGTGATCTTTGGGTTCTTCTTTAGCTCTCTCACCAAGTCTCTTCTCCCCCAATAGCTTGGTTTGGCCGTACGGCCATCTCTAGAAAGGTTTCTGGTTGTCCCAAAAGTTTCCATTTAAGGATTATGGAGGCCACTGTGCTCTTAGGAGCATTAAGTGCAGCAGAAATTTTTTTGTAACCTTGGCCAGATCTGTGCCTTGCCACAATTCTGTCTCTGAGCTCTTCAGGCCATTCCTTTGACCTCATGATTCTCATTTTCTCTGACATGCACTGTGAGCTGTAAGGTCTTATAAGGTCTTATATAGACAGGTGTGTGGGTTTCCTAATCAAGTCCACTCAGTATAATCAAACATAGCTGGACTCAAATGGAGGTGTAGAACCATCTCAAGGATGATCAGAAGAAATGGACAACACCTGAGTTAAATATATGAGTGTCACAGCAAAGGGTCTGAATACTTAGGGCCATGTGATATTTCAGTTTTTCTTTTTTAATAAATCTGCAATGGCTGCAATATAACAGAGTGAAAATGTAAGGGGGTCTGAATACTTTCCGTCTCCACTGTGTGTGTGTATGTATATATATATATATATATATATATATATATATATATATATATATATATATATATATATAGTTGTATATTTATAATATAGCAGTTTTAGGGTATTTTAGTTAGCACTAGCAACTGTTTGCAGTGTCATATTTTCTTTCAAAATAGGTTTTTGAAATCTAAATTTTACATTTTTTACTTGCTTATTGTGCAATATTTATGTGACTATATATGAATGAATGAAGGTACCCCCAAATGTTTAAAGATGCGTGGACTGGTATGGTCAAAAAGGGAAGGGGGCAAATTTCACTGTTTCACTGTCCTCCCTTTCCTGGCCACCCAGGCTGGATGCCTGCATAAGGCTGGGTTCACATGTGTGCACATGTGTACCTGGGCTAAGGGTCTTGCTTGAATTTTAAGGAGAACTCTACACAGTTTTATTTTTTATTTTTATGTTACTGTCACTTTTAAAGAATTACATTGTATGGTCCCAAAAGCTCATGTGCAGCTCTAAGGCATCCCCCAAGCATGTTATTTAAAGGACCCTCATTCTGCTGAATGTTATTTTTTTTTTTAAATGCATTAGTACATGTGCTGTGCCCAGCACCCCGTGCCTTTTTATTCAGCAATGAATTACAAGATTCGGCTTACGTAGACTTCATTTGGGTTTTATGCTAAGTTTAGATTTATAACGTCCCAGTGAATTTGCCAAACCTCCCATGAACTGAGCCCGGCCCAGTTTGCTCATCCTTTATTTTTTGTGTGAGCACACCATATTTTGCCATCCTGCTTGCCTTGACTTCAAAGACAGGTGAGATAGCTTTTGCTTTAGAAACACATTGATTTCACTCTAGCCTCTTGCCTTATTATCTTAATAAAAATATACATTATCTAATATATGTATTGTTTGCACACATGACAGTTTAAGCTGAAATTGATTTAACCAAAGACCTTGGTGCTTAAGAGAATATTTGAGTATGTAAGTTAATTTGAGACCTCATTATAACATGCTTGTAGTAGCCAGATCTATTATTTTCTTGTGAGGCTCCAGCTGGATAGGCCATATTGTTCCACCAGAAAGGACAGCAGCTCCAGCCAATCCCCTGGAGACTTTATCGTATGGACATTTACTGCTACATTGCACAAATCAGCTTTTTTAATCATGTCATTATGAAGCAAACCTTATCCTAAACCACTACATAGTAATATAAGTCTGCATTTTAATAAAATTTGATGCCATAGTTATGTACAGGAAACACAGTAATGATTACCTAATCAAAATGAATAACCTTAAATGAAATATCAGATAAAGGTGAACTTCAGTCAATTGGCCTTTGTTGAATAATGGAATAGAAGATTCCATGACTGTACGATAGCAACCAGAAAAGATTGATTACGGTAAACTGGTCTGTTGCTAAGAAACCAATTACTTAAAGTAGATCTAAACAGTAACTGAATAACATTTAGTTTGCTAAAGCACTGTGTATCTTAAGCAAGTACCATTTATTCTCAAAAAATAAAATACCATTTACATCTTTTTTCCATTCTTCTTTGTATTTCAATGCTGTTGATCTCCTCCAATCTCTTTTAGCTAATTGCTATATCTATACACTTGCTCCAGTGTCAGCTGCACATCATTCTTCTGGTTTCCTAATAGTGACAAGAGCAGACTATGCCGGGACAATGTGTGTTGATATGGACACTGGAAGTCCCCACCAGGGGTGAGCATTGATAAACTAACAATACAAGCAACAATTGAGTTTTCAACCCATAAAAAGGAGTGCTTACACAAGGCCGATAATGGCAGGATCACCGGGTATTATTCTAACGAAAACTTCAGATTTAAAAACCTCAAAAATGACATTTTAAATTACGTTAACGTGTTATATGAGATTTTACTGATTATAGGTCTACTTTAATGTTTACTGTGAAGCTGACCACACAAGCAACAGTCTGTTTAGACAATCTCCTTTAGATCTACCAATAATCATCTTGCCTTGTTCATAATTTGTTGAGTACACAATGGTATTATTGGATGCCCCGATAAACCATTTTTTAAAATTTTTGTACAATCAAAATTTCAAAGAGTCATCATCGCGTGTGTGTCAAAGGGGCATCCACTGCCCACATTTCCCTACTGTTTGGCTCGGTGTGGTATGACGGAGGTCGGACGCCACCCCTTGGGCCAGGATAATGAAGGAAATCCTGTAAAGCCTTCAAATTCAGTGTATCGCTGAGCCGGCACTTGCCCATCTACTCCGGATAGACACTGCATACAGACAACGTTGTCTCTTCTCACACTGTTTATGCCTGTAGAACTCCATGACACAGTACACCTAAGCAAGCAGCCACAGTGTTCACTTGGCACCAGAGCATTACAGGCATACCTTGCATCTTTTGCTTGTTGTTATGGACCAGTTTGAATTGCTTTGCTCTGCCATTCAGGATTTCTTCCAACATAACTCCCCTAAGGGCTAGCTGAAGACCTAAAGACTTCACCTCTTTAAAACGGAACAACACCTAACCTCCCACCTATTTATAAGGGATTTCTTTCATTGTGAACAAAGAGCCTTGATTTTGCCTGAACTGTCTTTAAAGAAGCAGATTAAATCCTGCAAGTTGAACAGTTTGTTGAATGTTATGCTGTTTCCTTTATTGTTTGTGCTTGTGGGTTGAGGTACAGTAAGGAGTGGTCTGACATAGCTAAAAACCATTTCCCTGCCCTCCTTCTGCCTGTTCACATAGGTCTTATATGCCTAAGCAAGGTTTTGTCTGTATCTAATTGTTCTTTATATTTTGTCATCAGATATTATTGTCTGCTATTGTTTTTTTTACCATTAGCGATGCTTCACCTGAGGTATTTCTATAAAGTACACGTTTATGTTGTTCACCTTTTAAATGTCTTTATTGCACCAGTAAACAAAGCTTAAAGTGCAGTTCCACTCCATTTTGTGTTTATTAAAAGTCAGCAGCTACAAAAAGTGTAGATGCTGACTTAAAAAAAAAAACACACATTCCCCCATCCCGCGGTCCAGCGATGCAGCTTCCTGAACCCTCAGTTCTCTCCAGCGCCAGCATTACAAGTGTGGGAATCTGGCTGTGACAGCTTGCGGCTTCACAGCCGGATGCGCATTGCACATGTGTGAGTCGTACTGTGCCTTCTCAATCGCTGGGTAATCTTTCTGGGAACGGTGACGTGACTCAGAAGATTGCAGGGAGGGAGGGGGAGAGGAGAACTTCTGCTCAAGTCACCTAGGCGGCACAAGGGGAAGTGGGAGCTGGGTACCTGTCAAAATTTGGTACCCACTCCTCGCCAAAAAAAAAAAATGGCATGCCAAATGTGGCATGTCAGAGGGCTAGGAGTCCTTAAAGCGGAAGTTCCGCTTTAACTGTTTCATTAGATTTGTGTGTGTCTCTGATTACCTGTGCTATTGGTAATAATGACTGAACCCATGGTGCCAGAGGTATCAGAGGACTTGCAGGGTCGGGGGCAACAAGTAGGGTACAGATTCTACCAGCAGCCCTCATGAGGGTAGTACTATAAATAACTAATAGGAAAACTTTAAAATAACAACTAAAAAGGTACACTCACTGAAAATAACTAATATTTACATAAAAATACCTATTTTTCCATTAATCACTAAGCATAAATTACTCAGAGATAACATCATGGATTAAAAAAAAGCAAAAAACTGTTCTAAATTGTCTCCACTACTACACAGTGATCCTAATGTAATTCTAGTGGAGGAAGATATGCCCATCTGAAAATGAGCCCATGTACAATTAAATTTAATATGTGAGCTGTATGTTGGGAAAAGCCCTGTTGACTTGAAGTCAATATAAAACAAAATTGTCACCAGTATATCCTGACTTTAATTATAAAAAAGGTCATGCAGGCACAAAAGCGGCACAGCTGTAAGTTTTCGTAATATGTTATTGACATTCTAAAGCCTGAAGTTGAGAAGACCTGCATGATATTTTGCAGGAGAACAGAATGTGGCACATCCAAAGATCCAGATAATGCAACTCCCATTGTGATTTACACTCCTGCTCTCTATGACTTGGATCACCGGCGACCTTGACATATGTCACATGGTAGGATAATCCCCTGAACACCAAACAATTTACTCAAAAAAATGTATAGAAGGATTCTGGAATAAAAAAAAAGCAAACTGGAACCCTTGCAACATAACAATACATATTTTTGTCAGTTTTAAGTTATAACAGGCAGAAATCACATCCACATAGCACAGCCAGTGTTGATCTTGCTTTTCTCCTCTTGTATGTATCTTGGCAGTATTGACACTAATGAAATGAACTAAGCTGTATAAAATAACAGTGGATTCAATATACTGCCTTCACTTAATTACCACATTAGCTCAAATGCCTTGTACAGCTTGACTAAATTAGGCAACACACCGCTGAAATGTGTAGGCTCACAGTACATGTATGATGATTCTACAATATAGAGTGCAATGTATGGTTAATTAGGCTGGTTGTTGCACTACGGGATGCAGTGTGACTATGGGGGATGTTGACAGCAGCTAAAAATTCTCAAGCCAGAAGCAAACGTTACACACGCTATCTTCAGCGTACCCATGCTGTTATTGTCACATTTTATTGATCCTTTCTGACATGAAACACTTCAACCATTGATACTCAGAAAATCTCAGGAGATGTAACAAAGCCACTGGAGGAATTAAAGAAAAACACAGGATTTTATGGTATTGTTTGGAAGATCAACTAAAATATATAGATATAAATTTAAATATTATATATCTAAAACCATTTTTGTGAGTATTTTTTTCTAATTAAATTGCCTTTTTCGTTGTCACTTTTTTTTTTGTTGACTGAAACAGTTCTTTATTATTCACTGTACATTACAGGCATAAATACATAAGCATATCAATTTTGAAAACACAGGCATATATAGAGTTAGTGCATTCTTATATAGTGTGTAAATGTTTATCAAAATTATATTTTTGTGTTTCTAAATGTTTCTTGGGATTTTGGAAATAAACAAGAGATTCAGAAGCAAGCTTGTTAATCGCTTGGGTAAATATCACCAATGAACAATAATGATCATAATTACCAAACTGAAAATAGGGGATGGCACCAAAAAATGAACACTACAGAAAATACCATGTCCCCAAAATCGACATGTCATCATCGGAGGGGAGGGTCTTCTCCTGCAACCCCCTCCCTTTTCATAGGAGGCAACGGCATGAACAGGAATAGTAAGGAACTAGAGAGAAGGCAAGGAGAGCAGAAAAGCAGAAAGAGAGGGTTGTAGGTAGGAGAGGAAGGGTGAGGGGGAAGGGGATAACTCGGACTCGGGAGCCCCACAGGTAGAAATCAGACAAGAGCCAAACAGGATGCTTGGAGTGAGGGATGACTCATAAGAGATGGTTCCCAAACCTTGAGAAATTTGGCATGTGAGTCATTCACAATACTGGACATTCGTTCCCAGGGGCAGGCTGGGCCGGGGGGCAGGGATGCAATTTCCACCCAGGCTGCTCTGTAAATCCCCGTAAAAAGGCCGATGTGCTGCCAGCTGAGAACTGAGCATGTGCAGTTGGCCGAGTGTTACTGTGTTACTACTGAGGAAGGCTGGCAGGGCTGGATAACAGCGCAGAAGCGGGCAGAAACGTTAGCTCTGTGAGCGGACATCTGTCATGTCACAGTGCTGTGCCCTGCTTCTGAGCTGACAGTCTGTGTCCATTCCATTCAGACTGAGCACAGCCGAAGAGGTTGGATCCGCTCCGCCTCCTCCAGCCCACTCTCTCTCTGTGCCCGCCCACACTCCGGGCAGCCTGTGTGCTGAGTCTTTGAATAGGACGTGTGGGCGGGAACATTCAAACTGAGACCCGTCGGTGATCTGCATGGGAAGCTCTGGAAGCTGATAACCGAGCCATCTGCCTGCTGGGTCCTTCCAAGTGAGTGAGCTGTGACCAGTCTCTCCCCCTTCTCCCTCCCAAATTCCTCTCCCCCTCTCTCTCTGAAGATAAGAAGCTTTCTTTCAGCAGCCTGTGCAGTACCTGCTCCTATGTACTATGATGTGGGCTCACACTGGTCTGCTGCAGTGTTGGTGATCTCATGGTCTTCCTGCATGTACCATAGACTTCTATTAGTTTGCACATTTTTGCTGCATTTTCTGAAAGTGCACAAAAACGGCTGCATGTTTGGTGCGCTATAAAAAAACTGCAGCAAAAACGCACAACCTAAAATAAGCCTATGGGACTGCGGCTAAGGAAAACTGTGTACATAAGCACTGCGGCCAAACTGCAGCACACTAGTGTGCGCCCAAAGGCTGGCACACACTTGCAGCAGGAACTGCCACTCCGATGAAAAGTAATCAATGCCCAGGTCACTTTTGCTCATGCTCAGTAGCTCCAACCAGAGCTGTCAGTTTTTTTTTTTGTTCAACTCACTGGATTGAGAAAAAAAAATAGTGGTGTGTACAAGGCTTTACTATGTTGATAAAGGAATCAAGCAATTTTCTTGAGGAGTGGTCTCTGTGCGGACAATTTGGAGCGATGTCTCTCTCTGTCTGGTGGCTTGTACTCAAAATAATTTTTTTTTTTTTTGGGGGGGGGGGGGGGGGGTGCAAACTAAAAAATACTGAAAAAGAGCCTCCCTCTGCTATCAAATGCAGCCTCGCTGTGCCCCATCAAATGCAGCCTCACTGTGCCCCATCAAATGCAGCCAATGTTACCCCCCCGTCGGCATTTAACCAGCACCCCACCTGTCGGACCGGCACTTACCCCATCTGGGTGGCAGGTCAGTCAGCGAGTGATGGTGGGGAGATGTGGGACAGGCAGCGGTTCCTGTGTTCTCTATCCTTACTCCATGCTTTTCCTCCTGCTAGACATCCAATAGGAGTGCCTGTCCTTTCAGCCAATCAGGTGACGGATATCAGACCCGCTCTTCCTGATTAGCAGAGAGGCAGTTCAGTGTTAGAAAAGCAAATATTAATTTGCTTTTCTAACGCGCCTGGGTGGGCTCTGAGCACAATGCTCTGCGCTCCGAGTCCACCCTATTTTGAAGCCTATTAGACCCTATGGTCAAGCTGCCTGAGGTGAGGTTGGGAGAACTGAATGAATTAGAACATACATGTGTCATGGGAGCATGAGCCAGCAGCAGAGGAGGAGATCACATCCTTAAATCTCAGCCAGGGTTCATGCTGGGACTTGTAGTACTTTACTTTTTGGGATGTAACACCCCAAAAGTGAAGGACTAAAGGTCTCAGCATAAACCCCTCAGAGCTCAGGATGTGTCACACACCCCTGCCCCCCCCAACTAGTGAAGGACTACAGGGCACAGCATGGACCCATGGAATCTAAGGGGACACAGCCTTAGATCTTGGGTTAATGCTGGGACTTATAGTTTGTCTAGTGCGGGGGGGGGCAGGTCCTCAGCTCTGAGGGATTCATACAGGGACTTGCTTGCGGTTTAGTTCCTAGAGGCCATGGTAGTCCCACACAGGCCCTGGATGGCCACATTGTCCTCCCTGCACCTCCCACCTTTGTGATTATGAAAAACCTTAGAAACTGTTTTCCCGGTCCACCATTTTGCCACCACCGGTTCTATAGGCCACTTGACTGGACTTGCCCCCCAGGCCTAAGGCTGCCAGCCCTCCCCTGTTTGTTCCTGAAGCATCATAGCAGTCATACGTGTCTTCACCACCTGGAAATCTACGCGTTAGGTCTTACAGGCTTGCGCTATAGTACTTCCCTACAAACTGTTAGATGGAAAAGGGTCTGAAGTAAGCCAAAAACCCTAGACCAGAACCCCACTAATCTAAGGCAGGACCACCAGGTATGCATGACATCCCCCCACTGTCCACAAGTCGGGGAAAAAGTCTGCATATTTTACCGATGCTGACAGCAATGAATATAGGACTTGAATCCATATGTGTGCCCTAAATCCCAGAGTCAACACATATTGGAGGTAATCCTAAGAAAGTGAATTGAACTCTTTGTAAATATCCAAAGAGAGCAAAAATCTGTGATTTTACGCTGGTAGAGGAGTTGGATAAGGTGGATTACTTTACGTACATTATCTCCTGCCTGACAACTGGGCACAAAGCCCATCTGGTCGCTATGAATGAGGACCTCAAGGTATTTATTGACACGTGCTTAAAATTTTCCCCAAAACCTTCAGGTCCACATTCAACAGAAAAAAAAGGGCTAAATGATTGTGGGTCAGTGGCCTCCTCAGTTAACTTGGAAATCATAGAAATGTGGGCCTTAAGTGAGTCCAGGGAGGGCCTTTGCGACATAATGGCAGGAATTGAAGAAAGAAGTTAGGTAAGGAGTAACGCTGCAAATGTTTTATAATACAGTCTGGTGAAGCTATCCGGACCTCGTGCTTTGGATGGCTTAAGAAATTTAATAGCTCGGGTGACCTCCAACTCAGAAATAGGTGCATTCAGGGTGTCCTGGGCTGTCGAGGACAGCGAAGGAGGGCTAAGCGTTTGGAAAAAGCTCTCAGCCTTGTCCAGATCGAAAGAGGCAAGTCTGCTGTATAGAGATGTCAGAAAGGGGGCAAAACTAGAGACTATCCTAGAAGGGTCAGAGGTGAACTCACCTCGCCTTGCCCGTAGCTGAACTGGCTTATATGAGCACCCCAACTAATTAAGTTTCATGGCCAACATAGGACCAGATTTGTTTGCACTACTATAGAATTTATATTTGGTCCCGATCCGGCAGCCATTTTACATTATTTCTTCTGTCACTATAGGGAGAGGTTGCTGTGTAGAGCAGGGAGAGATTACAGTGACCCAAATCGCTAGCTATTTGGTACACAAAAGTTCTTTTCAGGACTGGTATAGGTTGTAGGTGTAGTTCAGGATAGGCAGTGCTGTGCTAGTGATTGTTGCAGCAGCCTGAGTGTCTTTTGTCAGTTTAGAGAAAGGGACAGGATGGTGTGTGCTGCAGGGACAGCCAGTTTAGTCATTAGCTGTTACTATCAGGTCCACAAAATTGCTATTTCAATTATTGTTCCAGTAGCCTCTGTTTTGTCAGTTTATATAGGGACAGGCAGGAAGCAGTGTGTGAGGCAGTGAGGGTCGGTTTAATCAGTAGCTGTTACTATTAGTTCCACAAAGGTTCTTTTCAGGACTGGTATCAGTGGTATGGTAATAGGCTTCAGTCCTTCATCGGTATAGGGACTGACGTACAGTCTGCTAATCACTCACACACAACCTACTTGGTCCACAAAAGTCCTTATAAGGACTGGTAAGGTATAGGGTGCTACAGTACATAGGGTTGAGTGAGGTACAGTCTGCTACTCTATAAGGACTGGTATCGGTCCACAATACATAGGGTTGAGGTGCACTACTGCTGACCGCTGCCCTATACTGCAGCAGTCCTTCATCGGTATAGGGACTGAGAGTTTTGTCACAGGGTCATTTAAAAAATGACAGGCAGAGGAAGAGGCAGGCCCTTCCGCAGGGGTGGTAGGGGTAGGGCAGGAGCAACAGGCTTGAGCCAAAGTGGGAAGTTGCAGAAGGTGCGTTCAATTACTTTAAAGGACGCACCAGACTTGGTTGAGTGGCTCACTCAGCCTTACTCTTCTGCACCCTCCTCATCCTCTCGATCTGCACCCTCTTCTTCACTCTCTGCTATGTGCACCCCCAAAGACACTACCACCACCACCACCACATACCTTCCGCTTGAGTCACAGGAATTATTTTCCGATCCATATCAAGACATTTCTGATGCGCAGCCACTCTTGGTATTGGATCAGGAAGAGGAGGCAGCAACAACCGCTACTCAGCAGTCTGACGACAGTACCCAGATCAGCCCAAGGAGGAGGTTGGTCCCCGGTGTTGCTGCCTACTCCGAGATCTCTACTTATAGCGGTGGGGAAGGTGACGTTGATGATGACGTGTCTAGTGATGTCACGTGGGTGCCCACAAGAGAGGAAGAGGAGGGGAGTTCAGAGGGAGATATGGACCAGCAGATAGGGAGGAGAAGCAGGAATAACTTACATTGTACAGGAGGAACAAAGCAGACTGCAAATGTATCAGGAGCGAGTCATCGACCATGTACAGTCACATCTGGCACTCCCAGGACACCGGCACATGGCTCCGCAGTGTGGGCTTTTTTTAACGTGTCCGCTGCTGACAATAGCATTGCCATCTGCAATCTTTGCAGTCAACGCATTAGTCGCGGTAAGCCCAACACTCACCTAGGGATGACCGCCTTCAGAAGGCACATGAGCAGCCATCACCGAGCCGAGTGGGAGCAACGGAACACACAAAGCCACAATGCAGGCTCTCACCGTCCAGCCTCGTCTTCTACTTCTCCTTCTCCTCTCTCCTCACAATTGTCCTCCACTCCACCTTCCATCACGTCAAGCTCACGTTTTTCTGCAAAAAGGCAGGCTTCCGTGGGCCTAATGTTCGAGCGTAAAAAAATGATGACGCCGGATAACCCTCTTGCCCAACAGTTGACGGCTGGCTTGTCAGAACTCATAGCCCGCCAACTACTGTCATATAAACTGGTGGACTCAGAGGCCTTTCGCAAATTTCTGGCCATTGGAACACCACAATGGAAGGTCCCAGGAAAGAAGTATTTCTCACAGAAGGGCATCCCAGAGCTATATGGCCATGTTCAGCGGCAAGTGAATGTATCTCTGGCACACAGTGTCGGTGCCAAGATACATCTGACCACAGACACGTGGTCTAGCAAACACGGGCAGGGAAGGTATATCACTTTTACTGCCCACTGGGCGAACCTTCTGACGGCCGTCAAGCATGTAACCCGTGGCACCCGTGTAGATTTGGTTTTACCGCCACGGATTGCATGCAGGCCTGACTCTTCTTCTCCTCCTTCTCCTACTCCATCCTCCTCCCTCTCCTCCTCGGCTGACTCCTCCTTTTCCGCTGCTAGCGTCTCTTCCGCTGCACCGCCCAAGCTCCCCAGAACCTATTCGACATGCCAGGTGAGACGTTGCCATGCCGTGCTGCGTCTGTTGTGCCTGGAAGCCAAGAGCCCCACTGGCCCGGCACTCCTTTCAGCTTTGCGTTTATAGGCAGATCAGTGGCTAACACCGCTCAATTTGACAGTTGGTAAAGTGGTGTGTGACAACGGTGCCAATCTGCTTAGCGCATTGAAACAGGGCAAAATCACGCACGTGCCATGCATGGCACACGTCTTAAACTTGGTCGTGCAGCAATTCCTTGTCAAATACCCTGGGGTCCAGGACATTTTGCGGCAGGCAAGGAAAATCTCGGCCCATTTCAGAAGATCTTACACGGCCATGGCTCGCCTTGCTGACATTCAGCGGCGACACAATCTGTCGGTCAGACGTCTCATTTGCGATTGCCCGACGCGATGGAACTCAACCTTCTATATGCTTGATAGGCTGCTCCAGCAGAAACGTGCAGTTAACGTTACCTGTATGAACTCTGCGGCAGAACCGATTCTGGGGAGCTGGGGTTTTTTTCACCGCGCCAGTGGCTGCTCATGCGCGACGCATGCAGACTTCTGCGCCCATTTGAGGAGATCACCAAACTGGTCAGTCGCAGCCATGGCGCCATCAGTGACATTGTACCTTATGACTTCTTTATGGAGCGTGCATTGCGTTGTGTCATTGATCAAGCTGTGGAGGAGCAGGAGCGGGAAGATCAGGAAGTCGCAATGCTGGATGAATTCCCAGGGGGGCTACTCTATCTGAGACAAGTGAACAACAGGAGTCTGAAGAGGAGTCAGAGGAGGATGGTTCCGGGGCGGATGAGGAGGAGCAAGAAGAGCATGCTTTAAACCTTTCTGGGATCCCTGTTGTGCGTGGATGGGGAGAGGAGAATGAAGAGGACGACATTATTCTGGATGATGAGCAGGAGCCAAGCCACCACACCGCTTCCACTTTAGTGCAAATGGGGGCCTTCATGCTCCAGTGTTTTAATAGGGACCCCCGTATAAAAAGCATAAGGGTCAAGGACCAGTACTGGGTGGCAACGTACTTAGGCCCCCCCACAAACACAAAATGGCGGAAATGTTACCCCCGTCACAGAGGGCTGTCAGAATGCAGCACTTCCAGGCCTTGCTTGGAGAAATGCTGCATTCTGCTTTTGCGTGCGCTGGCAGAGGAGCAATTCCCACTCCCAGAAAAGGAGTTGCGGGTACAAATCCAACAGCGGCTGCAAGAAGAGGCCGGTTTGAAGATGTGTTGGTGACTTCGGATATGAGGTCATTCTTTCAGCCGACCCATCGACAGGTGTCATCCGGATTCAGCATCAGGGAACGCCTAGACCGTCAGGTGTCTGACTACATCGGGTTAACAGCCGATGTGGACGCTCTGAGGACTACTGGGTGGGCAGGCTTGACCTCTCGCCAGAGCTTGCCCAATTTGCAATTGAACTGTTGGCTTGCCCCTCATCCAGTGTCCTGTCCGAAAGGACGTTCAGCGCAGTAGGGGGGATCGTGACCGATAAGCGTACTCGCCTAGCTCACGACAGTGTTAACTACCTCACATTTCTAAAAATGAATGAGGCATGGATCTCGGAGGAATTCAACACATGTGACCAGTAGACCATGTATATGTCTATAAACAATTTTTTTAATCGAGCACAGACACCTTCTTTCTTCATTTGGCTCACTTCCTTGTCCAAAAAAAGCACACCGTACTATATGCCCGTACCCTCCTCTTTGAAGAGGTTGAGCGGTGTCATATTTCTACTGGGGCTGCTTATTATGAGGGGCTCCCACCATCCCTGTGCTGTGCTGACATCCTCCTGGGGCTGTACCTCTGCTGTGCATATTATGAGGGGCTCCTACCATCCCTGTGCTGTGCTGACATCCTCCTGGGGCTGTACCTCTGCTGTGCATATTATGAGGGGCTCCCACCATCCCTGTGCTGTACTGACTTCCTCCTGGGGCTGTACCTCTGCTGTGTATATTTTGAAGTGCTCCCACCATCCCTGTGCTATGCTCAATATGAAGGGCTCCCACCATCCCTGTGCTGTGCTGACTTACTCCTGGGGCTGCTTATTATGAGGGGCTCCCACCATCCCTGTGCTATGCTGACATCCTCCTGGGGCTGCTTATTATGAGGGGCTCCCACCATCCCTGTGCTATGCTGACATCCTCCTGGGGCTGCTTATTATGAGGGGTTTCCACCATCTCTGTGCTATGCTCATTATGAGGGGCTCCCACCATCCCTGTGCTATGCTGACTTCCTCCTGGGGCTGCTTACGGTGCAGGTTTCAGTGCTGTATATCACGGTGCTGATGTCAGTGCTCTCTGTCACGGTGCTGCTGTCAGTGCTGTATATCACGGTGCTGGTGTGAATGCTTTATGTCACGCTGCTGATGTCAGTGCTCTCTATCACGGTGCTGCTGTCAGATCACTCTATCACGCTGCAGGTGTCATTGCTGTATGTCACGCTGCTGATGTCAGTGCTCTCTATCACGGTGCTGCTGTCAGTGCTGTATATCACGGTGCTGGTGTGAGTGCTTTATGTCACACTGCTGATGTCAGTGCTCTCTATCACTGTGCTGCTGTCAGTGCTGTATATCACGGTGCTGTTGTTAGTGCTTTATGTCACGCTGCTGATGTCAGTGCTCTCTATCACGGTGCTGCTGTCAGTGCTGTATATCACGGTGCTGGTGTTAGTGCTTTATGTCACGCTGCTGATGTCAGTGCTCTCTATCACGGTGCTGTTGTCAGATCACTCAATCACGGTGCAGGTGTCATTGCTGTATGTCACGCTGCTGATGTCAGTGCTCTCTATCACGGTGCTGCTGTCAGTGCTGTATATCACGGTGCTGGTGTGAGTGCTTTATGTCACACTGCTGATGTCAGTGCTCTCTATCACGGTGCTGCTGTCAGTGCTGTATATCACGGTGCTGGTGTGAGTGCTTTATGTCACGCTGCTGATGTCAGTGCTCTCTATCACGGTGCTGCTGTCAGTGCTGTATATCACGGTGCTGGTGTTAGTGCTTTATGTCACGCTGCTGATGTCAGTGCTCTCTATCACGGTGCTGTTGTCAGATCACTCAATCACGGTGCAGGTGTCATTGCTGTATGTCACGCTGCTGATGTCAGTGCTCTCTATCACGGTGCTGCTGTCAGTGCTGTATATCACGGTGCTGGTGTGAGTGCTTTATGTCACGCTGCTGATGTCAGTGCTCTCTATCACGGTGCTGCTGTCAGTGCTGTATATCACGGTGCTGGTGTGAGTGCTTTATGTCACGCTGCTGATGTCAGTGCTCTCTATCACGATGCTGCTGTCAGTGCTGTATATCACGGTGCTGGTGTGAGTGCTTTATGTCACGCTGCTGATGTCAGTGCTCTCTATCACGGTGCTGTTGTCAGATCACTCTATCACGGTGCAGGTGTCATTGCTGTATGTCACGCTGCTGATGTCAGTGCTCTCTATCACGGTGCTGCTGTCAGATGGCTCTATCACGGTGCAGGTGTCATTGCTGTATGTCACACTGCTGGTGATCATCTCCTGCACCCTCTTCTTTGCCTACCCTGACCTTCCCTCTCCTCCATTGCCTTCATGCGCTCCACAGTCCTGAATTGTCACAACAATTTCCCATATAAAAAAAGAATGCTTGTAGTTGTCGATCCCAGATTCACCTCATACATGTGTTATGTCATTGGCCATGTGGTGGGACTATGTTTGCACAGCTATTAATTATTTTGTGGCTGCAAATTTGACCTGTAGGTTTGCGAAGTTCGCCTCCCATTGAAGTCAATGGGGCCCGCTGCGAACGTTCCGGTTAGTGAACTATAGGCCGCGTTTGCGGTCCGCGTTCGCAAAACGTCCCATCGGAAGTTCGTCCATCAATATTGCCCAGTTCCAGGATCTCTTTTATGAAGTGTGTAGCCAGCTCTGAGGTGGCGGCAGACAACTCGCCCTAGAGCAAAGTTTTAAAGCAAGCCAGCAGGTCTGCATCTCTCAGCGTTGGTGGTGGATATGGCAGCTAGGTCCCATGCAGGCTCTCAGCATCAGAGCAGGCATCCGGCTCACCTGATGGGGGTGCGGGAGATGATTTGTCCACAAAAGCCGGGATGGAAAGCTCTCCAGGCGGCGTTATATTGGCCGTTGTGGTCAGTAGAGGAGGAGCGGGACTACCCCGCGGACATCTTAGTGCACTGTTCATGAGCGCTTCCCCCCATTGTCACTTTTTAATACTGTTAATAGTTTGGGTTGGCTCATGCTTTACTGCCTCATTGCTGTATTTTCCACATACAGCTTGATGCATGCAGCCATGCTGTGAAAATAGTTTGCCATCCTAATCTTAGGTAAACAAGTATACAGTAATTATTTATTCAGAAACCAGGAGTTGGCATATAGAGAGGATATAATGTACACCCAGGCTGCACTGACCATTAAAGTGTAAACTGTAATGCCCTGTACACACGGTCGGACATTCCGACCACAAAATCCGTCGGATTTTGTCCCAAACTGGTGTTACACACACGGTCGGACAAAGTTGTCGGAAAATCCAATTGTTCGGAACGTGATGACGTTCGTTCTTTATGACAGGACTACGTTGAGGCTAGTAGACAATAGCTTTGGTCTCATAATTTGATCTGAGCATGCGTGGCACTTTGTCCGATCAGAAATTCTCTACAAACGATCGGAAAAAGTCTGATCGGATTTTTTTGACGGAAAATTTGAGATCCTGCTCTCAAATTTTTTCCAATGGAATTTCTGAAGGAAAAAGTGCGATAGAGCCCACACATGATTGGATTTTCTGACAATATAAGCCGATCGGACATTTTCCGTCGGAATTTCCAAACCTGTGTACAGGGCATAAGAGTCCATTCGTACCACTGGGGTGCTTTAAAGTGCATTATGTT
Organism: Lithobates pipiens; assembly: GCF_037356315.1. Lineage (NCBI taxonomy): Eukaryota > Metazoa > Chordata > Amphibia > Anura > Ranidae > Lithobates > Lithobates pipiens. The sequence goes on along the minus strand of NW_027507903.1, from coordinate 328,136,397 downwards.
AAGGAAGCCCATTATTTGCCTAGGGCATCAAAAAAGGTGCAAACAAATAACAATGAAATCTGTGCCACAGGCAAAACAAAACAAAAAAAAAGGGAAAAAATAAGGGAACACATATGAATGTCATTATGGCTTGCTGCAGTCTTCAACATGTGTCTAACTTCCACATTTGTGAACCCTTTAAATGTGTACATAGACTGTGCTGCCAAAAAAGTGAATCAAGATTACTAAACAGTTAACAACATAGAAAAGTACAAAAAAAGAAAAATAAATGAGCATAAATGAACAGCGCCAGAAAATACAACTAATGTCCAATGTATCAGTAAAGTAGATATTTGCCAGCACACCATGGATCGACACAAATTAGTGTCCAAACAGATTATTTATTGCATGATCACAACACAAGAAGAGTGAAAGGTTTCGGAGTCATGCAGGACCCCTTCGTCAGGCATGCCTACTTTGTGTCGATCCATGGTATGCTTGCAAATATCTACTTTGTGACTTGAACTAGTATCCAGCTGGTTGTTGCTGCAGTCCCAAACTTTGAGAGCTTATCCAGGAACGCGTGCGATGGGAATATGAAGTATTACAATGTATCAATAAGTCCAAGTAGAATAATAATTGCTCAAAAAACAAAAGGTAAACAAACAGGTACTGGTGCCAGATTTAAAAGATAAAACATGTGACCGCTTCCAGGTGACACCAACATGGATGTGCTCTAACCACAATGGATGGACCTTCTATTAGTAGATAGATCTCACTGATCTTTTTTGGTTGGACCCACTGTGTATCTTGCCACCAACTTGACTATTCAAATGTACCAGGATGCAATTCTTTCCAGTGCCATACACCGCCACTCAGAAAACAGTATTAGTGAAAAGGTTCATTGCGCAAAGCAGCCAACATTATTAAACCATATAAAACCTTACAATTACACTGCACTCACTGTATATGTTCCTAAGGACCCAGCACCAGGTATATACAGTGCTTTTGGTTAGGATGGCCGCCGCCTCCTTTGGACCAGAAGCTGGCTTGTGCTCCATGGATGGGATGTAGCGTATCAGCTGAGGAATACTGCCTCAACTTGTTTCATCAGTAATTGGATGTCTTCAGGAAGCTAATGTTCACCATTTTGGAAGTTGGATTTATACCTTGACAAATTAACCTTTTGGGGACCAGATGTGAACAAGCCAATATGAATCACTGAATGTACCCTTATTGCTGGCATATAATCACTTAATACGGATACAAATTCACAGGTGCAGCCTATGTTACAATAAAAAAGGTGCGTGTCATTTTCTTGGAAGCACACCTCAACACGTTAGTGTGCACTCTGCTCTGCACTGCATATTCCCATCAGCAAAAAATAATAAATAGCATTGCATCAATGCATGTTTTTGTAATGTGCGCATTGCCACAGCACAATAGTGTGAATGAGCCCTAAATTTATGCCTTTTTACATAAATGTTTGAGCCTAACTAAATGGCTCTTAAAGCTATTTCACATCTACAAACATTCCAGTATAATGGCTGAATGGAATTTCGGCAGCAGAGTTTCCTGACTGAAAAAACAGTGGACCATGCATGTGAAATGTGTGTTGAAACATCACTAGTCTCCATCAGAAGCCCAGGTTAAGCTGGCCATACACTCACCAAAATTCAGCCAGTCTGTGGACTGGACGGATTTCAATCAGTGTGTCAGCTCACCCCACTCGACAGAAGTTTGATCAACTTCTGTGAAGGGGAGATGTTTGAAAATGTGTCTTCAATCAGTAGTTGTAGCGGATCCCTCCAACAAAATACAATGTCCTGAAAGGGGGATTTCTCCATCCACCTCATTTGTGTGGATGGACGAAGCTGCTCATTTGTGTGGATGCATCAAAGCTGTTAGCAGCAGCTTTGATGTTGATCTGTGACAGCTGTAATGCCGTGTACACAGGCCCGGACTTTCCGGCAGACTCGGTCCGAGGGGATCAGTCCGTCAGACAACCCGATCATGTGTGGGCTAGTCTGATTGTTTATCCAAAAAAAAATCAAACGGATCTAGAAATAGAACATGTTTCTATCTATCCAACAGACTCAATTCTGACGGACTAAAAATCGGGAAAACCGTTCATCTGTGTGCTAGTCCAATGGACCAAATATGACGCAAGGGCAGCTATTGGCTACTGGCTATTGAACTTCCTTGTTTAGTCCCGTTTATGTGATCATGTTCAAAACAAACGGACTTAGTCCGTTCGTGTGTGGCCAAGTCCGTTTGTTCGGAAAGTCTGTTGGAACTCCGTCGAAAGTCAGTCTGGAAGACTGTCGGACCTAGTCTGCCGGAAAATCCGGTCGTGTGTACGTGGCATTTTCCTTCTGTGGGGTGATCCTGCTCTGCAGGTTTTAAGATGGCCTTCAGCAGTGACACCAGATGGCTTATTAATGACCAAAATCAACTAGCTATCCAGAAATGTCAAATACCTATTTCATAGTTGTGCTGATAGATATATGAAAAATGTGTGCAGTCCAACATAAATATATATATATATATATATATATATATATATATACACTAGTACATATAGTTTTATAGTGCAAGATGTCCAATGGAGGTGTGATCTAAGCTCTGTATACATGTAGTTGACAAAGGGCATATACCCATGACAAAAATGTTTTGTGTGGTGGTTTAGTTAACCTTAGCCCCTGTACACACGGTCGGAGATTTCGACAACCAAATCCGTCGGATTTTGTCCGTCAGATCTTGTCCGAAACTGTTGCATACACACGGTAGGACTAAGTTGTCGAAAAATCCGATCATTCAGAAACGTGATGACGTAATTTCGTTACGATGGGACTACGTTCAGGCTAGTAGCCAATAGCTTTGATGTAGGAATTTGATCTGAGCATGCGTGGCACCTGGTCCGATCAAAATTCTCTACACATGATCGGAGTATGTCCGATCGAACCAGTTGGTCGGGAAATATTTCCAACATGTTGGAAAATTGGGTCCGACGGATATTCAGACGGAATCAGTCCGATGCATACCACACACAGTCGGATTATCCGACGACACGGTCCAATAGGACACATTCCGACGGATTCTCCGACCGTGTGTACAAGGGCTTAGAGGGGGAAAACCACCATCCTGAACAACACTGGAACTTAAGACCTCAGCAGTTTCATAGGCTGATCACCTCCATGCCACGCCGCATTGATGTAGCAATTCATGCAAAAGAAGCCCCGACCAAGCACTGAGTGCATACTATACTGTACATTGACATACTTTTCAGTAAGCCAACATTTCTGTATTAAAAATCTGTTATTATTGGTCTCATGTAATACTCTGATTTTCTGAGATACAGATTTTTGGGGTTTGACTAGCCGTAAGCCATAATCATCAAAATTAAAAGAAAGACATGCTTGAAATAAATCACTCTGTGTGTAAGACATCTATATAAAATATATGAGTTTCACTTTTTGAATTGAATTACTGAAATAAATCAACTTTTTGCTGATATTCTAGTTTTATGAGATGCATCTGTATATACAGTACATATATATATATATATATATATATATATATATAGTGATGGACGAACTTCCGACGGGACGTTTCGCGAACACGGCCAAAAGTTTGCGAACCGCAAAGTTCGCGGTGGACCCCATTGACTTTAATGGCAGGCGAACCTTAAAAACCTACAGGTCATATTTTCAGCCACAAAATACCACAACATGGACACTGACATAACAAAAGTATTAAGTGAATCTGGGATCGCCAACGGCAAGCATTCTTTTTCTATCTGTGAAATTTTGACAATTCAGGAGTGCATGAAGGCCATGGAGGAGAGGCAAGGTCAGGGCAGGCTATGAAGGGGGTGCAGGAGATGATCAGTGCTACAGTCAGGGCAGCGCAGTCCTGTTCCAGTGTGCCAACCTGTGCTTGAGCCCCTCCCTGTGCCCGGCCCTTACCCCCACCTATGCAGGGCTCCACTGCGGTGGTCCGGAGGTGCCAGTCCAGTGCTGATCCGCAGCCATGGTGCTGGCACTGCCTGCTGATTGGCTTCTCCACTGCTATCTCCCTCACTGTCTGAAACCAGAACCACAATAGAGACTGAGCACTGACACCAGCACCGTGATAGAGAGTACCGACACCAGCACCGAGATAGAGAGCACCGACACCAGCACCGAGATAGAGAGCACTGACACCAGCACCGAGATAGAGAGCACTGCCACCACACCAGCACCCTGATAGAGAGCACTGACACCAGCACCGTGATAGAGAGCACTGACACCAGCACCAAGATAGAGAGCACTGACACCACACCAGCACCGTGATAGAGAGCACTGACACCAGCACCGTGATAGAGAGCACTGACACCACACCAGCACCGTGATAGAGAGCACTGACACCAGCACAGAGATAGAGAGCACTGACACCACACCAGCACCGAGATAGAGAGAGAGCACTGACACCAGCACCGAGATAAAGAGCACTGACAGCCCTCTGTGAAGCTGGTAACATTTCCGCCATTTTGTGTTTGTACCAGGGGTCTAAGCACGTTGCCACCCAGTACTGGTCCTTGACCCTTATGCTTTTTATATGGGGGTCCCTGTTAAAACACTGGAGCATGAAGGCTCCCATTTGCACTAAACTGGAAGCGGTGTGGCGGCCTGGCTCCTGCTCATCATCCAGGATAATGTCGTCCTCCTCGTTCTCCTCTCCCCATCCACGTACAACAACAGGGATCCCAGAAAGGTTTAAAGCATGCTCTTCTTGCTCCTCCTCATCCGCCCCGGCACCATCCTCCTCTGACTCCTCTTCAGACTTCTGTTGTTGACTTGTCTCAGATAGAGTAGCCCCCCCTGGGAATTCATCCAGTATTGCGACTTCCTCATCTTCCTGCTCCTGCTTCTCCACGCCTTGATCAATAACACAACGCAATGCACGCTCCATAAAGAAGGCATAAGGTACCATGTCACTGATGGTGCCATGGCTGCGACTGACCAGTTTGGTGATCTCATCAAATGGCCACAGAAGTCTGCATGCGTTGCGCATGAGCAACCACTGGCACGGTGAAAAAAAAAACAAGCTACAGTGGTGCATGCGGCAGTGGTGCAGAGGCAACGCCGCATGCAGGGCCGATCCTAGGCAGCTGCTCAGGGTGCATTGCACCCAGGTGCCTGAGAGGTGGCGGCGCTGAAGAGCCAGAGTGCTCCCTAGCAAAAAAACAGAGATTCTGACCATTAAGAAGGGTATACGGCTACAAAACATTTCAGGATGGGAAGTAAACTATCTGAGAAGATAGGCCGTGTTTCTAGAGACAGTCTGCATTTAAAATATCTATGGAATTGTATTTAAATTTTTGATGTTTTGTTGAAATTGATACGGTATAATTATCTAAAGAAATAGTTCAAGGGGGCGTGTCCGGATGTGAGCAGCAGCAGACGTGTTTGTGAGGAGCTCCGGGAATCCTGTTCTCCATCCTTTGTCATCTCAGCGTCTACTAGCCTAAAAACACCGCAACTCTGCCATCTGCTCCTCTCTGTCCCCTCCAGAGCCCTGGGGTGAAATTGTGAGAAGATTCGGCCGTGGGGGGCCGCGCACCGCTCGGACCTGCAATCGCCGCCATCTTGCGGATCGGCTGGAACGAACCGCTCCCGGCCTGGGGTAAGAGACTGCCATCCTTCCAGGAGATAGTGCCCCATTCTCCCTCCTGCCTGCCCCTCCGCCTGCATGATGAGAATCGCTGACCTCCTGGGCCGCCGGGAACGCTCGCTGCGGCCTAGTGAAGCCTGCCGGACACCACTGTTTTCTGCGCGGCTGCCCCGCGGAAGTGCATCGCGGCCGGCCCGGCCCTAAATCGAGCCCGGGGATCTCTTGGCCTGTGCCTGCCTCTTCATCCACCCTTCCCCCCTGTAGTGACTGAGTGTGCTGAGCAGTTGGGGCTGCTGTGGGGGCTGGTTTGGGTGCACAGTGGCCTGGTGTCTCCCCCACCATTCTTCCTGATCCCCCCCCCACCTGAGGCCTTCCCTGGTCACTCTCCCAGCTGTCCATCCTTCTGCATCTGCCTCTGCTTGGGTGATTGCTGTGGGGGGGGCTGCAAGTGACTGCTGTCTGCCTGCCTGGACTGTGCCATCCCTTCCTGACTGGGTACTCAGTGCTCCCCTGGGCTGACCATAGTGGTCCCTTTTACTCCTCTGTAGGGGTCCCCCCCTTTTTTGTGTCCCATCAGATGTCACCCCCTTCCAGGAAGGGGAAGAAGCACTCCAAGCCTGCTGAGACTGACTCCTCACCCCGACAGCCTCAACTCTCTTCAGATCCCAGCCAGCCGGACCACATACTAGTGGGGAGACTCCGGGCCTTGCTGTCTGAGCTGGAGATGGGCCCCGGGGAGGCTCCGGCGGCTGAGGGGCGGGTCCCACTGTCGCAAGATAGCACGACCACCATCCTCGCTGCGATCGAGCAGAGTAGAACCTCACTGCTTATGCGCATCGACCACCTTGCAGAGGAGTGCAACTTTATCAGGAATGACCTTGGCAAAATAAGAGGGAGAATGACTGAAACTGAGACCAGAGTCTCCGCCACGGAGGATCTTACCGCTACGCATGCCTCCTCCATCGCTGAGCTGCAGCGCACAGTACAGTCCCTTGTCGCAAAATCAGATGACGCTGAAAACCGGCTCAGACGCAATAATGTTAGAGTCCTGGGGCTTCTTGAGAAAGAAGAAGGGGACCACCCCGCTGTCTTTGCGGAGGAGTTCTTTAAAAATCTTTTGGGTCTTACCGATGTCCCTCCTACCTACGTGGTTGAAAGGGCCCATCGGGTGCCCTCCGGACGCGCCATCCCCGGAAATCACCCCAGGCCTTTCCTAGTCCACTTCCTTAATTATCGGGACAGAGACAAAATTCTATCTGAAGCCCGCAAACATCCCATTCTCAACTATGGTAACGCCTCCATTCATCTTTTCCCCGACTTCTCGGCTGACTTGCAGCGGAAGAGAAAAACCTTCAATGATGTTCGTAGATGCCTGCATGTCCAACATGCTGGAGCAATCCGGTTCTTTGACAACCCAGCGGTTGCGGACGACTGGCTGACCACCTTGCATTGATGGCCTATCCTCGTAAAGATCTCTGATGTGCGGATTACCCCTGACCTTACCTGTTTCATTGGTGAATACCTCCGGTCAATACCGGAGCCACCTCACAAGTACCTGGACAAGTGATCCACCTTGAACCCCCACGACTGGGTTCATCCACAAGAAGTTAGGAACCAACTGCTCTCCATCCAATTGGAGGAAATTTTACCGGACCCTCTTGCCGCGGGAGGATACAAGTCCCCCCCAACCCACCTTAGGGGAACTCGGTATATCAAGGGGGGTTGTTCTGGCCCTTCAGAGAACTTCCATAGTTCTCATGCATATCAGTGAACTGTTACCGAGTACATAACTCTAAGGTTGAGTCCGCGGTTCTGCGGAGGACTGTAGTGTGGCCTAGTTTTTGGGTTTTCACTCCACAATGTTACGGTTAGTTTTGGGTATAGACCGGTTTCTGGTCCACCCCCAGTGTTTTTGGGGGATACCGGTAGGAAAAGCACCCAGTGCTTGGGAAATTGTAATGTTTTTTATGGTTGGTGTATGTTATGTGCGGTTGGCTCTTGCTCCAGAAATACTTATCGGGCGGGTCTCAGGTGAGACTCAATCATCCGAATGTTAGAATCTCTCCCCTGGAATCATGGCATTACGTGATCAGGGAACTATGTCGGTGGTATCCTGGAATGTCAGAGGCCTCAACTCCAAGTTCAAAAGGGCACTGATGTTCCAGTATATCAAGACGCACAACCCACAGATACTGATCCTACAGGAGACCCACCTGATGGGGAGTAAACTGATGGCTTTGAAAAAGCATTGGGTTCAGAAAACTTTTCATGCCACGTATTCCTCATATGCCAGGGGGGTCTCAATCCTGATCAACAAATCTTTTCTGTGTACGGTTGAAGCTGTCCACACGGATCCCCATGGCAGATTTGTAATTGTGGTATTCACGGCCTGGCAACAACGGTATATTTTGGTGGGAGTGTATATCCCGCCACCTTTTAAGCCGGAAGTGTTGTATACTATTTTGGAGAGGATTACCCCGTACTGTCCAGCTAAATTGCTAATCCTGGGGGACTTTAATAACACCCTCTCCCCTGATCTTGATAGGCCCACTCCATCACAATCCTCTAGGGGGGACCTGCTGGGGTGGACACACTCGACGGGGGTTACGGAGGTGTGGAGATGGCTGCACCCACACACTAAGGCTTACTCATGCTTCTCTACGTCATATAACACCTCCTCTAGAATTGATTATGCGTTTGCAAATCAACTTATGTTATCTGACGTAGTGGAGGCGACATACCTGCCTAGTGGGCTGTCTGATCATTCCCCCCTCAAGATTACCATGCGGACGAAAGAAAGGCGCAGCGGCTCCCTGTGGCGCTTCGGGGTCCACTGGATCTCCCATGAAGAGATAGCGGGGCGAATCCCACAAACATTGCGATAATATTGGGAACATAACGCTGGGTCATCCTCTCCTCCCATTGTTTGGGATGCCTTCAAGGCATTCACTAGAGGGCACTATATGTCAGAAATTAAGGCAGTAAAGGTAAATCAACAGGCCAATACAACACGGTTGGAGGGGGAGACCGAGGAGGCATCCGCTGTCTATGGGTCTGACCCCTCGGTTTCCAATTTTAAGTGGTTACAGTCCACCAAAAGGAATCTTCAACTCCACCTCACTGAGGTCACACGTTTGGAGGTATTTCACACTAAACAAAGGTTTTTTGAGCAGGGTGATAGAAATGGTAGGCTACTGGCAATGATGTCTCATCACGATACTCCTATGACCCTGATCCCCGAATTGGTTTCTCCTACTGAGGAATCTTTTACATCCCGGGAGGGTATCCTAAGAGAGTTTCAGACCTTCTATCAGACACTATACAGTACCACGCTCCCTCCTGATGTAAATCCTGGTGAGATGGCGCCTCTCCTGGACCCCCTGGCCTTGGGGTGGATCTCGGATGAGGAGAGGTCCCATCTGGTCAGGCCTATTACTGCAGAGGAAGTACATGCTATTATTAACTTGTTGGCAACTGGGAGGGCCCCAGGGCCGGACGGTCTGCCTGTCGAGTTCTACCGGTCCCACGTGGATCTTCTGGCCCCTCTGCTGGCTGACCTGTATACCCAGTGTCTGGAGGGGGGAGCACTCCCACCCTCCATGGCAGATGCACATATTATTCTAATTCTTAAGCCCAATAAAGATCCCAAACAGTGCGCCTCCTACAGACCCATTGCTCTTCTCAACACTGACTTCAAAATGTTATCTAAATTAATTACCGTTAGACTCAACCCACTTCTACCCTCCATTATAGACCCTGACCAGACTGGGTTCATGGCCCAGAAATCGACGGATATCAACCTCCGCAGACTATTCACCAATCTGCATGCCATACATGACAATGTGGGCACTAGAACGGTTGCCTCCTTTGATATCGAAAAGGCATTCGATTCAATCGAGTGCCCATATCTTTGGGAAATTCTGTGGAGGATGGGGTTCCCGTTGGTTTTTATTGGGTCGCTACAAACCTTATATAAATCCCCTAAGGCGGCCATCAGACTGGCGGGAGATATCTCTGCTCCCTTCCCACTGTCCAGGGGTACCAGGCAGGGCTGCCCTCTCTCTCCGGCACTATTCGCCATTGCTATGGAACCGGTGGCGGAGGCACTGCGGGTCTCACCCCACATAAAAGGACTAAAAATAGCGTGGCTGGAGGAGAGGGTAGCACTGTACGCGGACGACCTCCTACTCTTTCTGAATGACGCGGACCCCTCCCTTGGAGGAGCGCTGCGAGTACTGACTGACTTCTCAAAAATAACAGGATTGCGGGTGAACTGGACGAAATCCCAGTTACTTGCTATTGACCCTGAGGCAAAACGACTAGCCCCGCCAGATCTCCAACTGCAATGGGTAGAAGACATGGTGTACCTGGGGGTGAGGGTCTCCAGAGATGCATCCAGCTTTATCCCCCTTAACCTAGATCCGGTGGTCCAAGGAGTCAGGGCCAAGTTGAAAGCCTGGGAAAACCTTCCTCTATCCCTAATAGGCCGCATTAACCTAATTAAGATGAAAATCATACCTAAATTTACCTACCTATTCCGTAATTCCCCACAATGGATACCTTCCTAATTTTTTACGAAATTGAACCGCATGTTCTCCTCCTTCCTCTGGGGCCCCCGGCCCCCATAGATTTAAACTATCCACGCTGATGCGTCCGGTGCTGCGGGGGGGGGGGGGGGTTGGCATTTCCAGACTGCCAGAAATACTTTCTGGCAGCTCAGTTAGTGACGGTAGTTTGGTGGTTGGTACCGGACACGTCCAACCCTGCGGCGGTTCTAGAGGCTGCAGTAGTCCGCTCTGTGGAGGCCTTAACACATTTACCCCTGCGGGGTCCCAAAGCCCCCTAAGACCTGACACCCTCAATGCACATGACTCTAAGGGCCTGGAGGGCGGGACTGGGACTTGAGGGGTTTCCACGGAATGCAATCTCCCCACACGCCCCCCTATGGAACAATCCCACCTGACCCCATCTCTACTCACTACACCGGGCATATATTACCCCGTATAGATTGCATAAAATGAGAACCTCCCTGTCCTCGGAATGTTGGAGATGTACTGGGGATCCAGGTGACTTCATACACATCTTCTGGTCATGCCCGGCAATTGAAAACTACTGGTCACAGGTTCTATCTGTAATTCAAGAAGTGGTGGGAATAGATGTGGCCCAAACCCCGCGGATATGCCTTCTAGGCTTAGTAGAGGGGTTAGCCCCCAGGATAGCGGACAGAACTCTGATAGGACTCCTACTTTTTTATGCCAGAAAAATGATCACTTTATGCTGGAAAAAGCAGGCCCCGTCAATTCTGTTGTGGAAAACTCATGTCAATAATGTACTACCACATCATAAGGAAACATACCATAATAGAGGATGCCCCAAAAAATACACGAGAGTGTGGGCCAGGTGGCTGGCTGAGGCCTCCACAGCGTCCACAAACTGAACATGTACATGTTGCCACTTTACGGGTGGATGGGATTTTTGTTGCAGTGGGTGCCTAGTATCGATTTACTTCTTTATTTGCTTTTTATATAGTGTAGCCACTGCTATGGGTTTAGTTCATTTCTTTTATAGTCCCTTGCGGCCAGACTGAAGAATTTGGTCCTTAGATATCTCAATTGAGTGGGAGCCAACCTAGCACTAAGTTAGTTGTTGTTTGTTCTTGTGGACGTGCTACAGCTGTAGAATTAATAATGTTGGAAGCAACTCACTGGCCCCTGCGTGGGTCTAGTCCTAATGCTGGGGCCTGTTTACAGTTACCTGTTGACTGTCTGTTTGTCTGTCTTAAACTCAATAAAAATATTTTAAAAAATAAAGAAATAGTTCAAACACATACCACAATTTTGCCAGTGTGGGCACTACTTCACTAATTTTCATGAACAATTTATTAACTTACAGGTGTTATAACTTTATGCATGCATTGTGGATATGCTTGCCTGCTGAATATTGTAATTTGTATAAATATATATAGTGTTAATAGGAAAATATGGTGTATTTTTATTGAGTGCATCGTTTGAGTTTGCAGTGTTTTTTAAAGTACTATATTTATCGGCATATAACACACACAGGCATATAACACAGACCTTCATTTTAGGAGGAAAGTTTCAGGGGAAAAAAAATAATTTGGGTAAAGAACTTTAAAGCAAAATAAGGGTCAGTGACCATCAATGCAGCCTCACCGTTGCCCATCTGCAGCCTGATAAATGCCATCTGCAACCTCACAATTGTCCATCAATGCAGCTTGATCGATGCCCATCTGCAGCCTGATCAATGCCCATATGCAGCTTCACCATTGCCACGATTACAGCCTGATCAATACCCATCTGAAGCCTCACCTAAGATTACTGCTGTCTTGGAGGGGACAGGGAGGGGATGGGATGAGTGCCGCCAGATTACATACGAGAATCTCCTGTTTACCCGGCTTTCTTTTTAATACAAAGTTCCGCCTCCTGGACTGGCTTCTATGATAGACAGAACACTGGTCCAATGTTGGCCCAGGAGATGGGACTTCCTATTACAGAGGCTGCTGAGTAAACAGGAGATTCTCGCTGTATGTAATCTGAAGGCGCTGCCTAGGAGGGAACAGGGAGGGGGCGAGCGCCGTCAGATTACATACAGCGAGAATCTCCTGTTTACTCAGCGGCCTGTCCTGGGGGGTCTGTACTAATGGAGGAGGAGGGTCTGTCCTGGGGCATCTGTACTAATAGAGGAGGGGGGTCTGTCCTGGAGGGTCTGTACTAGTGGAGGAGGGGTCTGTCCTGGGGAGTCTGTACTAATGGAGGGGGGGTTTTCCTGGGGGGTCTGTATTAATGGAGGGAGAGAGAGAGTGCCCTGCGCCACCAGAGGGAAAGCCACACAGCCTAGCGCCATCCCCGGAGGAGAAAGGAATGGAGTCATTGCAGGAATACAGATCTGGGTGCTACCCAGCAGGGTCGCCACGGGCAATTCAGCGTGAGTTGCTGTATCGCTGGGTTAGGTGAGAGTGCCGATCGGCCATTATGTACTAACGTTCATAGGAACTGCAGTCTCTGACCATCTCCTGTACTATGTCTGCAGTCTGTGACCATCTCCTGTACTATGTCTGCAGTCTCTGACCATCTCCTGTCATAGGCCTGCAGTCTCTGACCATGTCCTGTCATAGGTCTGCAGTCTCTGACCATGACCTGTCATATGTCTGCAGTCTCTGACCATCTCCTGTTATGTCTGCAGTCTCAGACGATCTTGTCATATGTCTGCAGTCTCTGATCATCTCCTGTAATATGTCTGTAGTTTCTGACCGTCTCCTGTAGTATATCTGCAGTCTCTGACCATCTCCTGTACTATGATTGCAGTCTCTGATTATCTCTTGTATCATAACTACAGTCTCTGACCATCTTTTGTATCATGTCTGCAGTCTCTGACCATCTCCTGTACTATGATTGCAGTCTCTGACCATATCTTGTATCATAACTACAGTCTCTGACCATCTCTTGTATCATGTCTGCAGTCTCTAACCATCTCTTTTACTATGATTGCAGTCTCTGACCGTCTCTTGTATCATAACTACAGTCTCTGACCATCTCTTGTATCATGTCTGCAGTCTCTGACCATCTCCTGTTACATGATTGCAGTCTCTGACCATCTCTTTTATCATAACTACAGTCTCTGACCATCTCCTGTACTATGTCTGCAGTCTCTGACCATCTCCTGTACCACCGCACTGTACCGCTCTTCAGGATAGCTGAGATGCAGGAGACTTCCAGAAGTTATGGCACTGCACACCGATCCACCTGCCAAGCTGGCAGGGCTGCACTCCGAAATCCCTCAGAGGCTGGTGATCCTGCGCCATGCTGTATAGGCCGGTCACACAGACCTCCTGCTGGCAGGGCTTGTATGGCATCCAGAGAGGCTGAAAGATGGTCACGCTGTTCCTTTTATCTGTTTACCCAGCAGGCTGTTCTGTAACTTGGCATTGTGGGTCCAGTAGTTCCCAAACTAAGTTAACAACATGAGTCACTTCCTCATCAAACTACATATCCCACAATGCATAGTTGTTTGCCTCTTAAATGAGGGAAAGATCCTGATAAAGTTTCAGCGGTCACGAGAGGGAGCCAAACCCTTACCTAAGAAACAATACATTACTTAACATGATAACTTTGGTAGTAAACCCCTGTGCTATATAGCTATATATATATATATATATATATATATATATATATATACATACACACACACACACACATTGTATATGTTTAAAATGTATTAAAATGTGGTTTTCTTTCAAGCTTGATCTTGTTTCGGGGGAATTAATAGATTTCCTCTGACATAATTATAAGACAACATGCTGTGCTTCTTATGATGTTTAACAGGTCATGTTTTTTCTCTCTTGTTCTTGAATCACAGGTGAAATAATTAGTGCACCTATTTTATACTGTTTGCAACTTTACTTTTTCTTGAAAATTTTAAAGTATGTAGCTACAAATACTTTGTAGCTTCTGTCTAGAATATGACAGCTGGAAGTGACTTACGGAAGTCTCACAACCAACACCCCATGGCACATGTGCAAGGCACATCAGCAAAGTGGGACTGGTCCTTCAGGCTCCTGGGACATGTGACGTCCCAGGAGGTTGCAGGCTAGTGGGGGTGGGTCAACCTGACATAATTCACTCCTAGACAAGAATTGCGATAGTCAGAGCGGGTTCACAAAAAGGTACCCAGGCCCAGAAAAAAAAGGGTATAGAGTACTTTCATTTTTCAGGGAAGGTCCACTTTAAATTGTTTGTGCTATTTTTTGTCATACTTGTAACATGACATATTTAGAAGGGTTACTATTTGGGTATCATATGCTGTTACAGTTTGTGAATATATATATATATATATATATATATATATATATATATATATATATATATATATATATATATATATAATTTGCCCTTATGCTGCAGTAAGCTCCAGGAAAGGTCTCTACCTTTGTACAGTTTAATCAGTGCATATATTAGACTGCTATACAATGTGCCTGACACTAAGGACTAGTGTTTCTTCACTCCTTAATCTCCAGTTGTCATTTTACAATGATGCCTTTAAATAATCTAAGGGGAAATTATAAGTTTGCTTATGTTAAAACCCGACTCCAGGTTTTATTTTTAAATGCTTTGTCCAGGACTGGTTTGAAAAGGTACTCACCTCTCCATGCTCCATTGGTGCCACCCACCTTGCCCCCAATGTCATTCAAGCCTTTTATTGTGAGCCCAGGACATCTGCCTTGAATAAGATCCTCTGTCACACAAGGCAAAGATAAAAAAAAATTGCAGTGGCAGATACAACCAGGACAGGGGCTTTTGGAGGAGCCTGCAGATTAGCCTCCTGCCTATTGACTATGGGCTCTGGCTTTTGAGGGGGCTCTATTTTTTGGGAGGTGTGTGCCTGGGGGACCTTTGGAGTGGTTTTGCTTTGGATTCTGGTCCAAGTCTCCCCAAAACACACACACTCTGGGAACCTTGGACCTTGATACAGATTTGGGGCCTCAGTGCCCAAACCAGTAATGATTGCTTCAACCCCCATCTCCTAGATTCAGATTAGATGTTAATATATTCAGCTCATAATAACCTGATGCTGGGGTCTCCTGCTATAATCTGTTTATTAAGGTGTGTTTTTCTCATGGTATATTACCCCATTGTGTGCCTCCTAGTTGTGAATTCCCATTGTTGTTTCCATCTCTCTGCTAGTATTGTGTCCACTTCACCTCATTACCTATTGCAGGATGTTATATGCTTGTGTTAATTAGCTTACTGTTTATGTTTGCTGTTCATTAGATGTCCCGCTATTAGTGTTTACAGTGTTTAGGATAATGTGATCAAGCTCTTATCTTGTATCTTGGCAGAAGCACCCATGCAGGGTGCTAGGCATTCTGTCACATTTGGTTAGCAGCGGTGGGATCTGCTTCCTCTCTACAGGCAGTCCAAACCACTGCCGGCACCCAGTGATGGATGATATCAAAGAAGTGCTCCAGGAGCTGGTCGCCACGGAAGCGGAGTTCAAGTAGAGAGTGCAAGAGACACTTGCCCAGTACAGAGAGCCTGGTTCTGCCTGGAACGTGCTAAAATTTAAAGATATGATTCACTAGAAGCTCTGAATGGAGGCTCCCCAAATTAAGCAAGACTATTAAGGAAAGATCCTCCCTACGTCTATGGATTGGTACCAACTACATTGCATATACCATTTCTAGGAGAGCATCCTCAGGAGGAATGGCTGACGGAGCTGGATAGGCTGGTCCAGATGGAAATGGTTATCAGGAGCTGCAATGGTATGCTAGCCAAGTGTGTTCATGGCTGAAGAACAACAATCCCATAGAAGGCTATGACTTCTGCAGCCCGGGATTGATATTTGAGATGCATCAGGAGGATCCGTCCACATTTCGGTAGTGCAGCGGAGTGAAGATGGTCGGATATCCGAGATTTTAGGGAGTTGGAAGTTCCTACTGAGGTTGGATTGAAAAGTGACTTGGACTTCATAGTTGCACAAGAATGGGAGCTAGAACAAATATATAGAAGACTGTTCAATGAAGCTTAACAGTATTCCCCAGCACTCATGGGTGATATGGATTATGAGTCACCCACTGAAGCTCTGGCATTGGGCACAAGTGCCTCCAGTTTTCACCTAAGCTAGTTTTATCTAGTTCTTGGGTGCAATGCTCAGCTATAATACCTGGTTCCAAAGTGAAGGAAACTGCATCTTGGCAGAAGCAACTAAGTGGGGTGCTGGGTGGTACATCACATGTGCCCCAGCTGGGAGAGATTGAAGATCAAGGTGTACAGCTGTCTGAACAATAGCCAGCTGACATCCAATATAGAGAATCTCAGCTTTAGTAAGCAGCATTTCAGATGACTCAAAGGCTGCACTCTGCAGGAGCCAATGAGCTGTTTATCAAGGCTAACGTGGCTGTCATTATAGTGAATCAGGCTGAACTGGGCATTAGTACCGCTACAATTAATCATGAGATTTCAATAAAGTGTTAATGGAATATTTCTGGCAGTAGTTTTAAAAGCCATCAGTACCTAATTTAGGCATCTTCTCCAATGTTAGTAAAATTACAAAAGGTAGCAGAAATTCAGTTCGTTCTTGCTTCCTCCACAGATTCTTAAGGAATTACCACCATTTTTTAGATTAGAAAGCTGGTGGTAATCAAAACCAGCTCTGATCTGGCAGAGTGGGCCAAGTCTGTGGTGGGAAGGTGTCAGGTATATAACAGTTTCCCGCACTGTACTGTATCCTTAGTCCTTTTCAGTTGTCAGTCATGAGATTTCCAGGCAGTAAGCAAAGTGTAAACAAAAAGGCCAGAGATAGAGGTGAAGTCATTACCCAAATATAGGAATGTATTACATTTGGGAAATGGCTTATCACTAGGTGGGCAGACCATCTTGGAGAACTATGAGACTAGATCTTTATTGAATCCACTTTACTTGATTGACAGCACACAGCAGTGGGCAGATTTGAAAGCCACCATTAGACTAATAACGGCTATAGAGCCACTCACCACCAGAGCTGACATTCAACAAACAGGTTGCTGTAAGTCTCTCAGTTTCCCCATCAGGTTCTACAAACCCCTTGGCCTTGCACATGCCATTGTGATGGATGCAGTAGCTGGAAAGATAGGGAGCACAATGATGGAGTGTCCAGTATTGACACTCCAACCTTAGTGTGAGTAGCACCAGATTTAGGTGCCTGTCTCTGACAGGTACATGACTCAGGCACAAGCATTGACAGCTTTATGTTCACACATGTGCCCTTTAGTCATGGTGACTTATGTTTAGCTTTGTCTCTCTTTAGGGCAACCTGGAAAATGGTTACTTACCAGTACTCAAATGGGATCTGCTGCTGGCGAAGTCTAGCATTACTTAATATTTTCACATTAGTTCAGCTGGATTTATTTTATAGACAGTTGTTTCATTGCAGATTTGGTTAAATGTCATCGTTGTCTCTAGGCCAAAGCTAGTATTTGTTTTCCATGTCAATGTCTGTTTTTATTTAATTGTCACTGATATTTTAGGTCATACAGAATGTGTATGCATATATATATATATATATATATATATATATATATATATATATATATATATATATATATATATATATACATATATATACATACACACACACAAACACACAGCCGTGGCCAAAAGTTTCGAAAATGACACAATGCTGCAGTCTTTATGATGGCAATTTGCATATACTCCACAATGTTATGAAGAGTAATCAGATGAATTGCAATTAATTGTCGTCCTTTGCCATGAAAATGAACTTAAAGCGGAGGTCTGTCCACCCCTGCAAAAATTAAAAGCCAGCAGCTACGCATACTGCAGCTGTTTACTTTTAATAATATGACACTTGTTCTGGAGTCCAACACCACAGCTGATGTTTCCATCAGCTGTCGGGTGCTGCTGCCGCCATTGCTGGTAAAGGAACCTGGCAGTGCAGCATTTTATCCATCGTGAGATGTTTCTTGTGTGACACCTTGGCAATAAGACACTTTTTCATAGGCCATCAGTTGAGACTGTACCAGGTGATATTATTTTGTACTGACAAGGGGCAGGAATGCTTTCTAACAGAGATTTCAGCTGGTCTCTTTGCTTTCCATAATTTTTTGCACCTCCCTTTCTTCATGAGCTCAATACTTTTTCCCTCTGTCATTCCATTTTATTACACATAACTTAATTTCTAAACAGACTTAGTTGGGTTTCTTTGTATGTATGGATTGCATGGGTTATCACCGACATGTGGTGAAAAATGAATGTCAATAGCACCTTTACGTAATAGATTTACCTAGAAAAATGGTGATATGTTCAATATTTATTTTACCCGCTATATACAGTATCTCACAAGTGAGTACACCCCTCACATTTTTGTAAATATTTTATTATACCCTTTCATGTGCTAATACTAAAGAAATTACACTTTGCTACAATGTAAAGTCATGAGTGTACAGCTTGTATAACAGTGTAAATTTGCTGTCCCCTCAAAATAACTCACACACAGCCATTAATGTCTAAACCACTGACAACAAAAGTGAGTACACCCCTAAGTGAAAATGTCCAAATTGAGCCCAGTTAGCCATGTTCCTTCCCTGGTGTCATGTGACTTGTTAGTGTTACAAGGTCTCAGGTGTGAGTGGGGAGCAGGTGTGTTAAATTTGGTGTTATCGCTTTCACTCTCTCATACTGGTCACTGGAATTTCAACATGGCCCCTTAATGGCAAAGAACTCTCTGAGGATCTAAAAAATTTAATTGTTGCTCTACATAAAGATGGCCTAGGCTATAAGACGATTGCCAGGACCCTGAAACTGAGCTGTAGCACAATGACCAAGACCATACACCGGTTTAACAGGACAGGTTCCACTCAGAACAGGCCTTGCCATTCTCGACCTAAGAAGTTGAGTGCACGTACTCAGCGTCATATCCAGAGGTTGTCTTTGGAAAATAGACATACGAGTGCTGCCAGCATTGCTACAGAGGTCAAGAGGGGGTCAGCCTGTCAGTACTCAGACCATATGCTGCACACTGCATTAAATTGGTCTGCGTGGCTGCATCCCAGAAGGAAGCCTCTTCTAAAGATGATGCACAAGAAAGCCCACAAACAGTTTGCTGAAGACAATCAAACTAAGAACATGGATTACTAGAACCATTTCCTGTGGTCTGATGAACCAAGATATACTTATTTTGTTCAGATGGTGTCAAGCGTATGTGGCAGCAACCAGGTAAGGAGTACAAAGACAAGTGCGTCTTGCCTACCGTCAAGTATGGTGGTGAAAGTGTCATGGTCAGGGGCTGCATGAGTGCTGCCGACACTGGGGAGCTACAGTTCATTGAGGGAACCATGAATGCCAACATGTACTGTGACATACTGAAGCAGACCATGATCCCCTCCCTTCTGAGACTGGGCTGCAGGGCAGTATTCCAACATGATAATGGCACCAAACACACCTCCAAGATGACCACTGCCTTGCTAAAGAAGCTGAGAGTAAAGGTGATGGACTGGCCAAGCATATCTCCAGACCTAAACCCTATTGAGAATTTGTGGGACATCCTCAAATGGAAGTTGGAGAAGCGCAAGGTCTCTAACATCCATCAGCTCTGTGATGTCGTCATGGAGGAGTGGAAGAGGACTCCAGTGGCAACCTGTGAAGCTCTGGTGAACTCCATGCCCAAGAGGGTTGAAGCAATTCTGGAAAATAATGGTGACCACACAAAATATTGACACTTTGGACCCAATTTGGACATTTTCACTTAGGGGTGTACTCACTTTTGTTGCCAGTGGTTTAGACATTAATGGCTGCATGTTGATTTATTTTGGAGGGGGCAACAAATTTACATGATTATACAAGCTGTGCACTCACTACTCTACATTGTAGCAAACTGTCATTTCTTCAGTGTTGTTAAATGAAAGATATAATAATATATTTACAAAAATGTGGGGGATGTACTCAATTTGTGAGATACTTTATATGTGTTTTGTAGTACAGAAATACTGAGGGGAGCATTCATTGAAAAAGTACACCAGGTAAGTGATGTAGTATGTGATTTAATAACCCCCTTAGCGTTGCCTCCCCATCACGCAGGAGAAACAAGCAAAACATGTTACATAATTTCTTAAACCCCAAAAGCTATATATTTTCTGAAAGGTGAGAACTTGTGGATTGAAAATATACTTGTAGTGCCACCCCTAAAGGAGCCGCTTGGTAAATTTGGGTTCTCTGTTCTCCACCTCAACCCCAAGAATGACCTCAGCCCCCCTGGCACATCTGGCTAAATAAAATTACTGCAAACACATTTAAAGACACATGTGGAAAATACTGTTATCCTGGCTGTGGATTATCACCAAAAACAGACACACACCTGGTAGTGATAAACAAATTGAATATATTATCATGGTTTAAAGCATATGGAAGCTTACAACACTGTTAAACTTTCTGCAAATAATTAATACATTAGATAAACAATCTTCAATACTTAGCAACTGTAAATTTAGAAAAGAGCAGTAATCTATATGCCCTTAACACAGACGCTGAGAGGGAAGAGAGAAGATCTATCTTCTCAGCTCCTTCTGGGCCACAAACACCATTGAAAGTAACAATACAAAAAGAAGAAATGGGTTAACAGATACATGGGGAGAGGTAACCAACCTCAAGGGACTTTTAGCGGTATCAGAGATTACATGTAATAAAGAAAGTCATATAGTAATCACTCAAAATGAGCTTTGAATAAAAAATTCTTAGAAATGTATTATAAACAAAATATAACAAATTTTGCTAAAACAACACTACCAGCACAAATACAAATCCATACAATGCATGGAAATTTTGAAGAATCATTTTCGAACTCAGTCAGTGTGATATGATGCTCAACATGTTTCACTCATAGACGAGTTTCTTCAGGAGCTTTAAATATCATTGACAAATGTAATACTCTATGGATAGACACATAAAAAGAATTATTAGATATAAGGTGCATATACAATATTCTGAATCAAGGTTTCAAAGAGAAGACAAAAGTAGATATGATTACTACAAAAAAGACACAAAAAATATATATATATACATATACACAAAAAATAGGGCATCTAGGTCGTTCAGGGTCAAAGGGGCTGAAAGATCACATACTCACCCGCTATGTATTCATAAGATAATTCAATCAAAAAAAACGAATAAAATAATAATAACAAAAATGGAGAGTCTCAGTGGTAGATGGGAAGCATCCGGGCCATAGGTGCTTGCAGGGAAACGCTTCAAAGTATCAATCTAGGTACACAATCAGAAAAAGGGAAAAAAAAAACTATAATTTATAAAGACTAATATTCTTCTTTAAAATCGCAAATTTAGCGATTTCAACAGAATATATGCAAAATACATAAGTGTATAGATAATCTGAAATAATAATTATCTGATAGGATCAATTGGATAAATAAACCCAAAATAAGGGGACAGGGGCTGCCGTAGCCAATCTGCGGCTTCATAAGGAGAGAGGAGAAATATCCCCCAGCCACTCAGATCCAGAATCAAATTCACTTCACAGTGCAAAAGGCATATCTGATCTAATAGAAGTAAAAGGCAAAAAACAGACCAGAAGCAGAAACAGCAAGTTAGCTTTGGTAAAAATCTTAATGAAAATCAATTAGAATCAATAGCCGAGCTGGTTACAGCGGAGAAAGTCAGCTGCCTACCTTAATGTACAGACATATGGACCTTCTGAGCACCAGGTCTTCCACAGAGAGGGTGAAAGGCAGTGAAGTGCTGCCTTATAAAGCGTCTCCCCCATCACAGCGGTGCCTGGGAACGCCGCCGGAGGGCGGGTGGAAGTGCCCCAACAATTGATCTCGGAAGGGACCAAGGAGTGTTCCGCACATGCACGTCGTGATGTAGACAGTCGTCACTCTCGCACGGCGGCCATTTTGTAAAGTCCTATAGCCATCCACAGTGACTCTTGGAGAAGAGTCAGACTTCTCTTACTTTTTTAGATCTTCAAATTTTTGTCAATGCCGATGGCAGTCTGGGGTCTACGCTCTTTTGTAAGCCCTCAGCAGCAAATACGGTATTACATGCCACCATTCTCACCCTCCACCTCTGGTCTCTAGCATACCCTACAGTCAGTACCTCCAATTGAGGAGGAACTGCAGAGATGATGTACTCTTCGAAAAGGAAGCAAAGCTATTACAGGAGCGTTTGCGAAAACGTGGCTACAGCCATAAGTGTCTCAAGCGCTCATATCTTTGAGCCAAAAAGCAGGACAGACTTACTCTGATCCATGGTAATAAAACCCCTAAGAATGATTCCTTTACCAGAGTAATTACTCGCTTTTCGGGGCAGCACCAGCAGATATGTGGTATTCTAAACAAATATTGGTATCTGCTATGTGCAGATCCCAAAATATCTAAGTTTGTAGGCGATTGCCCATCAATTACTTATAGACGGTCTCACTCGCTTCGTGACAAATTGGTCCATAGCCACTATGCCCCGGCAGTTAAAACAAAGAGTGAAGAAACTGGCAATAAACCTTGCCATAGGTGCAATTTTTGTCGCTTTCTTTTTGCATCTAGGTATATTTAGCTACCCAATGGCCAAATATATAGCCCAAATTCTTTGCAACATGTCAGTCTATTGGAATAGTCTATATAATGATATGCAACTGTGGGGCCTACTATGTAGGGAAGACCAAGTGTCCATTTTTTGCCGCATCAGAGATCATGTATCCCTGATGCGAGCTAAAAAAATGGAGACACCAATAAGCAGACATATGGGCCTCTTTCATGCTTTTGATGAGACCTGTATGCATTTTTATGCACTATAATTAAATCCTCCAGGTGAGAGAGGTGGGAACTATGACCGTATACTTTTACAGAAAGAGGCACGATGGATTTACACCCTAAGAGCTACATGTGCTCCTGGTTTAAATGATTCTATGAGTTATAAACCTTTTCTCTGATGGCCGTAATTTAAAAATTTATATATATATATATATATATATATATATATATATATATATATATATATATATATATTTTTTTTTTTTTTTTTTTTTTTTCATTAATAAATAAGCATTATGATATTTTGCATATATCTCATTTCAATATGGTCAAAGGATTGAGGGGCTGAAATATCCACCTACCACTATTTTTTTCTATTATAAATAAAATAAATAAAATTCTCTTTTTTTAATCTATTTTGAAGAGCCTCGTGAAATTATAGAGTTAAATGTTTTTTTGCCTTTTTTCTTCTTTATTTGGTATTTATTATTATTATTATGGGGCACCTCTGGACCAAGCTTGCACAGGCGCATGGGGCTTTAATATGATTTCGCATTATTTGATCAATTTCTGCGAGGTTGTATCTATGTAAGTCCCTTTTTTTCCCCAGCATTCGATTGGCTTATTATGCCACATAATTAAAAAAAATTTCGCCTTCACCTTAGAGCGTCAAATACGCTCTTCAGTGAAGGTGGACTTGATCTTTGTCTGAGTGTGTTTTGGGTTGAGGTTTATTTTCAGGCATTCATCTTTCCCGCCAGGTTCGCCTTGCTGGCTAGATGCAATACAATCATTATGCCTAGTTCCTCCCCTCTGTTTTTCCATTCCCAACCCACACACAGTATATTGTGGGCTTTCCCTCAGTCAATATGGCGTTTCCTATGTTGTTTTATCATCCAACGCAGGTGCAGGAGCTGTATTATTGGAATTCTCCTGTTTGCCATCACTGTGGATGGCTATAGGACTTTCCAAAATGGCCGCCGTGCGCAGGTGACGACAGTCTACGTCACGACGCGCATGTGCGGAACACTCCTCGGTCCCTTTCCGAGATCAATTGTTGGGGCACTTCCGCCTGCCCTCCAGCGGCGTTCCCAGATGCCGCTGTGATGGGGGAGACGCTTTATAAGGCAGCGCTTCACTGCCTTTCACCCTCTCTGTGGAAGACCTGGTGCTCAGAACGTCCATATGTCTGTACATTAAGGTAGGCAGCTGACTGTCTCTGCTGTAACCAGCTCGGCTATTGATTCTAATTGATTTTCATTAACCACTTGCTTACTGGGCACTTAAACACCCTTCCTGCCCAGACCAATTTTCAGCTTTCGGTGCTCTCACACTTTGAATGATAATTACTCAGTCATGCAACACTGTACCCAAATTAATTTTTTGTCCTTTTTTTCCCACAAATAGAGCTTTCTTTGGTGGTATTTGATCACCTCTGGGGTTTTTATTTTTTGCGCTATAAATGAAAAAAGACCGAAAATTTTGAAAAAAAACGCATATTTCTTTGTTTCTGTAACAGAATTATGAAAATTATTAATTTTTGTTCATCAATTTTGCCCACAATTTATACTGCTACATATCTTTGGTAAAAATAACTCAAATTAGTGGATATTATTTGGTCTTTGTGAAAGTTAGAGAGTCTACAAGCTGTGGTGCGAATCGCACAAAATTGATCACATCTGATGTACTGGTGGCCTATCTCGCTTCTTGTGACCCGAACAAGCCAGGAAAGTACAAATACCCCCCAAATCACCCCTTTTTGGAAAGTAGACATTCCAAGGTATTTAGTAAGAGGCATGGTGAGCTTTTTGATGTTGTCATTTTTTTCCCACAATTCTTTGCAAAATTAAGATTTTTCATTTTTTTTCCACAAAATTGTCATTGTAATAAGTTATTTCTCTCACATGGCACGTGTATACCACAAATGACACCCCAAAAAAATTCTGCTACTCCTCCTGAGTATTACAATACCACATGTGTGGAACTTTTTCACAGCCTGGCCACATAGAGAGGCCCAACATGCAGGGAGTGCCATCACGTGTTCTAGGAGCATAAATTACACATCTAACTTGTTCACTACTTATTACACTTTTGAAAGCCCTGGAGCACCAGGACAATGACACGTGGCACTGATGACAGATGGCACTGATACGTGGCACTGATGACAGATGGCACTTATACGTGGCACTGATGACATGTGGCACTAATACGTGGCACTGATGACACGTGGCACTAATACGTGGCACTGATGACAGATGGCACTAATACGTGCCACCGATGACAGATGGCACTAATACGTGCCACCGATGATGCGTGACACTGATGACAGATGGCACTGATAAGTGGCATTGATGGCACGTGACACTGACAGGTGGCACTGATGACAAATGGCACTGATACGTGGCACCGATGACAGATGGCACTAATATGTGGCACCGATGACAGATGGCACTATGTGGCACTGATGACACGTGGTACTGATGACAGATGGCACTTATACGTGGCACTGATGACAGATGGCACTGGGAACAAATGGCACTGACAACAGGTGGCACTCGGGGCAGGTAGCACTGGGGGGATGGCACTGGGGCAGGATGGCACTGGGGGAGGATGGCACTTTTTTTACACTTACGGCGCTGCAGCCGTTCATCTCTCCCCTCTCACACGCTGTCTGTGTGGGGAGGGAGAGCGGCACTGAGAGATGATCTCATATGTTTACATATGAGATCATCTCACATTAGACACGCCGATTGCGCTGTAAACAGCCGCTGTGATTGGCCGTTTACAGCGATCTGTGTTTGCCTGTTCCTGGGAGACATGGCAAACACAGAACTTCCCCGATGCGCACCCGCGGCGGCGCGCATTGCGGAAGTAAACAACAGGACATCCAGGGATGGCCACCCGGACGAAAGCGCATGCTCTATGGCCGTCATTTGGCTATAGGGCGGGCGCGAGATGGTTAAGATATTTACCAGCGCTAACTTGCTGTTTCTGCTTCTGGTCTGTTTTTTGCCTTTTACTTCTATTAGATCAGATATGCCTTTTGCACTGTGAAGTGAATTTGATTCTGGATCTGAGTGGCTGGGGGATATTTCTCCTCTCTCCTTATGAAGCTGCAGATTGGCTACGGCAGCCCCTGTCCCCTTCTTTTGGGTTTATTTATCCAATTGATCCTATCAGGTAATTATTATTTCAGATTATCTATACACTTATGTATTTTGCATATATTCTGTTGAAATTGCTAAATTTGCGATTTTAAAGAGGAATATTAGTCTTTATAAATTATAGTTTTTTTTCCCCTTTTTCTGATTGTGTACCTACATTGATACTTTGAAGCGTTTCCCTGCAAGCACCTATGGCCCGGATGCTTCCCATCTACCACTGAGGTTCTCCATTTTTGTTATTATTTTATTCGTTTTTTTTATTGAATTATCTTATGAATACATAGCGGGTGAGTATGTGATCTTTCAGCCCCTTTGACCCTGGACGACCTAGATGCCCTATTTTTTGTGTATATATATATATATATATATATATTGTGTCTTTTTTGTAGTAATCATATCTACTTTTGGCTTCTCTTTGAAACCTTGATTCAGAATATTGTATATGCACCTTATATCTAATAATTCTCTTTATGTGTCTATCCATAGAGTATTACATTTGTCAATGATATTTAAAGGTCCTGAAAAAACTCGTCTATGAGTGAAACATGTTGAGCATCATATCATACTGACTGAGTTCGAAAATGATTCTTCAAAATTTCCATGTATTGTATGGATTTGCATTTGTGCTGGTAGTGTTGTTTTAGCAAAATTTGTTATTTTTTGTTTATAATAAATTTCTAAGAATTTTTTATTCAAAGCTCATTTTGAGTGATTACTATATGACTTTCTTTATTACATGTAATCTCTGATACCGTTAAAAGTCCCTTGAGGTTGGTTACCTCTCCCCATGTTCTACATTTTACATTAAATATTTGGGATGTGGTATCGTTATGTTTTGGTGGCTTCACTTCATTCTTTAAAGGTTAACAGATACGGTAAGCACAGTTCTTTAACGTTACAGGTCCTGAGTTCAAGAGTACTAGTGTCTTCTGCTAGCAATAGTTGGGACCCTTTGTAAAGAGTTTAATCAATCAAAAGTGAGATAGTTTCCTCCAGGAAATCCTATTAGGTAGTGGTTTGTAAGAACAGAATAGCTAAAAGTGGCAGCTCCAAACAAGCATCCTCTGACAGTAGAAAGGGGAATAGGTGTCTGCATGCTGCGTCTGTACTGTCCTAAGAAAGATGTTGGGTTTACACCAGCTCACCAATCCTCTGGGTGATGACACAACGGAAGTCCCAAATGGGGGTTCACCTCCTTTCAGCTGATCAGGATGGCTGGTAGCTGAACTGGCAGGGTGATGGGACAATAGCCAACAGTACACCTGGATGGGTATTGTGATCCCCGAGGTGGTGCGTGGGTTGTCGCCGCTGGGCTAGATGGAGCTGAGTTACTGAGCATGGTCCCTGGGCCGAACACTGGAGGACCATGTGGATGACATGGTTCCTGGCTCCTTTATCCTCAGTCTCCTGGCAGCAGCCTTAGGAAAAGCGTGGCTCAGTTGCTGGTAGACAGTGTGGCCCTCTCTTTCTTAGGTGGAGTTCCACCGCACCATCCCATCACCTCACCACTCCTATCCTCTATCCCCTCTCCTCATGGTAACTCTCCCTGGTACTTTCAAAAGAAAACATGGTTTTCTCTCCCTCTGTTGGGTCACACAGTCCCTGGTGTCAGCACGTATCTCTCCCCTCAAGCAGATGCTGGTACCTCAGACTGCTATCCTCACACAGCCGCCCTCATATCTTCTGTCAGCATTCTCTCTGTAGTGCTGTGTGGAAAACCTGTCTCTCTCTCTTCTAATAAGCTCAGCACTTCCCTTCCTTCAGTCTCCCGTCAGCACCCTCTCTTTAGAGCTGTGTGGAAAACCTGTCTCTCACTCTTTTCTCTCACCTCAGCACTTCCTAAAAACACCCCTTTTTGTGCTTTGCGTCTCTGAGTTTTCTAAAAGGACAAGTCAGCATCTCTCGGTCTTCATCTTGTGGCCAAAAGGAGAAATTGCATTACAACATGCCTGCTACATAGTAGTTGATTTTTGAAACATTATGTGACGGGTTGGTGTGGCGGCTATTATGTGCAATGTATTTTTATAATACAAAAACAGCATGGGCCCGGCCGAGCCCCAACCCCCCTTCCCCCCTTTAAAATTCAAGTCAATTCTTATTATAGAGGAATTAAACCCTCCTATTTTTTTCAGCCAAGGAAGCTGCCACCTTAGCCGTTTGATCTTCAACTGCCATAGTGCTGCACATGTGATCAGTTCTGACACCAGCCATTTGATGGTTTGGTTGACTGCACGAGCAAATATGACCGTTAGTATTTTTTTTTTCCGTGTTTTGAATGTTAAATTTTTGGGGTTAGTTCATCTTCCAGGCAAGCAGTGGCTTTAGTGGACAGGAAAGGGAGGGCAGTGAGAGAAAACCGCCCTCTACCCACCTTCCTGATCCACACCAGGTAACGTGCCTTCAACATTAGGAGCAAAGTTGTCCACCCACCACAAGGCACTGTCATATTGAGGGGCCAAGGGTTTCATTTCCACATCTAGTTTCTAAGAGTATGTGGAGGTTTGTGTGTGTGTGAGGTAAACTATCAGAATCTTTATAATAAGGGGACCCTAAGATATCTCATCACGGGGGGGGGGGGGGGGGTACATTGATACTCCTTATTACTGATAATCCACATAGAAATTGAATACAAATGTAAACACATACACAGTGAAAAGGTATTTAAAGTGTTTGTTACCCCAACATTTCATATTCCTGATATGTGCCTGCCGTACCATGTACTTGTATGAGAAAGTATCCTTTTCTCTTTGTGTTGCTTCCCTTGTGTGAAATCCCTGGTGTTCCTGCCAGTTCCCCTGCTTTCCTATTTAAAACTGATCACACTAAGTAGGAGAGCACACCATGGTCTGTTCTCTAGCTGTGCTGGGAACCCAGCCTGCTCTCCTCCAATGATCAAACTTGTCCTAATATGCCTCCACTGCACAGCTATTCACTGGAAAGCTCAGTGTGCTGCCTCTTCTCCTCCCCCAGTTCTTATGCAGCCGAGAACAGAGGGAATATAATCACCTATAAAAAAGGAAAACACTATATATATATATATATTTTTTTTTAGATCTATACAAAAATGTTTTGCATTTCCCTTTTAAACTGAATGGATTGTTTTAGAAGGTGATTGTTTACAATCACTTTGAAGCTTTATATTGAAAATTAATAAAAATGAGATTTGAAACAAAAAGTAACCAATTCTCCCAGGATGAAAATCCATCATCATTGTACATTGTTGTAGATCCAGCATTACCGTATTTTCCGGCGTATAAGACGACCTTTTACACGTAAAAAAATTGGCCAAGAAGCAGGGGTCGTCTTATACGCCGGGTCAGCTCCTCGGATGCCGGCTGGGTGTTTGGTAATACTGTATGTAGCTTCGGCTCCATACAGTATATACCGCTGAGCCAATCCTGGTGAGCGATGTATTCAAATGAATACAAAGCCTGCTCGGATTGGAGTAACGACCTCTGCCAATCCGAGCAGGCTACTCTGTAGCCTGCTCTGATTGGCTTGGAGAGTCAGAGCGGCGCGGGCTGATGATGTTACAGCCTCTGCCAATCCAAGCAGGCTTTGTATTCATTAATAGAATACATCGCTCGCCGTGATTGGCTCCAGCAAATGCAGGAAGAAGGAAGAAATATGAAGCCTCGGAAGCCTCTAAAGCCGGTTCGTCTTATACGGTAAGTACAGATTTAAAAGCATTTTTGTCCTGTAAGATTAGGGGGTCGTCTTATATGCCGGGTCGCCTTATACACCGGCAAATACGGTATTTTTGATGATCCACTTCCATGGCAATCTGTTGCCCAAAGATCTTGCCCAATACCATTGCAAAATGACAGGTCCCTAGCCCACTACAATTTATAGATAAATTGGCCAGGCTTGCTGGGTGATGTCATTGACCAAGTATACCACTAAATAACAATTCCCTGGCCTGTTTAACCACTTCACCCCCATAAGGATTTACCCCTTTCCTGACCACAGCATTTTTTGCGATTCGGCACTGCTTCCCTTTAGCTGACAATTGAGATGTACCCAAACAAAATCAATGTCCTTTTCCCACAAATAGAGCTTTCTTTTGGTGGTATTTGATCACTCCTGCGGTTTTTATTTCTTGCGGTATAAAAAAAGAATGACAATTTTGAAAAAAAAGCAATATTTTTTACTTTTTCCTATAATAAATATCCCCAAACAATATATAAAAAAACAAATTTCTTCCACAGTTTAGGCCGATATGTATTCTACATCGCAATAAGTGTATATTGATTGGTTTGCACAAAAGTTATAGCATTTACAAAATAGGGAATAGATTTATGGCATTTTTATTGGCCTCTAAGAATTCTTCAACTGCCATAATGCTGCACATGTGATCAGTTATGACACCAGCCATTGGATGGTTTGAAAGTTTGGTTGACAGCACAACCAATGTGAAAGTTAGAATTTCCAGCATGCCGGGAATGTAAGTGTTTTTTGAAACTGGGTTTACTCCTGCTTTAACAAAGCTTGTGCTATATGGAGTTTGAGTAAACACCTGTGGCCTTGTGAAGGACTAAACCTAACTACAAAGATCTTCTCTAGTTTCCCCTTTTGGTATATTTTTTCCTTGTATGCCCACTTATGTATGATTCTTGTTTTATGTACAGGGCACACAAGGATTGTTTGCTGCTCTGGAACATGATCACTTGCTTTTTGTTCTTTTCAAAAAATATTAATAAACGATTGAAAAAAAAATGTTTAAAATGAAAACACGTTTTATATTTCTTATGACTCAAGGAATCTGCTGGTGATGCCAAACAGTGCTCTTTGGAAAATCAGTCACATTGTCTGCAAATGTAGCTGACGAAAGATGAATTAAATAATACAGTTATATACCATGCATTCTACAATCACTATTTATCAATAAAAATTAGCTGCACCAGCTTGGCATTACTCAGTACAGATACTGGCTATTGCATTTTGGGATTCAGCACAACAATAGAGGCAATAAATTAAATTGTGTTAACGAGAATCCTAATTGGAGGGTCAGTTAGTGGCTGTCTGTGGTAATAAACAGGACATAAAGCTATTAGAATACATTGCAGGATATGGGAAGGATTACAGCTGACCATCAATATTGTGCTCAATCATGCAGGGCTGAACATCATCACATTTGAGGCACTTACTTGAGCAGTTTTAAAGATCACCAATAATAAGGTCACGACATGTGACAGGCACTATTATTCTGAGCCGCAATTCCGTCTATGTGATGTGCACTGCATTATATTATCTTCCATTACAGCCATGACTTTGCATATTTCAGATCATAATTAAATATTGATTTTGCTGCAGTTTTTTTTTCTATCAGGGGTTAATAGCTTGGAAACTAATAACAATTTGGATCAATGTAGGTTCCTAAAAATAGAATTCTTTTTAATGTATACAATATTGCAGTTTGTGTAGCTGTTGTCCTTTTTTAATTACCCATATTCAAAAAGATGAAGAGGAAGGGCACTGTCACGGAGGTGCTGCTCTAGAAGCCACTTTATTAAAGACAGGGTGAATCAAAGACCATTTTTCTGTCTGTTTTCAATTTTTATGCACAGCAGCAATGCTATTCATGTTATTGCAAGTATACAACACCATATATTTGCATCTTGCAGTTATTTTCTTTAATTTAAATATAGTTTAACCACTTGCTTACTGGGCACTTAAACACCCTTCCTGCCCAGACCAATTTTCAGCTTTCGGTGCTCTCACACTTTGAATGACAATTACTCAGTCATGCAACACTGTACCCAAATGAATTTTGTGTCCTTTTTTTCCCACAAATAGAGCTTTCTTTTGGTGGTATTTGATCACCTCTGGGGTTTTTATTTTTTGCGCTATAAATGAAAAAAGACCGAAAATTTTGAAAAAAAACGCATATTTCTTTGTTTCTGTGACAGAATTATGCAAATTATTAATTTTTCTTCATAAATTTTGGCCACAATTTATACTGCTACATATCTTTGGTAAAAATAACCCAAATTAGTGGATATTATTTGGTCTTTGTGAAAGTTAGAGAGTCTACAAGCTGTGGTGCGAATCGCACAAAATTGATCACATCTGATGTACTGGTGGCCTATCTCGCTTCTTGTGACCCAAACAAGTCAGGAAAGTACAAATACCCCCCAAATGACCCCTTTTTGGAAAGTAGACATTCCAAGGTATTTAGTAAGAGGCATGGTGAGCTTTTTGATGTTGTCATTTTTTTCCCACAATTCTTTGCAAAATGAAGATTTTTCATTTTCTTTATTTTTCTCCACAAAATTGTCATTGTAATAGGTTATTTCTCTCACGTGGCATGTGTATACCACAAATGACACCCCCCAAAAAATTCTGCTACTCCTCCTGAGTATTACAATACCACATGTGTGGGACTTTTTCGCAGCCTGGCCACATAGAGAGGCCCAACATGCAGGGAGCGCCATCACGTGTTCTAGGAGCATAAATTACACATCTAACTTGTTGACTACTTATTACACTTTTGAAATACCAGGACAATGACACGTGACACTGATGACAGATGGCACTGATACGTGGCAATGATGACACTTATACGTGGCACTGATGACACGTGGCACTGATGACAGATGACACTAATATGTGGCACTGATGACACGTGGCACTAATACGTGGCACTGATGACACGTGGCACTAATATGTGGCACTGATGACACGTGGCACTAATATGTGGCACTGATGACATGTGGCACTAATACGTGGCACTGATGACATGTGGCACTAATACGTGGCACTAATACGTGCCACCGGTGACAGATGGCACTAATACGTGGCACCAATGACACGTGACACTGATGACAGATGGCACTGATAAGTGGCATTGATGACACGTGACACTGACAACAGATGGCACGTGACACTGACAGGTGGCACTGATGACAAATGGCACTGATACGTGGCACTGATGACAGATGGCACTAATACGTGGCACTGATGACAGATGGCACTATGTGGCACTAATAACACGTGGCACTGATGACAGATGCCACTTATACGTGGCACTGATGACAGATGGCACTGGGGACAAATGGCACTGACAACAGGTGGCACTGGGGACAGATAGCACTGCGGGCAGGTGGCACTGGGGTGGGGTGGATTGCACTGGGGTGGATGGCACTGGGGCGGATGGCACTGGGGCGGATGGCACTGGGGCAGGATGGCACTGGGGCAGGATGGCACTGGGGCAGGATGGCACTGGGGGGGGGCATGGCACTGGGGGGGGGTGGCACTGGGGGAGGATGGCTCTGGGGGAGGATGGCACTTTTTATTAAACTTATTTTTTACTTTTTTTTTTTTTTTTTTTCTTTTTTACACTGACTGCTGCTGCAGCCGTTCTTCTCTCCCCTCTCACACGCTGTCTGTGTGAGGAGGGAGAGCGGCGCTGAGAGATGATCTCATATGTTTACATATGAGATCATCTCCCATTGGACACGCCGATCACGCTGTAAACGGCCGCTGTGATTGGCCGTTTACAGCGATCTGTGTTTGCCTGTCCCCGGGGGACACGGCAAACACAGAACTTCCGCGATGCGCGCCCGCGGCGGCGCGCATTGCGGAAGTAAACACCAGGCCGTCCAGGGACGGCCAGGCACGGGAAGCCGCCCGCCCTAAGGCCGGCATTCGGCTATAGGGCGGGCAGGAAGCGGTTAAGAATGAAACATGCATGCATGCTCTTATTTTCCAAATCAGAAATAGGGTGTAGCCCCTTTAAGATTATTCTTTCCAACTGGAAAGCAGAAATCTAGTCTTCTGCAGACCCCACCAACAGAGACCATGTAGCCAAGTCTCAGTTTAGTGTGAGCTCCCCTTTGGGGGAGCACTAGAACTATTCCCAAGAACTATTCCCAAATTTAGGGCATTAAAGCGGAGTTCCACCCAAAAGTGGAACAATTCCCAAATTTGGGGAGATAAAGCAGAGTTCCACCCAAAAGTGGAACTTCCACTCATTTGTCTCCTGCCCCCTCCGGTGCCACATTTGGTACCTTGGGGGGGGGGGGGGCAGATGGGTCTGACTTTGGACTTTATGGCAGAGTGGCCAGAAGAAAGCCATTACTTTCAGCAAAAAACAAAATGGCACAATTTGAGTTTGCGAAAAGGCATGTGGGAGACTCCCATAATGTATGGAGGAAGGTGCTCTGGTCTGATGAGACTAAAATTGAACTTTTTGGCCATCAAAGAAAGCGCTATGTCTGGCGCAAACCAAACACATCACATCACCCAAAGAACACCATCCCTATGGTGGTGGCAGCATCATGCTGTGGGGAGGTTTATCAGCAGTTGGAACTGCAAAACCTGTACCACTGGGTTTGCGATTTGAGGCTAAGACAGAGGTTCACCTTCCAGCAGGACAATGACTCCAAGGACGCTGCTAAAGCAACACTTGAGTGGTTTAAGGGGAAACTTGTAAATGTGATGGAATGGCCTAGTCCGGACCTTAATCCAATAGAAAATCTATGGCCAGACTTAAAGATTGCTGTTCACAAGCACAAAGCATCCAACTTGAAGGAGCTGGAGCAGTTTTGCAGAGAGGAATAGGCAAAAAGATGTGGCAAGCTGATAGACTTATCCATAGCGACATGGAGCTGTGATAGCCGCAAAAGGTGGCTCTACAAAGTATTGACTTTAGGGGGGTGAATAGTTATGCACATGAACTTTTTCTGTTATTTTGTCCTATTTGTTGTTTGCTTCACAATAATAAAAAAAAAAAACTTCAACGTTGTGGGCATGTTCTGTAAATTAAATGATGCAAATCCTCAAATAATCCATGTTAATTGCAGGTTGGAGGCAACAAAACACGAAAAATGCCAAGGGGGGTGAATACTTTTGCAAGGTACTGTAGGTGTAGATTTTTATTCTGTACCAACATGGGACTACTCCTGGGCAGGGACTTGTGCTTAGGGATGAGTAAGGACTGTAGTCTGTGGGCATAGCAGGCCGGACAGAGGGCCAAAGTTCCAAGAGACATCACCCTTTCTTGGACAGCCTGGTACAGAGTATCCTAATAGGGGTGATATCTTGCCGTTACACCCTGCCAGGTATGGGAGCCCTGAGCTGCCCATGCAAAGTATCCATGTGTGCCTTTTTTTTCCTCGAGAAAGAGCTAATCTATCAAGGATGTCAGCATAAACAAAACCTTTGTTGCCATCCCTCTCTATTTTCAATAAGAAAGGATTCTAGAAGATCCTAACAATGCAAGAGTAAGATGTACTAATGTTGTCACACACTATACCTTTTCACATCAATTCCTAGTTTTCAACAAAATTGTAATTTGGAGGAGGGCATGGTTTCTTTAGAACTGGATAATTGTCTTTGAAACCAAAAAATTCACAAATTTCGAATATCAACTTCAGCAATGGTGCTACAGTTTTCAAAGTGGTTGTTGGAATCACCCCTTGTTTGATATGGCTAAAAGTTTATTTTTATTTTTTCAGGCTAGATGTCACCTGACCAATGGCTATATAGAAAACCTGAAATTTAAACCATTCAAGGAGGTTCTGTGATATATTTTTTTTTTTAACTTGCAAGCCTTTTCTGATGTAAATGGTTTTGAATAGCAGCATTAAAAGAATGCGCTAGAAGTCTAACACTTGCATTTTTGACAAAATATTACACTAGTGTAGTTTGGTTTAAAGGATAAATTTGCCATATTCAGGTAGTAACATGTTATGAAAAGACAAGTTCCTGACCCCCACTGTGACAGCTAGCGGGGATCTTCTCCCTGTGCCTGCTGTCAAAACGAAAGGAAAAAAAAAAAAAAACATAGCAATGCGGGATTCCTTACAGTGCTCTGTGAACAGAAAACTACAAGTTCTAAAACCCTTAGTGACTGTTTTTTTTACCTGCAAACAAATGTGTATTTGTTATTTTTTTTGTAAAAAGGTGAACTTATCCTTTAAAAAATTAATTCTTGAGCAATAGAATTAGATATTTGGAAATTTCTCTCATTGTATATGCCTATAAAATATCTAATTCATGTGTTTGCAAATACTTTGAAACTAGACTAGCAATGTCAAAAATGTGCAAAAACAGGACTGAGATGAATGAGCGAGGTTTCATATTGTGTCCAAGCATGAAGCAGATTTTTGGCCTCATTCACAACTTTATAGCAGTATACCATTCCTTTGATTGGTAAAGTGTGGAATCAAATATGGTACTCAGTGCTCTTGGCTTTTTCTTAAAGTGTATTTCCACTTTTGCAGTCCATTTTCAGAAACCCTGAATTTATCTTTGTTCACCCATTTATAACTAAAAAATTTTTAAAGCCCAACTCTACGAAAAAAATCATTTTGTCATCATGTCCCTGTCTTTTTGGTTTCTGCTGCAATCAACTCCTACTTACACATCTTGTGTTCTCCTCTTCTCCAGTGCCAGGTTACTTTGTTTACCTTATTTATTTCATGCCTTGGAGGCCTGCAAGATTCCGCCACTGTATCTTTGAGGGACTGGCCCTCTCGCCACCCTTATGCTTATGTAAGCACAGCAGCGTAGGATACAGTGTGCCCACCTTCCTTTCCTGGTAAGGAACTGCCCACGGAATGCCCTTAAACATGTCTTAATAATCAATCTGTATACATGTGCTCAAGGGAAATGTAGTTTGCCTTATATGGGAAAGGAGAGATAGGAAGTGACATGAATTCCTGCGTGGAATACTCACAGCAAAAAAAAAAAAAAAAAAAAAAAAAAAAAAAACAGCGAATCACAAAATGTGTCTGCTCAGAAAACGAATACAGCATTTTTACTGGGCTTTATATAGCAATGGTTCAGTAAGTGGGCAGATTGTTCCTGGAGCCGTTTGTTACAGTTCTAGTTCGGAGCAGGTTTTTTTTGTTTAAGTGCATTAACACACAAGGTACCACTCAAGCTTTGAGATCTTTGATAGTGTGCATCCATCGGTTGTTAGGGGTTCCTTCAGCATTGGGCAACCTCTCAGATAAGTTCCCACTGACACCATTGATCTTTTTAGCTATCTGTAAGGAGATAATTCTTCCCAATGATCACAGTGTAAGGACCTTTCTTCCCACTGACCATCACGCTAATGTACCAGGAGTTGTAGAAAATTTTGAAAAAAAGTTTTTTTGTTTCTGTGACAAAACTTTGTAAATAAGTACGTTTTCTCTTTCACTGATTTGCACTGATGGGGCTGCACTGACAGGCACTGATAAGGCGGCACTGAAGGGCACTGATGAGGTGGCACTATAGGTTGCACTGATATGCAGCACTGATGTGTACACATAGGTGGCACTGATGTACACTAATGGATGGTACTGAGGGATGCCAATCAGTGCCAAACAATAATGCCTGCCAGTGATGCCCATTGTGGGCACTGATTGACATCCATTGTGGGCACTAATTGGCATCCCTGGTGGTGACTAGTGGTGGCATCCCTGGTGGTCCAGTGTGGGCATCTTGGGGGGGAGGCTGTGCTGATAATCGGCACAGACCCCCCTGTCAGAGGAGCAGCCGATCGGCTCTCCTCTACTTGCATATGACAGATGCGAGTAAGGAAAAGCTGATCAGCGGCTCTTCCTGTTTACATCGTGATCAGCCATGATTGGATACGGCTGATCACATGGTAGAGAGTCTCTGTCAGAGACTCTTTACCTAGATCGGAGTTGAGGTGCGTCAGACTGACACACGGCAACAACGATTGCCGCGATGCGCGCATCAGCTTTATATCCTGGCGACGTCATTTGACGTCCGGTCAGGCTATCGCAACCACTTTGCCGTGGTTAAAATTTGAAATACTTTTTATTTGTGCTTATTTTTCAAGATAGCATTAATATCAACATATACCTTGTTCTTTGCAGACAGATGCATTTACTATTACTTGCTTTTGATTGGGGAGGCACATTGCTGAGCTTCTCTCTATAAGTGGGGTTAAGAGATGTTCAGGCTCCACTTCACCTGAACATCTCTTCTCTGTTCCTCCACGGGTATGTTTTGCTGCTTCTATCCCCACATTGCATCTTTCCGGTACTTCACTCACCTCCCTCTGTCACTGGCCCGCCAGGTTTTACCTATATACCAAAAATAACACTTGCCTTTAAATGTATTCCATATTTGTTAGCGTTGTCGATACTAAGCATTTGCACGAGTACTTGTACTCGTGCAAATGCTCCAATACAAAAAATTATACCTTCAAGTCCACTGCCTAAGCCTGTTTTCACATACGTGTGGGGGCCGGTTTGCACTGCGATTAATAAAATAGTTTGGTGCGGTTTTCTTCAGCAGTTCAGGTGTGATTCCAGTGTAAATTGTTAAAGTGTATAACATTGGAAATGACACCTGAACTGGGCTGAAAAAAAAAAAAAAAAAACATACTTGACTCTTTTTTGGACTCACATGTGAACTGGCTGCCTAGAAAAGGATTTTGGTTCACAAGTCATGCAAATTGGATGCAGTTCAAAACGCATTCAATTCACATATCTGCGGCCTGGTAATTTGTAATTATTCAAAAAAAGAAACTGTCACAGGAAACTAAAAAAAAGAAGTATCAGTAATTGATACTGGCAAGTACTTGAGAAAAAGTATTGGCACTCGTACTGGGTCTTAAAAACTGGTATCTGTACATCCCTAATATTTATACTTCAGTACAGGGAAGTATACCCAAACCTCTCTAACCAGGCACATTTTTACCCTCTCTCAAATCCACACCACCACTCAATTCCCTATCTGGCTGCATTCTCTCAGCACAGGTCATGGGGGAACTCTAGATTTCATGAAGCCTTTTCTGCAATAATCCTTATAACTATACAATAATTGATAAAAGCCATGCTTCCCTTCCATGAGCATTCAATGGTCATTCAATTAGGCGAGTGACAAGTACAACCCCACCAGATTTCTTTCCTCTACAGGACAGGAATCTGGCAGGATTGTAACTGCCACTTACAAAATAAAGTTTATTAAATGTACACAAAGAGGGCAACCATTTTGTAACAATACACATGAGTACAGCAGAGTATACCCCAACCACTGTAAAAAGACATTCATAAATCAGTAAAGTGGAGTATACCCCAGTCATTCTGTGACAAGACATTCATAAAGCAAACTTGAGTATACACTTTGCAACAAAATACCTTCTTTTAGAAAACAGAGGATGCTACACAAGCTTGTAATGATCATCTTTTATTAAAAATTGAATTACCAATTAAAAAGAAATAGTATATATACTCAACGTTTGTGTTCTCCAAAGTTTCTTGCTTAAATCCTTCATGCTGCATGAGAGGTCAATAACATACCCCTACAGAGCATGTTTTAGAACCATGCCACAAGAAGGCTGCCAATGCAAAGGAATAGGAAAAAAAAATGAAAAAAAAAATGAAAAAAGAAAAAAAGAAAAAACAAATTGAAAAATTGTCAGCAGTTTGAAATGGTGTAAAGGGGGTTCAGGATGACTGTTTCACCTATATGTCGGCAAATGAAAAACATGGTGAATGAAAAAGAAACAAAAATAAAATATTAGAAAATGGGAGAAGAAAAATATATTAAAAAGCCTTAGAACACATGGTACCTAGTATTTTTGTAATAGCGTTCTAGTTAACCTTGTCCTGAAATATATACAGATTATTTGTGGCTGCCACGGCTATGATGTTTTCTGAAGGGTGCCAAGCAGTGTGGAGAATTTTTTTGCTAAAGTCCAGGCTATCCACGCTGATTTCATCTTTTCTGCGTTTGCCTCCTACACAAACTTTGCGTGGCTTGAGAATTGCTCTAGGCTTGCTGTTTTCTCGAGAGGCCTCCAGTGTGACGTCACGTTTGGTGTTGCGATCAAACATTCTGAAGAAATTGTTGTACGAGCCAGTCATGATTACGCTGAAAGAAGACAGGAATACGTAAAAAAGAAAAGTCACTAAGCAGCACAACAACGGCAGGAAAATATTCCTTCCCAATATAGACATGAGTAGAGTAAATGCTGCTACTAAGTTTTTATTGCTGCCCATGAGATATCCCCTTACTTCCCATCCCAGCGACAAGACATGAATCAAAGTGAATGCTCATCACCAGACAGTAATAATAACCTGACAGAATGTCTAACTTTTCCCAAAATCACGGTTTTGTTTGAGCCCATGTCCTAAGAGAAAGTCAGGGAACCTTCCAATAGGAGTGCAGCAAAGACTGCAAATTAAAAAAAATGGATTAAGTATGCATTCCTTCCTCTCTGTAAAATGGTCAGCATTGTGCTGTAAGAGCACACTTTTTAGCATTTCTGCACTTTAAATAGCATTAACAAGTCATGTTGCCCAGCGTTTCACATAGCAGCATAGTTGTATTAATAAAAGTACAAATTTAGTGAAGAGACCTGGAAATCATGACCTGCTAGAGCTAAAGGAGAACAGTTCTGGAAAATGTAAGGACACTTTCACACAGGCAGCTAGGGGGAGGCAAAAACCAAGTAATTGAGCTGTGGTTTTAATGCCCCCTGACCACCCAGATCAATTGTATTGCTGCAATTGTACAAGAAAGAGAATATGACATGTCCACAATAACCAGCTCAAATGCAACAATTAAGGCCAATGGGAATGCACTGCAACAGCAAGCCAAACATTTGTTTAACCACTTATCCTCCAGAAGAATTTAAGCCCTTTCATGACCTTAGCATTTTTTGCTATTCTGCACTGTGCTACTTTACCTGTCAATTGTGTGGTCATGTAACACTGTACACAATTTTATTTTTTTGCTATATAAGCATAATAATTATAATAATAAATATTTTCTATTGGTTATAAAACATCTGACAAAATCAAATCGCTTCATAAAATTTAGGCCAAAATATATTCTGCTACGTGTCTTTGGTAAAAAAAAAAAAAAAAAAAAAAAAGAAAAAAAAAAAAAAAGTAAATTAGTGCCACTGTCACATGACATAAAAAAAAAAAAAGTATCATTGAGTACTTGAAAAAAGTATCGGTACTTGTACTCAGTCTTAAAAAAGTGGTATTGATATAACCCTACTTTGGGTGATCAGTTACAAACTACAGTACATATTTATATACTGTATATATTATATACTTTTATAACTGATCAACCCTGATGTGAAATTGGCCCGTTACGCAAGATCCTTAAAATGCCAGGACAGCACAAATACCCCCAAATTACCCTTTTTTGGAAAGTAGACAGTGCTTATAAGGTAGGGGTAAGGTTTATAAAAAGGTAAGGTTTATAAAGGTATTTATAAAAGGCATGGTGCTTTTTTTTTTAAATTGTAATTTTTTTGTCACAATTTTTGGGAAATTAAATGAAATACATTTCTTTTCACAATATTTTAAGATACAGTCACTAGTGCAGTCCAGCATCGTCATGACTGGTGTGATGGTTATCAGGTTATTAGTTAGATGGAGAAGGGAAAGGGGTGGAGGAGGGAGGAACAGGGGAGTGCCTTGCCAACCTAGGCTATGGGGCTGTGAGTTTTTATTGATGCACACAGTGTGGAACTAGAGTTCCTCCATGCAAGGGTGGCTCCAATGGCTGCTACAATAGTAAGGGGCCACCCTAAAAAAGGAAATCCGAGGTACCAATCATGGAACCAGCTTAAACTGGAATACAGGCAAGGATTAAAAGATAAAGAAGCCGCATACTCAGTAAGTTATTTCAGCTTCTAAAAGTGCTTATAAAACCGAGGGCAATATCACTTTGAAATAGGGGCAGGTAAAGACCTGCAACAAGGTTTGCCAAATAAAACTGCAATCTATATAGTTTGACTTGGAATTGACACAACAAACCTGAAACATCTCTCATTTTACCATGAGTTTCTTTCCCCTAGGTCAAGACTAGAGGTAGAATTATCCCCTCAAAAAAAAAAAAAAAAAAAAAAAGTATGTAACTCTTATCAAAGTTATTATATACAGAACCCGATAAAAAACAAAAAAAAAAACAAACATTCACTCATTTTAATCCATGTGCACTCTTGGTGTACCCTGGGAGACCTCATTCAGTGGATTTGATTGATAAAACTGAATTCACTTTTATGCACTATGCAATGCTGTAAATAAAATAAAGAACTTACCTGTCTGAACCATTCCACACACATTCAAATTTGTCAAAGATGCAGTCATTCTCGTAGAGTGAACATAGTTTGCTGCGGAGGTAATCATGGACCTGGAATAAGGACACAAGACAGCACTTTCAGTATAACTGCTTAATCAGCACAGCACTGCAGTATGTTTTTAGAAAAGTCACACTAAGCTGCTGGCTGTAACTAGAAAGATTTTTTTTTGGTTAACGTAAATGGGTTACAACAGTGGTTCTCAACCTGGGGGTTGGGACTCCCTCGGGGGTCGAATGATGATTTGCCAGGGGTCACAGAATCCTGGGCTGTTCCTGAAGCCTGCACTGCTCTCCCAGCCTTTTTTGCGGCAGCCCAGCAGGGCAGTTCGTGGAGCTTTTGGCCACCCAGCTGGGTTGTACCTGGTGCCTGCGGCTGCCCACTCAGCCGCTTCGCAGCCACCCAGTTCATGGCATGGATGGGGGGGGCAGGGACTGGAGGTCAGCTGACTTGTGAGGAATGTGAAGTGAGAGGGGCCTATCTCCTGAATTCGGCATAGGTGTCACTGCTACGAGACACCACAAAGTCGGAGACATGGTGAAACTGGAGACAGAGTAACACTACCTGTGACTATAGTGGCCACTACAATTCTCAGATCATCAGATGACCTTGATCAAGAGCACCTAAGTTGGCTGATCAGAACTCCCCCAGGCACTACCACTCATCCTAACTCCCTGCCAGCACCGCCACTCATCCCATTCCCCCCACCAAGGAGTAAGAGAAGGAATAAAAATAGAGAATACATGGAAGGGAGAGGAAAAGAGGGGGAGGAACAAAAAAAAAAAAAAAAAGGGAGAGAAAGAATAAGAGAAAGAAGAAAAACAGGTAGCGAGAGGAATGGTAAGAAAAAACAAGAAATTAGGAGAGAGAGATAAAAGGGAAGGAAAAAGAAAGCATAGTTATATTCTAAAATGTACCATAAGGGGCTTTAATACTGTACGAGTGGAAGCGACTCAGGGAGCACTAAATGTCCATGGGTTAGGGACGCAAATTACTTTTCTTGCCTTGGGTGCTGACAACCCACGCTATGAAAATAATTTTACTTTTATGGGTCCCCACAACTTGGGAAATTTTATCAAGGGGTCATGGCACTAGAGAGGTTGAGAACCACTGGGTTACAATATCGGCCACGATAACCACTATAACCGAGACAGAAGTGAGGTGAAATCTTCCTACACAAAGCAATAAGCCTGTCAGTTTCTAAAGCTCCGTACACACATTAAAATTCATCCTGTTCCACAGGAACTAGACGAAGTTCTGTACATGTGTACTGGGATCTGTTCAACAGAAGCCTGTCCAATGCCCAGCTTCTGTCAAATGGTCTTGCTGAAAAACTAGCCTTCAATAAGTGCAAGTAGTCACGTGGGGGGGGGGGGGAATCTCTGCATCACACATCTTTGTGTTGTTGCAGAAATAGTCTATTTTTTTCGTTCAGCCTGTAGGTTAAACAAAAAAAAAACAAAAAAAAAAAGCTGAATGTGTATACCCAGCTTGACTCTTACCCACGCTAACCGCTTTAAAAATCACAATACACAACTAATGCAGGTCTATGGAGATTGAAACTATACAGTTTGTTTTTGTTTGTGCTACTACATTTATTTTAAAAGTAGGAAGCAAGCAAAGTAAATACATGGTTCAAAATACATAAGTCAACTTTTTGTGTTCGATATTGTAATATATTTTTTTGCATGTTTCCTGAAGAAAAAACAGGGAAACGGCAAAAGCATCATTAGATAGTTGTCTCTACTAAAAGATTTCTCTTTCTGTTCTGGTCCTGGTGACAATGGACACAAACAGCAGTAGATAACCAAAAATTTTCAGAAGGAGCTCAGCAATGGCAGCGTCCATTATCTCTCAGTATAGCTTTTCTTTCATGACACTTTCTAGCTAAAATACAAATAATCTTACATATCCCACTGTTTGCTTTCTTGATCCAGGCAATAGGGGAAAATTACCAGCTAAAAAATCTTCAGAAACTGGCACATCCAGTAATATTGATCTATTGGTCTCTCTGCACTTACTGGTTCCCCTGATCCCTACATCACTACATGACACAGTGGTAGGAGTCAGTGGAACAAAGCAGATGGGAGTGGGCAACCAGGAAGCCAACACTCCCAGAGTGTTTGTGAAGATTCTTCAGTCTGCGATTTTTCCTTAATACTGCAGAGATTAGAAAAGTGTGCAGTGTGAGAGGCAAGTCATTTTTTTGCAGAGGCCATTTTATTTTACGTTTTAGTGAAGTTTTTAAAATTTTACATGTTAGTTAGTCAGTGCAGACCATTTGTGTGTCCTGCATGCCTCCGGACCAGACGACTTTATGGCCTTATATTATAAAAAATGTGCTCTATTGCTTGTTCCACACTTGGTCAGATATTTCAACCATATACAGCGAGGGGACCCCATAGATGCCGAT
This sequence comes from Lithobates pipiens, assembly GCF_037356315.1. Classification (NCBI taxonomy): domain Eukaryota; kingdom Metazoa; phylum Chordata; class Amphibia; order Anura; family Ranidae; genus Lithobates; species Lithobates pipiens. Next base: position 328,091,851 of record NW_027507903.1, on the reverse strand, counting down.
TCCAATAGGGTCTATATTAGTCTTATATTGAAGCCTTACAAAGATCCCAGCAATATCGCAAATTATAGACTGGTCTCTCTAATAAATTGTGATCTAGAGCCGTTAACCAAATTTACACTAGTAGATTGAATAACTTCATAGCACAATACATTCATGTAGACCAAGTGGTATCTTCTCCTGCATAGGCAGGTGGCATACCAAATGCCAAAGTCTATAGACTTAATCCTGCTCCTTTCCTCTTGAGATATGTAAAAAGCTTGGAAGGAAATGTTATCGTTAGATAGGCAAAGCATTTGATGCCGTTTCCTGGTCCTACCACTTCCAAATTGTGTCCAGATGGACCTTTGGCAACAAATCGCTCTCCTTTTTATGCTCTCTATATAGATCTCAAATTGACCAAATATCAATGCGGGGTTATAAATCTGACCCCATCAACATTGCTTGGGGTACCAGGCCGGGTGCCTGCTTTCCCCTCTCCTTTTTATCGCTCTGCACTGGCCCCAATATTATTGGTATAAAAAGCAGAAACAGGGCTCACAAAGGTGCACGGTTTGCTGACGATTTATTTCCTCCCTATATACCACTCTCCCAAACTTTCTTTCTCCCCTGAAATTGTTCAGGCAGATCTCTGGACTATTAGTTAATTGGGACAAGCTAGAGAGACCATGAATCAACTTAGAGGAAGCCACATATGAAGCCTTAAAGCCTAGTACACTTTCTTGTTGCAGTCAGATTTTCTGCTCTACCTGGGCAGCTAGCTCCTCATTTAACATCCCTTTATAGAGTTAACTACTAGATATGGAAGCATATTCAATTACTTCTGTGTCTTGGATGGGTAGGATATCATCGGTCAATAGGTCGATTCTACTTAAACATTTATATCATTTCAAAACACTCTCCATACTAGTACCTGTAAATGCATGCAGTCCATTGCAAACCAGATATGGAAAAGCATGTAAAGATTCAGAGGTAGTAAACTGCTTGCCGCAACTTATATGGTTTAAAGAACTGGGAGGGTTGGGAGTCCCAGACTTTAGAATGTATTCTAATGGGGCTCAATTGCCTAACAAATCCAAATCTATTCTTCTTACAGGCCAAATTGGGCTTCTTTGGAGGCTCAGGCCTGTGCTCCACTACCACTCGATCTAGTAATGAGGTTCTCTCCTCTGGAAAACATTTAAGCCCTATTCTATCTCACTCCCTGAATTTATTAAATTCCTCCTGTAAGATGACCCCTCCATTCTCCCCATACTCCAATGGCCCCGTTAATAACAAAACATTCCCACCTGGCCTTCAGCTCCATTAATTTCATTAGTGGTTGAATAAAGGGTTATATCACATAGGGCACTTCCTTGGCCAAAAAAGTATGCGTCCATCTTCCCATTTCCCTCAGTAGACTGAGATGCTGCCCTCTGAACAGTTTAGACTACAACATACAGTAATTGCACTCATTCCAGAATTTCTACAGTTTTTGAAAATAGGTATTTTCGAGACATGGTGTAGAGGGTTGCCATATACAAGTTTTTTTTTGCCTAACAAGTTGTATCAGTTAGCATAGGAGAGAGATCAAGGCAAAGAAATTGAGGATTGTAGGGCCTGGACCGCTTAAATTCATAAAGTAATTATGAATGTGACATTGACTGAAGCTGGTTATAAAGTTTTTTTCCCAGATAGTACTTGGTTCTCAAGAGGCATTATAAAACATACCCTGGATCCCCTTCCTTTTGGGGATGTGGTCAGGTGGGAACAGTATTACATACAGAATCTCACATAAGTGAGTACATCCCTCATATTTTTGTAATTTTTTATTTATAACTTTTCATGGGATAACATTGAAGAAATTACACTTTGCTACAATGTATAGTGGGCGTACAGCTTGTATAACAGTGTAAATTTGTTGTCCCCTCAAAATAACTCAACACACAGCCATTAATGTCTAAACCGCTGGAAATAAAAGGGAGTACACCCCCTGAGTGAAAATGTCCAAATAGGGCCCAAACTTTCAATATTTTGTGTGGCCACCATTATTTTCCAGCACTGCCTTAACCTTCTTGGAGATGGAGCTCACCACAGCTTAACAGGTTGCCACTGGAATCAACTACTCCTCCAGGATGACATCACAGAGCTAGTAGATGTTAGAGACTGTGTGCTCCTCCACCTTCAGTTTGAGGATGCCCCACAGATGCTCAATCAGGTTTAGATCTGGAGACATGCTTGGCCAGTCCATCACCTTTACCCTCCGCTTCTTTAGCATGCAGTGGTCATCTTGGAGGTGTATTGGGGTCGTTATGTTGGAATACTGCCCTGCGGCCCAGTCGCCGAATGGAGGGGATCATTCTCTGCTTCAGTATGTCACGGTACATGTTGGCATTCATGGTTCCCTCAATGAACTGTAGCTCCCCAGTGCCAGCAGCGACCATGCAGCCCCAGATCATGACACTCTCACCACCATGCTTAGCTGTAAGCAAGACACACTTGTCTTTGTACTTCTCGCCTGGATGCCGCCACACACACTTAACACCATAAACCAAATACGTTTATCTTGGTCTCATCAGACCACAGGACATGGTTCCAGAAATCCATGTCATTCATCTGTTTGTCTTCAGCAAACTGCAGGCTTTCTTGTGCATCATCTTTGGTAAAGACTCCCTTCTGGGACAACAGCCATGCAGACCATTTTGATGCAGTGTGTGGCATATGGTCTGAGTACTGACAGGCTGACTCCCCACCCCTTCAACCTCTGCAGCAATGCTGGCAGCACTCATACATCTATTTCCCAAAGACAACCTCTGGAAATGACTAAGCATGTGCACTCAACTTCTTTAAACCTGTCCTGTTAAACTGCTGCATGGTCTTGGCCACTGTGCTGCAGCTCAGTTTCAGGGTCTTGGCAATCTTCTTATAGCCTAGGCCACCTTCATGTAGAGCAACAATTTTTTTTTCACATCCATCCTCTTTGCCATGAGGTACCATGTTGAACTTCCAGTGACCAGTATAAGGGCCCCTCTCACACTGGGGCGGTGCAGGCATCAGCAGTAAAGTGCCACTATTTTTAGCGGCACTTTACTGTCATTTTAGTGGTGGTACCCCTGCTAGCGGCCGAAAAGTGCAGCTGCAGCAGCGCTTTGCTGGCAGTGTAGCCACGCTGCCCCATTGATTTCAATGGGTAGGAGCAGTTTAGGAGCGGTGAATACACCGCTCCTTCACCGCTCCAAAGATGCGGCTAGCAGGACTTTTTTCACCGTCCTGCCAGCGCACTGCTCCAGTGTGAAAGCCCTCTGGCTTTTACACTGGAGTGAAAGGGGGCGGTTTTTTCAGGCGCTACACAGGCGCTATAGCGCCTGAAAACCACCCCAGTGTGAAAAGGGGCCTTAGAGAGTGAGCGATAACACCAAATTTAACACACCTGCTCCGCATTCACAACTGAGACCTTGCAATGCTAATTAGTCACAGGACACCGGGGAGGAAAAATTACCAATTGGGCCCAATTTGGACATTTACTTAGGGATGTACTCACTTTTGTTGCCAGCGGTTTAGACAATGGCTGTGAGTTATTTTGAGGGGACATTAAATTTACACTGTTATACAAGCTACACACTCACAACTTTACACTGTAGCAAAGTGTAATTTCTTCACTGTTGTCACATGAAAAGATATAATAAAATATTTACAAAAATGTGAGGGGTGTACTCACATTTGTGAGATACTGAATATAGTGGACCTGCCAGGTGAATCTGGATGCAAGTTCAATCCCTGATAAACCCAGTAACTGTGGTTATCACCAAGAATGCCAGGGTTGCCCTTCTAAATTAACCAGTTGAAAATCTTCTCAGGCATACGGAAATTTAGGGGTGGCAGAAACAGACCTTTGACAGGCACCTTTTCTCCCTTTCTTTCTTCCACGATTCTTTCATTTTCCTCTTCCGTATTCCTTCTACTCTTTTTTTCTTGTTAACATTGTTATCTTTACGCTGAGGCCTGTGCTCACATTCATATGCCAATGTGATGTTCTATATGGGATTACTGCTCAGTTATTTGTCAATTCAACCCTTTTTAAAAGTGCATTTTCTTCGTGTTGGTACTGTGATATTTAGGTATAATATTGTTTACCATTTTCTTAGAATGTACTTTAGGATAGATCATACGGAATGTTGCCTAGGATCAGCTAATATCAACTGACCGCTGTAACCTACTGAATATATGCTGTATACCAATGCAATTTTGAGCGTACACTCAAGTACCTTTTCTCAGTCTATATTTTGCAACACTAAAGTATTTTTCTTTGTGAAAAATCAATAAACATTATTGAAATATAAATTTCTGGTATCAAAGTGGTCCCTATACCTGGTATGTCTCTATTGGTCTGTTTTCCATATTCAGATCCCAGACTTTGACAGTAAGGTAGTCTCGGGTCATGATATACCGGCCACTGTGGTTAAACTTTACATCTGAAATGGAAGAGATGATTTCGGAAAAAAATGATCTGTTGCTGGCATCCTCTGGCTCTTCAAACACTGTAAAAAAAAAAAAAAAAAAAAGAAGGAGATTTTAAAAAGATATATACATTCACCATGTATTTAATGCAAGTGTGACAAAATTAAAGAGTGGACATGAAAAACTTTCCAATCATTCAAGTTCATTTAATCAGGCAGTTAAAAGAACAATGTGGTTGGGCAAAGAGCAATAACCGATGGCAACCAGATGCTACCTGCTATTCAACTATGCACATTCCCATTGTACAAGTTTACACCCATTTCTCTGCTGTGGCTATGGAGAAAAAGAAACAGATGAATTGCTCAGCAATACATTTTTGAGAGAAAAAAAACCCTTTTCCACTACAGTGGTGCTCTAGCAGGACGGTGAAAAAAGTTCCGCTAGCAGCATCTTTGGAGTGGTGAAGGAGCGGTGTAGTCACCGCTCCTACCCATTGAAATCAATGGGGCAGCGCGGTTATACCAACGGCAAAGCGCCACTGCAGCGGCGCTTTGCGGGTGGGTGTCAGCATCAACGTGTTCTTTATTATGCAAGCTACCTTTGCTTAAAATAAAAACTTCTGAATGAAAATCAAGAGCTACAAAGCCCCTAACAACTAATTGGAAGTTGAATATTTATTTTAGGCTGTATCTGTAACCTTAAGCTGTGTCTTTAATTTCCACAGCCCTTTCCCCTAATTTTTAAGGAGAACCTGTTGCAAACTTGGGCTATTTTAGGCAGATCCACTGACAAATGGGTAGCCTTGGACATATACAGTAAATTATAATTATATATTTGCCTATTATTTGGACATGCCATTTTTAAATCAAATATGTGTCTACCGGCGCAAAAAAAAAATTATAATTAAAATACCAAATATTGTGGAGCAACCCCACCACTACAACATCAATGTGAAAGTTTATACTTTTTGCTGCAGTCAAATATGGTTCTGCTTAAAGTAAAAACCTGTGCAAAATGAAAAAGTGTGTGCTGGCTGCACTAACCCTTATATTATATATCTTAGAACCAAAATGTACACCAATGAAAAATATATACATATGCATACACACTAGTAATACTAAATATATCCATACAGTACACCGTGTCTAGATCTCATGTGCAACTCATACATCCAATATCACCATTTCTGTTAGATTTAAATTATACAAAATAAACATGAAATGTGACATTTTGTGTTTCCCAGCAGGCTCTATGCATTTTGCAAATACAATTGCGTCATCAGGAAGCTTCCCGATGACGCACGCCAGGATAGGAGAGACGCGGCGATACCCTCACCCATCTAAACCCATTCAAACTGCTAGATACATTTCCAAGTGCCTATGAGTTGGCACTAAACGTAAGTGACATAACCTTACCTTTTTTATAAATAAATGCACAGACATCCTGCGCAATGATTGCTGTTCATTTTTTATGAGGGCGAATATTGTTTAAACCTGTAAGCTGGGAGCAACATAGACCGTGAGTGGAGTGGTTATCCCTATCAATAAACCAAAGGTGTTTTCTATATTAATATCTGGTGAGAGGCTAATTCTTATGGTGGTGTTGTCACTAAATTGGTGGATATGAAATACACAGAATCACGGATGCAAGAAATAGGAGGATTGGAGTAATTTAATATACCGCAAGGAATGCGGAAGGGGCATTCACTAATACGTTGGTTCACTTATACCAGCATAAAACACAGAACATTTAATGCCATTTTTACCAACCACTGATTACGTAATAATCCCAGTCTGGCCACATTTCTGACAGGTTCACTATGAATTGGTGCTAAACCCCTTGTTCTTAAAGATCTAGAAATGAAGACTTGCAACAAGCCTATTATAATGGCAAAGTAGAACTTTACAGTATCTATGGCATATGGCCTTTTTGATTCTATGTTGCCCCTCACCATATTGTTTAAGGACACCAATAAGGGAGGTACAGAGGTTAAAATTGCTGACTTCCTCCTGAGTACTTCAATTGTCTAGCTGCTATGCTATCATATTTCTACAATATTTACTGATTCAATAAATGTGAATAAGCATGCAGCATGCAAGAGTTATCATTGTGTAATAACGGTCACTTAGTATATTTGTTTCATCAAACAGAACGCTGATGTAAGATGCTACAGAAGTGAAGTTCTATTTATCTAGGATGCAGTAAGTGTCCAGCAGATGTCACAAATACATAAAGGGAAAGTTACAAAATACATTACCATTCTGTAGTTGTGGGCCAAGTGCAATTAGCACAACATTCACACTTTTCAGAGTGAGAGCATGATGTCATCCTCAAAAACATGTTCGCCCAGCTAATTGTGTAACATTTGCCAAGACTGCATTACACTATAGTAGCAGAAACATTCAGCATTTCTTCATGACTAATGAACTCCTGCTAAATCAAAAACCTTTTCATTCTTACTTGTTTAGCTTCAAACTAGTATTGTATGGCAAAAGCAGTAAAAGAGAATCACGTTATTTTTTTATTCCAAAGCTGGCCAATGATGTAGGATGATGCTTTTGTTTATTATACCCAATACCTATGGAGGTATGATTCCTTGTATTATGCCAATTTCCAGGTTCATGCAAAACATTCATGTTAAAGCTTAAAGTTTTGGATGAGATCATCCAATCTGTGGGGTTTTCTATGCAACTAAAGATCCATATATACATTTTGTTCTGGACAAAAAAAACAAAACTGAACTGTTTACCATCACCACAAATGCTATCATTTTAGATCCATCAACTATGTAGTATTAGGACCTACATGACTGGATACAAATTAAAATCATGGGTAGGTCCTTTAGAGGTACCTCTACAGAAATCGCTAGGATTCAATTCCCCTTCTCCTATGGAATCACATTTTTGCCAGTTTAAAGTGGCCCTTATTGGTTATAAACCTGATTTTCTCTTTGCAGAGACGTTCATATAATGTCCATGCATTTTACCAGAATTACCATATCAATATCTGTCCAAGATTATGAAACCCAAGTACCGCTCTTCTCAATACAAAGCACTAATAATTCACTTTTCTACAGCTTCAAGCATATACAAGGCATATTTATGCATTAATCCCAAAAATAAAAAATGAGAAAGTGTCAGTCAAGATAAGGAGAGCAGGCAGGTGTACTATAAAAAGTCTTCAAAATACTAGCAAGGTTAATTGAAGAGTTAATTGAAGCGATGTTTAAATTATGTAGTAGCAAACAACCACATGAGGTCTTCCACTTGTAGATCTATTCAAAACCTTAATCTGGTTACCATGGAAACTAGCATTTGCGTAGTTCCATCATCCTAATAGTCTCTAAATCACTCAACTTGCTTTGACAGCAAGGGGTATGCAGTGCAAAGGTCAGATCTATGTACACTCCAAATACAATGCCACTGGGACAGGTTTTCTGCTCATATAAAGCGTTTATTTTCTTTAAAAAAAACAATGTTGTATTAAAATCATTCATTTATGATTTACAAGCCTTTGTGAATACATGTATGATCCATAAGCCGTTATGATTTAGGAAGTGAAAATCGGAACAAAATACAAAGCTACCAAAAACAGCAATCACAGGTTAGATCAGTCTAACTGATCAAAATGAATAAGAAATCCAACATTGTTACTATAGTATGAGAATGATTAACCAGTTGCCGACCAGCGCACGACGATGTACGTCGACAGAATGGCACGGGCAGGCAAATAGGCGTACATGTACGTCCCTTTAAATTTGCCGCACTGCCATCGGGAGCGCGCTGCCGGTGGCACGCTCCCGCGCTGGTCGGGACCCCCGTGATTCCGGTCGCGGGACCCGCGGACTCGATCGCCGCGGACATCCCCACGATCGTCTCACGGAGCGGCCGAATGGAGAAGTGCCGCAGGGGTGTCAAATACCACCAAAAGAAAGCTCTATTTGTGGGAAAAAAAGGACGTCAATTTTGTTTGGGAGCCACGTCGCAGGACTGCGCAATTGCCAGTTAAAGCGACGCAGTGCCGAATCGCAAAAAGTGGTCTGGTCTTTGACCAGCAAATTGGTCCGGTCTGAAAGTGGTTAAATAATTAGGGAAGGGGAATGGGGAAAATTGGGACTTTAAATGAGTTCACAGCCTGGTAAGGTGATACACCTCCATCCCGAACACTGTTGAACTGTTGAGCATTAAAAACAAAGGTTTGTCTGGACTTTATATGATGCACAGGGTTAAAATAGAATACAATGGTGGCTGTTTAAAGAGTTTAATTATTTGCCTGTAAAAACATGATTACATGATGCAATTGATGCAGATACACAAACATACATATTAAATCGCATTATATATATTTTTTACAATGGTAATGGCTAATAATAAAATGGTTATAAATGCATACCTCAATACTATACAGAAACCACCAACGGTAATGATGGAGTAAACAATTAATAAAGTATTACAACTGCACAACCTATGGCCTTCTTGATCCTTACCTTAAATACAATATGTATATATGATACAATATTAAAAAGATGAGTGCTATTAAAGCTGGGGTACCAAGATACACGGCAACTGGTAGCTCAACGCGTTGATATCATAGATATGTTAAAAATTCTAGACATAGGAACGAATACTATAGATGTGTTATTTATTTGAACAAAGTTAAAGCTGTAACATACAGTCCCCGTCACAAGACAAATATATGGGTGGGCATGGTGTTTTCTATTGTGCCCATATTCACATCAGTGCAACTCAGCACAGTGCAATTTTAGAAAAGGTTCCCAAACTACTTTGCTGCAATTCAAGCAGGATTTTGCAGGTTTTTAGGTGTTAAAACAGTCAGTGAGGAAGCAACATAAGGCTTCCTTACTGCCTGTCAATCACAGATTGCTGTTCAGAGGGCAACGCAAGTATAAATCAGCCTCAAGTCCTATCCTATTTTCTTTAAATATCCAGTTATAACTTTCAGCTGTGCGGTTCCAAATGTTCCGGGGGTTCGCAGCCCATTTCAAAGGGCTGCCAAACATACCAGAACATGGAGGAAGTGGTGCAAGCACTACTTTTGCAGATCACACTGTACCTAACCACATTCGCTTTGGTGACTGCAAACTCACTGCATTTGGGAGATGTGCATGTTCGTGTGCGATACAAGAAACGCACTTTTCCTGCACCACATTCTAGTGTGAACTGGCCCTTAAAGAGCTTTCTGCAATGTATATAAATATGTCCTTAAATGTTATCTGATCATTCACATCATAGGAAGTCTTTTTAAAATTCCTATATTAGGGCCTCATCAGATCGCAATTTGCCAGTATATGGTAAACACACACTGTACTGTAAGTTAGTGTCATGCACCATTCATCCAATTTTGTAGAGAATCAGTTGCAGGGGAAAAAAACAAAACAAAAAAAGAAATAAAAAACAAAAAATAGCAAAAAACACAGCAAGCACATACTAGTGATGTAAAAGCCAGCATGTAAAATTACACTGGGTTACGACAGGCATCTGACACACCCAGCAGCATGAAGACTGGCACCAACAGAGTCGGTACTAAAAGAATTACAACACATTTTGGTATTTAACCTTTTTTTGGGAAAAGAGTTAGATTTACCCTTCATGTACCTGCTGCTGCCAAATCAAGCCTGGAAGCCTGCGTCCTATGTTTTCCTGCAGTCACAACTGATGTGTCACACTGGAAGAACTCCAATGCCTTATTCATGGGAAGCCCACCAGGGAAATGAACTAAAAGGAGTAGTCAATGATTTCACATTTCATGTGCCATCTAACAGGAAGGCCTTGTTTATTTTGTGCTGCAGCGACTTCTCTTTTGTCATTCCCATTTCTGCATTTTGATTAAAGTCTAAAGTTATTAAATTTCCCCCACTGTCTTCTGAGAATTCATCCATAAAAGTCAATGTTACTTTTCATTTTTAACTCTGATGAACTGTCTCTATTGAGCTTTGCCCCTCAGCTGAACAGAAATTGACTTAAAGTCACTGAACCTGAGAAGGTGGTGAAAAATAAATAAAAAATCAATCAAAAAAATGTCAGGGGAGAGGTCCAATTGAACTCTTCTTCCTGGGTGGATGACCAATGGTGCAAAGGTATGCAAAAAGCGATCATTAAATATAAAATAAAATATGGTTTATGTTCACATACACAGCATTTTTTTTTTTTTAAACAAAACATTGCTGTACTTGTTTTTTCCCTGCATAAAATCAAAGGAGGAAAAAAAAATAGTTTTTTTATATTTACATTCTCTAATTATGAGAAATGAGTGCCAATGTAACATATGTAGGATTTTCTCATCAGAACAAATTACATACAACCTGTAATCAGCATCTTCATCTTTTAACTTTTTTTAATGAAAGCTAAATCTTTAATAATACAGTTTACTTGAAGAGTAGCCATAAATTTAATTAGACGTAAGCTTTTACAATTAGGGAGACAGCAAAGATATTTGCACTTCCCTCGAGTCCTTTGCCTTGAGTTTATGAAGCTTTAGACTAATGGGAGGGTCTGCTTCACATTGACCGTTATTTATGAGCCAATTTGAGACAAACCCACCCTCTTATACCCAGATTATCCACAGCCCAGAGCAATTCATAAGCAGCAGTGCCATTGGTGGCTGTAAATAGACAAAAACCACAGTGTACAAAGCATGGTGGTAGATAGATACTCATTCAGGCAAGGTTCATATGGCTGTGATCCATTTTTCATATTTCAGTGCGATTATGTAGTGTAACTTGGATGCTACTTTGAGGTTACGTTTAAAGGGTTTGCATATTCTATTGGGCCCAAATCCTGCTGGAATCGCAGCCAACTAGTACAGAACCTCTTCCAAAATTGCATTGTGCTGAGTTGCAAAGATATGAACGGGCACCATTGAAAACACCATTGGCATGTGATTCTGTATGACAAGTCACATCTGAAAACACACTAGTGTGAATGGAGCCTCATTGCTAGAATAGCAGCCAGCCATTCTATTTAAAGATACCCCGCAATAAAAAAAAAAAAAACACAACATACAAAGTTAATTTTATTTTAGGTTCATTTTATAGAATTGATGTTATGGGGGTTTTCACCATCAATGTAAACAAATTGGCATATTATATATATATATATATATATATATATATATATATATATATATATATATATATACACACACACATATACACACACACACATACATATATACACATACATACATACACACACATAATGATTTTATATGTTTTAATATACGGGCACTTATGGCAGTGCTGCCCATTGATTTCAATGGCAGGGGCCGCTCCCACACCGCTGTGCTATTGCTGCTGGGATAGCTCCCCCTGCCGGGAGAACAGAAAAGCTCAGCGGAAGGCATTCTACAGATTTTTTTTTTCCTGCAACCACAGAAAGTCACACCATCTATGGCCGGCTTTAGATTTTTCTCCCAGCTATTAGAGCTGCTCATTGATCGGCTTCCTGCTGGGCTACACAGCAAGTGGAGGGAGGTCTTGTTTACAGGTTCCCTAGCTTCTGAGGAAGTCCCTTGGATGTAATGTGTAAACAGGGTGCTGTGCCGATAAAGTCATCCTGTGAATGGGCAGTTACCCAAACAACCAATCGGGAGGAAGGAAGTTTTGTATATGCGAATGAACCTCCTGAGGATGCTGGTTGCTTAGTATACGTCTAGTCTGAGGCTGCTACAATAAGTACAATTAACCACTTGCGTGCTAAGCACTTAAACCCCCCTCCTGCCCAGACCAATTTTCAGCTTTTGGCACTGACGCACTTTGAATGACAATTGCGCCGTCATGCAACACTGTACCCAAATAAAATTGTTATAATTTTTTTCCCCACAAATACAGCTTTCTTTTGGTTTGGTTTCTTTGGCTTTTTCTTTTGCTAAACAAAAAAATATGGAAAATGTTGAAAAAAAATAAAAAATCATGTTCAATAGTTTGTTATAAAATTTAGCAAACAGGTAATTTTTCTGCTTCATTGATGGGCACTGATAGGCAGATAAGGTGGCACTGATAGGCACAGATAAGGCGGCACTGATGGCAACTGATAGGTACCACTGATAGATGGCACCGATGGCCACTGATAGGTGGCATTGATGTGCAGCACTGTTCAGGCACTGATTGTGGGCACTGTGGGCACTGACAGGTGGCCTTGGTGGGCACTGGTAGGCGGCATTTGTAGGGGGCACAGGTGGGCACTGAGGAGCTGGCGGAACATCGCAGTGATGGGGACTGATGTCCCTCTCACTGCCACCAGTGATTGGCTTTTTTTTATAGCAGATTGCCAGCTGTGTTGTTATCACATGATCAGCTGTCATTGGCTGACAGCTGATTATGTGGTAAGGGGTCGGGATCGACCCCTTACTCCGATCTGTGATCCAGCGAGTCTCAGACTCGCTGATCACAGAGGGCGCGGCACGCTCCCTTCAGGGGGCGCGCAGGCCGCTTGTGCACGGGACAACGTCAATAGACGTAGCCCCGGCAATGCAGGTCCACGTTGTAGCCATCATTCGGCTATAGCGCAGATCTCTAGTGGTTAAATTTGTTCAAAAGAGAAGTATGCGATTTTTTTTTAATCATACTTACCTAGCTGGATGCAGCATGGATACCATGCTGCATCTGACTCCCGCTGGCTCGAATGTATAAAATTGAGCAATCAAACACTGCCAATCGCTCAGCTCTGAGAACAGAGCTGGTGACCGTTAGTCATCGGCTCTCTGTTCTGGCTCCTCCGTGATCACTGGAGCACTGGGCTGTGGAGAGGGTGGTTTCGCTCACTGAGAGGCTGAGCCGTGTGTCGGTCCAGGCATGTAGGCAAATCCCAACCATATGGTCACGATCTTTCCAGAGCCTGGACTGGCCCTGTGACGTCAGAGAGCTTCAAAACGGGCCACAGGAATGCAGAATGAACTTCACTCATGTGACCCATAGGAGAGGTACAGCCAAACAAACTTTGGCTGTATGTCTCCTTTAATGAATAGTATTTAAACTATGTGCATTCGATATTCCTTTTTGTGTTCATACTATCAAGCAGATGGTGACATAATGGAAGAGGAGAATTGACAAGTTGTTTGAATTCCTTAAAAAGGCGGCTCCATTGCTGGAGAGTGATGCTGTTCTAATTAGGCCATTTTTGACGTCTTGTACTTTAAGAGGTCTACCAGAAAGGGTAAGTGTTCAACTTTGCACATATTTGGTGAAGGTGGAGGATAATAAAAGGTAGCAGTTGGTGTAAAGAGGAGACTGTAAAATACATACACTTTCAATTTTTATATTATATTATTGAACATTGTGCCACTTTTACGTGCGATATACAATACATGTTTTCTTGGGGTGATATGCAACTAGGGTTGAAAATTCACAAGAAAACATACTAGAGCTGCACGATTAGTCCTCACGATCTTAAAACAGCATTGCCTGATTCTATGTAACAAGTGCAGAGAGTTCTCTGCTCACTTCTGACAGCTGACAAAAAAAAAATCCAGGCAGCAACAACATTGGGGATAACATTGAAACATGCAGTTCTTTAGATCAAAGGAATGAACGGTCTGTAAATGAGGTAAGTTCAACCACTTAAGGACTAAACCTTTTTCTGACACCTGTTACTTAAAAGTTAAAATCAGTACTTTTTGCTAGAAAATTACTTGGAACCTCCAAACATTATGCAATGGAACCTTGGATTACGAGCATAATCCGTTCCAGGAGAATGATTGTAATCCGAAAACACTCGCATATCAAAGTACGTTTACCCATAGGAGTCAAAGGAAATCAATAATTCATTCCACATTGACTTCTATTGCATGCAATACTGCATGTGGCCAGAGGTGGGGGGGTGCCGGAGAGAATCGGAAATACTCGGTGACCACTTTTGGAAACCCTCAGGAAGGCTCGGAAATACTCAGGATTGGAGTATTTCCGAGTGGCTCCGAATGTCACCAGCGCCCCCGCACCTCTGGCCAAATGCGGTACTGCAGACCGCAGAGACTTGAATCCTGCTCGTTTTGCAAGACAACACTCACAAACCGAGTCAGGATTAAAAAAAATAAAAAATTGCTTTGAGGTTCCACTGTATGTTTTTTTAAGCAGAAACCCTAGAGAATAAAATGGCGGTTGTTGCAATATTTTATGTCACACTGTATTTGCATAGCGGTCTTTGAAATGCATTTTTTTTGGAAAGAATACACTTTCATGAATAAAAATAAATAAATAAATGGTAAAGTTAGCCCAATTTTGAAAAGAAAGATATAACGCTGCAAGAATCATGATCTTTATTCATAGTAAAAAAATCCTGATTCTCCCTTTAGACAGAATCATGCAGCTCTAGAAAATTTTTTTTTTTTTTTTACTAGAGCACATTTGTAATGTTGAAGCATTTATAATTTGAGTACAATTATTTGCAGTTTATGCTTTATTCACTCATTACTACTATGTTTTTTTTCTCAGCTTTATGACTGTGGAGCGCTACACCAAGTTCTTTGTAATTGATGAAAAGTTTTTGTGTAGCACTGGAATATCGTGGCATCTGTAGATATCACCGCTGTATGACAGCAAGGCAAACTGATCTCCTATGAGATCTATATAGTGCAACTATTTATTTACTTATATATTTTTGTCTAGTTTTTATATGATTAGTGTGTTGCTGTGTTTTCCTCCTTTTGTTGCAATTAGGGCAGGGATTCTTTTCGTATCTGACTGGCTGCAATGCACAACTGTTCCATATTCAGTTTGCTCCAGCTTTGAAAAATCCCCTTAGTGCCAGTTCACACCAGATGCAGTTCCGTGCTCTTTTTCCTGCACTAAAAATGCGTGCACAACGTTTTCCATGCATTTCAATGGCTCTAGTTCACACCAGTGCAGAAACTGACCGGAACTGACATTGGAATACATGGAAAACACCATGCATGCATTTGTAGGACCAGTTCACACGCTAAAAATGCACTCATATGTTCTGGATCAGTTTTTGCTTACAATTCACACCACACTCAGTTCCAGTGCATTTTTGATACAAGGTTCCAGTACAGTTCTGTGCAGAAAAAATACAGCACGCTCTACTTTTTCACACCGGAAACTGACTGGAACTGACTGCACTGGTGTGAACGAGAGCCATTGGAATACATGGAAAACACTGCATGCATTTTTAGTGCAGAGAAAAAAAAAGCACACGGAACTGCATCTGGTGTGAACTAGTACTGAAGTTGTTGGTCATGTACTGATATCTGGTATAAAAAGCAGGGTACATCTTGTAGTGTGTACAGTGGCCTACTAAATATGGTCTTCCTTTTAAAGGAATGCTGCAAACGCTGACTTTTTAAAAAGCTGCAGGCTGGGGACATATTCCTGCCATTTCAGTAACAAGTATGCAGCAAGGGACTGTACACTAAGGCCACTTTCACACTGAGGCGCTTTACAGGAGCGGTGCTGGAGCGGTGCACATGCAAAAGACCTGCAAGCAGCATCTTTGGGGCGGTTTAGGAGCGATGTATACACTGCTCCTAAAGCATCCCTGCCCATTGAAATCAACGGGGAGCGCTTCGGCAGCGGCACTTTGCGGACGCTTCTAACCCTTTTAACCTCTCACTAGCAGCTGAAAAGTCAGATAAAACAATGGTAAAGGGCCGCTAAAAATAGCAGCGCTTTACCGTTGATGCCACCACCGCCCCAGTGTGAAAGTGACATTACTGGCTGCATCCTCATTTCTAGAATGTTGCCGAAATCTCCAGGACACACAGAGCCAATATATTTGAAAACAAATCCGCATTGGCAGCCATTTTGACAGGATCTCCTCAATGGGATCACTAAGGAGAATTCAGATATGTGCAAGAAGATTTTCAAATCAGAAATTGTTATAAAGCACAGTTACCTCCACCTTCAAGCAAGCTTATGAAAGTTGGGTAACTAATGTTCCGTCTCTGAAAAACTTAGTTATTATAACCAATTTTTTTTTTTATTCTTTTAAAGAAATCTGTAGAAATGGACAAGAGTCCGATATGGAAGAAGCAATCACTGGAACAATAATGAGTTCATAGTTTACAGAGAGACCTATGAAGACGCATAAGGGAGAGGGGTCCCAAATGCAACGAGGGACAGTATTTGTGCAGACAGGAGGAATGCTGGGTATGTTACCAATCACCCTTCTAGGATGCCCTGGCATTTAAATGGTCAGGCACACAATTTAAAGCACTGCAATAAATGTAATTTTGTAATAATAGTGTTGTGTTGTGGCAGTGGCCTGTACACCATGTTCTCTTGTATTTCTAACAGCTCTTTCTCAAACCCAATTACAATTCTCAGGTCACATACCAAAAAGGTTAAGGGCATTCATATGCACCTAATGCTTCACTGAACCAGCTAATGCGTATTGTACAGTTGTATCCTTCCTTTTAAGTTAATTAAGGGACACTTCCTTCTGCTGCCTGTCACGCTCTTCCCGTTTTACAACGCAATCTAATGATGTTAACCTGCCATGAATGGGAAAATTTAGAGCAGCCAAATCTGCAAGGAGGCAGGGAAAATAACTAGATGCCTCTGTGAAGTAACACCTTTTATATTATTTAAAAGTGGTGTTACTCTTAAACCAGTGTGCACATTATCGGTTATATGTAGAAGTCTTTTTCTGCATATTGAACCCTATACTTCATGGCATATCAAGAGAAACAAATTCATGTCCATGAGTTTTTCCATCTGATCAGATCATTAGCTTAGGAAAAAAAAATGTCTAAATAGGTACATGAAACTAATAAAGCTGAATAGCAGAATAAATAAAAAGACAGTTAAAACAACTATTTATTCATTTGTCTACTTTAGCAATAATTACCCCTAAGTATGACTTTTTATATTATTGCTCTGTGGCCAATATATGCAGCACTAATTTCCAGTCCAAGAGACTAGAGTGGTGCAAATACTAAAACTGCACTGGAGCCCTCCATTGACCTTACCACCTTCCCAAATCTACCTCTGCCTATACAGGCCTTCAACGCAGCATCTAAAGTGACTTGCAAAAGTATTTACCTTGGCTTTTTACCCATTTTGTTACATTACAGCCTTTAGTTCAATGTTTTTTTAATCTGAATTATATGTGATGGATCAGAACACAATAGTCCAAGTTGGTGACGTAAAATTAGAAAAATATATACATAAAACAATTTTTCAGAAATAAAAAACTGATAATTGGCCTGTGTGTATGTATTCACCTCCACGGTTATGAAGTCCATAAAAAGCTCTGGTGCAACCAATTACCTTCAGAAGTCACATAATTAGTGAAATGTTGTCCACCGGTGTGCAACATAAGTGTCACATGATGTGTCATTACATATACACACCTTTTTGAAAGGCTCCAGAGGTTGCAACACCTAAGCAAGAGGCACCACTAACCACACACTGCCATGAAGACCAAGGAACTCTTCAAACAAGTAAGGGACAATGTTGTTCAGAAGTACAAGTCAGGGTTAGGTTATAAAAAAAATATCCAAAATCTTTGATGATCCCTAGGAGCACCATCAAATCTATCATAACCAAATGGAAAGAACATGAAAACAGCAAACCTGCCAAGAGACGGCCACACACCAAAACTCATGGACTGGGCAAGGAGGACATTAAATCAGAGGGGCAGCACAGAGACCCAATGTAACCCTGGAGGAGCTGCAGAGTTCCACAGCATAGACTGAAGCATCTGTACATAGGACGACAATAAGGTGTACGCTCCATAGACTTGGGCTTTATGGCAGAGTGGCCAGAAGAAAGCCATTACTTTCAGCAAAAAACAAAATGGCATGTTTTGAGTTTGCGAAAAGGCATGTGGGAGACTCTCAAAATGTATGGAGGAAGGTGCTCTGGTCTGATGAGACTAAAATGGAACTTTTTGGCCATCAAAGAAAATGATATGTTTGGTGCAAACCCAACACATGACATCACCCAAAGAACACCGTTTTTCAGCAGTAGGGACTGGGAAACTGGTCACAGTTGAAAGATGGATGGTGTTAAATACAGGCATATTCTTGAGCAAAACTTGTACCACTCTGTGCGATTTGAGGCTAGGACAGAGGTTCACCTTCCAGTAGGACAATGACCCCAAACACACTGCTAAAGCAACACTTGAGTGGTTTAAGGGGAAACATGTGAATGTGTTGGAATGGCCCAAGCCCAGACCTCAATCCAATAGAAAATCTGTGGTCAGACTTAAAGATTGCTGTTCACAAGTGTAAACCATCCAACTTGAAGGAGCTGGTGCAGATTTGCAAGGAGAAATGGGCAAAAAACCCAGTGGTAAAAAGTGGCAAGCTCATAGAGACTTATCCAAAGTAACAAAGAGCTGTGATAGCCGCAAAAGGTGGCTCTACAAAGGATTGAATTTAGGGGGTGAATAGTTATGCACATTAACTTTTTCTGTTATTTTGTCCTATTTGTTGTTTGCTTCATAATAAAAAAAAAAAAAAAAAAAACACATCTTCAAAGTTGTGGGCATGTTCTGTAAATTAAATTATGCAAATCCTCAAACAATCCATGTTAATTCCAGGTTGTGAGGCAGCAAAACACAAAAAATGTGAAGGGGGAGTGAATACTTTTGCAAGGCACTGTACTTGCGTTATGTCTACGGAGCTTTGTGTCACATAACTACATTACATGCTACCAGCTAAAACTTCTACATTCCTAACTTTTGAAAAAAAAAGATAAATTATTATATGTACCTTAGCGCCTATTAAACCTTGTGATCCTGTCATTCCAGGCAGAGCAAGATTTCTAAAGAACTATGTGGAAAGTGGTCTCTAAAGGCCACAGCCGCGCTAGGTGGTATATGTGAGTGCACTAGAAAAAACACTAAACAGTAATAAAAGAGAAAGAAGGAGAAAAAAGGGGAAAAAAGGTTTCGCCGCCCCTATGACTCACAACCCCAAAGGGGTGTGAGATATAACAAACAGAGTAAATCAGAGTGGAAAGGGGTCTAGGCGCTACCTATCATAGCTAAATAAATATGTGTATATACCCTATGTGTACAATAAATAGGGAAAAAATTCAAGTGAGAGAAGTGAAAAAAGTTTCAAGTGAGAAAAGTTATCACCACACCGGGAAGACACAGAGGAATATTGTGTAGAAAGTTATTTCATATAGAGTTATGTCCAAAGACGGACTACATAGAAATACTGAGTATAAGTGCCTCTAGTGAGCAAAAAAATTAATTGTATCCAAATTCTACATAGGTGTGTGGCCCGTAGAAAAAACTCTAGTGAAGTTTCAGAGAATAAAATTACGCACCTATATTGAAAAAGGCAAAAGCACTGGGATTCTTACACCTCAGGAAGCAGAATACCTGATATCAAATTCCACTAAAACCCCAGTGATTTACTATACTCCAAAAATACACAAAAGACTAACCAAACCCCCAGGAAGACCAATCATCAGTGGCATAAATTCTGTATTTTCACGACTAGGTGAATACCTAGATAAGTTTCTGAAACCGATGGTCCCTATGGGTCGATCCTACCTGCGAGATAGCGCTCAGCTTATTGAAGACTTACAGAACATCTCGGGCACTCACAATTACCTAATGGCAACCATTGATGTTAATTCCCTTTATACTAGCATTGTACAACATGATGGAATAACAGGTGTCGAAAAAGCCTTTTATGAACGTACCAACATGAGACAGGACCAGGTGGAATACATACTAGAGGGTCTCCGTTTAGCAATGGAGTGTAATTATTTCTGGTACGGCCAACATTACTATGTGCAAACAAAGGGCGTAGCTATGGGGGCAAGATACGCCCCAAGTGTGGCTAACCTCCTGATGGATCTATGGGAGGAAGAGTATATCTATACCAGGGATATACCACAACTGAAGTACCTAAGACGATATATAGATGACTTGATTGTACTCTGGGATGGCACTGCTGAAGCTTTCGACCAATTCCTCCACTCTTTAAACAATAATAAATATGGGTTAACTTTTAGCGGGAAGGCAGATGGACAAAAAATCGAGTTCTTAGATCTTGAAATCTTTAAAGAGGGAGATACCCTGCATACAAAAACCTTTTTCAAAAGTACTGATAGAAATGCCTACATCCCAAGGTCTAGCTGCCATCACCCAAGGTGGAAAGGAAACGTGCCCAAAGGGCAACTGCTGAGAATTAGACGTAATTGTAATTCATTAGCAGACTTCTCCACACAGGCGGACAGACTGATAGCGCAATTCGTAGAGAAGGGATATAATGCAGACACATTGGCTAAACTGAAGGAGAAGATTGGCAATATGGACAGAAATACTCTGTTCAACAAAAGAAATAAAAACACAGTTAAAAACAATCTAACCTTCATTACTGGGTATAATACACAATACCGCGAGGTTGAAAAAATTGTCACAAAATATTGGCCTATTTTACAGGAAGACAAAACTTTGGCCAACATTCTCCCTAAAAAACCTAACTTTGTGTATAAAAAGGCCCCCAATCTTCGTAACCTGCTTGTGCACAATGTGATTGATCCCCCTATGCCTGTGAGGATTTTTGACGATCTTAAGGGCT
This sequence comes from Lithobates pipiens, assembly GCF_037356315.1. Taxonomy (NCBI): domain Eukaryota; kingdom Metazoa; phylum Chordata; class Amphibia; order Anura; family Ranidae; genus Lithobates; species Lithobates pipiens. The sequence goes on along the minus strand of NW_027507903.1, from coordinate 328,070,899 downwards.
TCTACAGGTGCAATAGATGTCTACCATGCAGGACTATTAAAACTCAACCTCGCAAACGTGAATCGTTTAAATCTAGAACAAATCACACAGAATATCAAATACGGAACCTCATCACATGTAGGAGTACATATGTCACCTATGTGATTGAGTGCCCGTGCAAATTGCAATATGTAGGGAGAACCACCCGTCCCCTATTTGTACGAATAAGAGAGCATATAAACAACATAAAAAAAGGGTTTCCTAACCATAACCTTTCCCGCCATTTTGATTTATTCCATCAAAGAGACCCATCTCAATTAGTCTTCTTTGGGATCGACTGTATTATGAAAAACTGGAGAGGTGGTAATAACACCACGCGCATATCCCAAAACGAAACATCTTGGATATATCGCCTCGACACTCTCGCTCCAAAGGGGTTGAATCTGGACATCGACCTCAATTGCTTTATAGCTAATCCATAGGGACCTTTCCATTGGGTTCACACATGGCATAGAACCCCCCCCCCCCCCCCCACATTTCTTTACATTTTTTCTATTTTCGTCTTACATCTTTTGATAAAGGGGGTTTCCTGCAAGTAGCACCATGGATACGATATGCCTAACCCATCATGTGGTACAAGGGACATGAGTGCTTTAGATGAATGATGTTCTTTCCCACTCAATTATCTGTTTCTTCACCCTTTTTATTAAAAAACCTCTTTCCTTTTACCAGGTAGGGTTTACCACTAGGGTGACTACTAAAAAAGATGCTGACATTTAGTTTTTAGTTTTTAGAAAATTAGAAAATATAAAATAATTAACTGTCCTATTACACATAGGGGTGGACATATACATATAAAAAATATTTTTTATTTTTTATTTTTTTATTTTTTTATTATCTTATTATTTTTTATTATCTTATTATTTTTTATTTTTTACTTGTAATTATATCACTAATGAAACTTGCTGTTTTTTCCCATGACTTTTACAAGGTAATAGCTGGAATACCTTTCGTATATGTTATGGGCATGTAAAATAAATCTCTATCCACCAGAGGGCCCTCTCTCTCCCCGGCCCTTCCTTCCCCTTGTTTATTAGTAATTATTTTTATTAGTATTTTCCCTATGTTACTTTATATTTTACACTTTATAATTTACATTGTAACTATGGGCCCCTGAGCAATAAGGACTTCCCAGTGTTGTAGCTTTTGCTGCAATATTTCCACTACCAGGCTTTTGTAGATTGAGCCAAAAATGGGTTAATTAAGTGACAAGCTCTGTTCCATCTCCGCCCACAAGAAGACACGGCTTCTACGTGCGGATAAACGAACATAAATAAATATACTATGATCTATGGGGCTAGCCCTATAACGTGTGCCGGGGAGGTGGAGAACTCTCTGGCGGCTGAACCATCCCACTATTCCCTCTGAGCCAATGTACGTTCATCTTTATGCATATTTAAGATGTGTGTGTGGTTGGCGTGGTATCGTCGCTGAAGACGTCTTATGACGAAACGCGTCTGACGTACCACGCACACCACTTCCTGGTTGACGAGTTGAGACGGAGCGCAGGCTGGAACGCACGCCAGCTCCGCGTCCAGACCCCAGCTCGCCTCCTCGTTCGACCGTTTGGCATTAAAAGACCGTTCAGGTCGGTTTTTTTAGGTTGCATATTTATACTCTTGGCATTTACCAGTGGTGAGTAAATTCCTCTTCCCCTAAGGTGTCACGTTTTTTCCATATACAGTGACCCCAGGGGTTTAGGGGATATATCACCCAAGGGCTCTCTTTGGCCATATATAGATCTTTTTGGCCACCTAGAGGGCATCATATGCCCCTGCCCTGGTTTATGAGTTTGAACAACCTTTATTACTAAAATTTTTTTATTTATTTTTGTATTATATTTTTTCCATTTTTTCATTTTTATTTTATTTTCATTTTTATTTTATTTACTTTTTCTCTGTACCATCTGTCTGGAACTGTGACTCTGGGACCAAATACATATATTTGACCTGGGGTTTTTTGCTGTTTTTTGCTGTTTGGGGTTTTTGTCGTTTTTCAGTTTTTGTTTTTTGTGTTTGTTGCTGGTGTTTTTAAGAAAAGCTAGCTATATATATATATATATATACTCTTTTATTTTTGCTTTTGTTTTCCTCCTGTTGGCTTAATAATAAAAAACTTTTAAACATTTATCCCTTGAGGGAATACGTTCTCTGAGCAAAACTTTTTTGATCATCTGTTTTGAAAGAAGTACTTTTTTCTGAAGATACTGCACTATGAGACCCCTTTTATTATTATCTCTCTGAGGATCCTCTGGTAAAGTACCATCTGCTGAAAATACTAGTCCACGTATTAAAGAAGGTGATATAGGTGGAGAGTGGAGGTTTGCTGGATGTGCCCCTCTTTTTCCGGACGTGCCCACCTGTGGAACAATCGGATCTCGCACTGTGTAATACTGAAGGCTTGAATGCCCCGTGTGGGCACATAGTTCTGGTGAGTGGGGACCTGAGGGGGTGAGCACGAAGTCACCTGAATTTCTTCATGTTCTGAGCACCAGTCACTTTTACCTGTTAACACTGGAAGATCCTGAAATTGAAATTTTACTTGGACTGTATCTATCCTGGACTGTGTGTGTGTTTTTTTCCCTGTGCCCTTTTAAAGGATTGATGTTTACTGTCTGTGTAGGACGTTTTTTAGTAATTTACTTATGCTTTTAGTATAACCGCTGCACCTCCTTTGGAATTTTTCCGCATTATTTGCACCTATTTTTGCACACCCTTCTGCACATTTGGTGTGGAAAGAGACTTCCAAGGGGGACCCCTCTGATACAGGAGTTTCTTTCGAAAAGTCTTTTGACATTTTTTGCACTGTCGCATATTAGTATAACACTGATTGCTTGTCTTATTCATGTTTATTTTGTTTACCTTATTCTAATTTATTTTGTTTTTTGCACATAATTTATTCACTATACATACACATGTGGCTCAACCACTATTGGAGTATCTTTACTTTTATTCTCTGAAACTTCACTAGAGTTTTTTCTACGGGCCACACACCTATGTAGAATTTGGATACAATTAATTTTTTTGCTCACTAGAGGCACTTATACTCGGTATTTCTATGTAGTCCGTCTTTGGACATAACTCTATATGAAATAACTTTCTACACAATATTCCTCTGTGTCTTCCCGGTGTGGTGATAACTTTTCTCACTTGAAACTTTTTTCACTTCTCTCACTTGAATTTTTTCCCTATTTATTGTACACATAGGGTATATACACATATTTATTTAGCTATGATAGGTAGCGCCTAGACCCCTTTCCACTCTGATTTACTCTGTTTGTTAGAGCAAGATTTCTGTCTAGGGCACCACGTGAGCCTGAAGTGGCCCTTAGTTAGCCAGAACACTTCAAACTCATTTTGTGCCGAAAGAAAGCACCACATTCCCATTTTTCCATCAGCTAGGAAAGAATTGTTAGTGGCAAGAGGCAATGCAAAGACTGGGGGATATGATGGCTGGCTTAGTGGAAAAAACAAAACAAAACATTATATTATCTATATCTATATAGTTCAGCCGGGGGGAGGGGGTGTGAGGGTTGGCATGATTGGAACCGTGTATGGGCAGGCTGATTGTACCCAAGTTGACTGAGTGCTCAACTCGGGTACAACCAGCATGCCGTGTTTTGAATGCAAATATTATATATGATAGCCGTTAGCAATAGCCACTGTGTGTTCTCCCAGGAGGGACAGCTCCCCCCGCCCCTCCACTGGAAAAACACAATAGCTTTGTAGGAGAGCTTCCCCCGTCAACACTGTCAATGTTTCAGGAAAGAAAATAGAGTCAATGGCTGACTTTAGCAGCATACCCATCTAGGTCAGGCATCACAAAATAAGCATACTTAAAGTGGAAGTAAACTCCCCCATCATTTTCAGCCAAGGAAGCTGCCATCTTTGCCTCTGTTTAATCTTCAACTGCTATGGTGCTGCACATGTGATTCGTTATGACACCAGCCATTGGATGGTTTGATAGTTTGGCTGAGAGCACAGCCAATGTGCAGTTAGCATTCCCGGCAAGCACATCCAAACCAATGCAATATTTAATAGAAGGAACAAAGGAATATAACAAGGCAAAAAGACAATTACTCACACTTTGAATGTTTGTCACAAAGAGCTGAAGATCTCATGTCACAGAGCCGTATTGTCCCTTTACTGCTGCTATATACAAATGTATTGCAATGATGCGGGTGAAATTCTGCGGCTGTTATCACTTCTGTAAGTTCTTCCATATTGGTTGGTTTAATATCCACAATGTCTGGAGAACACAATGTTAAGGCCAAACATGCACATCTGTCTAAACAGGAAAAAAAATAAAAAATCACTTCATTTCGATGGTGAAGTCATCAGAGTAATTTAAAGATCAACTCCACTGAAAGGTTTTTCATATTTAAATTTTTTTTTGGTTGTGGTTTCCAATAATTTTTTTCAAATTTTCCACAAAGAGAAATACAATTTCAGTATCTGACATCGTAGACACACAGAGGAACAAGAAAACAAAGAACAATTCGAGTAGAGAGAAGAAGAATGAAAAAAATAAATAAAAAAAAAATAAAAAAATGGATGTACATGTGCATAACTGTGAAGGTACTTTGAAGAGTTATTGGATCACCACATCCAGATAGCTATCCTTTGTCTCGCTCCATATAGGGGTCAGAGTGGCAAACAACTGGGCCCCTGATATCTAACCCTCCATTTCGGCTTCAGTGCTATAGTTAGCACTAAAGTAATAATAGTTGAATAAGTGCTGGTACATGTGTTGTCAAGAGCACTCAAAGAAGGGAGAGAAAAAAAGTAGCTATAGTAGAATGAGGTGAAGAAATAGGGAATAGAAGGTAAAGAGAGAGAAAAAGAAAAAGGGGATGCACTCCAGCTCCGGGGGGGACGCCCCCCAGCATCGCACCAGATAAGCCCGTTACACAGTTACGAGGTCTCTAATCCATGGATCCCACACTCTGTTGAACCAAGCCATTCTATCGGTTAGTATTGCCGATAAGCGTTCATTCACTATTATCCAGGACAATTTTGTTTTAAGTAAAAGGGTATTATTGGTGACCTCCACGATTTGGCTATGGAGATCCTCGCTGCCACAAATATGAAAGCTATACGTTTTCTCATTGGCTTTGATGCCCCCTCTACGGGGCGTCCCAGCAGCGCATGCAGAGATGACTTACGGAGGTTCTCTCGGGTCAGAGAATATATAAAATTGTACGTGCATATTCAAAACCGTCACACCTTTTGGCAAGACCACCATATGTGATACATGGTGCCGTCTGCATTACAGCCCCTAAAGCACCGCGGGGACACCCCAGAAGCGAAGGTGGCCACTCAAGCTGAAACCATGTACCTCATCAGCACCTTATAATTTGCTTCAATCAAAGAAGTGTTAATAAAAGATTTAGATGCACATGGTACTATTTTGTTCCACTCTTCCATTTTCAAGGTAGTGTGCATATCCCTTTCCCATTTCTCCATATAAGGCAGCTTCTGAGAGGTTGAGAATAAGATGCTGTATACCCTAGATATATGACCCGTGAGGTTGTCTTATGTCCTACAGGCAGTTTCCATTGGGATGCATGTGGCGAGTTCAGATGTGCGACTCAATGTCGCCAAAAAGTGCGCTATTTGAGTGTAGCGGTAGAATTCTGACCTCGGGAGCTGGTGCCTTTCTTGTAGGGACATTCGCGACAAAGCCCCTCTATGGTCACAGAGGTCAGCTATACGTAGCAAACCTTTGTTGGTCCACCATGAGAAGTCTTGAGGGCGGAGACCCGGGGTGAACATGGGATTGTTAAGCAAAGGGATTAGTGGAACATGCCTGGATCTGAAGGTGTGGGTAGTAGCTAGCCTATCCCACAAATTGAGAGAGAAGGACAAAGTCGGGCACATCACTTTAGGTCTGTCTTTTGCTTTCATCCACATTAAGTGGCTAATCTATTTTCCTGGAAATTGAGAAGATTCCAACAGCATCCAGAGCGGTCTGGCTTGATGTGTGTGAAACCGAATTAGTTGTGAAATTTGTGCCGCCTGGTGGTATTTGAACAAATCCGGCATGCCCAGGCCACCCCTTGCCTTAGGTGTATACATCGTCTGTCTGTTCACCCTGGGTCTTCCGTGCTCCCATATATAATCCAACAATTTTGCCTGAAACCTCTGGAGCTCTCGCCTATCTATAGAGATCAGAAGGGTCCTGAATAGGTAAAGCACTTTTGGTAAAACTGTCATCTTAATTGAACACAACCTGCCAAACCATGACGGGGGACTATTCGACCATCGTTTAAGATCTGCAGATATTTTTTTAAATAGTGGAGGAAAATTGTGTTTATACAATGAGGTAAGAGTAGGGGTCAGTGTAGTATGGTAAGGTCTTGTCCTGCCATTGAAAGGGAAAAGAGCTCCGTAATGCTCAGACTATATGTGGTTGTAGGGACACATTGAGTGCTTGAGATTTGGAGTGGTTTACCTTTAATTCTGTAAATGTCATGAAATGTTGCAGTACCCCATGTAAATTAGGTAAAGAGGTGACTGGGGAGGTAGTAGTGTCCCCCTCCATCCCAACCTGAGTTCAATGCGGAGATAATATCAATGATGCGTCTGGTCTGGGGCTTGTCTAGTAGGGACAAACCCCCGACTGGTCTGGATGAATTTAATTTGCTAATAACCCATTCAATCGTGTAGCCATTATCTTAGTCATTAATTTGAGGTCCACATTAATTAGAGAGATGGGTCGGTAATTCGTGCAGTCACTATGGTCCTTGTTCGGCTTAGGTATCACATGTATGTAAGCCCTATTCTCGTGTGGAGGTAAGGGGGAACCCCTGCGCAGTTCATTGTAAAAAGAGCAGAGATGAGGAGTCAGAATCTAGCTAAATTTGCAGTAATAGCGGCCCGAGAGACCATCAGGGCCCGGAGATTTTGACGGGTTCAAGGATTTGACGGCCGCCGCCCTTTCACTCTCTGTAAACTCTGACTCCATCATCTCTGCATGGTCTTTAGACAGTGTGGGAAGCGGTAAGTCCCGTAAGAATGCTCCCGCCTCATGCACATTAAAATCATTGGGAGAATCATACAACTTAGAATAGAATGGGTGCAATTCTTTTGTGATAAGCTGAGGGTTTTGGGAAGTGTGGCCATTCTGTAATCTCAGTTTGGGAAGTGTTGGATTAAAAGATCTAGGGTTAAGTTTCCTAGCTAGTAGGGTATTAGGTTGGTCACCGAAGGAATAGTACCGGTGTCTATTCCATCTGACGTATTTGTCTGCTTTTGTCGTGAGGCTCAGATTCAGAGCCAATCGCGCTGCGTCAATCTGGCTCCTAAGGTCCATTTGTGGGTTGTTTTTTTGTGCCTGGGTTATGTCTAATAGCTCCTTCTCTTGCTGTTGGATCACCTGTTCCCATTCCCGTTTGATTCTAGCAGATAATTGCATTCGTTTTGCCCCGAACAGTGGCCTTAACAGTTTTTCAAGCATCTGCTGACATCTGCCCCCATCTGATCAGACGGATGGTTGTCCTATTCCATAGTTGTCCGACGGATTCCGGATTGCCCCATAGAGGAGAGTGGGGCTGTGTCCGTTCTGCATAGCGGAGCAGAGCGGGGATCACATGGGTGCTTTGAGGAAGCGCCCATGTGAAAGGGGTCTAATTGGTTTCTTTGAAGAGCTGCAGCAGATTTTGCACTTTCCAGTTTTAGTATATAAACCCCATAGGGTTTAAAGCTTTTATTCACATTGTCTAAACCTTTTACTTTTGCTTGTTTCTTTCTGCTCAGGTGAGAAGTATCAGAGTTTTGACTGGAGTTGGATATTTACTGAATGTTCTACTTGAATCTAAAAGCAACGTTAGGCAAGACTGCCACAAGACGTACCCACTTCCCATAAAGGTCCACCCTATTGTCCAAGCCTGCCACAAAAGGGAGAAAAAGCTATTCAATTGTATATATTTTTTTTAACCATACATTAGTGGTCTACTGACAAATTCCTTTAATATAAAAGCAAAAGGATACTGAAACTTCGATTTGTTATCTCTAGATTCCATAGGTTTATCCTCAGATCATCTGCTGACATGTAAGTTTCATAGTCGCTGTTCACGGATATTGAATTAATGTGATATGTGTGTGCATTGGAAAACACTCTTCGTGGTGTGGCCTCCACCATTAGATCCATGGGCCTCAATACAGGTACCTGGAAGAAGGAAGATATCACACATGATTAGTATGAAAAGAATAAAATACTTGAAAATTACCAGTAAACAAACGCTGATAGAAGTAATAAAGAAGATATACTCCTGGCCTGCCTGAACCGCAGCTAAAGTGAGAAATGCCCGGTCTCAGCATATATCCAAATATAAGGTTAAACATATCTTTATAGATCATCTGTTTATAGACTGTTTGTACAGATTATTCAAAAACTTTTTTGGATTGATGCACTTTGGCACTCCATTTTTTAAATATTTTTCAACAATTAGCGCAATTCTTATTTAATGTTGTGTTGCACACAGAATTGTGGCTTCGATCAGATTATTTGTTTAGGGCTTTAGTGTTACTCACTAGTGCAGTTTTTTCTTACTTCTGGTTATAAGGAGACAACACTTTAGATGGAGACTACAAGTGCCCATTACAACACAAATTACCCAGGCATGGTCCACTGTTGTCAACATCAGAGAACCTACTGCCAACTATGCTATGCAGCCATTGCTGGGGTTCAGGTATGTATACAAGTGTCTGTAAAGAGGCTGCAGGAGATAAAAAGTACTGACATGCAAAAGATGAAAAAAAAAAAAAAGTGAAAACAAGTATTGTATTTAGTTATATATAAATGCCAACTATTTATAATACACATCACTTTAGTAACCTAAATGTCATTAGGTTGGCATTTACATCGCATGTAAATCCTAAAGCTAAGGAAATATGATTTAAACACACAAGCAAAAAAAAAAAAAAAGTTTTAGTACTGTATGACTTCTTGTGGACAGGGATCTTGGAAAGTTTGCAAAGGTGAATAATGTTATCAGGGTTAAAAATATATGGCACAGTGGCTAGAAATATGAAGGTTGCATCAAACGCTTACTTACAAGTAAATCTTACTATAAAAAATGCAATATTTCTACCTAAAATAGACCTAAAAAAAAAAAAAAAAAGAAGTAAAGGTTTGCGATGTTGTAGGGACAACACACAAACTTTAAGACCCCTTTCACACTGATAGCGCAGCCGCATTTTGCGGTAAAGAGCCACTAAAACTAGTCTGTTGTTTTAGCTGCGCTTTTCAGGCGCTAACAGGGCACTTTTAACCCCGCTAGTGGCAGAGAAAAGGGTTAAAGCGCTTTTACAGGTGCTTCGGAGGTGCTTCCTATTGATTTCAATGGCAGGGGCGGTGGCAGAGTGGTGTATACACCGCAGCCCCAAAGATGCTGCTTGCAGGACTTTTTTTAGTCCTGCAATTGCACCACCCCAGTGTGAAAGCACTCGGGGTCTCACATTAGGGCTGCAGGGAAGGCCCTTTACAGGCGCTATTTTTAATAGTGCCTGAATTCTTGCCAGCACAGAACTTCCCTGATGCGCGCCCGCATGCGGGTGCATTGCGGACGTAAACAGCAGGATGTCCAGGGATGGCCTCCCGGCAACTGGCATCCATGCTGCTGCCGTCTTTCGGCTATAGCGCGGACGCCTAGTGGTTAATCAACCTTACCAACTATGTATGCGATTTAGTGATGTCAGTATGATGCTGATCACTGTTCTCCCTATTGAATGCTAGGACGTAAAAAAGTGTTGCCTCTACCAAATTGTCCGTTTGCATACAGAGACACAGTTTGTTTAACCACTTGACCACTGGGCACTTAAACACCCTTAATAACCAGACCAATTTTCAGCTTTCGGTGCTCTCGCATTTTGAATGACAATTACTCAGTCATGCAACACTGGACCTATATGAAATTTTTGTCCTTTTTTTCACACAAATAGAGCTTTCTTTTGGTGGTATTTAATCACCGCTGGGTTTTTTATTTTTTGTGCTATAAAAGAAAAAATACCGAAAATTCTGTAAAAAAACGAATTTTTCTTTGTTTCTGTTAGAAAATTTAGCAGATTAGTAATTTTTTCTTCATAAATTTTGGCCAAAATTTATACTACTACATATCTTTGGTAAAAATAAGTACAAATTGGTGGATATTATTTGGTCTTTGTGAAAGTTAGAGTCCACAAGCTATGGTGCCAATATCTGAAAATTGATCACACCTGAAGTACTGACGGCCTATTTCAATTCTTGAGACCCTAACATGCCAGAAAAGTACAAATACCCCCCAAATGACCCCTTTTTGGAAAGAAGACATTCCAAGGTATTTAGTAAGAGGCATGATGAGTTTTTTGAAGTTGTCATTTTTTCCCACAATTCTTTGCAAAATCAAGATTCTTTTTACTTTTTTTTTTTTTTTCACAAAATTGTCATATTATCAGGTTATTTCTCACACACAGCATATGCATACCACAAATTACACCCCAAAACACATTCTGCTATTACTCCCGAGTATGGTGATACCACATGTGTGAGACTTTTACACAGCGTGGCCACATACAGAGGCCCAACATGCATGGAGCGCCATCAGGTGTTCTGGAGCACCCAGGACAATTCTGACATTTCTCTCCTACATGTAAAAATCATCATTTATTTGCTAGAAAATTACATAGAACTCCAAAACATTATATATGTTTTTTTAGCAAACACCCTGGAGAATACAATGGTGGTCTTTGCAACTTTTTATCTCGCACGGTATTTGCGCAGTAATTTTTCGAATGCTTTTTTTTGGAAAAAAAACTGTTTTGTGCTTAAAAAAAAAAACACAGTAAAGTTAGCCCAATTTTTGCATAATGTGAAAGATGAAGTTACGCTGAGTAAATAGATACCTAATATGTCACTCTTCAAAATTGCACACGCTCGTGGAATGGCGGCAAACGTCGCTACTTAAAAATCCCCATAGGCGACGATTTACATTTTTTTTACTGGTTATATGTTTTGAGTTACAGAGGAGGTCTAGGGCTAGAATTATTTCTCTCGCTCTAACGTTCGCAGCGATACCTCACATGTGTGGTTTGAACACCGTTTTCATATGTGGGCGGGACTTACGCATGCGTTCGCTTCTGCATGCGAGCACATGGGGACAGGGGCGTTTTTAAAAAAACATTTTTTTTTATTGTTCATTTTACTTTATTTATTTTAGTTTGACATTTTTTTCCCCAAAAATAATTTTTTTGATCACTTTTATTCCTATTACAAGGAATGTAAACATCCCTTGTAATAGGAATATGGCATGACAGGTCCTCTTTACAGTGAGATGTGGGGTCAATAAGACCCACATCTCACCTCTAAGCTGGGAAGCCTGAAAAAAAAAAAAGATTCTGGCTTTGATCGTATTAGCGATTCGGTAGAAGCACCGGAGGGCGGAGGGAGATGTCTATGGCTGGGTATTGCAGGGTATCACCGACTATGGCTGGGTATCTCAGAGCATGGTGTTGCAGAGTACTGCGTTGCAGAGCATTGCAGGGTATCGGCGGGTGTTGCAGAGCATTGCAGAGTGTTGCAGGGTATCGGCGGGTGTTGCAGAGCATTGCAGAGTGTTGCAGGGTATCGGCGGGGGTTGCAGAGCATTGCAGAGTGTTGCAGGGTATCGGCGGGGGTTGCAGAGCATTGCAGAGTGTTGCAGGGTATTGGCGGGTGTTGCAGAGTGTTGCAGGGTATTGCAGAGCGTTGCAGGGCATTGCGGAGTGTTGCAGGGCATTGCAGAGTGTTGCAGGGCATTGCAGAGTGTTGCAGGGCATTGCAGAGTGTTGCAGGGCATTGCAGAGTGTTGCAGGGCATTGCAGAGTGTTGCAGGGCATTGCAGAGTGTTGCAGGGCATTGCAGAGTGTTGCAGGGCATTGCAGAGTGTTGCAGGGCATTGCAGAGTGTTGCAGGGCATTGCAGAGTGTTGCAGGGCATTGCAGAGTGTTGCAGGGCATTGCAGAGTGTTGCAGGGCATTGCAGAGTGTTGCAGGGCATTGCAGAGTGTTGCAGGGCATTGCAGAGTGTTGCAGGGCATTGCAGAGTGTTGCAGGGCATTGCAGAGTGTTGCAGGGCATTGCAGAGTGTTGCAGGGCATTGCAGAGTGTTGCAGGGCATTGCAGAGTGTTGCAGGGCATTGCAGAGTGTTGCAGGGCATTGCAGAGTGTTGCAGGGCATTGCAGAGTGTTGCAGGGCATTGCAGAGTGTTGCAGGGCATTGCAGAGTGTTGCAGGGCAATGCAGAGTGTTGCAGGGCAATGCAGAGTGTTGCAGGGCAATGCAGAGTGTTGCAGGGCAATGCAGAGTGTTGCAGGGCAATGCAGAGTATTTGCAGGGCATTGCAGAGTATTTGCAGGGAATTGCAGAGTAATGCAGAGTATTTGCAGGGAATTGCAGAGTAATGCAGAGTATTTGCAGGGAATTGCAGAGTAATGCAGAGTATTTGCAGGGAATTGCAGAGTAATGCAGAGTATTTGCAGGGAATTGCAGAGTAATGCAGAGTATTTGCAGGGAATTGAGGGGTTAATTTTCGGTGAGCAGCGATGTGGGCACTGCAGATGCAGCCCACATCGCTGCTGACACCGATCTCTTCCCCCTCCGCTGTACCGATCGGTACAGAGAGGGGAGGGAGGAACCGGCGTCATAACATGACGCCGGCTTGTTTACAAGTGATCACTCCGTCATTTGACGGAGCGATCACGTGGTAAACGGCCGCGATGAGCGGCCGTTTACCGTGATTCGTGATGCGCCGGGTCCACTGGACCCAGCGGTCACGGATGCTCTCGTGTGCGCGCCCCAGGGGGCGCGCGAGCGCAGAATTCTGGGAGGCCGTTAATTAACGGCCTCTCAGAGTTAAACAACCGCCCTGAAGCCATTAATCGGGAATGGGCGGTTGTTAAGTGGTTAAAGCAAGTCATGTAAGTCAGTACTGGGAAAAGACTAGCTGCAGGAAGACCACAGGAAGTACTGAGTTTTGCATCTGCCCGTTTTTTTTTTTTTTGAAGATTTTTTTAGAACATTAGTAGAAAGCAAATCTTCCTTAAAAGGGACATTGGAAAAGGAACGTGTTTCATTGAAGAAAAGATGTCCAATCAGTTTGAAAGGATTTCCTCTCATTTCCTTTTGCATCTCTTGGATGTAAGGAGAAACCTCACCAATGGAGCACAGACAGCAAAAAATAAATTGGTGATAAAGAAATGAGTAAAAATCATATTCAAGACAAAAATTATTGGGATAGCTTTAAATAAAAACATATGAATAAAATGTGTTTTCCCTGTGCTTGGGTTTTCTCTAGGTACTTTGGTTTCCACACTTCAAAAGACATGCCGGTAGGTTAAAGGATACACATCCCAATGAGTGCAGTAGCCTCCATCATCCATAAATGGAAGACATTTGGAACCATCAGGATGCTCCCTAGAGTGGGCTGCCTGGCCAAACTGAGCGATCGGGGGAGAAAAGCTTCAGGGAGGTGACTAAAAACTAAATGGTCACTCTGACAGAGCTCCAGCGTTTCTCTATGGTGAGAGGAGAACCTTCCCGAACAACCATCTCTGCAGCATTCCATCAATCAGGTTTGTATGTTAGAGTGGCCAGACGGAAGCCACTTCTCAGTAAAAGGCACATGACAGCCCTCCTGGGGTTCACCAAAAAGCATTTGATGGACTCTCAGGCATGACAAACAAAATTCTCTGGTCTGATGAAACAAAGATTGAACTCTTTGGCCTGAATAGCAAGCACCATGTCTGGAGGAAACCAGGCACCGCTCATCACCTTGCCAATGCCATCACTACAGTTAAGCATAATGGTGGCAACAACATGCTGTGGGGATGTTTTTCAGTAGCAGGAACTGGGAGACTAGTCAGGATCAAGGGAAAGATGAATGCGGCAATGTACAGACACACCCTTGGTGAAAATCTGCTCCCGAGCGATCTGGACATAAGACTGGGGCAAATGTTCATCTTCCAACAGGACAACAAACCTAAGCACACAGCCAAGATAACAAATGAGTGGCTATGGGACAACTAACTCCGTGAATGTCCTTCAGTGGCCCAGCCAGAGCCCAAACTTGAACCTGACTGAACATCTCTGTCATTATGGTGTATCGTTTGAAGAATTTTGAGGAAAATAATGAATTGAATCCATTTTGGAATAAGGCTGTAAAATTGTGGAAAAAGTGAAGCGCTGTGAATACTTTTCAGGTACAGAGTAAGTTCACCTTTGGGAACATGTCACACCCATTTTTAAGGTGGAAAATGTAACATGTTCTCAATGCTGCAGCAATGCTTTACAGGCTCCAAAATAAATAAATGCACATCTTTTTTACCTGCAAAATCCTTATCCTTTGATTGCTGTCCAAACTGGCCCTAGTATGTGTATGGACTGTATGCATATCCGATGGAGATGTTAAATTGTAAGCTTTTTTGAAGGCAGGAACTGATGTGAATGTACAATATGTAAAGAGCTGCATAAATATTTGGCGCTCTATAAATGACTGTAATAAGTAAAAAATATAATTCCTCAGCACTCTTTCCAGTGGGAATTTTACAGAAAACCGTATACAGTATCAAGTATCAAATACACACAAAAAACAAAAAAAAAACACAAAAAAAAAACAAACTGAGATTTAGTTGCATATATTTCCAAATACATATGAAGTCACAGTGGGGTTAATAAACAAACTAGAAAGAACAAAATCTGGTGCATCTGTGCATAAGAAACCAAACAGCTTCCAGTTTTTTTTTTTTTTCTTTTTTTTGTGTTAAATCCAAATTGAACAAGCTGAAGTTAGAAGCCGATTGGTTACCATGCACAGCTGCATCAGATTTTGCACTCTCCAGTTTTAGTAAATCAGCCTCACTGTTGCTAGACCAAGTCACCTCTGCAAAGCATGGTCTCCAATTCTAAACTAACTGAGCACCCAAACAAATAAGACAAAATACACCTTTAAAAGGTTAACCCCACTTTTGTTAAAAAAAAAACAAAAAAAAAAAAACATTCCCTCTGGGTGCTCTTTGTACATTGCAAGGATTTTAACAAACTTTGTTGCAGATCCCTACTTCTTGTTATTCTGAAGAAATTCTTGTTTGTTCCTCTGTGCCCCTGTACTAAGCGAGTCAAATGGGAGTGGTTTCATAATTACCAATCAGCTGCAAAAATAAAATTGTTGTTGCAGGGGATGCCTGAATCTGACTTGCATCTTAGTGCAGACTTCTGGGAAAATCAGTGAGCCAATCACAAAAGCAGAAAATGATGTTTCTGAGCCGCGTTCTGTACACATTCTGTGTACAGGACAACTCCAGGTAGCCATATTGCATTGCATTTTTCTCGATTCTCGATCGTCTCTCTCGGGTGCTGCCGCTGCCATCTTGGGTATGGGAATCAGGAAGTGGAGCCTTTCGGCTTCATTTCCCGGTTCCCTACTGCGCATGCGCGAGTCGCGCTGCGCAATAAGGACGGTCCCCGCTGCCTCTGGGATCTGTGTTTCCCAGCAGGCAGCGGGGCACTTGCGGAAAGGGGCGTAATCTACGCCCCTTTCCGCAGAGAGCTATCCCGGAAGTGGGTGCAGATACCTGTACTGTACAGGTACCTGCACCCCCCTCCCCCCTGAAAGGTGCCAATTGTGGTGCCGGAGGGGGGGAGGGTTCCGATGAGCGGAAGGTCCACTTTAGGGTGGACCTCCGCTTTAAGCTTTAGGATGAAAAAACAGAACAGGAGAATCCGTTTGGATAGCAATCAAAAGGACAAACTGTGTTCAAAACAGCCAAACACTAGAACTATGAAGACCCAGCAGCTCTCCACCTCTTAAGCGCAGAGTATTTTCAGAAACCTTCCTCGTGTGTGTTTGCATGTTTGTGGCTGACCAAATGTACGGCGTTGAGGACGTCATACAGCATAATAGGGAAAAGCAGGCTCATTCGGCTGAGTAAATACATGCATGAAAAAGGGCATATCTGATGTTAGTAGGGCGTTTTGTGCTCTGTAATGCATTTTCTCAGAGTGCACTGATCCATTTTACTAAAATCAGCAAAACGATTCAGCAGCATGTAATGCTCAACATTCTTGCAGTCAACATTTCAGACAGTAGAAAAACAAAAAGCAATGGAAAAAACATTCAGCACATTAATAAAAATATAATATACGACTCTCTGAAAAAAAAAAAAAAAAGAGGTATTACCATAGCATCCAGTCTAGTTCTATCTACAAATGATCTACCACAGGTTATAATGGCCATACACAGTCTGACAGAGAAGCAGGACCATTAAAAAAGGACATACAATACTTCTTCCTCTGTCCACACAACATATTTTGTAGCAAATTATGAAGTCCTATAAAAATAAACCGATGCTTGGAAAACCTTAATTACCATTTTAACATTGCTGGGTCTAATGCTAATGTACAATTTAAAACTTCAATAAAACCTTTGCCCTTAAACAGGCATAACTGTAATATAACTGAGGGCACAGTGAATCAAAAATCTAAAAAAATGAACATGCATAAAAAAACATGGGTTTTCCAAAGCACATTGTGCATATAATGCATGTTCCCATTACGTTTTCAAACCTTATTTAAAAAAAAAACAAAAAAAAAACGATTGAATTTTTAAAATAAATGACATACAACAGTGGATATGTCCATCGGACAATATCCATAACCAGGCCAGCCGGCCACCCCTAACTAACAGAAACCGCTAACTACCAACACCCCCCTTCCTCCCTCCTCCCCTCCCACCCCTACCAGTCACATCTCGATAAGGCGCCCCATCATTACCGTTTTTTTTTTCTTCAAAACTTATTAACAGAAAGACAGAGACATTTTTCCTCTTATTTTGACACTTGAAAAATTCAAAACAATGTGCATTTTTGGTGGGTTTACATGCATTCCAATATGTGTTTGGTGCTTTTACATGTGTTCCTGTGCATTCCTCCCTACAGAGAAAATGCAGCAGGTTGTAACTGTGTTGACTTCATTGGAAATTACTGCACTGGTGTGAACTAAGGTCATTGGAATTACAAGAAGAAAAAAAAAAATGCGGATGAATTTTTGATGCAGATTGAAAACGCAGTGCATTGCATCTGGTGTGACTCAGCCCAGATTGCTAAATACATATAAAGACCAAGGTAAAAATGCAAGCTTCTTTGGTTAACAAAAGCATTTCCTTAAAGTGGATATAAACCCTCTCCTATACCCAGTGAACAACCTCAGATGATACACAGATTAAACAAATCTCCCTACATCATTTTACACGTATATCTGCTGTCTTCAGCTTGCTATATTCTTTAGAGTTCTTACATCATGTTACAATTTTTACTTCCTCATTCAGCAGTAGGAGTGTAGTCTTGGCTTATACTGTGCGACAGGGTAAGCACCTCCCCCCCCGCCCCCTTTTCACATATGCAGAAGAACAAAGACTTTC
This sequence comes from Lithobates pipiens, assembly GCF_037356315.1. Taxonomy (NCBI): domain Eukaryota; kingdom Metazoa; phylum Chordata; class Amphibia; order Anura; family Ranidae; genus Lithobates; species Lithobates pipiens. Next base: position 328,053,430 of record NW_027507903.1, on the reverse strand, counting down.
AGAGCTGTGATGTGACGAGACAAGCGCTCTGCTAATCTATTTGTAGCACCCACCCGACACACATTTCAGGCTGGGTTTATCTCCCATCTCTGAGAACTTGCCAGAAGTTATCATGCGGATTAAAGAGTAATGAAACAGCAGAAACACATGGGACTCAGGGCTTTGGAAAGAAATAAGTAAACACTACAGATAGACCAACAAAGTGGCACATAATTGTGAAGTAGAAGAAAAATGATAAAATGGTTTTCAAATTTTTTTACAAATAAAATTTGTAAAGTGTGGCGTGCATTTGTATTCAACCCCCTTTACTCTGATATCCCTAACAAAAATCTAGTGGAACCAATTTCCTTCAGAAGTCACTTAATTAGTAAATAGAGTCCACCTGTGTTCACAGCTGTTCTGTGAAGCCCTAAGAGGTTTGATAGAAAACCTTAGTGAACAAACTGCATCACAAAAGCCACGGAACACACCAGACCGCTCAGAGATAAAGTTGTGGAGAAGCTTAAAGCAGGGTTAGGTTATAAAAAAATATCCCAAGCTTTGAACATCTCATGGAGCACTGTTCCATCCATCCACTGAAAATGGAAAGAGTATGACACAACTGCAAACCTATCAAGACATGGCCATCCACCTAAACTGACAGGCCAGGCAAGGAGAGCATCAGAGAAGCAGCCAAGAGGTAATGCCCCATACACACGATGAGATTATCGGACGAATGATCGTCCGTTTTCTATTGCATGCTAATCTCAGATCGAATCTGATGAGTTTACTAAAGTCACGAAAATTCCCGCACGACAGAAAAAGAAATTCGGAAGTGATGTCATGTGTTGTAATGCATTTGTATTGCATTTTCGAACGATAGCTGTACTGATTACACGAAAATCGTACGATCTGGCATCGTACGAATAAAATTTCCGTGCACGTGCGATAGAATAATATCGGATGAACTGTTCGAATCGGCTCTCGAAAGCTCTGTACTAACGATCCGATTATCGTACGATCGCTTCGAAAGCGTTATTTCCCGTATGATTTTCGGATCGTGTGTACGGGGCTTAACTCTGGAAGAGCTGCAGAGATCTCCAGCTCAGGTGGGAGAATCTGTCCACAGGACAATGATTAGTCATACACGCCACAAATCTGGCCTTTATGTAAGAGTGCAAGAAGAAAGCCATTGTTGAAAGAAAGCCATAAGAAGTCCTATTTGCAGTTTGCGAGAAGCCATGTGGGGGACACAGCAAACATGTGGAAGAAGGTGCTCTGGTCAAATGAGACCAAAATTGAACTTTTTGGCCTAAAAGCAAAACGCTATGTGTGGTGGAAAACTAACACTGCACATCACCCTAAACATACCATCCCCACCGTGAAACATGGTGGTGGCAGCATCATGTTTTGGGGATGCTTTTCTTCAGCAGGAACGGGGAAGTTGGTCAGAGTTAATGGGAAGATGGATGGAGCCAAATACAAGGCAGTCTTCAAAGAAAACCTGTTAGAGTCTGCAAAAGACTTGAGACTGGGGTGGAGGTTCACCTTCCAACAGGACAATGACCCTAAACATACAGCCAGAGCTAAAATGGAATGGTTTAGATCAAATCATTTTCATGTGTTAGAATGGTCCAGTCAAAGTCCAGACCTAAACTCTGAGAATCTGTGGCAAGACTTGAAAATTGCTGTTCACGGATGCTCTCCATCCAATCTGATAGAGCTTGAGCTATTTTGCATAGAAGAATGGACAAAAATGTCACTCTAGATGCGCAAAGCTGGTAGAAGCATACCCAAAAAGACTTGGTGGTTCTACAAAGTATTGACTCAGGGGGGGCAGAATACAATTGCACGCCACACTTTTAACATATTTGTAAAAAAATATTGAAAATAATTCATCTTCGACTTCATAATTATGTGCCACTTTGTGTTGGTCTATCACATAAAATCCAAATAAAAAACATTAAAATTTTTGGTTGTAACATGACAAAATGTGGAAAATTTCAAGGATTATGAATACTCTTTTCAAGGCACTGTATACATGCTTAGGTCAGATTTAATAAATTAGGTTTACATCTACTTTAAAAGAGTATGTAAACCCAAAATGTCATATTCCTGATATGCGTCTGCTGTACCATATACTTGAATTAAAGTATGAAAAAGTATCCTGCTTTCTTTGTATTGCTTCCTTTGTGTAAAATCGCTGGACTGGTTCCTGCCAGACCCTCTGCTTTCCTATTATAAACTTATCACACCAAGTAGGAGAGCACACTGATCGGTTCTCTAGCTGTGCTGGGAACACTGCGCTCTCCTGCAATGATCAGACATGTCCTGACACCCCATCCACACAGCCATTCACTGGGAAGCTCAGTGTTCTGCTGCCTCTCCTCCCCTAATATGCAGCCGATAACTGAAGGAATGTGATTGCTCATAGAAAAAATAAAAAGGAGGGGAGGGGGGGGGAAGAATTTATGTTTTTTTATATCTATACACAAATGTTTGCCCTTTATTTCTATTTTAACTGAATGGGTTGTTTTATAAGGTGATCGCTTACAATCCCTTTAGGACAATATAAAGAACTGTAAAAAAATGTTAATTGTGGGGATGGGTAGGGGTGTTGAAAAGTCCATTTGGGTGACACTTTTTTTTTTATTTTATTTTTTTTAAGTATTGCAGGAAAAGCTTGTTTGGCTGTACTTCACCTGTAGTTTACAGGGGTGCAATTCGTTCTGCACTCATGTGACACGTTTTCAGCAGAGCCTGTCTAGGCAAGCGAAGGATCGTTACCATATGGTCAGGATCCGACCACATGTCTAGACCGTCACCCAGCTCAGTTCCTGCCCCCTTCACAGCCCAGCTCTCCAGTGAGCACAGTCAACAGCTGACAATCAGCAGTTCTCTCGGTGGTGTATGATCACTTGGTTCTCAATGTAAGGCACCTTTCACACTGGGGCGGTGCGGGCGTCGGCTGTAAAGCGGTGCTATTTTTAGCGCCGCTTTACTGCCGTGTTAGCGGCGGTATTCGGCCGCTAGGGGAGCGGTTTTAACCCCTGCTAGTGGCCGAAAAAGGGTTAAACCCGCCCGCAAAGTGCTGCAGTTGCCAGCAGTATAGCTGCGCTGCCCCATTTCAATGGGTAGGAACGGTGAATACACCCCTCCAAAGATTCTGCTAGCAGGCCTTTTTTTACCGTGCTACTAGCGTACCGCTCTAGTCTGAAAGCTGTCCGGCTTTCACACTGGAGTGAAAGGAGACGCTTTTTTCAGGTGCTACACAGGCGCTATTTTTAGTGTGAAAGGGGCCTTAGAGTCGGCAGGGGACAGATGTAGCATTGGAGCGATGCTACATCCAACTAGACAAGTATGATAACAAAAAAGAAATCCCATACTTCTCTTAAGTTAGTTATTTACACCAGAATAGAGAAAAAAAAATAAAAATTGCTTTGATTTGCTAAGCTTTGCAGATTCACCTAATTCATCTAAATGCTGATATGGTTATATTAATCTTGACACATCACACAATTAATGCAACCTTAGACACACATCACTGACGTAAAACAAATTATTGCAGCATACCTTAGGCCTAATTGCAGTTCTTGCTGCAAACAGCCTAAAGCCTCATACATACAATCGGACTTTGTACAAAAATCCACGGGAAAGTTTGTACAAAGGGCGTTGGCCGTGAACTTGTTAAGCAAACATGGTTTTTCTGCTCTTTACCACCACCTTTGGTCAACTTCTGTATTGTTGTCTGATCTTTTGCATTGGTTCTGTGGCACAGCCAACTTTTGTCCGATGAAAAACTAAAAAGTTTGTCCGATGGAGTGTACACACGGTCGGATGTTGCCTTAAAGCCAATTTACATGTTTGTTTTCAAAAAGTCTGATCGTTTGTACAGGCCTTTATGTGTGCTTTGCAGATGAATATCAGTTTGTACAGTGCTAGAATCTCATCAACTGATACTACTGAAGAGGTTTTCCAAGCAGGTAGCGAATGCAACAGAGCTTACATGAATAGAATTGGATGCAGAATAGTAAACCTCTGTGTGCCATAACACCAGTCGACACTGGGAGAAGAATGACATTTACTATTCAGAGATGTGAAAACTTGCCAGAAGTAAAGGGTCCAACCAGTAACAATTTTCTGCTGTACAAAAGGGCATTAGCACAAATAAGCTTCTCACCATCAAGAAAACGAAGAGTATTGGCAATTCATAACTTTGAAAAAAAAATAAAAAAATACAGCGGATTGGCATTTTATATAAAATTACCACCTGTTCTGGGTAACTGGTATGAACTGTGTAAGGATCTAAAGTTTTGGACGGCATATAAAAACATTTGGAGAAAATCTAAACCGTTAATTATGTTACCATACTGTAGAGAACACTTTAAAAGGTCTTTTTGTATTGAAGGGTTTGAAGACCTGATCCAAGTTCTTCATGAAGATAAAGACTTTTGCACCCTGCCAGGATAGGCAATCACACCACATGGTAAGCAGCGAGTGATTTCTTTCAGAAAAAGGTGAAAGAGCATGTGTTCCACTTCCCATTAAAGAAAACACAGATTGAAGTCTGATGAATGTACACTGCTAACATTCTCCAAAAAGACCTCTGTTGAGAAAAAAGCCTTTGTAACAGAAAATGGCAGGAAATTATTCTAGCTTTTTGCATTGTGTGATTAGGGGTAAGTGAACTTGATCGGTTCTGGGATTTAACACTTGTAAGCCTGAACAAAGTATGATTTATTTTTATTCAGTTTACTTAAATTCAGGAATAAATTATTGATGAAGAGATGAAACATGCAGATGGCGATGAATGGCGCTTTGGCCCAATCACCTTGCCCTCAGAGCAGTAAATTTGTATCTCTCTTATCATGCGTCGTAGATTTTTTTGACCGTAAGTGGTTTGTTGGTGGCCACAATTTAGTCCAGGTAGCTCATTGTGTAGGAATTTCACTGCCATAACAGGTATAAATGAAAGCTTTCATTTAGATCTGTGACTTCAAACCTAACCAAAAACTCTAAAGATGGCCATACATGGATTGAAATTCCGGCACTACGGCCATTTGGCTGCTTAGGAAAAGCTTTAGGTTGATCGGCGCTGCAGTGCTGATTAGTCTATCCTGACAGCAGAGTTGTCCGGCTGACTCCTCCACTATCAGAAGACAATGACACGAAGGGGATGATTCCTGCATCCACCTTAGATGTGTATATTGGGGAATCGGTTCAGTTGGCTGAATGTAAAACGTAACCTTGTGTGCCCATGTTAAGGCTTAAAAACTCCTAAAAAAAAAAAAAAGTAGAACTTGTTCCACCTAAACTGAAATCCCAGGTAGCTCTCGAGTGCAACCAACTTCCATGGTCGCTGCCCCAACGTTTCCACTTCTTTCTACCATTAAAGAAGCCATATTTCAAAGTGACAGACTAAAAAAAAGCAGAAGTGGAAGGGTGCTAGTTGTAGTAAACCTAATTCTTGCAGATACTTGGGCATTCTACAGGGATGCAAAGCTGGCATCCAGTCACCTGGGGCAACCTGAGCTTAATGAGCGCTAGTTTATTTTTAATTTTTTTTTTAGAAGAAGCACAGGTTCACCTTAACCCAAAACATTGGCCTAAAATTACTTGAAACTTTTAACCTTAGATGTAAAAATGGGAACTCCAGAATGAATGTGGAATCCCATAAGAAAAACCCCCCAAAAAAACACTAAATATTCAGTTGGAAGTACATCAACTGTTTTACCTACAAAGGAATCATGATCTTGTTCAGTCACTATTGTGACACACACACACACAACCACACTGCACTTGCCAGGATAATCACTCTGCTAGAATTTACACAAATTGCTAATCAGCCAATCACATGACAGCAACTCAAGGCATTTCGACATCTAGATGTGGTGAAGAAAACTTGCTCAAGTTCAAACCGAGCATCAGAATGGGGAAGAAAGGGGATTTAAGCAACTTTGAACATGACATGGTTTTTGGTGCAAGACGGGCTGGTCTGGACATTAGAAGATTGGAAAAATTTTGCCTGGTCTGAGGGGTCTCAATTTCAGCTGTGACATTCAGATGGTAGGATAAGAATTTGGTGTAAACATGGATCTATCCTACCTTGAATCTATGGCTTAGGATGGTGGTGTAATGGTGTGGGGGATATTTTCTTGCCACACTTTGGGCCCCTTGGTACCAATTAAGCATTGTTTAAATGCCATGGCCTACCTGAGTATTGTTGCTGACCATGTCCATCCCTTTAGGACTAGTGTACTCATCTTCTGATGGCTACTTACAGTAGGACAATGCATGTCATAAATAATCTCAAACTGGTTTCTTGAACACCACAATGATTTCAATTACAATGATTTCATTCTACTCCACTGGCCTCCACAGTCACCAGATCTCAATTCAATAGAGTACCTTTGGGAGGAGTTGGAATGGGAAATTCACATCATGGACGTGCAGCCAACAAATCTGCAGCAACTGCGTGATGCCATCACGTCCCTATGAACAAAAATCTGTTAGGAATGTATCCAACACCTTGTTGAAACTCTGCCATGAAGAATTAAGGCAGTTCTGAAGAAAAAAAGAGGGAGTCCAATTCGGTACTAGCAAGGTGAACCTAATAAAATGGCCAGTGAGTTTATATACAAAAAAAATGATTGGTTAAGGAGACACTTTTTTCCACCACTAATTTTCCTTTAAACTGGCTTAAAAAAAGGGAACAATTTAAAAAGGTTGGATGAAAGGTTTAGTATAGCGAACAAAAGTACCAAAAAAAGGGTACAAATTTCTCCTATTGGAATTTAAGTTAAAAAAAAAAAAAAAAAAAATCAATACAATAAAAAACATATGCAAACTTTAATTTTTATAAAGAAATAAAATCATTAAACCACAAAAACATTTTTGCATAAAATATTTGTGTTCCGGTATCACAGTACAAATTAGAGATGGCTGACTATTACAACACCCAAAAAACCCTCAACAATTGATATGCATGTTTATAACCCCGCCAGGGTATTTTTTTGTTTTTTTTTGGTGGGTGTTGCAATAGTCACCTGTAATTAGTAGTTACATAATTAATCTAGTTGGAAAAAAAAAAAAAAAAAGTCACAAGTAAATCCAGTTCACCCAACACAGAAAAAAAAACACAAATAGAAAACCTCCATATACACTATCCTTTACCTGCATTTGATCCAGAAGAAGGAAAAATAAAACCCAATAAAGCATGATCCGATTTGCTCCAGCCAGGGAAAAAAATCATTGCTGATCCCCAAAGAGGCAAATTGGGTATTCCCTGAATCAACTTTACCTATAAATATTGGTATCCAATTATATTATATAAAAGATGATATTATCTTTATTTAGGGAAAGAATCCAGGCCTTTCTCAAAAACAAAAACGATCTACTGAGCTGAACAGAACCAGCTCTTGAGGGATTCTATTCCACATTTTTACAGCTCTTACTGTGAAGAAACCTTTCTGTATTTGGAGAAGAAATCTCTTTTCTCTTCAAACAATAAGAGTTGTCCCTTGTCCTCTGTGATGACCTGAAGCCCTGGTTGACACTAATGCAGCTTTGAAATCACGCTACTTCAGTGTGATTTGCACTGCCGATTTAATTGCAGCTTCATTTAAACAGAAGTCTATGCAAGTCGCAATGAAATCAGTAAAAAGTAGTGCAGGAACCTTTTTCATAAATTGCTGCAACATGAATCGCAAGGATATGACCGGTTCCATTGTCTACAACGGGGTGCAACATGTCATGCAATTTGGAACTATCAAATTACATGGCACGTTGCACCGTTGTGAACAGGGGCTTAAGTGAATAACTATACACCAAGTTCATTATATGGACCACGTATGTTTTTTTAGATTGTGATCATATCTCCCCTTAATCTCCTTTTCTCCAGACAGAATAAACTCAAAAAAGAAGAAGAACCCAGGCAGGGCAAAAAATAGTCAAGGCACCTCATCCCAACATGGTAAATAGAAAAAATAGAGGAGAACAGAGGGGGATTATTACGGTGCTAATCAATTAATTTGGAAAAAAGGAGACCCAGAGGGTACAAAGACATAAATGATATATGGTTGTTAAAATTGAAAAAACATTTTATTTATTTTTGTATAGTATTTAAAATCCAGAGCGAGTATTCAAGGTTACAAAAAAAACTATGATAATTAATAACAAAATATCCACATTTAGTCAATTAATTCAATTGGAGTTACACTTGGCTGTTCTGATGGAATCCCAACATGTTTCGCCTAGACATAGGCTTCTTCAGGGGAGCCAGTAATTGACATGAAGTGGTTACAGGAAATGAGAGATTCACTAAGGGTAAAACACAACAAAAACTGTAAAGAAGGTCTCAAGAGTAAGTGCAGCCCAAAGACTCCTCAAATTAGCATAAATCTGACAAATAAATACAGACACAACTATGTAATGTCTTACTCTTGAGACCTTCTTTACAGTTTTTGTTGTGTTTTTTTAAAATGTTTTTTCAATTTTAACAACCATATATCATTTATGTCTTTGTACCCTCTATCTGGGTCTCCTTTTTACCAAATTAATTGATTAGCACCGTAATAATCCCCCTCTGTTCTCCTCTTTTTTTCTACAGAATAAACTCAGTTCAGCTAATCTTTCCTCATAGCCGAGCTCCTCCATGCGTCTTATCAGTTTGGTTGCCCTTCTCTGCACTTTCACCAGTTCCCCAATATCCTTTTTATGAACTGGTGCCCAAAACTGAACTGCATATTCCAGATGAGGTCTTACTAATGATTTATACAGGGGCAAAATGATATCTCTCTCTCTCTCTCTGGAGTCCATACCGCTTCTAATACAAGAAAGAATTTTGCTCGCTTTGGAAACCACAGCTTGCCATCATTAAGCCTATGATCTACCAGATCCTTCACCATGGATTCCCCCAGTTATACTCCTCCTAGTATGTATAATGCGTTCATATTTTTAGCGACCACGTGCATAACTTTACATTTATCAACAATAAACCACATTAGCCACAGTTTCCCAATTAAATAATGCATTGAGGTTGGCTTGTAAGTTGGAGACATCTTGCAAGGATGTTATTCCACTGCATAGGTTGGTGTCATCTGCAAACACTGAAATAGCACTTTTAATCTCAGACCCTATATCAATTATAAAGATATTAAAAATTATGGGTCCAACACTGAACCTTGGGGTACACCACTAACACAACCCTAGACCATTCAGAGTATGAATCATTAACCCCTACTCTCTAAATTCTGTCTTTTAGCCAGTTTTCTATCCATTTACAAACTGATCTTTACAAGCCTGTAGACTTAACCTTACACATGAGCCGTGTGTGGGGAACTGTGTCAAACGCTTTTGCAAAATCCAAGTATACTATCTCCACAGCCACTCCTTTGTCTAATGATCATGATGCTGGAACACAATTTTATGCACACAGGTTTTGAAAAGATTTCTGTATAAATCATGTATATGTTTTTATTATATTGCTTTTTTTTGCTTTAAAAAGTCCCATGGGAGAAATGTGTACCTTTGATGGTACTTTGTAGATAAATTAGGCATGTGGGCATGAAGCAGCTCTTGATGGACCCACTGTTTAGGATTCAATATAGTGTACCATGTGCATGTGTATAAATTTGACAAAAAGGAGGAAATAAGGCAGTTTCCAAACGAGGAACATACAATATATACAGTTGTGCTCATAACTTTACATACCCTGGTAGAATTTATGATTTCTTGGCCATTTTTCTGAGAATATGAATAACACAAAAACTTTTATTTCACTCATGGTTAGGGTTTGGCTGAAGCCATTTATTATCAGTCAACTGTTTACTCTTTTGACATCATAATGACAATAATGACAAAAAATACCCAAATGACCCTGATCAAACGTTTACATACCCTGGTGATTTTGGCCTGATAACATGCACACAAGTTGACACAAAGGGGTTTGAATGGCTATTAAAGGTGACCATCATCACCTGTGATCTGTTTGCTTGTAATTATTGTGTGTATAAAGGTCAATGAGTTTCTGGACTCCTGACAGACCCTTGAATCTTTCATTCAGTGCTGCCCTATCCATAGTGTGGGTCCTACGCTATCCATAGTCTAGGACAGTGATGGCGAACCTTGGCACTCCAGATGTTTTGGAACTATATTTCCCATGATGCTCCACTACACTGCAGAGTGCATGAGCATCATGGGAAATGTAGTTCCAAAACATCTGGGGTGCCAAGGTTCGCCATCACTGGTCTAGGAGATCCTGCTTCTCTGAACCATGGAAGCTATACTTCTCTTTATGGGAGAACATGAAGTCCTGTTGGGTGGAGCACCCCACTCCCTCAGTGACCACCTGTGTCATGGCGGAGACCTCATGTTCTCCCATATAGAGGAGTATAGCTCCCATGGTTCAGAGAAGCAGGATCTCCTAGTCTATGGATAGGGTAGGACCCACTAATCATGAGGTACTTTGTCGCAGTAAGTGGGCTTAAGCACCGTACAGCAATATGGGGTGACCAAATCCCCATATTTTTTGATAATGTTTTTAAAAAGCCTTGCTGGAGGTAAATGTTAGTTTTGCATGTGTGCACTGTGATATTTTTGTTCTGTTGTATGGTCTTATGGCAGCACCATCTTTATCCATTTTTTTAGGGTGCTTCCCCCAAATATCTTGTTTGTCAACTGAAATTTCAGCCACAACTGTGTGGAAAATTGGTTGGGATGCAAAGAAAAACCCACGAATAACTTCAGGTGAAATACAGGACTCTCTGAAAAAATGTGGTGTGGCTTTTTCAAGATGCACAATAAGGAGACACGTGAAAGATGGGCTGCATGGTCGAGTTGCCAGAAAAAAGCCATTACTACGCAAATGCCACAAAGTATCCTGCTTACAATATGCCAAACAGCAATAGAGAAAAGCCTCAAACCTTCTGGCACAAAGTCATTTGGAGTGATTAGACCAAAATTTAGCTTTTTTGGCCACAACCATAAACATTACATTTGGAGAGGAGTCAACAAGGCCTATGATGAAAGCTACACCATTCCTACTGTGAAACGCGGAGGTGGATGTTTTGGGGATGCGAAAGCTACAAAGGCACAGGAAATTTGGTCAAAATTGATGGAAAGATGAATGCAGTATGTTATCAAAAATATTGGAGGAACATTTGCATTAATCAGCTAGGAAGCTGCCCATGGGACATACTTGGACATTCCAACATGACAATTATCCAAAACACAAGGCCAAGTCAACTTATCATTGGCTACAGCAGAATAAAGTGAAGGTTCTGGAGTGGCCGTCTCAGTCTCCTGACCTCAATATCATTGAGCCACCCTAGTAAGATCTTAAATGTGCAGTTCATACAAGACAGCCCAAGAATTTACAGGAACTGGAGGCTTTTTGCCAAGAGGTAGCTTTACCATCTGAGAAGATAAAGAGCCTCATCCACAAATACCACAAAAGACTTCAAGCTGTCATTGATGTTAAAGGGGGCAATACACGGTAATAAGAACTGGGGTATGTAAACTTTTGATCAGGGTCATTTGGGTAGTTTCTTTTGCCATTATGATTTAAAAAGAGTAAACACAGTTGATATATCATAAATGGCTTCAGCCAAACACTAACCATCAGTAAAAGAAAAATGGACAAAAAAAATATCAAATTCTGGCAGGGTATGTAAACATATGAGCGCAACGGGGGGTGTGTGTGTAATATATATATATATATATATATATATATATATATATATATATATAAAAAAATACATACATTTACCCTCCGTAATATATACACCTGTTCAGACACAATTTAGACGACCTAGGCTTCCTCCACCACCTTAAAAAGGAGCTTCCAGCAAACATCAAGGCAGCCAAATGAGAAACTACTTCCCTCCCCTATATTTCCAGCTGACTAACAGAGTGCTTATTGAAAAGCCTGTGTCACAGTAGTCTGGCGAATGTCACTTTTCTTTGAGCTAAAAACTGGAAGTGTAAGCACATATCTGAAGGCATGTAATTTATGTTGATTTCCTAACAACCATTGAAGGGGATTTCATGCCCTCAATTCCTAGGAACATGGCAGTTAAGTTAACCATGGCAACTATGAGCTGGGTAGAAATTTTAATTTCAATGAAGCAGTCAGCTTTCAGTCTCCCGTTTTGGAACGTGTGGCCCATTCATAGCAAAGAAAAAAAAAAGGCCTGGTGTGAATAATGCATGTACTCTACCCATTGTAACAGAAGAAACAAATATCAAAGGTTATTCTAGGCGTTTAAGCCATCAGGCTGTATCAGCTCAGATAATGTTTAATTATATTCATTTTCTACTGTTTTAAAGCTGTTCACTAGTTTGTGAGCAGAAAAGCCATATTATATCACTCTTATTATTGCAGCCTAAAAATAAACGGTGTAAACATCCTCATTTTGGTAATCTATTTCCTTGCACATAAAATCCTAAATAAATGAAGTCATTTGCATGATTAACAACAATCTAAGTCTGTGCAGATACTTGTAACAAATGAAAGCAATTATGCTTTGCCCACATTAAATAGAATTAAAGTAGGATTTGAGAGATATGGCTGAGCATAATTACACAGTTTAGTGCACCTCGAACATGGCCGTCCTTTCCAAAGTAGAAAGAAGCAAATACTGATCATGGCGCTTTTAAGAAATGTACATGAACAGAAAGGCCGGTCTGCAGCCCTTTTTCTGAAGTCCATTCTACATTTTTTAGCAGAGACCTTTAACTGGATGGCAAATGAGCGGTGGTAGGTGGCATTAGATAGTGATCACTATATCAACAAACAACATCAGGAGTCATCATCTGATAAATGCATTTACACAAAAAGGAAACAAATCTAACTGGAGAAACTCTGTTTGAAAGGATTAGGCTCTCTATAGAAGTCTTAAGGTGGCCATACACATAGCAGCTTGTGATCGACAATGCATATGGCTTCACAGTTTGCAAAAATCAACTTCATATATTGATTGAAAACATGATCAGCCAGCCATAGATGCATAGGATCGATTATATGATTAAAAACAATTTATTAGATCTGTAATATGAGCAGTCCTCTGGCAAACACAGAGTTTGAGCGTTAAGAAGCAAATTATAAAAATTCCACCATCACTGGTTAACATGGTAAAGTGGTAGAGTCAAAATTGTTTTTTTTCTTTTTTTTCTAATTTGGACAGTATGGTAGGACTGAATGATCATATCAATAGATGTATGGCCACCATTTTATCTACTATTTTTGTAATTGTTTAAGCGGTTCCCGACCGCCGGCGTCTGCAGAATAGTACCTGTACGTCCTACCCTCCCAGTTGGCGGGGGGCGCAACCACGCCTCCCAAACCACCCCTCCCCCGAGTGGTGGTTGGGTTCATTAGGGGAGTGATCAGTCCCAGGGCCAGACCAATGATTTATGGTCTGGACCTGGTGATCGCTCTTAACGAATGAAAACCTTCCCCTGCCTGTGTAAGTGTAAACACAGACAGGAGGAAGTGATCTCTCCTTGTGGGGTCTTTTCCATTCCAGTGAGAGAGCGAGGGGACATTAACCATGAGTTGCACCAACAGTACACTAACACCAGTACACATAGGTACACTTGCCCCACCCCCAATTAACCCTTTCACTCCCTGTCTGTCACCAATTGCAGTTTTCAGATTTTTCACTGATCACTGCATTGGTGTCATATGTGACTGAAATAAGTGTTAGGGCAGTTAGTAGTAGCCCCCGTCAGGTCTAGGTTCCCCCCCTAATAAAGGTTTAACCCCTTGATCATCCCCAGTTAACGCTTTCACCGTCACCAGTGTCACTAATCGATCATCGTATTTGAGTCACTGGTGATGCTAGTTAGCCAGTTAGTTTCCCCGTCAGGTTTTATAGCCTCAGGTACCCCCATATATTACCTAATAAAGGTTTTAACCCAGATTGTCCCCTAGTTAACCCTTTCACCCAGTCACCAGTGATCACCGTATTAGTGTTATGGGTGATGCTGGTTAGTTTTTTATAGCATCAGGGCACCCGCCATATATTACCTAATAAAGGTTTAACCCCGATCGCCCAGCGGGTGATATAAGTTAGGTTTTAGCATCAGTCAGGGTCTGCATCGCCCCAGGCAGCATCAGATTAGTGTTAGTAGCGCTAACACCCACGCATACACCCATACACCATATACCTCCCTCAGTAGTATAATGTCTGAACATATCGATATGTGATCAGATCTATACTAGAGTCTCCAGCAGTTTAGGGTTCCCAAAAATGCAATGTTAGCCGGATAAGCCCATATACCTGCTAGCACCTGCGTTTAGCTCCTCCACCCAGCCCTGCCCAGCCCACCAAAGTGCAGTCATTCCAGAACACTGGCCGGCCTATGTGTCAGGGGATACTGAACATGCAGGCAAGTGTATTATTGCAAAAGAGATATGTCTCGCCTGTTTGCAGCGCACAACAGTGGAACTTTAGCTCTGCTTTAAATGGACTTGAGTAACAAATAACCACTTAAGCCCACTTAAGCCCCGGACCATTTGGCTGAAAAAAGACCAGAGCACTTTTTGTGATCCGGCACTGCGTCACTTTAACTGACAATTGCACGGCCATGTGATATGGCTCCCAAGCAAAATTGATGTCCTTTTTTTCCCCCACAAATAGAGCTTTCTTTTGGTGGCATTTGATCACATCAGCGGTTTTAATTTTTTGCTCTATAAACAAAAAAAGCGTCAATTTTGAAATAAATGCATTCTTTTTTACTTTTGCTATAATACATACACCCAAAAAAAATATATAAAACATTTTCTTTCCCTCAGTTTAGACCGATATGTATTCTACATTTTTTTTTTTACCAAAAATTGCAATAAGCGTATGATTGGCTTGCGCAAAAGTTATAGTGTCTACAAAATAGGGAATAGTTTATGGCATTTTTATTAATAATTTTTACTAGTAATGCCGGTGATCAGTGATTTTTATCATGACTGCGACATTATGGCAGACAGATTGGACACTTTTAGGACCATGCACATTTATACAGCGATCAAAAATGCATTGATTACTGTGTAAATGTGTCTGGCAGTGAAGGGGTTAACCACTAGGTGGCGCTGTAGGGGTTAAGTGTGTCCTAGGGAGTGATTCTGTGTGTGGGGGGGGGCTATGTTTGACACGACACTGATCACCGTTCCCGATTACACAGTGATCAGTGTCCTGTCGCTAGGCAGAACGGGGAAATGCTTGTTTACATCAGCATTTCCCCGTTCTTCTCTGTAAGATGATCGCGGGTATCCCCATGGACAGAGTCTGCAGGACCCACGATCATACTCACAGAGCGCGCACGCCAGCAAACCGCTTCTTAAAGGGCAATGTACAGGTACGTTAATATGCCTGTACGTGTCCTCCTGCTAACGTATATCAGCATGAGCCGGTCGGCAAGTGGTTAAAGCTGAACTCCAGCCAACATGTTTTAAGCAGTTACAGCAAAAGGTTTTACAGAAATAAAAGCTGGTCATTGTAAACTTTTCTATTAGTGGTAAATGGCTTGTCTCAACCCACTTACTGACAATTTTGCTGGACAGCTTAGCCCGCTAGAGGAAGTTGAAAAATAACAGACTTGCAGACCAGACGGTGAAAACAAAGAGAAAAAAAACCCTCTAATGCAGCCATCAGAGCTAACAATATATAAACATTTTTTTTTTTAGGTTTATTGCACCTCCCACCCCATACATCAGTGTGCCCCTTTACAACTTTTACACTTTTCTTGGGTGGTTGTACAGGTGTGAAAGAATCCTTACACATTTTCTTACAGGGTGAGATTTCTAAGATAATGTTCAATCAAGATTTACTGGCACTTAACTAAAATGTAAAAAAAAAAAATATTTTCAATCAAACCATTGGGTATTATTATCACCAAAACAACTTATTATCGTTCCAAAACCCAGTCAGCAGCCATCCCTGAAAAATCCAGCTGGTGCCAGAACATTGGCGGGGGGTAAAGCGGGCCTCACTTTTAATGCATGTAACCAGCTGGCACAGCACCTTACTGATTCATAAAGCAGACAGCAGTCCTATTCTCTAGAGCAAGTAAATGCACTGAAGTGTCCCCTTGGGCTGTGCACATGAGTCTCTTCATTCCCATATATTCCAGGATCTGTGTTTTGGGCTCACACTTCACTATCTTACTGACAGCTGCCACTACTTGAGCTTAATACTACCCTACATTGAACTCCTGAATTCTATAAATGTATCAGCCCCTGCAGGAAGGTAAATCTGACACGCTGCAATAAACACAGTTGCTGTCATCGTCATAAAATTAGTAATATAATTCTATAACGACGCCAAGAATTTTATTTTTTGTTTTTTTGGTGGCAAAAACAAAAAGAGAAACACCACATAAATCTAGTACAACATTAAATAAGGGGAGCTCAATAGGGTATAACTATGTTATATACACATTAAAATTGAAAATTGAAAATATAGTGCTCAAGATGGGTGTAGCACAATGCAATGTGTATATAAACTATACTCATTGATCAGACTACACTCTGCAGGACTTGTGATCAGAAAAACATAATATTGTGAACAAAAATCAACATATATTTGAAGAGTCCCATATATAAAGTGAAAATCACTATGTGATGAATAAGTGACAGTTCACGTCTCTTCACAGTGCTTCTTGTGACCAACCACCTTCAGGTGCAATGCCTGATCACCTCAAATACCAAAATATGGATGGGGCATAGCAAGGAGGAGGAGGGGAGCAGGCTAATAGATCATTGGTTGGCTACTGACCAATAGGCAAAAGGAGTATATTGGATATTCGGATTACTATTAGATGTTAGACTATTTAAGGGTTCATTTGATGTTGGCTCCCTGCCTACTGAAGAAGCCCAATCTGAGGGTGTAATGTGTATGGGTGGGAGGAGCTGAAGCCTGTGATGTCACAGTTACCAGTGTCAGCGTGGTGAGCTGATGATTTTGAATGCTTGTTATCTCGATATCCATGTAAACGTTTTTAATACTTTTTGGTTTATAATAAATGTTTGGAAAGAGAGCACTATGGTCTTTCAGTTTTATTTTATGGTTTATTATGCTGATGACTGAGAAGCGAGGAGGGAAAGGCAGCAGCTATATACCCCGAGACGGGAGAAGAGGAGTGCTTGCTGTACCTCCCATAGGAGGAATCAGAGGCATAAATAACTCTGTAGTGGAGTCTGGTATTTGCGGTGATCAGGCATTGCACCTGAAGGTGGTGGGTCACCAGGAGCACTGAAGATACATGAACTGTCACTTATTCATCACATAGTGGTTTTTACTTTATATATGGGACTCTTCAGCTATATGTTGTTGTTTTTTTCACTTAAGTTTGTTTTCTGAACATGAGTCCTTCAGAGTGTAGTCTGATCAAAAAGTATTGTTTATATTCATATTGCATTGTGCTACACCCATCTCAAGCACTAGATTTTCAATTTTGTTTAATGTATCACATATTTATACCCTTTTGAGCTTCCATTATTTTATGTAGTAGTAGATTTATGTGGTGTTTTCAGCGAACACATTGAGAAAGTGTTAGCGACACTTTTTGTCTAGATTGTAAGGCATATATTTATTTTATTAGTGAGCATTTTAAGTTGGTGATTGCGCAGATTATTTTTCAATATTGTCAAAAAAAATAAAAATATAAAGAAACCCTTACTTAATAAGACTAGGAATCTTCAGCAGTGGTTTGTTTTAAAATGATTTAAGTCTAGCAAGGTATGCCAAAATCTTGTGCAATAAGCAGTCAAAAAAAAAAATTCTTGTAAAATAAAAATAACATCTTTTTTAAAATGTTATTTATTTATTTTTTAAAAGAGAAAAGCAGAAGCCCTTACATATTAAAAAGGCTAGGATTCCCTTTGTCAAGTGTTGTGTTTTTAACTATTAACTGTAAAAGTCGATGCCATAAAAAACTTTTGCTAGACCCTGCTTGACAACAACAGCCACTGAGCATGATTTTCAAGAGCTCACTAAATCGGGTCTGTAGTCCAAAATGTAAAATGTACACCACATTGTGTACACCAGATCAAAAAAACAATTGCAATTAGCTCACCATGGCCTGACAGCTGTTATTCTATGGTGCCTGCTGAGTCAATGTGAAACTCAACAGAAAAAAAAAAAAAAACCCACGACATTGTCCTCGCTCAGCATTCAAAATAAAAAGGATGCCAGGACTGCAGCTTATTATCTAGCATGCAAACTACTATGAGGCATTACGGAGCAATTATATAGGGGTAACCAAGTTTAACTCGTCAGATCAAGAACATTAAGAAGCTGTCAAATAAAATAAGCCACTAACAAATTCAATTAGACTTTTTTTCCCAAGGAAATACAGTGAAATTTGATCCTGCTTAATGGTGGAATTTAATTAAAATGCAAAAAGCATAATTCAGAGGACGCACATAGCCAGGGATCCCATCAGAGCACCATTTAGCCTTCCCCTCTGCATAGGTAATATGTATGTTTTGTTTTCCAAAGAAAATAAATGCATTAAAAAAATTTAATTATATAACACACACATACATATACACACACAGGCGGTCCCCGGGTTACAAACAAGATAGGGTCTGTAGAAGCGGTCGACCAATATGGGCTTTTCGCTGGCCGATGCCGATATTTAGAAACTGCGGTGGCTGATGGCCGATATATGATGCCTATGTTTTTGGGCCGATATGTTAGGCCGATTATTTTTTTTCCCTTCATCTCATAAAATCTAACAGTTAGACACCTTTCCCACTGGGGCGTTTTTCAGGCACTTTTGGGCTAAAAATAGCACCTGCAAAGTGCCTGCAAAACAGCTCCACTGCAGTCTGTGTGGAACCCCCGAGTGCTTTCACACTGAGGCGATGCGCTGGCAGGACGTTAAAAAAAAAAAAAAAGTCCTGCAAGCAGTATCTTTGGAGCGGTGTATACCGCTCCTCCACCACTCTTGCCCATTGAAATGAATGGGCGCCGCTGCCGAAATGCCAGCAATGCGATTTGGCAGAGGCGATTCATGGGCGCATTTAACCCCTTCCTCGGCCGCTAGCTGGGTTATAAGTGCCCCGCTAGCAGCCGAATAGCACCGCTAAAATGACGGTAAAACGCCGCTAAAACTAGCAGCGTTTTACCGTCAACGCCTGCCTGCTCCAGTGTGAAAGCAGCCTTAAGAAATAAGCGATACAGAAAATTTCTTACATTTAAACATTAAACAAAACAAACCTCCAATCAGTTCACTTGTATGTATAATTTAGATTTAAAAAACAAAACAAACCAAAAAAAACTATTAAATACACAAAAACAGGTAATCAAAACTTTTGGACAAAAAACATGGGCTAAACTTTAGTTTTAGTTTTTATTAATAATTCGTGTATTTTTTCCCCAAAAAATGTGTTTGAAAGACCGCTGTGCAGATACTGTGTGACATAAAACATTGCAACAACTGCTATTTTATTGCCTAGGGTCTCTGCTAAAAAAAATATATATATCATTTTTGGGGGTTCCAGGTGATTTTCTAGCAGAAAATACAGGATTTTTACTTGTAAGCAACAAGTGTCAGAAAAGATTTAGTCTTTAAATGAGAATGCTACACAGGGAGTTCAGTTCATCCATAAGTATAAACATTATATCTCTTTGGTCTTTTCTTGGCAGACTGCCCAGAAAGGAGAACTCGCTCCATGGAAGAATTCAGGCAACTTGCATTGACTTCTATTACAGAAGTAATTTGCAAGTCGCGCTGTTATAATCTGCCTTTTTCGTCAGCACAATCGGCTGATGCAGATTAATTAAAAAACGCCAAATATCGGCCAATATAAAATCGGTCGACCTCTAGTCTGTAAGTTTGTTCCTAAGTTGAATCTGTTTGTAAATTGGAACAGGTACATTTTTACATTTTTAAATTTTAAATTTTTAAACACTATCAGTTTTTCTGCTGAGTTTTTCCTTCAGGTTTACCAAAACCATGTAGTGGAAGGGCCTGCCTGATTGCATACAAATTGAAACTCCTAAAGATTTGACCTCATATAATATGGTTTTGGTAAATCTAAAGGAAAAAACTCAGCAGAAAAAAAAACTGATAGTGTGTATGGGGCTTTAGTGTAGCTCCAGCCCAAAAAAAATCTATTTTTAAGCTTTTTGGATAGCATAGGGAAGGGTAACTCCCCTGTAATGTTTGCTTTGCTGTCTGTGTCCCCGTTCAGAAGATTTCACCTCACTTTCTGTCCCAATGACATTTGGATTTTGAAAATTTTGGGTTGTTGTGGAAACAAGCCTTGGTGATAAAGCATCAGTGGAGGTACCTTTTTCCCATAATAACCCTTACAGGAGTGAATTTTCTCTACTAGTGGTAATTTCCTCTCCCTTCCTGTTGTCTCCCTCCACTTGTAAGTAGTAGTAGGTGAGTCCTTTATAAGTCGGATGTTTTTAACTAGGTGACCGCCTGTATATATATTGGCTGTATACAAGTCGATCTGTCATTAGAACTTGTGTACATCCAGCCTGTTGGATTTTTCCTCGAACTACCAGTGCCGCCAGCTCAAGCTCTATAACACTGATCATTATATTATGGAAGGCTCCCCAATGTCACAACATCACATCAGGAGGGTTTCCCTCTATCTATATCAGATGTGTGGATGGGGGAATCCAGGCATTTTCTTTTGTTCAACTCAATGGTTAAACACACACAAAAAAAATAAAAATAAAAAATGTATGGGCTGCCTAAGCCACTTCCTGTCTAAATGCACTTGCTCCAGGGTCAATTGCACATAATTTCTCTGGTTTAGCTACCTCACAGTGACAATGGTGGACCATGTTTGTGAAATGCATGTTAACATTTCTGCTTGACAATGCAGGAGCACAACTGGGAGAAGTTTGTCACCCCATACCAGAAGTGCCTGAGCAAGGACCTTTATAGCAAGATCACCAGGCATTATTTGAATAATAGCTGCCAATTTTAAAAGACTAAACACACCATTTTTGAAGTTACATTAACATTTTTTTTTTCAAAAATTAAAACAATTTAAAGAAACACACGTGCATTGCACTGATGCACTTTTTCATTCCGTTGCTGTGCATTGGCTTTCGGCCGCACTCTTTGCATATTGCTAGAGTATATAGATTGTTTTCACATTTTATTATTTTCACCTAATTGATTAAATTTGCAATATACAGTGTATAGCACTAGACTGCAAAGGTGTTAATCCAGCCATAGTGTTCTAGAAACCAGCATGTGATTTGTCAGTTGAAAATTAAAATAGTTTTATTATTTATTTCTACTATTTATAGTTTTGTGTTGAGCAGTTTTTTTAGTTTTAAGTAGTCTGAGATATCATGAAGCTCCCATATACTTCAGAACCATCAGTTCTAGGAATTTTACTTGCCGATATTCTGTAGACCAAACTTGCTGTGACAATGCCAATACTGGCATACCCTAAGGCAGTGTTTCTCAACTCCAGTTCTCAAAGCGCCCCCCAACAGGTCATGGTTTTAGGCTTTCCATTATTTTTCACAGGTGATTTGATCAGATTCACTGCCTTAATTACCACAGCTGTTTTATCTGAGGGAAATCCTGCAAACATGACCTGTTGGGGCACCTTGAGGACTGGAGTTGAGAAACACTGCCTTAAGGTATACATTAATAATTTTTTGGGTCTTAAAATGATTCCAAGAGCACCCCCATCCTTTTCCCAAGGTATCCCTGGAATTGTATGCAACCCCCAAGCTCTCTGTAATTAAACATTGGAAACACATATTTGATTCCCTTCTTTCTTAATTAGGAGAGAATACATTGAAAATCCTCAAAATGGACACTTCTCCTCAGGCCTTTTTTTTTCTTTATAGACTAAGTGGGGAGATTCTAATTAGTACCAATCTACTGTAAGTGCAGGACATTTATAATTGTGACATTGATTTCTTTGCAGTTCAGCTGCTTTTTGAATGAGAGCTTGCCTCAAACACTAATGAAATACAAGATTAATTATTTGGGAAAGCCTTTCCAGGCACTTAATGCTAGATGACTAGATCAGTAAACCACACTTAGCCCAAAAGCATTCGTATGTGTTCTATATACGAATCAAAACACCATTCAGCTAGGAGCACAAGTCATCTTAACATCCGTTAAAGCTTTCTTGGGTTCTTACGTTCACCCTTTGCATTAGTTGACATTGTAGCTCTATTAAAAGAAACCTGCCTTTAAAAAAACATGGAAGTGATTGCTTAGCTATGCCTCTCAAAATGGGGTTGTACTAAACCAAGAATGTCAGCATGACACCCAAGAAGCTATCAATTCCAAAAAAGTTGGGACGTTGTCTAAAATCTACATAAAAGCAGAATGCAATGATTTGCAAATTTCACAAACCCATATTTTATGCACAATAAAGAATACAAAAACTTATCAAATGTTTTGAAAAAAAAATAAGTAATTTTGAAATCCATGGTACCAACACATCTCCAAAAAGTTGGGACAGGGCAACAAAAAGCTGGCAAAGTAACTGGTACTGACAAGAGCCTGGATAAAATTTTGCAACTAATTAGGTTCATTAGCAACAGGTCAGTAACACGAATGGGTACAAAAAGGGCACCTCATGGAGTCAGAGTGTCTCAGAAGTAAACATGCTCAGAAGTTCACCAATCCATGAAAAACTGCATCTAAAAATTGTTGAACAATTTCAGAATAATGTTACACAATGTAAAATTGCAAAGACTTTAAATATATCAGCTCAATCTCAAAAGATTCTATGAATCTGGATAAATCTGTTTACAAGGGACCAGGCTGAAATGCAATATTAGATGCCCTTAATTTTTGGGCCCTCAGATGGAACAGCATTAAAAACAGGCATGAATCAGTCATGGCATGGGCTCAGGAATACTTTCAAAAATCACTGTCTGACAGTTCACCGCACCCTGCAAAAATACAAGTTAAAGCGCCATCATGCAAAGAAGCCATAGATGAACATGACCCAGAAACGCTGCCATCTTCCCTGGGCCAAAGCTCATTTAAAATGGCCTGCTGCAAATTGGAAAACTGTTGTGGTCAGATAAATCAAAATCTGACATCCTAATTGGCAACCATGGGTGCCGTGTGCTCCAAACAAAAGGGGGGGGGCCTCTTGGCTTGTTAGCACTCAAAAGCCTGATGGTATGGGGGTACATTAGTGCACATTGAATGGTCAGATTGCACATCAAAAAAGACACCAAAGCTGAAAGATATATCCAGGTTTCAGAGCAGCATATGCTCCCTTCCAGATGTCTTTTTCAGGGAAGGCCTTACATATTTCTGCAGCACAATGCTAAAGCATGTACTACATCTATGACAACAGCATGGCTTTAACTGGCCTGTCTGCAGTCCACACCGGTCACCAAAATATTTGGCACATTTCGAAATGAAAACTACCTAGAAGGCCCAGGACTGTTGAGCAGTTAGGATCCTATATCAGGCAATAATAGGACAACATTCCCCTCCAAAACCTAAAGGAACCGGTCTCCTCAGTTCCCAGATGTTTATAGTGTGTGGTGTTAACAAAAAAAAAAAAAAGGGGGTGAATATGCTACATATAGCCCAACTTTTTAGAGTCATGTTGCTGACATCAATTTAAAAATTACCTAATTTTAGCTTAGGTTATAGCTTTATAAGATTTGCAAATCATTGCATTCTGTTTTTATGCAGATATTACACAGTGTCAACTTTTTTGGGATTGGGGTTGTATTTTGATCAGTAGTTATATACAAATATTTGTATTATCGTTGTTCAGATCCTAAAGATTTCAACTTTGTATTATGTTTTACACACATTTGTGAAAGAATGATGCATGTGTAGTCGCTAACCACAGATAGAGGATAGTCAGAAAAAGGCATGAGTTAACTGCCCTTAGCAATCTTTGCTGCCTCCCTCAACACAAATGGTTTGGCCTATAAAGCAAAATGAGGGTGGAAAGCTGCAAGCAATTCTGATGCTGGCTTATCAGAGGGAAAAACCGTGCCTGTTATTCCTACAGAGGAGTTGTGGCCAGTGATGTCTGCAGGTGGCAGATATATCAGATTGCCAACCCACTGGAAAACGATTTTTGTACATGCTGTAAAACGCTTTTCTTGAAGTTTGAGGGTTTGCCGAATACTGTTGCCCGCAAGAAGATACCGGTACACAAAAAAAAAAAAAAAAAAAAAAAAAACAGTAATTGGTCTGGTTTAATGCCTCCCACTCACAGCATACCCCAGCTTTGAAGCGGCACTGAGAGCAAGATCATAAGCACAGATGGGTGGAACCTGTAGTCTACAATGAACTCGGAAATTTGTTATGGCAAGTACAAAAACACAATTTTCTTTTTCATTCATTAAGGGACACAAGATTCAGAGACTATTAGGCTGTTAAAAGCAATCCAATGGAAGGCTGGGCAACAGTAACACTAATAAGCACACACCAGAAGAAAAAAAAAAACTCATCATATGAGGCCTGCACATCCACCTGGAGAAACTACGAGTGTGTGGAACAGTAGATCAGGTAGCAAATCCTGGTTATTTGGAGAAAAAAAATTGCTTCATCCCAAAAAGCAGTTCTAGAAGAGTGTACCTCATCAGGAAAGGGTGGATCCCGATCCTTAAGACACTAAGCTTCAATGAGGATCTGAGCAACTGCAAAAGAGTGGGAGGAGAAGTTGGTAGCCCTTTGCCGGAACCATCAGGAATGACAAAGTCAGTATTTCTAATGGATGCAGTGGTCATGAACTAGACAAGCACAGCTCAACATCCAGAAATTAAAGAAATTTCCTTCTGATGTACTAGGGCTGAACAAAGGGACAGAAGCACAATGTCTTTGTTGAAGTGAAAGACCAAAACCACCAGAACTGCTTCATCCTACCCAGACAGGTGGAACCATACTTAACCCTCCTGCAGGGACTGCTGGACGCATTCCACAGACAGACCCATCACCCGAGCAGTACGGGGGGCTGTCGGCCACAGCACACTGACATGGACAGCAGTAGCCCGGTCATATGTGTGCCCAGGAGCATATAGCTCACCGTCCGCTTCTGGACCAGACGGGGCATGTCGTGGCCAACCCAGCGCATAGCTAGGGTCTGCTCACACTCGATGGCCAGGCTGGGGAGACTACCGGGATCTATATTATCCAGCCTGTCACCCAGCTCAGCTGTTGACTGTAGATCACATGAATCAAGAAGCAGAAAAAAAGAAAAAATCCCAAGTACCAATGGCCCCCACCGGGAGCCAGGTCCTTCTACACTAGGCAGAAAGAAACTGAGCTGCTGGAAGCAGAGTAAGGGGTTACAGCCAGTAGGACCGCCCCCTGGGTAGTACTGTGCAGTTTTGCGGTTTTTACATGTTCTGCCTAGTCCTCTCCTGAAGGTGGCAATATAACCCTAAGGTCAAGATTAAAGTTGCAGTCTCCGTCAATGAACGAAAGAGGGAAAAAAAACCTCCCAAACATTGATGGCACAGCGGTAAGCAATGCCCGGCAGCCAAAGTGCAAAACATAGGGTGGAACTCTGCTTTAATAAGAAATAAAAAACACAGTTTAGATGCCAGCATACGACTTGATATTAGCCTCTTGCAGACTTCAGAATTCATGTTCTAACAAGGAACAGTTTGATAAGAGGAGAGAGCATTGTGACAGGTGAGTCTGCTGTTTCTATTTTTACTATCTAGTCATAAGCTTAGGAAGGAAAAAGACCCACAGAAGAGAAAGATCAGGTACCCAGCCCCTATTTGTGCATTTAGTGGTGTGCCTGAAGTTAATTTAGGACTATAGCAAAATGGGCACAAGTGTAAGGCCCCTTTCACACATGCCTTCAGTTTGTTTCATCAGTTCAGTCACATTTTTTCAAAGAAAAAACAGATCCGTTCTTTACAGCAGTTCCTTACATCCACTTGAGTAAAATTTTTGGTTTACCCTAGAGCTGCACGATTCTGGATAAAATGAGAATCGCAATTTTTTTTTGCTTAGAATAAAGATCACAATTCTCGCAGTGCAACATCATCTTTTCACATTATACAAAAAAAAAAATATAGGGCTAACTTTACGGTTTCTTTTTTTAATCCATGGAAGTGTATTTTTCCCAAAAATATGTGTTTGAAAGACCGACCGCTGTGCAAATACTGATTTTAACTTGTAAGCAACAAGTGTCAGAAAAACTTTTAGCCTTTAAAGTGTTTGTTAAGCCAAAAAACAAAAAAACCCTGATCCTGTTCCTTTAAAGCATGTTATACAGCACTTGTACTGTGTCATTTGGCCTCCTGCCTGGCTATACCCTCCCCTCTGACCACGATGATCAGGGCTGCTGAGCTCTGTCATCGTGGTCCATTTACCTGATTCCATCATTGGTAGCCTGCCATCTCTCTCCTGTCTCTCCTCCTCCATTCCCTGCCTCCTCCCCCCCCCCCCCCCTCGTTACTGCTCTGCAGCTAAATCAACACATCTCCTCTGTGCCATAACAAATGTCCCTGTGTCTGTGTAATGTAAAAAAAACTTCTGTACCTATATTAGCGTGACTCCTGTCGCTCAGCTGTTGGCTCTCTCTCTCTCTACTCCCCGGCTGATGTCAGCGGAGGGATTGGCCCCGCCCATTGCAGCTGTGAGCCAGAGAGTGAAGGGATCAGAGGAATCAGTTGAGTGCTGGAGCGGAGCTCATATGGGTACAGATTTTCTTATATTACATAGTCACAGGGACACTTGTTATGGTACAAAGGAGAGAAGATGATTTTATTGCAGTGGGCCAACAACTACTTTAACTGGTTAAACTGCCCTCATCTACAGATGCTCATTCCTATGACCTAAAGCAGTGGACAAACCTGTCCTCAGGACCCACTAACAGGCCAGGTTTGCAAGATAACTGAATTACATCACAGGTATTATCATTTGCTGCTCAGTGATTGCAGTATTCTAGTCTACATCTCCCCAAGGTAATGCATAACCTGGCCTGTTAGTGGGCCCTGAGGACAGGGTCGATGATCACTGATCTAAAGAACCAAGAGATAGATACATTGCATCTCTTCATTATCTCTCTGCGCTGAGGTTTTTTTTTTTTTTTTTTTTTTTTTTAACAGCTCCGACTCAGCACAGTTTATAGAAAAAGAAAAAAGAGCCAACAATTCGATTTAAAAGCTGACAGTGACAGTCAGCATGGGCAAGAGAGGAAGCCTGTCTGTACAGACTAACCCCTCACCATATGTATACATTTTCTCCTCACTCGGCCCCTCTCCTTGCACACACTGCAAACCCCCCCCCCCCCCCCCCCCCGACCTCAAATGACAGCTCCAAACCTAAGGAAAAGAAAAAGCTGGCACTTAAAAAAAGGACAGTTAGCCTGTCTGTACAGACTGCCCCCTCACTGTATATACTGGTCTCCTGCCTTTCTCTGCCATAAACCCCACACATAGTGACCGGTTGCCCCCAACAACCAATGCAAAAATGGATAGAAAATGGACCATTTGTCAGCTTATATCTGATCCTTTGAATGAATAGGCTTTTCAAAAAACAAAAACAAACAGATGTTAACGGAAGTTGATGAAAACGGATGCAAATAGATGATCATCCGTTTTTCCATTGGAATGCATTGATGTCCGTTTTCCTCCATCAGTTGACAGATGAAAAAACAAACGGCCCGTATGTGTGACAGGGGTATTCCATTTGGTATATGTAAATTACGTGTACATCTGAGCACAGGAAAGTCACAAAACCAAAAAGCACTTTGCTACAAAGATTCAACAGTATCACAGTTGGCTTAAAATACTTTTCCATTTTCAGCTCTGACATGTAAATTACTTCAGCACTCTATTTTTATTTTAGCGATTTTGTCACTGCCAGAAAGAGAGTTTTGTACAATGTCTGCCACTGAGAGGAATGAATGATTTAAATGCTGGCGACCAAACAGTGTGTCACAGCAGCAGCTTTAGTGGAGAGATTAGAGGACTGGCCTTGTCAGGGTGTCTTGTCACTATTCGGCTGTCCCCAGAGGCCTTGGCAGTAGGTGGATAGATGGTCACACAATAATGAGGGGAGAAGAATAGCATTGCATTAGTATGAGGTACAATGCCACCAGAAAGAATGCTTTTAGTTTAATCTGTCACATAACGATGACACAGCTGAACTGCCTGTTACTGCTGTTATTTTAATTCTAGCATAATTCTGTCCAAGTCACTGTCTGCTTTAATCATGGCACCAATAGAATTAAAGAGAACCTTCCCCTTTGAAGCACATATTTTTTACATGACATCTCTCTCACAGCCAGTGTGGAATAAAGTGGATGATGTTCGATAAGGGATGATTAGCGTTTAACTTTATGCACCAACTTAAGCTGGCCATACATGTAAAGATCTTTTTCATTTAACCCAGATTTCTGCACAAGCAATTTCCATAGATTCCCCATCCGCGATAACAGCGCAAATGGATACATCTCCTGCTGACAGCTACAGTCTGACTGCTGGTACCTGTAGCTGTCTGAATACCCAAAAAGTGACTGCAGGTGATTGGCTGCAATCACTATTTGGTCATCTTTTTTCTGCCTGGCTCCTTCCAATTCCTCAAAGTCTGATGGGCCAGGTGGTGACAGCAGGGTCACCCACAGCTTGAACTTCAGCTGGTTTACAGGAATCGAATGAAATCCAAGCCATGTGTGGCCAGCAATAGACTTTACAGCAGGGAGGAAGCAACTTGTTAGAAGGGATTAAGGAATTAGATTGAACAGAGACATGCAAGGATGACCTATAAGGGACCGCATAGGCCAGACTCAGTTTAGTGCCATGCCAGATGCTTCTTTGGAAAATGCATTGACAGTTTTCTTAGGGCCTCTCACTGTTCAAACAAACAAACCTATTTCGTTACTAAACAATATTTTTAATTTGGTAATCTTGTTGGAAAAAAAAAGAAAAAAAAAGAAAGCTTTTTTGTGCTTTCAAAATGAACTTGTGATTATATAAGATGCAAATGTATTTATTAACATTTACAAAGCTGACACCAGGATAAGAATTTTTTTTTTTTTTTTAAAGGACTTCAGTTCAATGAGATTTGAAAATTGGTCACAGCTAAAATAAAGATCTTCAAGCGGTTGCAAAGGCTGAAGGTGCACGAAGGTCAAAAACCTTCAGGCCCCTTTCACACTGGGACGGGAGCGGCGTCGGGGGTAAAGCGGCGCTATTTTTACTGACGCTTTACCATCGTTTTAGCGGCGATATGCAGCTGCTAGCGGGGCAGTTTTAACCTGGGCGAAAAAGGGCTAAAACCGCTCGCAAAACGCTTCAGCAGGTATAGCCGCGCTGCCCCATTGATTTTTTCAGCCGCTATTTTTGGGCGCTGTAGTGCCTGAAAAATGCCCCAGTGTGAAAGGAACCTCGGTATGCATCTGTCCTAATACTTACCCGACTCCTATTGTGATCCAGAAACGTGCACAAGACCAGCTGCTCTCCCGGGTCTCTGCTTCCATTGGCTCCCGCTTCAGTCAATCACAGCCACTGAGTAGGGAGAAGGAGCGACTCAGAACCCCATATATGTCTTATGGAGCACGCACAAGTGCCCTCACAGCAAGCAGCTTGCTATGGGAGCACTTAGAGAATAGAAGGAGAGACACTACAGGAGGTGAGAATATACAAGATCAGTCACCCTGCAAAAGAAGAGAGCAGTAGGGACCAGTCTTACAGGAAGCTCCTGCAATGAGGCAAGCTTTAACACTGGATTACTGCACAAATCTGGAAGAAATACACAACACACCAAGATCCAAGAAAGAATACCACTGTCTCTTGTATTCAGGCAATATTTGCTTATCCAGGACACTTTTTTGGTAATGAAATTCAAAGAGCATTGTTCTTGTGCACTGCCTAGTAACCAATATTACCGAATATTAACTAAATGTAATTCCAGTTTCTAAAACTCCAGTGAAAAAAAAGTTGCTTAGTATTTTAGAAACCATTGAGCCTCAGAGGTACAGGGATCTAAAACAATATTCAGAGTTGGATTTTTTGTTTCCTGCTGTCAAAAGCACTCAAGGTTATGTTTTCTATCTTAACCCGTTTACCGTTGGGGAATTTGACCCCAAATCTAATCTCCAAATGATGCTCTCTAGGGTTCCAAAAGGGGCTGACACCTTGACTGACTGAGCAAAGATAGCTGAGCTGGTCTTATCTCCCTGCACTTTAGTCCCCATCATGTGACAGCGATGACAATGGGAAACTCATCTGCTTACTGAACTGAGGAACCCAGCCATATCTGGTAATTG
This sequence comes from Lithobates pipiens, assembly GCF_037356315.1. Taxonomy (NCBI): domain Eukaryota; kingdom Metazoa; phylum Chordata; class Amphibia; order Anura; family Ranidae; genus Lithobates; species Lithobates pipiens. The sequence continues at coordinate 328,023,240 of NW_027507903.1, read as the reverse complement.
AAAATGCAAGCTGTGAAACCAAGCCTTCTTCAGATCAGCAGTCTAGCAATGTGGAAATGGTATTTAGGAAAAAAAAATCAAAAATGTATCATATATATCTATATACACACACACACACACACACACACACACACACACACACATTACATACAGATACACACACATGTTCAAATAGCAGTCCAACATCACTAACCAGATCAATCACGGTTTTTGGTATACTTTTTTTTTTTCCTACATGCCAAATTTGTTAGCAGGTGTAGTAGAGTAATAATTAATGTGTCATTGAATTCGAAATATTAGCAGTGTTAAGTTGAATTAAGGAGGCCATTCAGTCTGTGAAAAAAACAGGTGTCCAACAGGCGGCCCTTATTTAAACAGCAAAACAGCAAATGCTGTACATGCTGGGTATAATGCAATTTTCTCTGAAAATCTGAGTAAAATCGGTAGTTTTAGACATTGTTCAGAAGAACAATGTACTTTGATTAAAAAGTTAACTGGAGAGGGGAAAACACAAAGTAGTGAAGAAACAGATAACCTGCTCAGCTAAAATGATTTCAAATGCTTTAAAATGGCAACCAAAGCCAGAAAGACGTGGAAGAAAACGGAAAACTACTATTCGAATGAATCAAAGTATATCCAAAATGACAGACTCCAGAGTGATCAGCTCCAGAGTGATCTAAGGAGGTCTAAAGTTACCTGTGAGTACTGTAACAATTAGAAGACGCCTATACAAAACTATCGGCAAGAGACCCCCCGCAAAGTCCCATTGATGAAAAAAAAACACATGTGCTGAAGAGGTTACAATTTTCAAAAGAACACATTGATTGGCCTTAGGAGAAGTGGCCCATTTTGTGGACTGATTAAAGCAAGATTATTATTTTTTTGAGACTAGGGGCCACAGAATTTGTCAGACGACCCCCAATCACTGAACTCAAGCCACTGTACACTGTGAAGTCAGTGAAGCATGGTGGTGCAAGCATCCTGATATGGGGATGTTGCTCATACTACGGTGTTGGGCCTGTTTATCGCATACCAGGGATCACGGATGAGTTTGAATACATCAAAATACTTGGAGGTCATGTTTCCTTATGCCGAAGGGGAAATGCCCTTGAAATGGGTGCTTCAACAAGACAACGACCCTACACACCAGCAAGTGGGCAGCATCTTGGTTCTAGACCAGTGGTCTCCAAACTGCGGCCCTTTGCTTGCTTTTATCTGGCCCTTGTGGAATTTTTACTTTCCACTGTCAGCAACAGTAGAGCATAGTTCCTGTCACTGACACCGACATTGGAGCAATATTCCTCCCACCGACACCATTCATGGGGCACTATGCCTCCCATTGATACCATTCATGGGGCACTATGCCTCCCATTGATACCATTCATGGGGCACTATGCCTCCCATTGATACCATTCATGGGGCACTATGCCTCCCATTGATACCATTCATGGGGCACTATGCCTCCCATTGATACCATTCATGGGGCACTATGCCTCCCATTGATACCATTCATGGGGCACTATGCCTCCCATTGATACCATTCATGGGGCACTATGCCTCCCATTGATACCATTCATGGGGCACTATGCCTCCCATTGATACCATTCATGGGGCACTATGCCTCCCATTGATACCATTCATGGGGCACTATGCCTCCCATTGATATCATTCATGGGGCACTATGCCTCCCACTGATACCATTCATGGGGCACTATGCCTCCCACTGATACCATTCATGGGGCACTATGCCTCCCATTGATACCATTCATGGGGCACTATGCCTCCCATTGATACCAACAATAGGGTATTATCCCCCCTAATATCAATCATGGGGCATTGTTTTCTCCCACTGGTGCCAGGAAATTTTCTACTCTCACTGACCACAGTCTGGCCTCCCTAAAGCTTTAAGGGCAGTAAACTGGCCCTTTATTTAGAAAGTATGGAGACCCCTGTTCTAGACCAACAAGATTAATGTTATGGAGTGGCCAGCCCAATGCCTGGACCTTCATCCAAAAGAAAACTTGTGGGATGACATCAAAATTGTGGAATGAAGTGCAATTGTCTTGGTCTGTAATACCTGTTCAAAGGTGCCAGAAGTTGGTGGACTCCATGCGTGTGTGTGTGTGTGTATATATAGATATATACACACACATATACACACACACACACACATACATATACACACATATACACACACACACACACACACACACACACACATATACACATATACACACACACATATACACACACACACATATACACACACACATATACACACACACAGTGATGTGAAAAAGTATTGGCTTCCTTCCCGATTTTATTTTTTTGCATATTTCTCATACTGAAATGATTTAGATCAAACACATTTTAATATTACACAAAGATAACCTGAGTAAATCTAAGATGCAGTTTTTAAATTATTATTTCATTTATTAAAGGAAAAAAAAAAAAAAAAGGCTGTTCAAACCTGCCTGGCCCCATGTGAAAAAGTAACTGCCCTCTCCCATGCTGACTCATGAATGAACGGTGATTAACCACAATTTTTTCGAAAGCAGAGTTAAATTCCAGTTGCCGCACCCAGGCTTGATTACTACCGGACCTGTTGAATCAAGAAATCACAAATAGAAGCTGTCTGACAAAGCGAACCCCGCTAACAGATCACAAAAAGCCACACCTCATGCCACAATCTAAAAAAATTCAAGAACAGATTAGAAACAAAGTAATGTACATGTATCGGTCTAGGATGGGTTTCAAAGCCATTTCTATAGCTTTGGAAATCCAGTGAACCATGGGGAGAGTCATTATCCATAAATGGAGATAACTTAGAACAGTGGTGAACCTTCCCAGGAGTGGCTGGCCTACAAAAAAGCATGACGATGACTCATCCAGGAGGTCATAAAAGAACCCAGAACAACATCTAAAGAATTGCAGGCCTCTCTTGCCTCAGGTAAGATCAGCGTTCATGATTCAAGAAAGACTGGGCAAAAATGGCATCCATGGGAGAGTTCCAAGGCCAAAGCCACTGCTGACCAAAAAGAACACAAAGGCTCATCTCACTTTTACCAAAAAATATCTTGATTATCCCCAAGACTTTTAGGCAAATATACTGTGGACGGATGAGACAAAAATTTTACCTTTTGGAAGGCGTGCGTCCAGTTACATCTGGCATAAAACGAATACAGCATTTCACAACGACTACATCATACCAACAGTCAGAAATGGTGGTGGTAGCAGGATGGTCTGGGGTTGCTTCGCAGTTTCAGGACCTGGACAACTTACCATAATTGATGGAATCATGAATTCTGAGCTCTACCAGAAAAGCCTAAAGGAGAATGTCTGGCCATCAGTTCGTGACCTCAAGCTCAAGTGCATTCGGGTTAGGCAGCAGGACAATGATCCGAAACGCAACAGTAAGTCCACCTCCAAATGGTTCAAAGCAAAATTTAGATTTTTGGAGTGGCCCATCAAAGCCCAGACTTAAATCCAATTGAGATGCAGTATCATGACCTTACACAGGCTGCTCATGCTGGAAAACCCTGCAATGTGGCTGAATTGAAACAATTTTGCAAAGAAAAGTGGGCCAAAATTGCTCCACAGCAATGTGAAAGACTAATTGCCAGTTATTGCAAACGCTTGATTGCAGTTGTTGCCGCCAAGGGTGGCACAACCAGTTATTAGGTTTAGGGGGCAATTACTTTTTTACAAAAGCCAGGCAGGTTTGGACAGCTTTTTTGCCTAAATAATTTTTTTTAAAACTGCATCTTGTATTTACTCGGGTTATCTTTGTGAAATAACATTTTTTGATGATCCGAGTCATTTAAGTGTGACAAGTATGCAAAAAAAAAAAAAACAGGTAGGGGGTAAATACTTTTTCACATCACTGTGTGTATATGTGTATATATGTATATAGATATATATCTATATATAAGAAGGGAGGCAGCGTTTTCCCAAGACAACTAAAAACAATGCTGCATATGACATGTCAGAAAATCTTATACATTCAGTAACTCAAAGTGCCATGCAAGTGATTTAGGAGAGTGGCAATAGTTGTGGGTTCTTACGAATAGCTAGTTTAGGAATTTACAAACCACACCATACTTGTTGAGGATTACCAATCCATAGCGCCTATGTCATCCATCTCTCATCTTGATGACTATGCTCAAGTGCGGAGGTGCGGCACCAGGGGCATGAATATCGTCTTCTGAGCCTAGTCCTGGGACCAACCACTTGCGAATAACTGGATAGTTTTAAAAAATCTAAGAGAAAGGGGTTGTAGTGATCATTTCTTTATCGTCTGTGTAACTTGGAGGGCACAGCAGGGGTGTTCATCCAGAAAGTTAGGAGGTTTGCCAGTCAGATAATATACTATATTAGTAGGGGATAATGTACATTAGCACAGGTGAAACTACAATAAATAAAGCTCCACAAATTCAAAGATACTACAACTGCCATACATTTGTGTTGCATCTCTGGCACACAGGCGTATATGATGCAAATTCAATTTTTAACATGGAAAAATTAAAGTGAATTAAGCTAAACGCGGTGCAAACTGATGATGCTATATAGTGTATAACATATCTCCTTCATAGAAACCAGCTAAAAACTAGTAATCATTGCTTTATACAGGATAGGAACCAAAAACCAATATCAAAACTTGAGGCACTGGCCTGGATCTCAGTTTCTCTATTAGTCTGTCTCACCATTCAGAAACACTACCCTTGCATGTCATCTTTATATGTGTGAGACTTTTTGGAAGCCTAGCTGCATACGGGACTTCAAAAACCAAGGACCGCCTTCGGGCTTTCTAAGGGCGTACATTTTTAATTTCACTCCTCACTGCCAGTCACAGTTTCAGAGGCCATGGAATGCCCAGATGGCACCCCCCCCCCCAAATGACCCCATTTTGGAAAGTAATCACCCCAAGCTATTTGCTGAGAGGTATGGTGAGTATTTTGCAGATCTCGCTTTTTGGCACAAAGTTTTGAAAAAATAGCTAAAAAATAGAATTTTTCTTTTCTTTCTTCATTTTCAAAAACAAATGAGCGCTGCAAAATACTCACCATGCCTCTTAGCAAATAGCTTGGAGTGTCTACTTTCCAAAATGGGGTCATTTGAAGGGGGGGGGGTTTACACCCTTAGAAACTCTGAAGGCTTGGTTTTCAGGGCACCATACGTGGCTAGGCTCCCAAAAAGTCCCACACATGTGGTATCCCCATACTCAGGAGAAGCAGCAGAATGTATTTTGGGGTGTAATTCCACATATGCCCATGGCATGTATATATGCAATATATCATTTAGTGACAACTATTTGTAAAAAAAAAAAATAATAATAATATTGGTCAGTCAGTCACTTGGGACAAAAAATTAAACATTCAAGGGGCGCAACATGCCTCTCAGCAATTTCCTTGGGGTGTCTACTTTCCAAAATGGGGTCATGGGGGGGGGGGAGGTTGTACTGCCCTGACATTTTAGCACCTCAAGAAATGATAGGCAGTCAAACTAAAAGCTATGTAAATTCCAGGAAATGTACCCTAGTTTGTAGAAGCTGTAACTTTTGCGCAAACAAATAAATATATTCTTTTTGAATTTTTTTTTTTTTTTTTTTTACCAAAGACACGTGGCTGAATACATTTTGGCCTAAATGTATGACTAAAATTGAGTTTATTGGATTTCTCTTATAACAAAATGTAGAAAATATAATTTTGTTTCAAAAATTTTCAATCTTTTTCCGCTTATATCGCAAAAAATAAAAAAGTCACAGAGGCAATCAAATACCATCAAAAGAAAGCTCTATTTGTGGGGAAAAAAGGATGCAAATTTTGTTCGGGTACAACATTGTATGACCATGCAATTACCAGTTAAAATAACGCAGTTCCAAATTTAGGCAGCCAAATGGCCCGGAGCTTAAGTGGTTAAAGCGATCTACTCAGCCGACCAGAACCACCTCTGGAGGAAGTCTTTTCCCCATTTTCACAGCTCTTACGGTGAAGAAACGTTTACATATTTGCAAATGAAATCTTTTCCTCTAGACCAGGGATCTAGAAACTGTGGCCCGAGGGCCAGATGTGGCCCTTTGCTAGCCGTTATCCAGCCCTTAGGACTCTATTCCTTCTACGGACACCAACAATGGGGAAATATTTCTCACCGATACTAATGATGGGATACTATTCATCTTACTATTAGGGGCACTACTCATCCTATTGACCACCAACCCCGAGGCTATATTTATTCTCACTGATGCTGGGCCCAGGACATTCTCTGCCCCCGCTGGCCACAATCCGGCCCACCTAAAGTCTGAAGGACAATAAACTGGCCCCCCTTGTCCTCTGTGGTGACCTTCATCAGGTTTAGCATGTCATCAATATAACTGAAGTCACCTGTGGAGCGGCTTTATAATGCAGAGCTTGGCAGCCAAGCGGCTGGTGGGGCAGAGTTTGGCAAGGAAGCAGCTGAATGGAGAAAGACAGCGGCTTCCAGGTATATTTGGCCTGCTTGGCAAGGTTCCGTTCTATTGTCAAACCAGAAGCCCCGAAACACGCAACCACGCCCCCTTGTATGAAGCGTCGTAATTTCAAACCATTTCATGAGGAGCTGATCCTTGCCTAGTGGGCCATAGATACCCAAAAGCCACTGAGCAGGCTTGACAGTTTGCAAACAAGCTTCGCACATCACAGTGGTCCATCGTACCTGAAAGTACTGTAGTTTGTGGCCATTCCATGAGCGTACGCAATTTAAAAGCATGACGTTGGGTAGCCATTTACTCAGCGTAGCATCATATTTTACCATACAATTGGGTGTTATATTGCGTTTTTTGTAAATTTAAATTAAAGTATTTTCTCCCAAAAATGTGTGATAAAAAATTTCAACACCCACCATTTTATTTTCCAGGGCTTCTGTAAAAAAAAAAAAAATATATAAAGTTTGGGGGTTCCAAGTAATGTTTTAACAAAAAACGAATTTTTACCTGTGAGAAGTGGCAGCATTGGCTTGGGCAGCTAAGGGTTAAAATGCCTCCATATAATTACATTTAATAATAAATCAATGCCAATGGAAACCAATAGTGTGAATATAACTAGTGGGGAGTGCAACAACCTGACAAGGGTTCTAACCTTACCCTTTCCAAGGAAAAAAAAGCCGACTAGGCAGTAAACAATACAAATCAAAATTCAAGTCTTTTTTTTTTGTTGTTGAGGAAAAACAAAAACAAAAAAAACAGACAACTATCAAATAAAGTATATTAGACACTTGTCATTATTTCTAGCCAAAAATGTAATTTCAGGGCCAATTTAAATGCAATGTCTGCCGAGAAGCTGCAATGTGCGAATGCAGGACTCGTCATGTCTGAACTGAGCACCGTGTGTATGTGCGACTTAGCAGGAGCTCTCAGTAAGCTGTCACCCTGGGGAATAAAGTCAGGACAAGGAAGATGAGCTTCATCACACTTGGCTCATTCCAGCAGCTCAGGCTCAGCAGTCACATCTGCTACATGGAACAGCTCCAAGATGATATCCATCCCTTCACTGAATTTGAATGCAGGCAAAACAACTTGCTGCCTTTTTCTGTGACCTCCCTCTGGCCTTTGGAGTCTTTCTATATCCAGCAGAAGAGTGTCAGGGAGGTCTGCCACACTTTTGAATAGAAGAGTTATGACAGCGGGAAGAAAAACAGCCACTTAGCTGTCATGAGGCTGCGGTTACTCCAGACCTATGCGCCTCTGGCTGAGCCATCTATAGATTCTAGTAGCAGGTAGTGCTACAGATTTTTTTTACCCCCTTTTTTTTTTGAAAAGAGAATTCAATTCATAGATGCATTCATTAAAATAAGTGACAGATAAGATCATGACAAGTGTGAAATTATGCAGAGATCAAGGAATTATTAAAGCTTAAAACAAGAGACTGCATTAGTCAGACATTGGTAATAATACTACAGTCTCATGCACACTGGAGCTCTTCTGAACACATTTTTCCTGGCAGGAGCAGCTGTAAAAACGCTCCTAAACAGGTAGGGCATTTATTCATTTCATTGGCCAGAATATTCATGTATTCTGGCCATTGAAATAATAACAAAAAATAAATAAAAAATGCTCAAGAGCTAAAAATTAGATCATATAACCAACAACGTGCACGGATCAGCCATAACTTTATGACCACTGACAGGTTAAGTGAATAACACTCTTGTTACACTGGCATCAGAAAGTTGGGAGATGTACATACATGCCAACAGTCCTGGGACAATCGCAAAAATTGGACCCTCATCCTGATCAAATACAGATTTTTTGCTTTTGTCTTGGGCATCAGGACTTTTTTTTTTGCCAGTGTCACCAGCCGCCGCAGCTTCTGGCTATGAAAACATGGCCACGAGATCTCCTTTCCGGCTAGCAGGTCTCTTTCCCCTGTGTTCAGTGGGAAGGGGAGGGGCCTCTGACAGTGAATTGTCTACTTGTACACTGAAGAGAGAAGCTGGATAGCTCTCCTGGTTGGATGCCCCTCCCCTCTACACTGAACACAGGGGAAAGAGACCTGCTAGCCGGAAGGAGATCTAGTGGCCATGTTTTCATAGCCATAAGCTGCAGCAGCCGTGGTCAGCCGATGACAAGTTGCCTAATGAATACTGGGAAATCCTGCAGGCACCGCAGAGCAGACTAACCACACACCCTTTAAGCCACTCCCAATATTTAGTTGAAACCATGCCCATTTTTTCCACGGCATTCCACTTTTCACCTTCCCGCTATGTCATGCTACAAATGAATGCCCCTTCCCTAATTATAATAAAATCCCACCTACAAAGCGTCCCTATAACATTTTTGACAATGTTGGTAACTATGACAGTATTAGGCCACAAATAAACATGTTATTTGGGAAGCCGATGTGTTGAAGGCAGAACTGGGTATCACGGTCATGTATGGGGCTGCATACCTACAGACCAGTCAGAGTGCCCATGCTGACCAATGTCCACAGCCAAAAGTAACTACGATGGTCATGTGAGCATCAGAATTGGACCAAAGAGAAATGGAGCAAGGTGGTCTGGTCTGATGAATCACTTTTTCTTTTACATCATGTGGATAGCTGGGTGCATGCAAGTCCATTACCTGGGAAAAAAGATGGCTCCAGGATGCAGTATGGAAAAAAGTCAAGCTGGTGGCGGAAGTGTGATTCTTTGGACAATGTTCCACTGGGAAACCTTGGGTCCTGTCATTTATATGGATATTACTTGACATGTACCAGCTACCTAAACACGGTTGCTGACTAATACACCCCTTAATGGAAACCGTATTTCACTGATGACAGTGGCCCCTTTCAGCAGGATAATACACCCTGCCTCACTGCAAAAATAGTTCAAGAATGGTTTGAGGAACACAATGAGCTTGAGGTGTTGACTTGGCTCTCAAAGTATCCAGATCTCAATCCATTTCAGCATCTGCAGGATGTGATGAAAATAGTAGCAGAGTCCTGTAGGTTGCGAGATGGGGCTTTTATGGATGGGACTTCTAACAGCTTGGTGCCAGATGCCACAACATACCTTTAGAGGTCTAATGGTGTCCATGCCTCAATAGGCCAGGGTTGTTTTGGTGGCAAAAGGGGGACCTACTCCATATTAGGTGGGTGGTGAAAGATATGGTTAATCAGTGTGTACATAGCCAAAATCTTTATTAACCCTGAACAAGCCCCTTCCTCAATGTTGGTGAGGTTTGGATAGACCACAAGGTTTTTGCCTTCTAATGAATCAATAAAAACCTGTTTTCAAAAACCATCTCTTTCAACATCCATCTATAGAATATTTAAGAGTATCCACAAATATGAAAAGAGGTTTCTACCAACAAAAAAGAAATAGGGGGCAAACATAGCCACGTATGCAGAAACTTCCTGGCTGACTGATCTTTGCGATATAAAATCAATCAGTTGGATTCTGACGGATCATAGTTTGCTTAGGGCTTCCCTACCAAATAATTGTAGCCAAACCTTTGACCAGAAAACATTTACCAGACACCACGTTTTCCAACATGTTTGAAAAACAAAAGAAAACACAAAAAAGACAATGCCTATTTTTTAACCAATAAGGACCAGAGTTTCCACAGTTTGTCATGTATATTTCAAGTTTGCTGATGTTTGACTGCAGAGTCTTATAGCAAAATCACTAAATGGCCCTGTCTTTATAATCTCCCATCATAAAGACAAGTCCTCTAGTAATATAGAAAAATGACTTTTTTACCAATGTGTATAGAGTTTCCTATATTAAAATACACTCCGTATATTTTGTCCAAATGCATTTGTCAAATGCAAATGTACTTGCATATATCGCTGTGTACCGACATTGCTGGGCCCTATATCATTTATATGGTCTGCTCTGGCTATAGTCATCTTCTCTATCATACTCATGTCTCTCCCTTGTAGCAGTACATGTAAATTAATTAAAACCCCCTGACTGGTGGCAGACTATGCAAATCCACTGAAATTCCCACTATTCAGGGCTCATAACTATAAGGTTTATTGCTTGTATAATGCTCACAAATATGTCAAGACTGGGTCAACTTCAAGCCATGCCCCTAGATCCTCTGAATCCCCAATGGGATCTGCAGAACCAAGAACACATTCTGGTGTGACAATAATTGTTTAAGTACCTATTCTTAAAACTTGGTTGGTTTGTTTTGGATACAGAAGTGTTGGAACCTTTGTCAGGTTTTATTGCTGCCCATACGCCCTTTGAGAGATTTACTCTATTTGTGCTGGAGACCATTGCTACAAGGACAAAGTGATAGGAAATCCAAAATTTTAGTTGTCAGGAGGAAACCTCCCATTGGAGACACCTGTTTTAGTTGCAACTATGAAGGGTTTGAGGGGGTATGAGGGGTAAAGGGGGAATCTCTCCAACAGAAGGGAAAAAAAATAAAAAATAGACCCCCACAAAAAAAACTGCGCTAGGTGCTAAAATTCTGTACTCTATACGACAAAGGTCCGTAAACACAAACAGAAGCACTCACAAATACCTCAATACCTTGGTATGTAAAAATTAAATTCCTCTTTAGGTGTGTTGCACTATTGCATACCCATTATAACAATCCCATGTTTCAACAAATAAGTTAATAAATAATAGTATACATGTCTATCCGTGAATAATAAATCCAATGGTGCACCATTTGGTACACCTTTCCAGCCCTCTGATTTTGTGTACACTCTGGGTTTTGCTCTCACTTTTGGGCAGTCTAGGTTCACCTGGGACACATAGGCCAAGCTCTGTAGTCTGTAAAGCAGACAGATCTGCTAGAGCTGAGGGGAGACACTAGAGAGCACAGCAGCTTGTCTAGAGACTGGGGAGAGGTTAGAGAAAGATTCAGTGCTGAGGTGGCACTCACAGGTACTTCCTGTCCCTACTTGCTGGGTCACAAACCCCCAATTGGAGGACTGAGATCTTGCAACTGGGAGTTTCCAGGAAGTGGTAACAAAATTGAACTGTATGACCTTCCATGCAGGATCTGCTGTATTTCATCCAGACCAGAAGCAGAGACTATTTGTGACATATGCTGAATATTGGAAGCACAGAAGAGTTTGCTCTTTTGTGATATCAGTCCTCTTTTGCATGAAAGTCGTTTCCTTCCAAACGCAGAAGGGTTATTTGAGCCCCCAGCCTGGTGGATCGAATGGATTAGCTCGATTTGACCTTTGCATTGCAGGGTCTATCACTCTGGTAGGTGCATTGTGATGGTGGAGGTGTTCACAGCACTAGATGGTGAAAACATGTGAAGTTTGATGTGCCATTGGATTATTCACAGATGGACATGTGCACTCTTATTTATGAAACAAGGGATTTTTATAATGGGTATGCAATAGCGCAACACCACAGAAAGGAAAAACTGAAGGGGTGTCGTACCTTCCTAAGTTATCAATATTCGGTTACATGAGATTAAAGCACTTTGTATACAATGTTTTCACATTAAATCTCTTCAATATAAAACCTCTTTCAGTGGACCAAAAAGTTCAATAACATTTTGAACAACAGATATGTTGCTGTCTAGCAACTTTAACACAGCAAATATCCACAGCAGTTATTCTATGTAGTGATATTGCTGTACAAATATTGTTAATGCCTTCAAAACACAGCATAGTTAAATCCCTATTGATTGCATGACTCATACAAGGCTAAAATTTCAATATAGATAACCAGACTGCTGTAAGGACAACCTGTTAGTCCCATGGAATTCTTTCTATGGCATTGTGTCAAGCATGCAGTCTAACAGCTATATTTACAGAAGGCTTGGAAGTACAATTTTAGGTTAACCTGCTGCAAAAATATTCAGTATATACAAATGACTAGTGAGCATATAAAGGAAAAAAGGCAACATATTTAAGCAACCTGCAATATTTGCACACTAGGTAATTGGCTCTATTTATAATACAATTTGATGTGCAAATGTCACTACTTTTGAGAATAATCCCTGTAATGTGTCTAATATTCCCATTTACTTAGACTGTCTGCTTCATGTAGTGGCCATAACGCAGTATTTTCTTGATCGAGCCATTTAAAGAAAATAAGGCAGCATTGCCACTAGATGATGTAGACTATCAAAGGAAATTAACATATTACATGGATTACCGGCAATGGCTACGTGAATGCTGAGACCTTGACACATTATTATTTTTTTCTAAATGGACCTCAAAGTGTTTTGAAACCAATACTTTTGTTGCAAGATAGGGTTCATCAGGCATTCTATGCCCACTGTGTCGTTCATGTGATTACTCTACAGATCCACTAAACATAGTCTATTATCTGGTTGCAGGAAAGTCATTCTCCTCAAGGTCAGATTTTTTTTCTGTCTTCTTCAGTTCTGATAAGCTACTGAAATGTTAAACTATATATGTCTGGAAACGCTATTAATTTCTCTTTGATGTATATCAAGTTGTAATTTACTCCTAAAGCAGTTCCACACTGGGGACACTGTATACTATTGATCTGTGCCAGGCTGAGTGACTTTACCAGGAAGCAAGCACCCCCTCTGGTGTTGGCAGATCCATGGCACCCTGGGAGCAACGCTACATTCCAGCCACAACTATAACAAATGTAATAGCTCTTGGTGTCAAAGGGAAGGAAACTCATCCTTTACTATATTTGAAGTAGCAGAGTTATATTTTCAGCGTAGGCTCTTCTAACTGCAGAATAAAAGTAAACTTTTTAACCTTATAGTGCCCTATAGCTCAAAAGAATGATGTAAAATGAAAGGAATGGCAAAGGATTTCAAACATTCAATGAACAGTCCCAACTGGGACCAAATTGTTCCTGACAAATAATTCCTTTTGATTCAAGTATATAAGCCTGGAGCTTTTATCACTCATTTTAAAATCAGATGGAAATGCATTATTAACAAACATTCTGTAATGTTAAATAACGTGTCAATGTGAGCAGAGTTCTTACTCTAAGCGTAGTTATTGTGCATGGGTCACGCAGCCTTCCTTCTTCATCTTTCAAGTTATAGCCCTCTGGTCTCTTGTCACGCTCGCTGACTTTCCATAGTTTTACTGTTTTGTCTGGAAAAAAAGAGAAGAGAAAAAGTACTTACAAAAATGTTAGGTATTTTAAACATGAAGGAAATTCTTTGAATTTTCAGGCAGAAAGTCCCTCCACTAAAACTACTTAAAGTTTATTAAATAACTGCAATGGCGTGCAACAACCAATGCAACTACATATCTGCCTTTATCAATATTGTCGGATGAGCTATTGATTTATAATTGGCTGCCATTAGTCTTTGCCGGCTACTGCTTTTCCATATTATGTAACAAAAAACAAAAAATACCAAGTGTAAGCATGTCTTAACCCTCAATAGCAACAATCAATCACTTATTCATAGAGAAAATCAACTAGAACTGTCTCTAGATAAAAGCTTAAGACCCCTTTCACACTGGGGTGTTTTTTCAGGCGCTTTAGCATTTAAAAAAAAGTGCCTGTAAAGCGCTTGAAAGAAGCCTCATCTGTGAAAGCCCAAGTGATTTAAGAGCTTTTTCACACTACCAGCGCCCGAAAAATGCTAGTAAAGCACCGCTTAAACTAGCAGCGCTTTATCAGCGTTTTTCGAGCACTATTGAGGCGCTTTTAACCCCTGCTAGTGGCCAAATAAAGGGTTAAAAGTGCCTACAAAGCGCTGCTGCCAAAAGCACTTTACAGGCGATTTTCAGGCGTTTTGCAGGCGCTTCCCATTGATTTCAATGGGAAGGGGCACTTTAGGAGCGGTGTATTCACCACTGCAAAGAAGCTGCTTGCAGGACTTTTTTGACACCCTGCCAGCGCAGCACCTCAGTGCGAAAGCACTCGGGCTTGCAGTTACAGCTTCTTTCAGGTGCTTTATTTAAAGCTAAAGTGCCTGAAAAACACCCCAGTGTGAAAGGGATCTCAGTGTGAAAGCACTCAGGCTTTCACATTGGGATTGTAGATGAGGCTTCTTTTAAGCGCTTTAAAAATCGCTTTTTTTTTTTTTTTTAACCGCTAAAGCACCTGAAAAACACCCCAGTGTGAAAGGGGTCTAAGGAGAATAAAAACTTCTTTCAGGCACATTACAGGCGCTTTTTTACCGCTAAAGCACCTGAAAAACACCCCAGTGTGAAAGGGGTCTAAGGAGAATAAAAACTTCTTTCAGGCACATTACAGGCGCTTTTTTTTTCAGAGCAACAAATTATAAAACATCAACACCTTATTTAGCATAGAATGGTGCCTTCAGCCCTGGAAGAATTTACCCCCTTCCTGACCAGAGCACTTTTTGCGATTCGGGACTGCGTCGCTTTTACTGACAACTGCGCAGTCTCGCAACGTTGTACCCAAACAAAAATTGACATCCATTTTTCCCACAAATAGAGATTTCTTTTGGTGGTATCTGATCGCCTCTGCGGTTTTTATTTTTTGCGCTATAAACAAAAAGTGTGACAATTTTGAAAAAAACACGCATTCGCTTTTACTTTTTGCTATAATAAATATCCCCCAAAAATTTATATAAATTAAAAAAAAAAAAAAAAAACTTTCCTCAGTTTAGCCCAATATGTATTCTACATTTTCTTTTCTTTTTTTTTTTTACAAAAATATCGCAATAAGGAATTTTTGATTGGTTTGCGCAAAAGTTATATCATCTACAAAATAGGGGATAGATTTATAGCATTTTTATTATTTATTTTTTGCTAGTAATGGCAGCAATTTTTACTAGTAATGGTGGACACACCGGACAATTATGACATTTTTTTGAACCATTGGCATTAATACAGTGATCAGTATGATTAAAAATGCATTACTGTAAAAATGTCACTGGCAGTGAAGGGGTTAACTGTGTAACCTGGGAGGCGATTTTAACTGAAAGGGGGGGACTAACTACAGGAAGTGACGAATCGTGGTTCCTAACTAATAGGAACACACGGTCTGTCACTCCTAACAGAACAGGGAAGTGTGTTCTGTGTCTCCTGGTCATGATCCCTCGTGGCCAGCGGTCATCGCGACAGGCGGCCACGAGCATCGTCACCCCCTGCTGTGCAGAGGGGGCATGCGCGCCTGCTATCTGGATCCGGCGATATCGCGTAGAGTAGCACGATTTCGTGCAGGGGAGCCAGCCTGCGGCTTCTGGTCCGTAAGCGGTTAAAGCACACACTCCTCATATCTAAAAACAAAGACTTCAGTTACATTGGGGGAGCTTCATCTAATCATCTAAGGCTGCATTCACACCTGAGCAGTTTCAGCTCATAAAACCCCCGAAAAACACTTGAAAAACGCCCAACCAGCAAAATCACATTAATTTTAATGGTACCTGTTCACATCTGAGCGTTTTGTCACCTGAAGCAAAATGCCTGAAAAACGCCTTAGGCCCAAAAAGAACATGAGCCTCCTTGGGCAGATTACAGGCATTTTTCTGCTTTTTGCATTGGTAACCTGTACACAATTGCGCAAAAAACGTGTGACTTTGAAACGCTCAGGTGTGAATGCAGCCTAAAACTGGAGTGCACACACAATGTAGTGCACCTGTGAAAAGTAACTAATCAGCTTCTAGTTTTTTTTTTTGCCAAAGCTTTATTGAACAAGCTAAGGTTAGAAGCAGATTGGTTACTATGCACAGCTGCACCAGATTCTGTGTGCTCCCGTTTTAGTAAATCACTCCCATAGTGTGCCAATCTACATGCCCAGGGTGTGATAACTGATCACAGGTGCAATACCATGGCAACTGCAGATCAATCACAGACTAGGATGGCAGCTTCCAGGGCTGTAAAGGATAGGAGGGTTTAGTTCCACTTTAACAGTCATGTTAATGATACATACTCTAGATGCATTATTGCAGATGCCTCCAAGAACCATTTTGGCGAGTTTCATTCAACTCAAATGTAAAAAAAATAATTAAAATCTCCTCATAACCAATGTTTAGTTTAGCAAACCTCATAAGCAAAGTGCTTAGCTGTATAGAGGAAAAACAGGGAAGGCATTACAGTTTAGTATTAATTCTACTACATACCTTTACTGCTTATGACTACCTGGAGGTTTATTTTTTTTAAAGGGTTAGTTTCCTGCTGCAAAAAAAACTGCCAAGACAGATAAGGGGCATCTGTAGATAAACTATGTGGCTTGCTATAGGTGTAGGCTAGTAACATACATTCTGAAGCCTGACTAGAACACTTTAAGGACATTGCTAATCAGAATGTTTCTCTTTTTGGTCAATCGGGAAATCAGTATTAGACCCACTTCCTGATTGACCGGGAGGAGAATCCATGTGAAAACAGCAAGTATTCATTTGATAATTTCACACAACAATGCTCTGCGTCCCGAGCCCATCCTTTTTGAAGCCTATGGCTCTAATCGCATACTTAAAAAGTAAAAATATAAAAATCCCACATTAGAATCCATGCATCCAGCGCACTGCATGTAGATTATGGGGGCCGGCGCCCCTAAAGGATGGGCCGCCACTGCATGTGAGGGGGTCCAAATCTAAAAAAAAAAAACTCACTCCTGTGATGCTGGAGGTGAACAGTGACCACTAGGCCTTGCTTAGCAACATCCTTGGAGTATTCCAGCCAGGCTTTGGGAGGTATGTAAATGGCCTACATCTATAGCAAGGGCATTATTCAACTTTAGTCATCGCTGCACGGTTTGATTTTTATCTACAATCACCCCTTACAAACAGACTTTTTTTTTTTTTGTAAAGGCGAAGTGTAGTATGCTTTATACTTCATTTATATTCCCCACGATTCTAAAATTACAGGACTCAAACAAAAGAGGTGTTTTATTGCAAGTCTGAAGTTCCTAAACAAAGCGCCGCTATTCCTCCAGATCATAAAAAAAAAAAAAATTATTATAAAAAATTCGCTTATTACACAACATCATAGCCAATCGTTGATTTGTCTCCTGCCCTGCTTGCCTGAACAAAGCCCCTTAAGGGAGCTCATACAAATGCAATAACACGGTACATTTAAAAAGAATAATTTTAACTTCCTGCCGATGCTGAAAATGTCACTCAGATCGTTGAGATAATATCTCTGTTAATCAAAAAACTATTTTAAAACTCAATTAACAGAACATTACACCATGTAATTAATCTGTATTCTCCCACAATGTGCCCCCCCGCCTCCCCGAACATATTTAAGGGGACTGTGAATTGTATTAAAATGATCAATTGACTAGCTGCTAACTCACTTCTCAGAAATTCTAACCTTTCACTGCAAAGTAATTACATAGGAGCATATGTTTTGGAGATATGTTTAATCCCTTCACTGAGGAAGAACTCCGGCTGCTAGTGCAGGACTCCAGGATAAAAGGCAAACTGTGCCCCTATTAAAACAGGTCTGAAAATGTGCAGGAGAATATCTGGAGATCAACGGATACTTTTTTGTGCTTTGAGCATGTACTACTTTTTTATTTCCCCAACTGAAAAGTCTTTTTTAACCACTTGCTGACCAGCGCACGACGATGTACGTCGACAGAATGGCACGGGCAGGCAAATGGGCGTACATGCAAGTCTCTTTAAATTCCCTGCGGTTTTTATTTTTTGCGCTATAAACAAAATAGAGTGACAATTTTGAAAAAAACAAATTTTTTACTTTTTGTTAATAAATATCCCCCAAAAATATATATAAACATTTTTTTCCCTCAGTTTAGGCCGATACGTATTCTTCTACATATTTTTGGTAAAAAAAATAAAAATAAAATAAAAAAAATCGCAATAAGCGATTGATTGGTTTGAACAAAAGTTATAGCGTTTACAAAATAGGGGATAGTTTTATGACATTTTTATAAATTTTTTTATTTTTTTTTACAAGTAATGGCGGCAATCAGTGATTTTTATTGTGACTGCGACATTATGGCGGACACAAATGAAATTTTTGGCACATTTTTGGGACCAGTCATTTATGCAGCAATCAGTGCTATACAAATGCACCGATTCCTGTGTAAATGACACTGGCAGTGAAGAGGTTATCCAGGGGGTGGCAGTGTAGGGGTTAAGTGTTCCTAGGGGCGTGTTACTAACTGTGGGGGGCTGGGCTTTGTTTTAGTGAACACTGATCTTTGCTCCAATCACATGGAGCAGAGATCAGTGTCACTTGTTGCTAGGCAGAACGGGGAGATGCTGTTTACAAACGGCATCTCCCCGTTCAGCCGCCCTGTGAGATGCTCGCGGGTATCCCCACGGCGATCGAGTCCGCGGGACCCACGACCGGACTCGCAGGGGTCCCGACTGGCAGGGCGGCATATAAAAATGGACGCATCTGTATGCCAATATGCCTGCCTGTGCCATTCTGCCAACGTACATAGTCGTGCACCGGCCAGGAACTGGTTAAAGCCAATCACTAAAATCTCAAATGCTTTAATATGGTAATGCAGTATCAATATTTTTAAATCTGCATCTTTTCATTAATACCTGGTGACCCTGCCATAAAAATGTCCTTGTTCAAGCACTTCCTGCTATAGAGCAAAATTTTGTTCCGGTTTCTCAACGGTTCTCTGCATAAGTACTCCATCACAAATGCTTTTGGTTTCAATAGACACTACACAAGTATGGCACCATGAGAAATGCCAGGGTGCCATTTCTCAGGGCGCCATACTTTTCAGGCCAATTTTCAGCTTTCAGCACTGTCACACTTGAATGACAACTGCGTGGTCATGCAACGATGTACCCGAGTAACATTTTTATCTTTTTTTCCCACACACAAGAGAGCTTTCTTTTGGTGCCATTTAATGGCCATTTTTTTTTTTTTTTGCTAAATAAAATGAAAGAGACCAACATTTTATTTTTTTAACAATTTTTTTTTTCATAGTTTGTTATACAATTTTGCAAACAGGTAATTCTCTTTCATTGACATGCACTGATGAAGCTGCACTGATGGGCGACAATGATAAGTCAGCACTGGTGGGCACCGATAATCATGCTGTTGGCACGGCGAAAGGAATGCCTATAACCGGCTTGTGTTTACATTGTGATCAGCTGCGATTGGACACAGCGGATCATGTAGTAAAGAGCCACAGATTGGCACTTTACCTTGATCTGTGATCACCTGTGGCCTGAGGACACAGTGATCACAGAGCGCACCATGGCGGGCATGATCACGGGATGAGGTCATTTGGCTAATGTCAAAGTTATGGTTTAATGTATACCTCTCATAAAAGTACCAAAGTGGTACAGGAAATAACGTAAACTCAAGTTAAACACTGACATGCACTAAAAGCCTACCCACTACTCAGTGCTTTATTTTTCTCTAGGCATTGCTGTAGTCCACCATACTACCTCGCTCATTTTTTGTCATCTGGTGGTCAGATCTCTGCTTGAGATGCAGGACAGGAATCTCAAAACACAACTACTAAAAAGGTAAATATATGGTTAAATGTACACCAGAAAATTGATTTAGAAGTCATGCAACATAAAGCAGTCAGGTGTGACTGCATTGTACTGTCACACCAACTTGTTTTCAGGTGATGAAGGGGAGCTACTTAGGAAGATTATGGGATTTGGTGAGCACAAGGGGGCCTCTGTAATCTGATGATTGGTGCTTTTCAGGGTTCAGTAAGCAGGCAGATATAGGAATCCACCACTATGATTAGAAAAAACACCATTCAGGGAATTTTGTATTTCCCACAGCTTAATGCTACATGACCAGAACAGTATTCTAAAACAATTTTAGGTTTTATAAAAAAAAAGCTGGGGAAAATGAACATACATAAATATTTCAGAACTTGTCTGGATCTCAGTTTTAACCACAACCAATACCACCCCATAGTCAAAAGGTTGGCTACAGCGCAGCCGTCTGGAGGGCATCCATGGACACCATCCCAGAACACGCCTTCTGCGCACTCCTTGGAGCTCGTTCTGTGACCGCTGTAACCTTTGGCCAGAGTCGATTACAGATGGAGGTAAAGGGCCGATCACAGTGGCCCTTTACTAAGTGATCAACTGTGTCAAATCACAGCAAAAAACAAACAAAAAAAAACTTAATAACCCAGTGGTAATTAAATACCACCAAAAGAAAGATCTGTCTCAGAAATGATAACTTAATTTAAGTACAGCTTTTTATGACTACACAATTGTGCGACCGCTCTGAAAGCTAAAAATTGGCCTGGGCAGGAAGGGGGTGAAAGTGCCCAATATTGAATTGGTTAGAGACTCATCTAAGGATTAAACTCTATGCCACTTTGTTTTGGTTGAAGGTTTCTTCTATACTATAAACATGGTTTACATTTTTGGATTTAAATATGATGGGCACTAAAGTTTGTTCCAGTTTATCTGGTAATTTTACATATAATCTGTTTGCTCCATTGCCAGTACAGACTATAAAAAAAATGGCATGGGCTCTTTGTGTCTTTTGTAAATCTCATCAATGTCAACCAGCGTGATGAGCCCCCTATTGAAGAAATTCAAACATGTAGTAACCTCTAATAAGACTTGTTTCTGCTTTATTAGCATATGCCAGGTGTTTGCTATGGTAGACCAAAGGTGCGCATTGCTGTACTACTGTCTCCCATAGTGAAAAAGGTCTAAGATTTTGCACAGCCAAGATATGCTACAAACGCCTACATACAGTAAATAGGGTAAGAAAAATATGACACACTATTTACTATAAGAATCAGAAGCAAATCTGAACCTTACCATTTGTGGACAGCAGAAAATATGCAGCATTCTGCTGGGGAAGCCATCTTATTTTGTTTATTTTCTCTTCAATTTCTAAACTTTTCAAGTAATCGAATTCTGGCTCGTGGCTCTGGAAGGTGCTGTAAACATTGTACTCTCCTCTTCGGTGAGGCTGATTTTTGCTCTACCAAAACAAAAAACAAAGTAAATATAGACACGTCCATTAATAACAGTAGGAAATATACTATGTCCATTTAGCCAATATGGACAACCTTCCAAATTATTGAATACATGTGTTCATCATTGAAGGGTATTGTTAACAGTTTGAAACCCAAAACTAAAAATGCAATATATTGCAGGTTGCTAATCATTACATGTGGTGGCTGCATTGATTTTTTTTTTCCCTTGTGATCTGGCCAGTAACAGATCTCCTATTTCAGAGTGCTGCCACTCTGGATGAAAGAGCACAGGGGAGTATTATACAACAACAAACTGAACTTCAGCTAAAACTTTAAAGTGGTTGTAAAGTCATATTACCGACTTAGGCTATACCCTCTGGTTTATAAAGAATCTACAGTGTTTTTAAAAATAACACGAAATACCTTATCTCACACCACCGCCGTGTGGTCACATGATCCCCCTCCACTCTCCTTCCCTAATCTAAGGAGAGCAGTGGGATAAGCTGAGATTTTCCCCTTGACATCAGCCAGCAGAGGAGGGATCATGAGACCGCACAGCGGCAGTATGAGAAAAGGTATTTAGCATTATCATTTAAAAAAAAAAAAAAAGAAAAATTGCAGTTTTATTATTTATTTTATTTATAAACTAGTGGGGATACAAGTCTTCGTTTTACATAATTGCAGAGAATAGTAGCAGGAGGGGATAGGAGCGTGGAGAGAAGGTATTTTACAGCACAAAATAGGAGAAATAACACAGCAGAAGCTATATAAGATTTTTCATTAAATACGTTCTATTTCTACCTCCCCGTACCATCCTATACACATTTCTGATATTTAATTTTTCCTCCCTCACTTCCATTGCTTTTGGAAAGAGTAGTCAACGTTGGTTATGGTCATGTGCACAGCTTTATGCATAATAAAAATCCCACAATTTTTTTATACCTTCTGATCTTACTGCTCATGTACCATTATTCTGTGCAGTACTGTAGGCATTGATAGGTGGGTGGTAAATTGTAATGGGATGCTACATGAGGGCGCTGCGCTTTTGCACAAGTTTGTAGCCCAAGCCAGTATTCCCAATCACTAGCCACCCCAGTAAAGTGTCACTATACCAATGCTGCCAGTCTCTTGTTCACCCTTTATTCAACCTCTTGAACTGCCTGGCCAGTAAACTTCGCATTCCTACAGGAAGCCACTTACCACTAGGCTAGGCTTGCTTTGCTTATAGACATAGAATAAAAACATTGTAAAAAACACCATAAAAACAATATTGCAGCACCAAGATAAATTAAAACGCAAGTGCAATACAATAGTACAGTACAAATTATAACTATTTTGTGCCCCCACCAATTGAAAAAATAAAAACAAAGAAATGGAAATGTGAAGCCAAAAACTGAATTCAGTGATTCTTCAATTATGAGGTGTGTGTTCCGTCTCTGCCGGAACTACTTTTATCTAACGAGGAGCTCATCAGGAGCACCGACGATTCTGTTAAGCCTCCCTCTGTTGCACATCGAGGTGCTGTGTGGTTATGTTACCTCATAAATCGAAGAATCACAGCTTTTGGATTTCATTGTTAAATTTTTTTTAATTTGTGGCGACACATACTAGTTTGATATATTTGCATTGCACTTACATTTTAATTGATCTTATAGCAGCTAGCACAATACCATAAATCCTAGCATAACAATTGTGCAGTGCTGTTTTTAATAACCAAAAGAGCCCTGGCATTTTTTTAGTTCTTATTGATAGTTCTTATTGTTAAAAACACGCCTAAATCCACATTTTGCTAATGTGTTTAGGCATGTCAGACATTTGGGCGTTCACTCATCTCATGGGCCACAAATGCTTATGTGTGAAAGGACATAGGCTAACATGAAGGTGCATAAGAGGAAAAAAAAAAAAAAAACTCTTAAAAGTGGGGGTTTTGACACCCAGTGTGCATGAGACCTGAAGGTGCTCTTTAGATTTTGGGCCCCTCTATGCACATAGGCAGTGTAAAGGTTACACACGTGTGGTAACTTGTTAAAAAAACAAAACAAAAAAAAAAACTTTGTGAAATATTAAATTGTATTCTCTTTATTATCCCAAAAAAATTGTGGACATTTTTTTTTACAAACTTCAAAGAGTGTCTACTTCCTAAAAATTTGTAACTTTGGGGCTATTTGTACCGTTTTGTAATTTTAAGGCCTCAAGAAATGAGACAAGCTATCACATCAGGGTTGATGAATTTCAAAAATACACCATTGATTGTGGACTTTGGCTAAAGCACTGTAACAGAATACATTTGGGCCTAAATTTAATAAAGTTTTTTTTATTTGCAAATCTTATAGTAGAAACGGTTTACATATTTCATGTAATATAAAAAGCACAATGGTGAGTAAATCCCACCAAAAAAAACTCCATCTGTCTCAGTGCTGAAAACTGAAACGTCTTAG
Organism: Lithobates pipiens; assembly: GCF_037356315.1. Classification (NCBI taxonomy): domain Eukaryota; kingdom Metazoa; phylum Chordata; class Amphibia; order Anura; family Ranidae; genus Lithobates; species Lithobates pipiens. The sequence continues at coordinate 327,999,556 of NW_027507903.1, read as the reverse complement.
ACCAAAAGTGGATTTAACATGTTGGTCTTCAAGTGGTTGATATGACTGAAGTTACATTTATATGGTAGAATCAAATTCTAACGTAAAGGGTGTTGTACATTACCTTACAAGCATAAGTCCTCTCCTATTCTATATTTGGACAGCCACAACCAAATTACATGTTCAAACTGCCAAATGTCCCGTTCTAAAAGGTCAATCAATAACATTTAAGGCAAAGGAAATACATTATTTGTAATAAACCTGAGGAGTTCTGCATGGCCTTTAAAAAATTAAAAGTCAGCAGCTACACATATAGCTGTATACACAATATATACACATATATACACACACATTTATATATATACACATATACATATATATATATATATATATATTTATTTATATTCACACACACACACATAGCTGCCGACTTTTAACAATGGGACACTAACCTGTCCTGGAGTCCAGCGATGTCAGCACCACAGCTGATGTTTACATCAGCTGGTCGGGTGCTGCCGTCACCTTTGATGGCAAGGAAACCCAGCAGTGAAGTCTGTCGGCTTCACGGCCGGGTCCCTGTTGCGCTCTCTTACTGGCTCGGCAGAAGGGAAGAAAGGAGGGAGGAGGTCCAAACTGCTCATGTACTTTGCCGCGGCCCGGTCTTTCGGAAGCGAGGACAGGATACCTGTAAAAAAAAAAAAAACAGGTACCCGCGCTACACCCCCCCCCCCCCCTGCCCCAAGAGGTGCCAAATGGTGCACCGGAGGGGGGTAGGAATCAGATAAGCGGAAGTTCCACTTTGGATGGAACTCCGCTTTAAGTTGTCACAAGACACCATCTCTTCTTGCTTCATCTCTGCTTGCTAGCCACATGGCAGACTGATACAAAAAGTATAAATGTACAATTCACGTACTCAATACGTAAAACTTTACAGGGGAAAAAACATGAATGGGCAAAAATGTAAAATCTCTATACAAATCAAGTATGCTGCTTTTTGTCATACTGTGACCAAATAAATAATGTATCATTAAACCATGTCAGCTCCTCTAAACAAAAAGATACTTCACAATAAGAGAGGGCCGCTTGCTGTCAGTTTAAATCTTTTGGGTCCGAGCATGGAATTGCTAAAGAGAGCCGGATGAAAACCCTATATCAGTCATGCTATCCAATCAAGGTCACAACACACGATCATATGTCAAGTGTGGTTTGTTTATTGATAACCAGGGCAATGAGTGAGACACAAAAAATTAGGAAGCAGCATGAAGCTTGTAATGAGAAAATAAAATAAAATTAATTTTGTGGTCGGCAGCCCTTACCTCCTGCTCACGTTGAAATATTACAACACGGCCCCCCTTGTCTCCTGTGGCAAGCAATTCTCCCGTATTGTTGAATTCGACTGTCGAGATAATGTCAGCTGAAGAAAAGAGACACAAAGGCAATTTTTAGATGACTGAATACATCTGCTCTTCCACCCATCAACTCTTTCTGGCAAATTTAATTTGGAATTTCTCAAAATAATTGTTGAAATGAGAGACTAAGTTTTGGCTCACATTTGCAATAAAAAATCCCTTTGACAATACGTAGCTTTATGACAACCACCAAAGGGACTTGAAAATCTCTAGCTACAAACAAAAGCAATTTACTCTTAAATCTAAGGGTCAATAACCATGTCGTGCCATATTATAATCTTGAAGTCCTTTATAATCATTTGTATACAGTAATTGGGATTGACCATCAATGAAAATCTTGGTGAACTAGAAAAAAATTAAGCGCGTTTTATATCTTTTTCCCTATTCCAAAAGCCTTGCATTTTGTACAGGACGAATTCATGTCATGCTTGATATCTGCAGAAATTGCAACAAAAAAGTAGGATGAACAGGAGTGCCTTGACTTCCCCCCTTTGTGTGGTCCAACTGACTGCAAGCAAACTCTGCAATCACTGCAATCCATTCAGCCAACTCACACATCCTTGATTTAGAACATTTTTAGCAAAGTGTTCTTCTGCCTATGAGACATGGCTGTCTTACCAAAGCTCGGTGGAAGTGCCCTTATACATTTTCCAATCTGGCACTATCAATGTTTGACAATCTCTTGCCATGTATGTCTGTGATGCAGCTTCTCCTGGGGAGTTCTGCCACATTCCTGAGTCAAATGTGAGAAGACAGACAACAGTTTCAACCTGTTTAATGTGTAGATGCCAGTAAATATCCACAGAGCTAGGCCTGAGAATGAAGTTCACAGTCAAGCACCTGGCCAAGCCATAAACCTATCTAAGCTTTGCTTGGCCTGCGGTGACCTTGTTGAGACCCTGTGGGCTCACCATCTGTAGGTGTAGAGCAGTTGCCAGGTACCATGCTATACAGCAATTAAAAGGACAGCTACAGAAAATACGGTTTCTTTAGCTTAAGAATGTAGGTATAGGTATACACATGTATGACTGTGTGTGTGTATATATATATATATATATATATACATACACACACACACACACACACACACACATATGCATGACTGTATATTATATATATATGTGTATATATCTGTTTAGAACAGAGTAAACCTGGACTTGTGTGCTGTATATAAAATTCTATAACTTTTTTAAGCAGTCATGTGGTGTACATTACTTGCCCACACCCTTTTTGTCAACATCCCAGCCATTATCCAAGATTTGAGGATAAAAAAACAAACAAAAAAAAACAAACAAAAAAATAAACAAAAAAATAAACAACCACACGTTAATGTAATATTGTATAGAAGTATTATAGTATGTTCTTTTTTATAATGGCATAGTACTGCTGGATCAGTCAAATCAATACTAAAGATATTACACAACATGCTGACTATAGTTTTTCCTCCGGCTATATGTAACAGCATGGTCAAAATTGGATATGGACCCCTCTGGCCAGATTTAAGGTTTAGAAAATTAAAAGAAACCCAATTAACACTGCAGCCATCAGATCAACATGGCAGTAAGTCAGCTAGCATTTTTAGAAGGACAGGCCATTTCTATTTCTCCTTGGTCAGGATTACTATAACAGAAAAGAAGTAAACACCAACATGACCAGAAGGTAACCATGATGCAGGAGTTTTTTTTTTATCTTTTATTTTAGCTCAGAACTTTGTCATGCAAATGGTCAACATAAAAAAAAAATAAGGTACCGTATATACTCGAGTATAAGCCGAGATTTTCAGCCTCTTTTTTGAGGCTGAAAGTGCCCCCCTCGGCTTATACTCGAGTCATCGCTGTCTGCCCGCTCGATCAGCGTGTCGAGCAGACAGACAGCGGCCATTCTATGATTCAAAAGCCGCGCCTCCGGCTCCGCCTTCGCCTGTGATAGGCGGAACACTGAATTTCCCAGCAGCCTGTGTTCCGCCTATCACGGGCATCCGCTCATCCTCGTACTACGGACGAGGATGATACGACGTCCGTGATAGGCGGAACACAGGCTGCTGGGAAATTCAGTGTTCCGCCTATCACAGGCGAAGGAGGAGGCGCGGCTTTTGAATTTTACAATGGCCGCCGACGAAGAGGGCACGGGACGGAGGCAAGGCAAGGCACGGCACGGGACGGGACGGGACGGGACGGGACGAAGGCAAGGCACGACACGGGACGGAGGCTCGGGACAAAGGCTCGGGACACAGGTAGGCTGGACACACACACACACACACACACACACACACACACACACACACACACACGGATGGAGACACACACACACGGATGGATGGATGGATGGAGACACACACACACACAGGGATGGATGGATGGATGGATGGAGACCCACACACACAGGGATGGATGGATGGATGGATGGATGGAGACACACACACACAGGGATGGATGGATGGATGGATGGATGGAGACACACACACACAGGGATGGATGGATGGATGGACACACACACACACAGGGATGGATGGACGGACACACAGGGATGGACGGACACACAGGGATGGACGGACACACAGGGATGGACGGACACACACACAGGGATGGACAGGCATGTCTCACCCTCGGCTTATACACGAGTCAATAAGTTTGCCAGTTTTTTTGGGGGTAAATTGGGGGCCTCGGCTTATATTCGGGTCGGCCTATACTCGAGTATATACGGTATGTGTAGTAGAAGTATTTTTTTTATTCTTTACATGGAATGGATCTTTAACATTTCACAAGACTCATTTTTGCTGGTATGCGACTCACTACATTGCTAAATCTGCTCCCAATGCCACTCCCGATTACTTTCAGGGTTGTGTGGAATGCGGCACTATTACATATATGGTGGTAGTCTGGATTTGTTTTAAATTTCATTAGTTTGGTACTGCATTATAACTTAATTCTGAGCTTTACGCCATATTCTCTCTGAGTTCTGTAACATGAAAATTCGTAAACTTTATAATTTTTAAATATTACCTCTTTCCATCAAACACTGGCCAAAGCATGGAAACAGCCATCCCTAAAGCAGAGAGCGATGGGCAACATGATAAATGACAAACGTAACACTATTCTTAATGAAATATTCTTAATTACAACCCCCTCTAAATTTCTCAAACAGAATCCATAGTCAGGACTGCCACCTGAACAGTTTTTTAATCACTCTGACGCCAAACCCTCCTGTTTTCCTATAACCCTCACACCCATTTTTGTCCTCTTGTTTTCTAGCCTCCTATTTTCCCTTTGTTCGTTTGCTTATCTTCCCACTACTTCCTTATCCCTCTACCCTTCCTCTTCCCTCAACCAGACTTGTTTTTGTTCCCTTCCTTTTCCATCTCCTTGCTCATTGCCAGAAACAGGGAACCATAGCACATGCTACAGTGCCCGTGGCCCGAGTATTTCTTAACACCATAGTTGCCAAATGCCCATAATATCCGGCAGTCTGTATCCATCTCAGTGTTCTAGCACCTATTATATCACTTAGATCACCTCTTTCCAATATACACTGTTCTGGTACACTACAACTCTTTACATTTCCTGCAATCCTTTGGTGTTTAGCGTACTTTGTTTTTCACTTAGAAACGTAATCACTTGGTTATATCATGAATCTGTGTGTAATAAATATATATATATATATATATATATATATATATATATATATATATATATATATATATAATCACACACACACACACTTGTGCTCATAAGTTTACATACCCTGGCAGAATTTATAATTTCTTGAATTTTTCAGAGAATATGAATGACGACAAACTTTTCTTTCACACATGGTTAGTGTTTGGCTGAAACCATTTATCAATCAACTGTGTTTACTCTTTAAATTATAATGACAACAGAAACTACCCAAATTATTCTGATCAAAAGTTTACATACCCCAGTTCTTAATACCATGTATTGCCTCCTTTAAAAATCAATGACAGCTTTTAGTCTTTTGTGGCATTTGTGGATGAGGCTCTTTATCTTCTCAGATGGTAAAGCTGCCCATTGCTCTTAGCAAAAAGCCTCCAGTTCCTATAAATTCTTAGGCTGTCTTGCAGGAACTGCACGTTTGAGATCTCCCCAGATTGGCTCATATTGAGGTCAAGAGACTGAGATGGCCACTCTGGAACCTTCACTTTATATTGCTGTGACCAATGACAGGTTGACTTGGCCTTGTGTTTTGGATCATTGTCCTGTTGGAATGTCCAAGTACGTTCCATGCGCAGTTTCCTGGCTGAATGCCTGCAAATGTTCCTCCAGTGTTTTTTGATAACATACTACATTCATCTTGCCAACAATTTTGACCAAATTTCCTGTACTTTTATAGCTCACACATCCCCAAAACATCAGCGATCCACTTCCATACTTTTCATCATAGGCCTTGTTGACGCCTCTTCAAAAGTAGCGTTTATTGGTTGGTTGTGTCCAAAAAGCTCAACTTTGGTCTCATCACTCCAAACGCCTTTGTGCCAGAAGGCTTGAGGCTTGTCTCTGTGCTGTTTAGCATATTGTACATGGGATACTTTGTGGTATTTGTGTAGTAATGGCTTTCTTCTGGCAACTTGACAATGCAGTCCATCTTTCTTCAAGTGCCTCCTTATTGTGCATCTTGGAACAGCCACACCACATGATTTTAGAAAGTCCTGTATTTCACTTGAAGTTATTTGTGGGTTTCTTTGCATCCTAAACAAATTTCCTGGCGTTTGAGGCCTAAATTTTAGTTTGTCTTCCTGACCGTGGTTTGGTTTCAACAGAATCCCATTATTTTCCACTTCTTGATTAGCGTTTGAACACTGATTGGCATTCTCAATTCCTTGGAAATCTTTTTATATCCATTTCCTGTTTTATACAGTTCAACTACCTTTTTCCTGAGATGCTTTGATAATTCTTTTGCTTTCCCCATGACTCAGAATCCAGAAACGTCAGTGCAGCACTGGATGAAAGATGCAAGGGTCTGTCAGGAGTCCAGAAACTCATTGACCTTTTATACACACACAATAAATTACAAGCAAACAGATCACAGGCGGGGATGGTTACCTTTAATCGCCATTCAAATCCCTTTACTCCTTTGTGTCAACTTGTGTGCATGTTATCAGGCAAAAATCACCAGGGCATGTACACATTTGATCAGGGTCATTTGGGTAGTTTGTTGCCATTATAATTTAAAAAGAGTAAACACAGTTGATTGATAAATATATATATACATTACACACACACACATATATATATATATATACATACATACATACATACATACACACACGTCTCACTGTTAGAGAAATTAGAGTTATTTTATAATCATTTAATGAATGCTTGCATGAGTTTGCTTTGAAGTAGAATAATTTCAAGTTAGATAGAATTTCTTTGAGTCCTTGAAATGCATATAAATCAGAGATAAGATAGTTTACTGGGTGAACGTTCATTAGGATACTTCATAGTTTTTAAATTTGCTAATTAGAAAATAAAAACTTTGACAGAAGTTGAGTTACAGCCCGATAAGATAACATTTTATACAGGTGGTTTAGAAATAATGTGGAATATGGGAAAGTTATGTACAGTACATTAAGTTTGACATGGTCAAACAAAGGTCTGTGTGTGCCCTCATTTAAAACTGTTAAAATACACTGAATAAGAAAACACTGATGTGTGCATACATATATAATTTTATGTAAATAATACAGTACTTTTACACATAGGATTGTATAGTGAAAAACAATAAGACATAACACATTTGGTAGGGCTATTGAAAGTTAATTCTCCCAAAGTCGTAAATTTGTTATCTTTGAGTTGGTAAAGCCTTACCAGGACGAGGAGGGTTGATTTAACACAGCTGGGCGCCGTCTCTACACAGGTGTTTTTAATTGGACAAAACCACTTATAAATTACTTTAATGAACATATAGGAATTCTTGGAATGAATACGTTTGGTTGTAGAACAGGTGTCAGATTTATGGTTAGTTACATTGATGTAGATTTTAGCAACCAATCATATCTAGGAGAGATGGTTAAGATAAAGCTTGTAAAAAGATATATAAATGCAAGTTTTACAACTGTTAGACAGATAAGTCAAATAGGAGCTCATACGGCTGAACTCTATGTATGCTGCCCTATTGCACGGGTCATAGAGGTCAGAACCAATGGAAAAATATCTGTTCCTTTTTTTGCAACTTGTCTCCTTGTATGCGTAAAATAAAGAAAACTTCTCAACTTGATCCACAGTGTGGTCTAAGGTGAATTTCGCTCAAACTGGTCCTTCGAGCCAGAACTCAATATCCTGTGAAGGGATCAGACCACCGGAGAAAGTTACCGTACAGGGGAATCTCAGAACTCACAAGATTCCTTATTCCTAAGTCCTCCATCTGAATTGACGTTAACAGAGGTCAGTCGACTAACTGGTCCCCATCAGGTGACGGGTTCCCAAGAATTAGCAGAAAAGAACCATTCAGATTCAAGATCAGAACAATTCACAATTTGTTTTAATTTGGTTAGAAGAGAAGTATCCCAATGTTTTTTTAGTAGAACACAGGATTAGGAAAGAAATGCGAGTTGACAAAAATATTGTGTATAAAGGTAGAAGAATACCAAAGATTTTTAGTATAGCACAGGATTAGGAAATAAATTCTGTGTCGATCTGCGAGTTGACAAACATTGTGTATAGGTGTGTCAGTGTGAGAAGACCTTAAATTACTCAGTACGTACGTTAAAATGGCCAAAAATGTGTGAAACAAAGGGCTGACTGGGCAGCTATTAACCGGCGCATACAAGGGGAAGGTGAATCAATAGATAAATTACATCATAAGGACGAGGGAAGTGTTTAAAAAAACACTCTGGGATTGACGTTCCAGCAAATCGAGTTTATGACACTCGATATGAACAGCAGCTAGAAATTGCCATCCTGATTGTATTCCCGACTCTAGTTTTGTCACTAAACATATGATGAATCATAGAACCTGCAAGCTCAAGGATTTTATTGAGTATGCACGCCACGCTAAAATACATTTCCAATCTAAAAAGAAAGCAAAAAAAGGAAAGGCGTTTGCTGTAGAAGATGGAACACGTGTTGCTGAAAGATGTACAGAAAGGTTAAGAAACCCCCCAATGTAGACCTCGCATTAAGGATTACGAGGGTAGGAAAGAAAGGGTTGAATATTTTTTATGTGGCAGGAAAGGCCACTTGGCCAGGGATTGCATGTTGAAAAAGGATGAGGAGGCATGACTAGAGGGAGAAGAAATGTATCAAACCTGTATGCTTCCCTAATGCAGGGTCATAGAGGTCAGAACCAATGGGCAAATATCTGTTCCTTTGTTATAACTTGTCTCCTCGTATAAGTAAAATAAAGAAAACTTAACTTGATCCAGAGTGTGGTTTCAGGTGAATTTCGCTCAAACTCACAAAAGTGAGTACACCCCTTACATTTTTGTAAATATTTTAGTCTATCTTTTCACGTGACAACACTGAAGAAATGACACTTTGCTACAATGTAAAGTAGTGATTGTACAGCTTGTATAACAGTAGATATTTGCTCTCCTCTCAAAATAACTCTCAGCCATTAATGTCTAAGCAGCTGGAAACAAAAGTGAGTACACCCCTAAGTGAAAATGCCCAAATTGGTCCCAAAGTGTCAATATTTTGTATGGCCACCATTATTTCCTAGCACTGCCTTAACCCTCTTGGGCATGGAGTTCACCAGAGCTTTACAGGTTGCCACTGGAGTCCTCTTCCACTCCTCCATGACGACATCACAGAGCTGGTGTATGTTGGAGACCTTGTGCTCCTCCACCTTCCGTTTGAGGATGCCCCACAGATATTTAATAGGGTTAAGGTCTAGAGACATGCTTGGCCAGTCCATCACCTTTACCCTTGGCTTCTTTAGCAAGGCAGAGGTCATCTTGTAGGTTTGGGGTCGTTATGTTAGAATACGCAAAAAATTGAAAAACGCAACGAAGTCGTGGCAGGGGTAGGGAATTTCGGCTCTCCAGCCGTTTTGAAACTACAAGTCCCATGAGACACTGCAAGACCCTAACAATCTCAGGCATGACTCCTAGAGGCAGAGGCATGATGGGATGATGGGATTTGTAGTTTCAAAACAGCTGGAGAGCCGAGGTTCCCTGCCCTAGGGTTTTTTTTTTTGTGACAGGGTATGTTGGTCAAGATGATAACAATATAATAAAATCAATTATTTTCTTTTATTATGACTAAATATACAGTTAGATTGAATTCTTAGAAATTATGAACTCTGGTTACAGTTTAAAATGTATACCATCAATAATTAACAAATGGTCAGAAATGCAGTACATTGTATGCAATAACATAATATCCATATGAGTACCCTGACATGTTTCGAGACACATCAGAAAAAATATAATTCTCACACTCAAAGATACTGACATCTGCTATACATATGAATGGAAATGTATTTACCGTTCAAAAAATTAAATGACACATAACCAGAGATTGTGAATAAAATATACAATGATCCCGAGATCTTCATATAGCATCCCCCGCTCCCTGAAGTAGGAACCAACCAAGGGGGGCTTAAAGGAGCCACACATAGGGACTTTCAAAAGGGAAGGGGTGGACAACATCTGTGATAATTCAATGAGTATTTTAATCATCTGGGATAATAGTGTGTTTTAGCAGCATTTATATAGCATCGAGTAGACTTATCTCCGCCCATGTGCTTAAGACCATTTTAATCTTAAACCAACATATGTTAAAACATTATAAGGTGTAGTATGTTAATGTTGCTATATCTAAACATCTTATTAATGTTATAGATTAGTATACCAAAAAACATTATATATGGTAGGTATGGTCAGAAATGTGGGGTCAACAGCATACGGATACAACAAGATGGTGAAGAGTAAGTGTATGAAAAAAAGATGATTTTTTTTTTAAATACATACAAGTGAAATGTGGATGTATGTGTGTATGTATGTGGAGTGTATGGTAATAACCAAATTAAAGTGAGAGTGTATAAAAATATATATACACAAGGGAATAAAATTAAAAAGTGTAACACAAATGGAGTAAAATACAGCCGAATGAAGTGAAACAGATAGAGGTGTGTGGAATTGGGTGAAAGTGTGTATGATAAGTGATTAACAGTATGGATGTATACTCCAAATAATGTTATTCTAGTTAGACATTTATGATAATAAAGAGAAGCAATAATGCTGATAGCCATAGCAAGATTGTAAAATATGCGTTAGGCATTGTTAACTAGTGAAGGAGTAGGTTTAATATGCTGAGTATGGTACTTATATTGGCTCCAATCCTATATGTATATATGGAAGGGACTCTCCCGAAGTCCAGTTGAGATCCGGGAGAGATATGCTGCTTAAATCTAAGCCCATTGGTGTCAAGTGCCTAGAGGCGATTCAGTTCGCATTGTGCGCTATATAAGTATTTCATTCATTCATTCAGGTGTCATCTCCTTCTCCCTCCCCCTATCTGTCCATGCTGCGTTCCTGTGAGAAAAAGCTCCGGCCACTGCCGTCACCCCTATCATAATGACGCGATGCCATGACACATGCGGGGCCAACACCACACGTGTGTACAGCAGCAAGGAAAGTCTAGCGGTGATCAAGGAATGCTGCCAACATGGTAACGCTCCCTCTGGTGGCCAAAGGTGAGATGGCCCAACCGTAGGAGAGCATAATGAAGGGGAGAATCATTTTGGATATAATACCCAGAAATTGATTGGTTATAAGAAATTGATATGTATATATTCAAACATTTAAAGTGGAAGTAAACTCCCCTATCGTTTTCAGCCAAGGAAGCTGCCATCCTTGCCTCTGTTTAATCTGCAACTGCTATGGTGCTACACATGTGATTCGTTATGACACCAGCCATTGGATGGTTTTATTGGTTGGCTGAGAGCACAGCCAATGTGCAGTTAGCATTCCCGGCATGCCTTTTTTTTTTTTAACTGTTTAAATCCATGGGTTTACTTCCACTTTAATTACTGGTAGAGAGCAGCGGGCTTACAGAGTATATGGAGTCATTTGGAGATAAAGATAGGTATTATGGCAAGTTAACCAAACATTTTATATATCTTTTGGATTAATATATCTGGACAATCCTTTTGTGAGGGGAACATACAAGACATTTCTTCTAGGTGCACAAAAAGTGGTAGCCTATATTCCAAAAAAAATAAAAAATATAATATACATATATACATACACACACATATATACTCATACCAGAACAATGTAAAAGTCCCAAGAACACCATCTTGATTCAAACCTACGAAATTAATGGAAATACACTTTTCATATGTATGCCAGTATCTTGTTTGAGTTTCAGAATTATAATATTTTTCTGATATGGACCGTGATTGGGCGAAATGCGTTGGGGTGCTCATATGGATGTCAATTGATTAATTGCATCCAATGTACTGCATTGCTGACCATTTGTTTATAATTGTGGTATATCTTTTAAACTGTTTTTAACCAGAGTTCCTAATTTCTAAGAATTCAATCTAACAGTATAATAATAAAATCCTTGACCAACATACCTTGCTTCAGTATGTCACAGTACATTGTGGCATTTATGGTTCCCTCAATGAACTGTAGGCACCCCAGTGCCAGCAGGACTCATGCAGCCCCAGACCATGAAACTCCCACCACCATGCTTGACTGTGGGCAAGACACACTTGTCTTTGTACTCCTCACCTGGTGGCTGTTACACACGCTTGACACCATCTGAAACAAATAAGTTTATTTTGGTCTCATCAGACCATAGGACATGGTTCCAGTAATCCATGTCCTTAGTCTGCTAGTCTTCAGCAAACTGTTTGCAGGCTTTCTTGCACATCATTCAGTGTGGGGCACATGGTCTGAGCACTGACAGGCTGACCCCACCACCCCTTCAAGCTTTGTAGCAATGCTGGCAACACTCATATGTTTATTTCCCAAAGACAACCTCTGGATATAATGCTGAGCACGTGCACACAACTTCTTTGGTGGACCATGGTAAGGTCTGTTCTGAGTGGAAGCTGTCCTTTTAAACTGCTGTATGGTCTTGGCCACCATGCTGCAGCTCAGTTATACTGTCTTGGCAATCTTCTTATAGCCTAGGCCATCTTTATGTAGAGCAACAATTTTTTTTTTTTAATCCTCAGAGTTCTTGCCATGAGGTGCCATGTTGAACTTCCAGTGACGAGCATGAGAGAGTGAGAGCGTTAACACCAAATTTAACACACCTGCTCCCCATTCACACCTGAGACCTCGTAACACTAATGAGTCATTTGACACCAGGAAGGGAAAATGGCTAATTGGACCCAATTTGGACATTTTAACTTATAGGTGTACTCACAGCCATTAACGTCCAAACCGCTGGCAACAAAAGTGTGTCGAGTTATTTTGAGGGGGACAGCAAATTTACAATGTTATACAAGCTGTACACTCACTAATTTGCTACAATGTAAAGTGACATTTCTTCAGTGTTGTCACACGAAGAGAAAATATTTTCAAAAAAGTGAGGGGTGTACTCATTTTTTGTGAAATGCTGTATATTAGTGGCTTTTCCTTCCCTCCTCGGCATCTAAAAAGGACCTCACAAATTCTCTTCAGACAAATCAAGGGATTACCAGTGATAACCTGTGTTAGAATTTTTGTGGATTTACCAGCTTGTGACTGGACACTGAATGGAGAAACAGACTGCTTTCACTCTGCCCTCTATCAGCATGTTCCGTGATAGTACATGAGCACTAAAGCACAGCTGGCTGGCTCCTTGCGCTGTTTCTACCTCTCCCGGTCTGAGCTCTGTTGTATATAAAGAGGCCAGGGGCTGATACCAAGTCAAACATGGGTATTTACATTGCTTGCATTTAAAATTTTAAATTGGACGATGATTGAGTGAATACAGGGTTGTATTAAAGTGGTTTTAAAAGCTAAAGTATTTTTTTTTATCTTCATGCAGTCTATGCACCCCCCCCACACCTAATACTCACCCAAGCTCTGTGGATCCAGCGATGTGCATGAGAGCCTTGGTTGTCCATGGACTCCTTCTCCTCATTGGCTCCCACTGCTGTCAATCACAGCCAGTAAGCCAATGAGGAGAGAACAGGGGGTGGCGTCAAGCTGTGGCTCTGTGCATCTTATGGACACAGAGCAGGGCTTGGAAGCAAGCACACACCAGAGCGCCCTCCATAGCAATTAGCTTGCTATTGGGGGCACTGGTCAAGGGGGAGAAGCCAGGAGCATTGATGGGGGACCTAAGAGGCTATATATATATATATATATATATATATATATATATATATATATATATATATATATATATATATATATATATATATATATATATATATATATATATACACACACACACACACACACATATACACATACACACACTATACACACACTATACAAGAGTTGCACTGCAATCAGCCTGCATACATTCAAACATCCCACAACTGCTTTAACCTTTTTACAGTAAAAGTAGAGCCAGAAGAAAGGTCTTTGTTTTAAAGCAGTCACTGCTGTATCAGCTGTCCGTATCCCCTCAGCCGCAGTACAGCCAACAGGATAGGCAAATTATTTCTGATTAGTTTAATTGAGGTTATTCTTTTATAAACGTCACAGGTCAACTCCTGTGTAATTAGTCTCCTGATGAGCTTCACCCTCCATCTGAAAGTGGGCATTCTGCACGGTAACCAAGCAGAAAAGAATGATGGACCTGACAATGGCACCGTTTGACTTCTGGTTTCTTTACCACTTGCCATTATCACATTTACCGCATAAGTAGTGGCTACAAGAACTACCATTGTAAATATTCAAACTGTACCTTAAAACAAAAAATAATAAAATAAAAGAAGTTAGAAAAAAAAAAAAATCTAACTGTATAAGTACCTTTACTTCATCTCACAGCATGACTGTCCAAAAAAAATCTCTGCATTGAGATTAAGACCTTCCAATATCAACCCCCCCCCCCCCCCCCAAATAACACCTCTTTCGATCCAGCACTGTGCTCGTCTACAGAAACACTGCTCGCTCCCTCTCGTCACAGGACACAGAAGCAGCAGAGAGGGCCATTGGCTACTGCTGCAGTTAATCAACTCCTTTGTGGAGGGTGCGAGGAGCAGGGCCAAGCCACTCTGTATATGGAACCACACAGCAAGGTTCGGGATGCACCCACACAAATGCCCCCTCAGCACACAGCGAGCAGTGGGCGGGGGACCCTAGAAGAGGAGGTAAGGGGATACAGTTTGGTTGTTGCATAATATTTGTAGATTAGCAACTAAAGAGCTCTGTATTTCACTGTAATTATTCAGCCCAAGTGTCAGTACATATAGTAATTGCAAATGGAAACCGCTCCGAGTTACAGCGTTTTCAGCCTTATCATTTAAATGGGCTTAAATTGCACTGCAACGCACAAAAGGAAAAACAGACATAAAAACCAGATTACATGAACTACAGTACCATGCGATCCTGTGCAGGCAAATGCACTGTGTCTTTGATTTTCATCTGGGGTGTAAGGAATCTATTAACACAAACCGATCACACACCCAGTGCATTCTGAACACTGTGCGGGAAACCCGTGTTTTGTACACGTTTCCCTCACTGAGTTCTGGTGTAAAAAGGCCCTTAAACCTGAACTCTGGGCACAAAAATCTATAGTTAAATATATTCCTCAAAACAACAAAAAGATAGAAATACTCTTTGTGAACACCAAATGCCTTTTCAAGCCCAGCTATTCCCTAGTAAAACAGAAGTGACATCATCATCATGAAGAACATTTGAGCAGAGCTGTGGAAAGAACCCAGCAGGACCACATACCACAGGCTGCCTGCAGAAAACTAGAAGAGGGAGTAGATACAAGACTAGTCACTCTATATACGGAGAGCGAGCAACAGTGATTGGCCTTTATTAAATGCAGCTCCTGGGTTACTGAACTAATCGGGAGGAATATGCAAAGCGCACTAAGGTTCAAGTAAGAAGAAACATGCTTCTTGTATTTAGAATATATTTGCCTTTCCTGGAGTTCAGTCTTTAAACAGGAAGTAAGCTAAAATCTCTAATGGAAGGGCTTTTTTCTTTTTAGGTTGTCATCACCATAAAAGTTCTCCATTGAAAGATATTCCATTACGTTTGTCATGAAGGCTATTGTCACCAAGACCAAAGGGATGAATTATTTCTAATGGGGACAGACCGCAATAGAAGAAGTTTTGGCTTTAAAAGGTATACAGAGCGATGATAATCAACCCTGCAAAGCAGACAGTTTATTATTAACTTTGGTTAATTTAAGTGTTCATTGAATGCTATTGGCTGTAGAAGCCAATCAATGGTAGTGGTATCATTGCATTACATTTACTGCACAGTTTAATAAAAGGCAAGCCCAAGCTTACCTGGAAATGATATGCTCCCACCAGACCTTCTCCATCTGGCAAGTTAGCAATTCGGTTTCCATAAGAACATGGGCATGAGACCTCCTCAATAACTTGGCACACATGACCTGCAACCCCATAGGCTATAATTGGTTCCTGTGATGGAAGAGCCCAGAATCAATTACTAGCTATGGGGCTGCAGGGTGCATGTACCTCAGTGTTCAGATTTCCATGGAAACCTGAGCAACAACTTCCCTAGCAGAGTGTAGGGCTTTGGGTGGGGATATTCAGAATACAAGATGTACTTGCAATGAAGTTTGTAAATACTTAACTCTTCCTCTGCTCATACTGCCTAAACCAGATGCTGAAATCTTTTCAGTAAACTCTCTCTCATGTGTACCCCCACAGCAGTCAGTAGTGTTTCTTCCTCCCACCAACCTGCATGTCACTATAGGATACAGCAGGAATCTCTAAACTACGGCCCTCCAGCTGTTGCGGAACTACATGTCCCATGAGGCAATGTAAAACTCTGACATTCAAGGACATGACTAGGCAAGATGGGAATTGTAGTTCCTGAACAACTGGAGGGCCATAGTTTGGAGACCCCTGGGATACAGTATACCTTAGGCGTCAGCATAAGGAACCACTAAGAAGCATCCAATTTCTCTTTGATGTTGCAGCGTTTGGCCACATAGACGTGGGGAAGGTACGGTTTTCTTGGGGGAGAATTCTCTTTATTCTGCTTTATCTGTGAGAGTTACAGAACAAAGCCTTTAGGGGCATACCCCGCATCAACATGTACACGCACTACAACAAACCAAAACAAAACCTAATACACACAAAAAACTGCTCAGAAACAAAGATCAATAGGAAGAAATCAAAGAATAGGGGAATTCAGGTCCATTGTAGAAAAACATGGGCAGCACCTGAAGGAAAACTGATCAGCAGATGATGTCCAGTGGAGCACACAGCCCGACAAATGGGGCTAAAGATTTATCAAAACTGTAAAATTGTTACATACAGTAGGTAAGGGGAAGGTACTGTATGCATTTACAACCACCTTGTATTTAAATATGTATTACAGAGAAGATCACTTAAAACGTTTGTTAACCTAAAAAATAAAGATAAAGATCCTGTTCCTTTAAAACATGTTATACAGCACAGTGCTTGTGGTGTATAATTTGTCCCCTTCCATCATCTGAAATACCTGGCTGATCCTGCCAGTTTCTGACCATGGTATATCATGGCTGCTAAGCCCTGACACTGTGGTCAGTTTACGTGCATCTCTCCTCTGTGCTCTTCTGCCTTCTCTCCCCTCCCTTCCCTGTCAGTCAGCTCCATGTCCGTGCCTGCCCCCTTCTGATGCTCAAATTAGGGCTACATTTGCATTATCCTCTCGGTTGATTCATGTAATGCCCCCCGTAACTGCTTTAAAAAAAAAAAGGCAGCTGTAAACCTGTTTACAGAGCACAGATCGGCAGTTACTGTACGTGACCCGCTGGCTCTCTCCATGACAGCTGCAGTGGGCGCGGCCGTCTCTCTCCTCCTGACTGATGTCAGCAGGGGGATCCTCGGCCCTGCCTGCTGCAGCTGTCAGGCCAAGAGAGGAGAGAGGCGGCATGTCACGCAAGTGCCAATCTGCGCTCTGTAAACAGGTATATAACTGCATTTTATAAAGCACAGCCACAGGGGCATATTACATGAATCAACCGAACGGATAATGTAAATGTAACCCTGGTTAACAACCACTTTAAAGCTTGCCAATGTTTGCACTAATGCTTAGAAGTGTTGCTGCAGTGTATGGCTTTGTGCACACCGCAGAATAAGGGCGTGCATGAAGCAGAAATGTGCCAATGCCAATGTTTGGAACCCCGATAGCTGACAAACTGTTTACACACGTTTCAGAGCACGCTCAGTTCGCTCCTTTGTCACTGTCCCTTCCGGTGTGACGTCACTTCCTGTTTGCACTCCACAATGGTCCTGGAAGCGCTCGGGGGGGGGGGGGGGGGGGAAGGGAGGGGGGGGGGGGATCTTGTCGGTTCATGTATTCATAGCTGCTAGTCAGCCATCAGGATCAGGCTGCTGCTGCTGGATGAGGACACACACCAAGTGGTTATATTCTGCCAACAGGCTGGATTCTCAGGACATGATTGTAAGCGTTTTCAATCTGTTCATACTATAATAAAATATTTGGCTACTGCACTTAGACGCTCTTCTCCTTTACATTTAGTTTTATAGTCAATGGAGTTTTACTCAGCTCAGTATGTAGTGGCTGTAGCAAGTGGGGATAGAGAGTAGATATAAACCTTTCGGTGCCTTGCGACTTTACCATTATTAGTGAACATTAAGAGATTTGTTCTTCCTGTTCCTTGAACTAAGCCTCCAAGACATGGCACAGTTGTAGGCATCTTTCAAAGAAAATACGAGGTAAATCATCTCACCTCTACTTGTGTGAATGAATTGTGGTAAAAGGTGCTGCAGATGTGTTTTTTTACACACTCCCGGCCGCTATAGCGTCCGGACAGTTGCTTTACTAAAGTACACACACTGCCACTTTCATGTGGAAGTGATAAAAGGTGGGGTGGCAAAATGCACCTTCGACTACGTAGACAATAATCCTTGAACCAGTCCTGTAGGCATTATACCATTAATTTAAATACACGTGTTTCAGCAACTGCATTTGTTATGTATAACTAATAAGCAAAAGTGGTACATTCCATTACTGCGTCATTTTAAAAGAGCTTCAAAGTACAATGAGACAGCAGCCATCTTTATTGTTAGGTGGTTAGTCTTCAATACATACTATTTTAACTTGCTGCTCTTTCAAGTGCATATTACCACTTTTTTATGGATATATATAATCCCTTTTATATTTGCTTCAATTAAAATGGGGAACAGCATTATTAATATAAGGACTCTTTGTGGGAAATAATGGACACATCCTCAAAGATGGCCTCTACACTTAAAAATGCACTAAAATAATTCATAGTTTAATTATTAATTAAGTAGCTATTATAAGGCTAAGAGGAACATCTTGCTTTTTTCTATGTAGCGATGACTCCTGTCTACAGGATGCCACCAGGGCTTTGTAATGCAAATCATATAGCTCTCACTTTGAACGCATTGTCACAAAGCAGAAAATACTAGTTCAAACATAATTTGACATAGACTTGAGATCAAAAACATTTTAATAAAAATTAGATTTTCGGAATAAAAAAAAATATTGCCAATATACCATATGATATACAACCGATAGCCGCACCTATTCCTTATCATGAAAACATTGTTTGTGTACATCGTGAAATGTCCCATTTTCCAAGGAAATAACCAGGTTTTCAGGTACCAGTTAGTTAGCCAGAAGTTTGCAAAACGTACACTGGCAACAATTAATTGATACATACATGTTTAAAATAATGTTTAAGTCACGAGTTTGGTTCAAACAAGAAACTCACTTTTGTTAGAGGATTCTGTGGATCCTAAATTGAGATGAAAACATAGCAGGAAAAGACTTCTTAAAATCCACACTGAATGAATCGCGAAGAATACACAGCACACCATAATTTTTTCTCATGACAATGCAAATACAAAATGCTCCCCATTTCCAACACTAATGCAAACATTTTCAAAAATTACAAGGGAAAGGTGTAGTCTTGCTTATTTTTTGGAAGGAAAACCTGAAGAATGCAATAATGGTGCTTTCACTTCTGAAAGAACCAATTGCAAATCTTCTGGACCTAAATGCACACAAGTCCATTTTTATCTGGCATTCAGAGAATCCAGCCGTGGCTGCTGGTTAGGTTTTTTTTTTGGGGGGGGGGGGGGGAAGTCTTCATTTGTTCATTCGCCATTGTCACACAACTAGTTGGGCTCGGAGTGCAGTGCGATGCACCCTGAGCCCACCCTTTTTTGAAGCCTATTAGAGCCTCTGGCTCTAATCATGTGCAAAAAATAAAAATAAAAAAAAACTCTCCCCCCCCCCCATTATAATCCATGCGTCCAGCACCCTGCATGTAGATCAGGGTGCTGGACACATGGATGGGGGGGCGGTGCCCATGGACCCCTGATGGATGGGCCACCTCTGGAATCCAGGAAACAGAACACATTTCCACTATTCCAGGCATTGCAAATCCTCACCAAGATACAGAAGGGGCGCCAATTCGCCACAACACACAAGAGCTCCAGATGGCTGCATTCCCTTAATCCTCAAAAGCATCTTTATATAGAATCAAAAAATGTCCACTGTCAGACACTGTCAGTCACCCATCGGCTCGCTGAGAGGCTGAGCCAGCTGCTGGTCCAGATATCTGGGTGAATCACAACTGTAAAGTCCAGACTGATCCAGAGCCTCGACTGGCTGAGTGACGTCAGCTTTAGCTCGCTTTTGCCCGCTCTTGGCTGAAGACAAGTCAGAGGAGTGCAGTACAACCCCACTTTTAGTTAAGAAATGCAGTAATGTACTCTGTCCAGTAAACGTACTAGAAGTAGAGAGAACAGAATACTGATGAGGTCCTTTGTCTGCACTCTCCCTTTGAGCATGCTTCCTGATGGTACATTTCAATTCAGCACGACCGATTGGCATGTAGTTATAACCCCCCTATCCCAGTCTGAGTACTACTGTATAAAGGGATTGCAAAAGGCAAGATGCCAAATTTACACTAATTACATTTATTACATTTAACAATTAATGCCTAGCAGTAACAATGTGTAGCGGTTGGTTACCACTAGTTACTAACAGTCACCAAATCACCCTGCTGCCAGACTCCCATCTATCACCTTTGAGACAATGAGCAGTCATTTGCATCGTTTTGTATCGTTTATTGCGGGATACAACTTGGTTGGGGTAACACCCTTTTCACACCAGGGTGTTTTGCAGGCGCTATAGCATTAGAAATAGCGCCTGCAATCTGCCCTAAAGAAGCTGCACCATTGTGTGTAGTGTAAAGCCCCGCAGGCTTTCACACTACAGCGGTGCGCTGGCAGGACGTCAGAAAAAAGTCCTGCCAGCAGCTTCTTTGGAGCGGTGAAGGAGCGGTGTGTGAAATCAATGGAGAGCGCTGTAATACCGCCGGCAAAACGCCGCTATTGCGGCGCATTGCCAGCGGTTTTAACCATTTCGCGGCCGCTAGCGGGGGGGGGGTAAAAGCGTCCCGCTAGCGGCGGAAATGCGGTGCAAATCTGGCGGTAAAACGCCGCTAAAAATAGCAGCGTTTTACCGCCGACGCAATGGGCGGTGTGGTGTGAAAGGGGTCTAAGAAGATATGGGATGCCCATAGCACTTATTGAGTTGTCATCACATTTGTAGAACATTGATTAGCAGCTTTAGCCCTGAAAAATTATGCACTTTCACAGTCTATTTCCTCTACATATCTCCACTGCAGACTATTGCTCCTCTTCCTCTGCACTCACTCCTGCAGATTATCACTCCTCTAGATTCCTCTCTTCTTGTACAAATTGTCTACTGCAAAACTATTTGCAGTAGAGGATTCTTGTTGCTTCACTTCAAAGCACAGGTGGTCACACCCACCACTACACTAAACTCCCAATCTCAAATCAAAACAAACAGGCCCAACTCAAAGCACAGGCCTACATTTGCCTACACCGATATCTTAGACCCAGAAAAATCCTTCTGGTAGAGGGTGCTACAAATGTATTTTTTATCTGCCAGGAATCCAGCTTTAACCACCTCCCACCTGCCGTATTGTCAAATGATGGGCAGGTGGCAGCTCTCTTTCTGGAACAATGTCATAGGACGTTGTCCCACTCTCGCCACAGGCGTGGCAGTGCTCTGTCCCTAAGACATTGTGTATCATCGATCCCCATAAAGACCTGATGAGGCGGCTCTTTACATGTCTAAAAGCACCTCCTCATGTGTCCCTACAGACAGGCCGGGGAAAGAGCTGGGTCATGTAACCGCTGTACAATGATTAGAAAAAAAGTACTTTGATTATTTTTTTTTCATTTAAATTACAGTGCCATCCTTTAGTATTTAACCCTTTCATGACTAAGCCTATTTTGACATTTGGTGTTTGAAAGTTAAAATCCGTATTTTTTGCTAGAAAATTACTTAGAACCCAGAAACATTACATATTTTTTTAGCAGAGAATCTAGAGAATAAAATGGCGATTGTTGCAATATTTTATGTCTCACGGTATTCGTGCAGCAGTTTTTTTTAAACGCAACTTTTTGGGAAAAGGAACACTTTCAAGAATTAAAAAAAAAAAAACGAAACAGTAAAGTTAGCCCAATTTTTTTGTATAATGTGAAAAATTATGTTACGTTGAGTAAATAGATACCAAACATGTCACGCTTTATAATTGCACGCAGAAGTGCCTGGTATTGAAATAGATTAAAAAAAACTCCCAAAAAATAGCCTTTGAAATACAGAGTAAAAATAATAACCAATAAACTGTTTTAAATTGGCATACAAATATATATTTGAAATTAATCTTTATTTTGTGTAAATAACGTGGGCAGATTTTCGCCAGTCGCAGGTTGTGTCACGCCTCTTGCCTGTAGAATAAGAGAGGTGAAGCCACCATTCTACATGCAATAGCCCCCCATTAATGTGGTTAGCGGGCATGTGGGAGGGAGTGGGCTGTCATTTACCACTGTATATATGCCCATGTGTCACGCTATAGTCACATGGGCCAGGTAACTATACTATAGGTGACTATATCAGCTGTGATAGGACGGAAATGCTCAGCATTGACACTCACTGAAAACTGAGCATGTGCAGATTTGCCACTACAACGGCAAAATTCCTAGCTGAATTGGGGACAAACAGAAGGTGGAGATGGAGAACAACAGGATCAATCAGGTTTTTGCAGAATACAGAAAACAGAATCTCATAGTGACCGAGTATGACCAGCATTTAATACACCATTTATTGATAGTTTTTAAATGTGGGTTTAGTGATACTAAAATTCAATACAAAGCAAGAAAAGTCAACAAGCATTTTCAGAACTGAGCTACAGTACTCTTTAGCCAGATTACCAGCAAAGCAAGAGCTCTCCTTCCACAGAGTTTCAAAATAAATCAGTAGTAGTAACCTCTGAACAGATTCTACAGAGAATAGCTTATAAAGCACTGAGTACTATAAAAGATCAAAATGATTAACGTTCTGCATGACAGTTACTGTACACATGAGTAAAAAGTTTATTTCATTTTTAATTAGATAGCAAGCAGTTTGCAGAGGAGAACACCAAATTTTAGGAGGAACATATTTTCACTCCAACAACAAGTTATGGGAAAACGTGTACGTTAAGATGTGTTGTTCTAAACAGATTTACCACACCAAATACAAAAAAAATAAGTATTTCCCATCTGTTTTTTGCTTCCACCAAATGGCATGAATGAGAAACAAATGTAGCGTGAAAGGGTTTACACAGTGCGCTGTATATTTTTACTATGTGCATGCTGGCTTATTTACCAGCTGCAAGTTCAATCCACTGCTCCATTACTGCACCATAAATAATGATGTGTATTCTACATGGTCCCCCGACAGATATGACACCTAATAGGTGATTATTTATCGAGGTGCACCAGCACGTTCATTCCTACACGCCACAGAAAATGTTCCTGGTGCAGACACCATCATATCATGTACACAACTTGTCTGTTAAACAGAAATGCAGGAAATCATAGTTCAGGTACAAGTCTCAACATACTGGGCAGATCAGTTTGTAGTTCACTGAATCAAAACAAAATTGCAATTGCTCAAATTTCCTGATTTAGCTGGCATCCCATTAGATTTTATCATTCATCAATGCAATAAAGAATCACTGCTGATTGACTATGCTCTACAGCAGGTCCCACACTGGTCTATGAACATTCTTCTCTACCCTACAAACCGTTAAGTATCTGCATCCCCTCTGCCAATTCCTCCATTGGCTGCCACTCACCCATTTAGACATGTGCATTAGTTTTCGTCCGAATTTTGGGTATTTTCATTATAGTTTTAACAAACGAAAACTAACATGGAGAGCTCGAAAACTGAATGATCCGACATAATCAAATGCTTATTTTCGTTGCAACAGTTCGATATAGATAGGAGATACGACATGACGCTGACAATAGCAATCTGTGTCCATCGGACCTGTGGTCGAATGTGCCTAACCTTAGCTCTATTAGTTCAAGATGATTCGACAGAGAGAGAACAGATTTCGACAGAGAGAGAACAGATTTCGACACAGAGAGAACAGATTTCGACACAGAGAGAACAGATTTCGACACAGAGAGAACAGATTTCGACACAGAGAGAACAGATTTCGACACAGAGAGAACAGATTTCGACACAGAGAGAACAGATTTCGACACAGAGAGAACAGATTTCGACACAGAGAGAACAGATTTCGACACAGAGAGAACAGATTTCGACACAGAGAGAACAGATTTCGACACAGAGAGAACAGATTTCGACACAGAGAGAACAGATTTCGACACAGAGAGAACAGATTTCGACACAGAGAGAACAGATTTCGACACAGAGAGAACAGATTTCGACACAGAGAGAACAGATTCGACACAGAGAGAACAGATTCGACAGAGACAGTAGCAAAAAAGGTTGAATGTGCCTAACCGAACTATTAGTCCAAGATTATGCAACAGAGAGAAAAGATTCAACATGAAGATTCGACGAAGCAGTCGCCGCGAATGGACATTTATGGTCAAATGCTCTGCCCATAGGCTATAGAAGAATTCTAATGTTGGTCAACTAGTAATAATTAATAAATATAATTAATAGTGTCACACATTAGAATTCTACTATAGCTTGTAGGCGGAACATTCGACCGGAAATGTATGATTGCAGCATCGTACAGTTTAGCTGCTCCATTGAATCTTCTTAGAACATTCGACAGACACCATAAGCCTTCAATGACAGATTCGACCTTAATTATTTAGGATTTTCAGACTATTTTTAACGAAACAAAATAAATAAAAACTAATTTTGGGAGTAACTAAATAAATGTATTTTTTGGACAAAAACGAAATTCTGAAAAAAATTATTTCAGTGTGCACATGTCTACAATTAAATTCAAAATACTAACAACTTCTTACAAAGCTTTTAGACGATCCTGGAAAACCTTTTTTCTTCAGAGAAGCTTATCCCGTCTCCACCTAACAATTGTACTTTCCATTGTCTCCATCAGCTCATCCCCCACAGTTGTTATTGCCTTTTATATCACTTCATCCTCTTTTAGATAGTAAGCTCTAACGAGCAGGGCCTTCCGATTCTTCCAGTATTGAATTGTATTGTAACTACACTGTTTCCCCCCCCCCCCCCCAACGTTGGAAAGTGCTGTGCAAACTGTTGGCACTATATAAATCCTGTACAATAATAATAATAATGATGATCAGCCTGCTATTGTTCATAAATATACACACCTGATGTAACACCACATGTAATAATGATTCTGCCAGTCTAGACAAATTTAGAATGTATAAACAGGATCTTGGCACAGGATAGGACAAGGACTCTGTTTATATTGTGGACAATTCCCTTTCAAAGTGAAGTCTGTTTTTAGTGTTCAAACAGGGAAACAAGTGGGTCTTCTAAAAGGTGCAGAATATCTTCTATGGAAAGGCTTTAGTTGTATAGATCCTCTATCATTTTCCACTTTACCTTTTTTTTCAGTAGACTGAAAAGTATAAGGATCGCTTTCATCAAGTTTTAATGTAGTTTCCCTGTAGGAACATTTTCCCCATTCCTTGTTCTGTAGATAGCAGTCACCAAGACAGGAAGCAGAGGAAAATCTTCCCAACAGGCCCACTGAAAGCAACAACGGTTCTAGAAATCTTCCCAACAGGGTCGTTGAAAGCAATAACAGTTCTAAAAACTCCTCAATTTAAACAAACCAAACAAAAAAGACACAAAAAGGTGTTCTAAGTGCTTGAGGAAAAAAAAAAAAAATACACTCTCTGGCCACTTACACCCTTGAAAATGACAGCAATCAGAAAGCCGGCCATACATTATATAATTTTTGTATTCACTCTCCTTTAGATTTACCCCCTATGCCTATGTCGTGTAAGGACCTGCCTGATTGCGTACAAATTGAAAGTGTTTAAGTTTGACCTCATATTACATGGTTTTGGCAAATCTAAAGGAAATTATACAAAAATATTGTATAATATATGGCCAGCCTAAGCATCACTTTTTAACCCACCTGACTACAATAATCTGAAATCGGCTTGAATGCCATGTTTTACCATGCTCTGCAAAATTCTTGGTAATATTTGCACTGTCCTTGTTAATAAACCAGTTTCTTTGTTTTTAAAGCAGAGCAGGAGCACATTTACAAGATTTGGGAACCTCTGATTTTCCAGGAACCCATTGAGTGAAATCATTTTTGCCTAGGCAAGAGGGCCTGAATCTTTTGTCTGAGGCTGGGTTCACACATATGTGAATTGGATGAGGCTTACATCGCATCCAACTCGCAGAACATTTCAAAATATGTTTTTTCAATGGGTCTGGTTCACATATGTGCACTGCACAAAAACACGTGCATTTTCTAGGCAGTGTGGTGCGACTTGCAGGCACATAAGCTTCAATGGGAACGCAACTGATTCGAAGATGCGTTTCGTTCTGAACACAAATTCTCTCCCCCTCCTCCGACACCCCTCCCCCTCCCTGGTCAGCTGATCCACAGCTACAATGGAGAGGAACTACTGAATGAATAATTTTTATCTTTGCAGGGAAACGGGATCTGCAATTTGCATCGCACATGTGTGAACCCAGCCTAAAGGTTCATTACCTTTTTTTCTCAATGTCTTTTTTTTTTGCTATTATTTAGGGTGGCTTCACACTGCCCGCTGCGCTTTTGCTAAAGAGCAGCTAACCTACAGTTTTTGTTTGGGTTAGGGGTGCTTTCCCATAGACTGTCCTGAGCAGATTTCCTGTGGGTTAGCCATGCTTTGCCATAGACTTCTATTATAAATCTTCAGGTGTCCGCTTTCTAAAAGTGCACCAAAACTCTTGCATTCAGGACCAAACCTGTAGGCTAGAATTCGAAGCCTATGGCTCAGTACAGCTAACCCACACAAAACGCGCTGCACCTGCGGATCAGTTGGAAAGCAGACTAATAATCATTGCAGAACTGATAACATTGATATTATGCCCATTGCTAAACTGTGAATGACACATATACACGGACCTTTAATTTAATCCTCCACTTTCTGACCTGCAGGAATCGCCTCTCTGCAGATCTGCAGGCATTGCCGGCTGTAGTCTTGCTGTCTCTGGAAGAGTGCATTTGGTATCACTCGGCATGGGACAGGAGTCAGCACTGCAGAGGAAGCGTTGCCTTCTGCTGCCCTATTCTCTCTGTAGCCGCTTGCTTCTCCTAGCGCCAGCTTCGTCTACAACACTGATGCTTTAGGCTTGCTGACCACCATCCCAGAGCAGGAGGTCGCAGGCCACATCAGCGGGCCCTCACGCCACTGGTTGGACACCCATGAACTATACAAAAACTGCCAGACCTCACAGAAGTCTATGGGAAAGCGCAATTAACCTGGCACAAAAAGCACAGCAGGGCAGTGTGAAGCCGCCCTTCTAGTTTTGCATTGCGGCGGGGGAGGGGGATAAAATAGCATGATCTTGCTTTTTTTTCCTTCTTAGTATGGCACTTATCCAGATACTTCCCAGCTAAGGGTGAGCTCCGGCGTGCTCGCACACTCCACATGTAGAGCCAGCCAGGAAGTCGGCGCATCTCTGCAGCCACGCATTGGGCAATGTCTCGCTACCTGTGATTAGAGCAGAGATCGGGAAATGCCTCACTGCCTGTGATTAGCGCAGCGCTGCGCTGACTTCTGGCGGGCGGACTTCAGATGCTGGCGGGCTTTGCTCGTGGAGTGTGCGAACACGCCGGAGCTCATCCCTATTCCCAGCGTCTGTTAAGGCTTTCTACAAGCAGCCGTTGCTGAATTAAAACAACTGAATGTATTACCATCTTTTAACCAGTCAAAAAACTTGCCAGCTTTGGCTACCGTTGAATACTTTAGCAATGCTGCTAAAATATTGGGAAAGATAGGCCTATACTTTATTAAACTCTGTTTTTGAAGTGCAATTCACCAAAGTTCAGCGCTTCACTAATGTGATCGCCTTAAAGGCAATTTTGTTACATCGTTCCTAGAAAAGCCTCTTAAAAAAAAAAAAAAAAAAAAAAAAAAGTCAACATATGAAAGCAATTCTCATTCTTATAGGTGCAATAAGCATTCTGGTCAAACAGCATCCAGCAATAAACATTTCAATCAGCGGAAAGCGGGTAGAAGCAGAATTTTTTCTATATGGCGAGCATATTAATAATTTAAAATAATAACCACATCTCTACTGAGAAAATGCTCTGACACTAGCAAAAAATAAAAAAAAAGTTTTTTTTTTTTTTTGACTAATGATCCTCAGAGACACTTAACCCTTGTATTGCTAGAGGCCTATCAACCAAGATGAAAAGCCAAACCTGAATTCAATGAGAAGCAGTATTTCTAGTGTTTCCATAGTGACCGGCCCCTCTAAGGATGCCGCTTCACCATGCTTTTCAAAGTGTGTCAAAAGGCATTCTCTACTTCCATTAAAAAGAAATTAAAAATTAGATTTGATTTCTTCAAGCCAGACACAAATATGTAATCTGAACTCACAAGGAGACTAACCTCTGTTTGTTTTGTGTTGGCATGCAATAACTTGCAGCAGAGAAGAGGTGAAAGGAAATCTTTCCAAATTTCACAGTAAATTGTCAATAAATATGTTCAACGGGGTTTCAACAAAAAAAATTTTAATACAGAAATCCTAGATCTTCAAAACTCACATATATGTTAGACCATAATCTCCTTGATGGTCTGGTATAGATTTTAAGGGGGAACGCCATTGATAATAAAAAACTGCATACTGCCTCCCACCCCCTCAGATATTGATCCAGACCTTTATCCTTGGCAAGGACTTATTATGGGTTTTTAAGGGGAGGAGGGAAAAAAAAAACAACTACATGGGCATGTACCCCCCCAACCACCTTTCTTAACCAAAGGGGAGTCTGCAATGAGCCTTCAAAAGCCCCCTCCCCACTCCTGAATCATACCAGGTCTCAAGCCCTTAACATGGGAAGGACCACCCTACCAGATTCAATTATTAGATTCAATTTAGAAACTGTGTGCTTTGCATGAGATACATTTGTTGACTGGATCAGTTTTTATTGTTTTTAGTTTTTTAAATTTATGATGAAAGAAATATGCCATGCCCTGGACCTTGTTTTGCTTTAAATTGCTACATTTGGCTACTTACACAGAGCAAGGAGACCCGCTGCTGTGATTTCAGAGGCTAGAAGTGTTGTATCTCCAAGGATATAGTCTTAAAAATGCACTAGTCTAGGTTCACCTAACCCAGGGGTCTCAAACTGGCGGCCCTCCAGCTGCTGCAAAACTACAAGTCCCATGAGGCATTGCGAGGCTGAATGTTACAAGCATGGCTTCCACAGGCAGAGGCATGATGGGATTTGTAGTTTCGCAACAGCTGGAGGGCCGTCAGTTTGAGACCTCTGCCCCAACCGTTACCATTGGCGAGTGCCACACATCTGCTTTAGCTGCATTACCCCTCTGGCAACACACTGTTCCTACGATGATGGGGACAAGGGCCGCTTTCCCCACCTCCTTGGTCTAGTCTAGTGGATGTGGTATTCTACAGAAGGAACTTAAGGGGGCTTTTGATATCTACCCCACATGTACACCTAATTACTCCTTCACAAAAAATTACATATTAGTTAAAAGCTGACACAATTTAAAAGTTATAAAGTCCCCAAATTATTTTCCATAACGTACATCCAACATCAATCACATTGTGCAGCGATTATGATGCATCCTCAATCACTATGAACGATGCCCCAATGACACAAATGTGATTGGTAGGATGCTGGTTGCTACCTACATCGTAGCAACCAAAGACGTTCTTTGTGAAATCATTCGTTGTTCTACTACAGGTGGCCGCAAGCGTCCTAGAAACCAAGGATGGGGAGGAAGGCTCTGAGCTGGAATTTGTAATTCAACGGCAGTAATGATTTCCAACTACAGTCAGAGGTTCAGGCAAGCTAACTAGCTATTTTGTTCACCCATTCTGCAAACGGTGAATCACTTGGGTTTGGGACGAACGCAAAGGTCAACTTAAAACCCCAAGCTCATTACTATTCCTTTTCCTTTCTAAAAGCAGGAAGAAAACTAGCATGATGCACATTTATATGGAGATCATATTTATACTTTCCATGTTTTAAAATACATATTTTTTGCATTAAATGCTATGTACTATTGGTCAGTAAAATACAGAAAAAGGTTACCCAAAACCAAATTTTTTTCAGGTCATGGGACTACTAAAAGACAGAAAGCCTTTATTGAAACAATTAACATTGTTTGCATTTTGAATCTAGGATTAAAAAGATTAAACCCAAGATTGGGCGATAGACGGAAATCACACAGTATTGATCAAAATAGATTTTTTCTCTTCCACTTAAGGAAATAGTGTGGAAAACAGTTCTGGTGCATTAAGCACAGCAAGTTCTGTCATAAACAATGACAATACAATGTTTCTCCTCTGCAAGGACCCACTGAGAATATGGATTTATGGGGAGAAAAATAAAGCGTATGAAAATAATGTGCAGACAAAAAGGTAGCCTCCAAAAGGAAAATAAATTATTCTTGGGAACACAAATTACCTTCCATCAATAAGGGGAAAAAAAAACAAACAAAAAAAAAAAAAACTAGATCACATTTCTTAATGAATTTTACTTCCATACACCAATAATAATAAAAAAAATCCTCAGTTTAGTCACGGTATTTTGCTACCTGCACACTACGTGATGTACATGTATGGGATTTAATTCATTGGTCATTAAGTGAAGCACTCCAGGAGAATTTAATATTTTTTACAGGTTAGCCGACTAATAATTTTATACAAACATCTAAAAATGAATGGCCAGTAACGCGAATTGTGTGTTTGTGCCCTATCAACACTGAACAGATACATTTTCCTTTTTCCCCTATTTGCTACAGTTAAAATGAAAACAATTACATTTTAATGTTAATTCAATTCAAAACTGTTCTGTCCTGTGTCAGGCTTGTCAAACAGCAAGGGAATCCTGAACCAGGGAATTCTGTCTTCCCTACTGACAATATTCACTAACATCACTTTTTCAAAATAGGAAAAGGTGGCTCTCTTTTCCAACATGACAAAAGCATGGTGGGACAGGGCAATTCTAGAGATTTACTGCCTTGTCACCCATTTCTTTAAAAGAGTTAAAAGCCCTTGAAACTTTTCCACTGATACATTAAGGATTTTTCATTTGACAGGACAATCTTTGCATATAGTATTTGAGATTTTCCACTTGCCAAAAGTATAAAGGCAAAATTTGATTATACAGATTATGAATCCATCTAGATAATTTCTCTACGATTAAGAACTAGGGCCGGCTCACACCATACTGACCATTAAAGAAACATTTTTCTGCTCGTCGTGTTACATTTTTATGTGCTTTGGAATGGGTTTTCATGTCATATGTTGTAAAGTGACAGCTGGTGGTGCTGTGATTAGGTTAAAATGTAGAGATGATGTGTAAAGCAGTGATTCTCAACCAGGGTTCCGTGGAACCCTAGGGTTCCTCCAGAGGTTGCTGGGGGTTCCTTCAGCATTGGGTCATTTCTGCCTCTCAGATAAGTTCCTACAGACACCATTGATCTTTTTTAGCTATCTGTAAGGAGGTAATTTTTCCCAATGACCACAAGTGTAAGGACCATTCACCCCACTGACCATCTCACTAATGTATCATGAGTGGTAGATTTCTAATTTTTTGCAGGGATTCCACGAGACTGGAGAACTATTTCAAGGGTTCCTCTGAGTTGAAAAGGTTAAGAAAGGCTGGTGTAAAGTATAGTTCATTTTAAACATTGAGACAGATCATGTAGATCAGTGGTCATCAACCCTGTCCTCAGGGCCCACTAACAGGCCAGGTTTGCAAGATAACTGAAATACATCCAAGGTGATATCATTTGCTGCTCAGTGATTGCAGTATTCTAGTCTACATCTCCCCAAGGTAATACATAAAACTTGGCCTGTTAGTGGGCCCTGAGGACAGGAGTTGATGACCACTGATTTAAAGAACCCAAAAGTATGAGTTCCTTATCGCTAATAAATGATAAACATTGGGTTGGGTTTTTTTGTGATAATACGAGGAAAACAACTAAAGATTTTGAAAAACAGTAAACCTTGGAGCAGGAATCAGCCTGAGGGATATTCATTTTTCATAACAACCCATTGCGTATTCTCACACCTGTATATCTACTTCAGTGCATTCCGAAAGGATGTTGCCAATTCACGAGCTCGCTATCCAGTCATTTCAGTAGAAAAGGAAGTAGAGGTATGAGATCACTGGAAAGATATTGGAAAGTCAGGACCCTTTACAAAGGGACTGTCACTTTAACCAGCATGTGCAAGGTGAGGTGGCAGTTTGTCTAATATCTATAAAAAAAAAAAAAAACACACAACATATTGGTTGACTAAAGCCCCATATACACCATTAGATTTTCTGCAGATTGTCTTCAGATTTACCAAAACCATGTAGTGCAAGGGCCTGCCTAATTGCATACAAATTAAAACTCTCAAGGTTTGACTTCATATTATATGGCTTTGGTAAATCTTAAGACAAAAATCTGCAGAAAATCTAATACTGTGTATGGGGCATAAGGGTTAACATTCCTCATTCTTAATATGAGAACTACAATTATCAAGGTAAACATCTGTGGCGGAAACAAGTGCCCCTTTATTAAACAGTCATTCTTAAAAAGGGCCAAACTGCTAAAGACTTTAGTGCCGTATATCAGTCCAACGGCATTCCTTGCTTTTCGTTATCAAATGACTTTACTGTGAGCAAAAAGAAAAAAGGGAAATTAGGATGGACAGAACATAAAGTTCACTCACTGATCCGTAGACTATAAAGGGAACATATACATAAGCATTGATTAAACACAATAGTAACATGTCATGACATTCACACTGGGTCAATACGGTTACGGCCTTAGTTGTCGAACAGAGAATGACTTTTAGCAAGAACTCTGTATTTACTGAAGACACCTTTAATTGTCTTGTTTTAAGACGTTCATTCAGTGGAAGTGTTGTATTTTAAGTTAACCCGTGTTACATCTTGGTCATTCAAGGAGCAATATCTCCTAATGAGCAGTACTTTAAACAAGCCTGTAATAATCTTAAGCAGTTTTCTGGCCACTTTATCACACCACAATACTCATTTCATTCAAATCTGTGCATTGCAGTGGCCTGAATGGTGGGTGCACTGTCTCACTTTACGTACATTGGAGTGCCACTCACACTGAATTGGAATGCACTGCAATTTACTAGTAGAAGGATCTTCAATTCGGTTTACCGATCTTGTGATTTACACACGCGTCAATTTTCTGGTTCAGAAACACAGCTTCCTGTGTAACCACAACCATCTCTGGGTAATCATCTGTTCTGTCCAATCAACAGGAAGATGACACAAAACCCAAGACTAAACCAAGGAACATTACAAGCAAACTTCCTGACAGAAGGGTGGAGTATCACCACGTAGGAAGAAAACTGTGATCATTTTGCAGATAAAACAGCAGATATGGATTTCAAATTGGATTTAGTTTTACCCCCCGCCCCCAATCTCTAGATCTGAATACGGCTCCCTTCTAGGGAAGGTAGGGTTACCACCTGTCCAGGATTCCTCTGGACAGTCCAGGTTTGGAATCATGTGTCGGGTTTCAGCCCCCCTGAACCCGGACACATTAGACAGGAATGTAGCTCAGAACAGGGCCTGACAGGAAGGCGAGGGGGCACTATGCTGCATTACTATTCTCTTTGGAGAACCCAAAAGGTGTCCCAGGTCTGTTATCCTACAGTATATAGTAAAACGTTTTTTAAAAGATGATGTGTGCCACTAAAGTGTTCAGTTTTGGCTTCAAGAAAAAGTGGCAACCCTAGGGGAGGAGCAGGAAGCATTCCGTTGGTGAACATAACCATTTACCTGGTTTGTGATATCCAACTGGCATCAATCTATCTTGGCAGGATTTGTTGCCAATATTATTGAGAAAATCGGGTGGTTTCCTTTCTTTCCCCCCCAAAAGAAAGTGACACTCTTACCTACAGCCATTTATCAGTCTATCCACAGTAAAGGGGTTGAATGATTTTGGGCAGTAGTTGAAAGAATTTGGAAGGGGAGTTAGGAAAAATTACTCTTGCAGAGCCTCTTTGAGGATTAAATAAGTTATACATTTTTTTAACCTGTTAGAAATTCAGAATCCAGAATTGAATAACAAAATACCATCAAAATAATATCAAAACTAGCTTGGAAACGAATTTAGTGATGGACACCTATATTGTCATCTAATAGAATTATGTTCCAATATTGTCACAGAACTAAAAGCTGCATAAACATGGCACTCAAGAGCTACAATAGTTCAAAACACCAGTGCAAAGCATATATCCATTTACCTCTCCATTGAGAAGCTTTAGAGCCCTTTCACACTGGCAGAGGGCCGCATTAGAGGTAAAGCTGCGCCTTTTGGCCGCTAGCGGGGCACTTCTAACCCCCACTCGCGGCCGAAGAAAGGGTTAAATGCGCTTCAGCAGTGGTGCCGTCATTTCAACGGGCAAGGGCGGTGGGGAAGCGCGGTATACGCTGCTCCTAAAGCGCTCCAAAGATGCTGCTTGCAGGACTTTTTCTAACATGAAAATAGCATAGCTCCAGTGTGAAAGCACTCAAACTTTCACACAGGGGCTGCAGGGGAGGCGTTTTTCAGGCACTATTGTTAGCGCCTGAAACACACCTTCAGTGTGAAAGGGGTCTTCTAGTATATTATCTAGGGCACATTTAGTGAATTCCAGTAGAAAATGTAAAAACGCAGATGATTTTTCTTTTTTTTTCAAAGAGCACATGGGATTCATTTAAGAGGAGGCCTAGCCTGGGTGAAAAAAATATTAGGGCACTTACCTGTCCTTTGGATGGTAAGGGAACCTGGCAGTGAAGCCTTTCAGCTTCACAGCTGGTTACCTACTGCGCTTTTCTAATTGGCCCGGTGGCAGGGAGGGAGGAGAGGGGCCGAACTTTTGGGAGATCGGGCTGCGGCCTGGTCTCCAGAAGTGGGGAAAGGGACCTGTCAAAAACATTTGACATCCTTCAGGGGAAAGGAAGTGTATAAGTGGAAGTTTTACTTTTGGGTGGAACTCCGCTTTAACCTCCCAAGCATGAACAAGACTTTTGGCTGCATTATCTACTATTTAAAATAGATCTTGCTAGATAATTTATGATAAAAAAAAACGTTTTAACATTTGAGATCCGACAAAAAGGCATTTTCAGAAAATGCTACACAATGTAAAAATACCAATGGTTACAGTCCAGTCTGATATACATTTAAATAAAGCTGGGAAAGACATACACAACTCATTGAGTCTTGGATAAATTGAGATTGTGACTGGACCATCATGAAATCTTATAACAAAAATGATTTGATCATACACCTGTGATAACACGTTAATTATGGCAATAAGCATTGGGGCCTAGAGATGCTTTCCAAGAACAATCCTTCTCACTCAGAGAGAAAAGGAACAGCTGTTCCATGGTGTTTCAAATCACGGCACTAGGTAAGATGGCACAATTAGAACTAAGTGATATAGATCATCAATGCTAGAGCGAAGCAGCATCTGTGAATATGGGCTCTTATTAAGGGCTGCACTGCGGTAATTGTCAGCATTTTGTCAGGCAAGTTGCTGAGCATGCGGGTCTCCTTATAAAAGCCTCATAAGCCACTATCCTCAGATCACTGCTTCTCACACTTAGAATGGATCATTAGAACTGTCGTCTGTGCTAAGCAATTATTACATGTAAACTGCCAAGACATTCCCTTGTCATGCATTTTGAGATGAATATTTCTCTCCATACATTTACTCTTTAAGAAACAGATGCCCTAAGGCCCATCTACTTGAAAATTATAAAAAATAAAAAAAAAATAAAAGAGGGAAAAAAAGCTCAAATACAGTATAGTGGCAAGACACCCTCACTGGTATCCTGGGTGCTGCCATCTTTGTTAATGAAGTTAAACCAGGAGGCAAGGCTCATTGTAAACCATTGTTTTCTGTGTGCCCTGTTCATGCCATCAGTGTGGCAGTGTGCAGAAACATGCCGCTCAATGACATGGTGTCAAAAAGCCCTAAAATATCTCAGTTGGGACACGAGTTATGGCACTAAAATAATTACACAATTTGGCTTGGGCTTTAAAGTGCCAAAAAGTAATTTTAAGCTTGTATTTCTGGAGTATGCTAAGCAGTTTGGACTTCTGGACTGATACTGTCAATTTCAAACTCATTTGCATATTGCATTTAATATTAAAGTGAATATTTTTTCAATAAAATATTTTCCTTTGCACAGAGCAGGTAAGTATGACATATTTGTAGAGGTATTGCACAGAGCAGCCCCAATCCTCCTCTTCTGGGGTCCCCCACCAGCGCTCTGGGCCCCTCCCTTTGCTGTGGGGGCACTCGTGCATGCTCGCTCCCAAGTCAGCTCTCTGCGTCCACAAGACACAGACTGCATGGCTCAGCCCCACCCCCTCCTGCCTCACTGGCTGTGACTGACAGCAGTGGGAGCCAAAGCCTCCTGCATCTCAGCCACTATTGTGCACATCACTGGATTGAGATCAGCTTAGGTAAATATTAGGGGGACTGAGGGGGCAGCTGCGCACTGAAGGTTTTTTTTTAACCTTCATGCATATAATGCATTAAAACCTTCAGCCTTTACAACCCCTTTAAAATGGTTGTAAACTTGAATATATATACACATACATATATATATATATATATATATATATATATATATATATATATATATATATATATATATATATATATATATATATATATATATATATATAATAAAAACAACATGCCTACACTTACCTGCTCTGTGCAATAGTTTTGCACAGAGCAGCCCCAATGCTCCTCTTCAACCTTCACTCATTGGGGACACTTTCCCTAACTGAATTTATGGTGCATTTACTTTTTTTTGCTCCATTATCACCTAGGCATAAAGGATCATTGCTCCTAGGATATGCTGGTCACATGTGCCAGGAAGTAGCAGGTACAGGGACACAGCATCGAAGTGTGCACCTTCTGCTGTTTTATGTGCTGGGCGTAAGAACCTGGAAGAGGCAGCTGCCCCCCCCCCCCCCTGGCAGGGCAGGACTCCGCCTGCAGCAGACAAATAGCCAATCACAGCAGAAAAATGCTTTGAAAAAAACAAAAAAACAAAACAAATAACCTTCAGTTCTGGTTCACACCAGAAAGCAGTGCAGAAAGATGTGCTCAAAATGCACTCCGATCTGCTGCAGGTGCCAATACATTGTTAATGGCACCCCAAAGCATCACAAACTCAGTGTTTGCAGGCATCAGATCACATGGTGCCACAGTACCATGCGATTTGCTGCAGCAGGTTTTTCAATAGTGGTGCATGAACTACTTTTTGTATGTTCCAATGCGATTTGCAGCCCATTCACTGATCAAATTCATGGGTTGCTAAAAACACACTGCAGAGAAATGCACAAGAACATGGACCGCATTCCTGAGCAATTATGCTGTGAACAGGCCTTCAGGCAGCACTAGTAGCAGTAACAAATAACCGTAAAAAGCTGTCAGTCAGAGCAGTTATTGCAACAATGTAAGATTTTTCTAAGATCTAAGATCTCTGCTGTCACTCATTGTACCGGATAAGAAAGAGGGGGACCAAAAGAAAAAAAAAAGGCCACAACACTGCTAAGAGGGAGACTAAAAATAGTGGCTACCCTCTGCTGGCGACATCACTCCAGTGCAAGCCTATTAGCATGGGACAGTACAAAGTAGCAAAACACCATAATAAATTAGATAGACACCAATTATTCCTTTTAAATGGTCATATGGCCATGGTGTTTATTTAGTAAGCCAAAGTCAACCATTCAATTACCCAAAAACCCACTTTCAGCATCTCTATCACCACGTCCCACCAAACTTATATTGGAAGACGAACCCCCACTAAATAGCACTGTGACATTCTAATATAAATAAAAGGGGAAGAGTCCTGGGAGTACAGTCAGGTCCTCTTCAGGTGGCTGGTAGCTAAGGCAGGATCTAGCTTTAAGACAGAAGCACAAACAATTAAACCATCAAATTTGGCCAATGGCAGCCTGTCGCTGGGGAAGATTTCTCCAATGGAAACCTGCCAAGAGAAGGGGAAAGAGCACAGCAAGAGAAACTGCCCTTTGCCCTTTGCCCTGTCCCATGTGGCCCCCAGATAAAGCCAGGGACCGAACATTCTGTATTTGTGTGTACATTTCTATGTTGGTTTCTGGAGAATAAGGTCACCAAACATCGTTGACCTCAAACTAATCCCCAACTGGCTGACCTTTGCCATCCAACATCCCTGACCTCCAATCTATCCCAACTGGATAAACTGACACGATCACCTAACCCTTCCATCCAACCGATCCCTAACACAAAGTAGTTCTAAAGGCTAGACATTTTTTTACCTTTATGCATTCCCTACATTAAAGGTAAAAATGTCCCAGTAGTAGTATCGCTTCCTCACCCCCTATACACTTACCTGAGGCCTATTGCGTTCCAGTGCTGTACCCGTCTGCAGTTCTGGTCTGTGTTCCTCTCTTTACACAGAGGCAGCAGCAGCCGCCATTGGCTCTTTCTGCTGTCAACTAAATCCTGTAAGAAGGGCGCAGGGCCGCGATGCACACAACTCGGCTCGAGAGTAAGCCTGCACGTCTGCCCACACAGTATAGAGAGTTGCTAAGGCGGCAGACACAGAAAGGGAAGAGCGCCGGCAGGGGACCCCAGAAGAGGTGGTCAGAAGCCGCTCTGTACAATCCCATTGCACAGAGCAGGTAAGTATAACACACTTATTATTTTAGAAAAAGAAATTAAACCTTTACACCCACTGTAACCTAGCCCTAAAAATATACTCTTAATACTTAAACTTATTTCTTAACCTTTCCTTCAACCATCACCCTAAAATTTAAATGAACCCAATAAAATGAACTCCGTCAGGAAAATGAACCTTAAATCCTAACTTAATGGAAATATGCAATGGAAAAAATGTGCTGGATACCACCTCTGAAGCACGTAGATAATAAATTCAGACTTTCCCTTTACTAGCTGCATGCATTACACGCTCGGAAGGCATTGAGCGGAAAGAATCCGGCAATGAGCATTTTAAGAAGGTAAATCAGTAATGGCCTCCTCTATATTTCTTTCAGTACAGGCTTCCTTGGTATGAATTGTGTAATGAGAATTTACCTTACTGGGTGCTAGAACTACCTCTTAGTGATTTTACAGACACAAGATCTCTGCTTAAAGCTGCTGCTCTGTAGACTTAAAATGCTATTAAAAGCATTTTTTCTTTTTAAATAACATGTGATACTTACCTGCTCTGTGTAATGGTTTTGCACATAGCAGCCCCGATCCTTCTATTCCCAGGTTGCCTGCCGACACTCCTGGACCCCCACTCCTGCCGCGCGCCCCCAGAGCAAGCCGCATTTTCTGTGACCGTGAGGACCCGGGGACTCGATATCCACCGGGTGCCAGCGATCGGGTCACGCAGAGGTAGAATGGGGAGATGCTTTTGTAAACAAAGCATTTCCCTGTTCTGCCTAGTG
The DNA here is from genome assembly GCF_037356315.1 of Lithobates pipiens. Classification (NCBI taxonomy): domain Eukaryota; kingdom Metazoa; phylum Chordata; class Amphibia; order Anura; family Ranidae; genus Lithobates; species Lithobates pipiens. The sequence continues at coordinate 327,960,119 of NW_027507903.1, read as the reverse complement.
ACAGGACAAAATCACTGCTCTCCATCATCGAGAGCAGTGATCGCCGTCATGCGTGTTTTAGCCCCCCCCCCCCAGTTAGAATCACTCCCTAGGACACACTTAACCCCTTCATCGCCCCCTAGTGTTTAACCCCTTCACTGCCAGTGTAATTTACACAGTAATCAATGCATTTTTATAGCACTGATTGCTGTATAAAATGACAATGGCCCCAAAATAGTGTCAAAAATGTCCGATGTGTCCGCCATAATGTTACAGTCCCGATAGAAAATGCAGATCGCCGCCATTACTAATAAAAAAAAAAGCCATAGAACTATCCCCTATTTTGTGGACGCTATAACTTTTGCGCAAACTAATCAATATACGCTTATTGCAATTATTTTTTTTTACCAAAATATCTATATGTAGAAGAATACATATCGGCCTAAACTGAGGGGGAAAAAAAAATTGATATAATTTTTGGGGGATATTATAGCAAAAAGTAAAAAATTAGTTTTTTCCAAAATCGACACTTTTTATATGTTTATAGCGCAAAAAATAAAAACCGCAGAGGTGATTAAATACCAAAGGAAAGCACTATTTGTGGGTAAAAAAAAAGGCATAAATTTTGTTTGGGTACAATGTCACACGACCATGCAATTGTCAGTTAAAGTGACGCAGTGCCGAATCGCAAAAAGTGCTCTGGTCAGGAAGGGCATAAATCCTTCTGGTGCTGAAGTGGTTAAACTACACACCTTTACTGAGAGAGAAAGCAGAGACTGCAATGACCTTCTAAAAATGCTAGCTGCCTGGCAGTTATGCTAATCCAGTAGTTTCAATATGCTCCTAGACACTGATCTAGGACAAGCATGGAAATCAGGAAAGCCAGATCAGAGCGTTTTGAGTTTGAAAGTCATCAAACCCTTGATTCAGCATGACAGCCAGGAAACTGACATTTCACCAGCAGATATTAGCAATGATCAGCCTACATACAGGATTCTTTAATATCTATGCCATATTTCTCAAACGGTCTGTATCAAAATATAAGAGGGCAGCCATGGCATAAAATGCTTTCCTGTTACCATATCAACAGCTGGAGTCCCCATAAAAAAAAAAAAAAGTGCTCCAACCATCAACATATTAAAAACAGTATTAGAACAATGAAACTTTCCTTAATACAATTTTAAAATGTCACGAGTAGTGAGTGACATTTTAATTGCTGCTAATGTATTCTTTTTTTTTCCAAGCTGCACAGTGTGTAAGTGGAAGGAGTGATCCTCGCTGAATTTAGAACACTTTCCTGACAAAGAAATGACAGCTTGACAGTGTGCATTGTGTTTAACAGGTTGTGTTTAGAGTTGACAAAAGGGACGGCACGTCATTTTAGATATTTTTTTTTTTTTGGTTCATTTTAAATCTCGTCAATGTGCCTATTGACAGGTAAATTAGTGCTGTTTGACAGTTAGCACACTGGGACTTGGAGGACTTTAAGCCTTTTATATTATTGGATCATAAATTTATAGGTCAAAACACTAAAACACTTCTGAAAATTTCCAGATACATACTAAAAAGCAGAACTCTACATAAACTGGTAAACTTATGTAAATGTAATGTATGTAAAATACATTACTGACTTTATTCCAAACCCATGTCTGATAATTCTTCAATGTTATCCGTAGAAACTAATTAGAATTTGACTTCAAAGTGAATTCATTTGTTTCTGCACCTGGCAGCATCATTCAACCCACTTCCTCAGAGCCCGGGTCATCCTAAACAGGTCCCAGGTTGTTACGGAACTGAGAGGAGAGGCAGCACAGGGATTTGTTCATCTCTGTCATCTATCAGGATGCTTCATACACATGAACTGATTGGCAACTTGTGTGCACTCTAGTCCTGCTATACAGGGACTTCAAAAGACTGATACCAGGTCAAAAACAGGTACTTGCACTGCTTGCATTTAAAAAATATGTTTAAACAATATGTAAATCCAACATATTCCATTTCATATTCCCAATATGTGCCTGCTCTACCATGTACTTGTATGAAAAAGTATCCTGTTCTCTTTGTATTGCCAGTCCCTCTGCTTTCCCATTACTAACTGACCACATTAAGCAGGGGAATACAGAGTGGTCAGTTGTCTAGCTGTGCTAGGAACTCTGTGAGCTCTCCTCTGATGATCACACTTCTGAAACCACCCCCCAGTGTGCTGATGTTTCTCCTCCCCCAGCTCTTATGCAGCTGAGAACAGAGGGAATGGGATCAGGTATAAATATTTTTTTTTTTTAGGTCTATATACAAATGTTTTTCATTTCTTTCTATTTTAAACTAAATGGGTTGCTTTATAGGGTGAGGGTTTACATACACTTTAATGATGTGAGAAATGCAGCGCTGCATTCGTTTTTGTCTTTTTATCTTTTTGTCTTTTATCTGCCTAGAGTTCACCTTTAAGAATTAAAGAAAAACTCCAGGAAAGAAGTCACTGCTTAAATATGAATGGAGAGACAGTGCATGTGAGGTCTGAATCAGATTAAGAGGTCACTCCTGTGATGGTGAAAGGTGAACAGTAATAGCTGGGCCACGCTTAGCAAAATCCTGGGATCAGGCTAAATGAGATGTGTGTAGATGGCTTACACCTATAGCAAGGGCATTATTAAATTTTGGTCAAAGCCACATGTTTTTTTCATCTACAGACATCCCTTGCATGCATAGGCAGTATTTTGTAAAGGTGCACTATGCCTTTAAAGCCTGACTTCATCTGCCCCCCTCCACCTCAGCCAATCAGCGGAAGATTTGGTATTGATTTATAGAATACAAGGCTTCCTGTGAATGGTTGAATGCCGCTCAGCTGAGGACAGAGGTGTAACTAGATCCTTCAGGGCCCTGATGCAAGAAACCATAAAGGGGCCCACTCCCCCACCCCCCTTCCATCCAAGCCCTGGGCTTCCAATTCTGGGAAGGTGTCCACGGACATCCTCCCAGAACCCTGCCTCCCGTGTGCCGCCTGGGGTGCACATCCAGCACGCACTGACACAGCTGATCACAGATCACGATAAACGGATAACCACAGCGGCCCTTTACCATGTGATCAGCTGATCATATGTAAACAGACTTGCCAGTTATCACCAGTGTTTTCTTCCCATGATGTGTCTGAGGAAGGGAGAGCCGTTAACCAGCAAGACTATCAGTACATTGTTTATACTGATGTGGTCCAATTATCAGCACTGTCCATCAGTGCCACAAATCAGCACTATCCATCAGTGCTTATCAGTACTGTCCATCAGTGCCCATCTGTGCTGCCCATCAGTGCAGCTCATCAATGCTGCCCATCACTGCCCTCTATCAGTGGTCATCAATGCCGCCTATCAGTGCTCAAATATGCCAATCAATGCCCATCAGTGCCACATAGTGCTCATCAATGCCTCCTCTATCAGTGCCCCCTACAGTGGCAGAATGCTAGGGCAGCTTATGCCCCCCTTCACAGCTCTCACCCACTCAGTGACCCGGATCCCCACAGCTCTGGGATCTCTCACTCTTGGGAGTAGCAGGTTGCTTGGTGTGCTGTTAAGTCAAGGTGCGTTCCTGAGCAGCTCAGTGTGGAGCTGGAAGAGAGGGGCCCAGGAGCAGTAGGGGAAACCTGGATAGGAGGGCCAATAGGGCGGTAACAGAGTAATCGATTCCTGCCTCCTGCAGCCGCTGAATGCCTACAGGAGGGAAAGGATAATAAGTGGGCATTCAGTGGCTGCAGGAGGCAGGGACTGAGTCCTCTATATGCCGCCCCTCCTATTCAGCTGTACAGGGGAGCCTGGAGCATAGGGCTGGGTTGCAAGTGTGACCCTTACGACCCCTGTAGCTATGCTCATTTCCCCTCACTTCCCAACAGGGACATGGAGATGCCAAAAACGGGTTATAATTGAATGAAAAAAATAAATCGTTTGCCTTTGGTTTAAAGTGAATTATTGACCAGCTTATTGGGAACCACACCGATTAGTTTCACATTACTCATTGGGACTCTACCTATTATGAACAGTTGGTATTGAGAGCCAGTAGTGGCACAAACATGTGGGTGGCTGCTGGCTCTAAAAGTAGAGAATGTTTATTATTACCTTGTCCTCAGCAAGGACCATTGTGCCAGGGACCATTATTTTATACATTACAGGGGTTAAACACACATACTGTATGTAGTTTGGACCTTAGGCATGAATTTTCTGATTTCAGGAGAAGTGTGGCACACCAAGACGATAACCGCAACCAGCTTCACCACAAACTGCCACCTCTTACACCTCCCCATTGGTTGGTGAAGCTGTTCGTCACAGTGATGGGCTAATAGCAAGGTCACTGGAACAAGTAGGAAGCAACTAAAGTTTTATAAAGGGCATTAGCACCCCAAAACATTTTTTTTTACAGAGTAGAAAGCAACCATAGGGATACGTCAAATAGTTTTTCCATGATTAAGGCCTCTGTTCTGATTTCTAATGGTGCTCATACCATATCCCATACAGATATCTAGGAGGTGTCAGCCACCATATTAAAGTGGTTATAAAGTCTAAACTTTTTTTTACCGTAATGCTTTTAATGCCATTATGCCCCTCCATACTATCATTTGATTTAGTGATGTGCTAGTCTGCAGTGGCTCTCTCCCCTCACTTCCTGGTCCCAGTGGCTTTTCTGAGGCAGGAGACAATGTCAAATGATGCCAGTGATGAAGGAGTAGAGGGTGGGGCCAAGCCCTGCTGTTTGTGTCTAAAGACACAGGCAGCCTTGCTCAGGAGCAAGCCTGCACACATGCTCCCCATAGGTGGCGGTTTTCTATGGGGGCATTTGTCAGAGAAGAAGAGTCAGGAATGCCGGCAAGGGGCCCGAGAAGAAGAGGCTTAGGGTCGCTCTCTGCAATTACATTGCACAGAACAGGCGAGTATAAACCTAGTTTTGTTTTTTATTTTTTTATTTATGCATTTACAATCGCTTTAACTCATTTGTTATATATGTTTAAATGCGTAAAATTGCATATTTCAATTATGGGAGACAACAGAGGCCAACATCGCCATGACTTTCATTTTGCTCATAAGTCCTGTAGGAAGATCTGTCCCTGTTATTGAAGTTTCTGCCTCCATCACAGACCAACCTCCAAGTATATGTGTTCCTCTTGCTACATTTTTCTGTAATGTAAAATAGATTAACTCAACAGCTCAAATGTCCCAGAGAGATACAAGATAGTAATTTAGTAGGCCTGCCTCCATTTAATAAAAAAAAAAAAAAGAAATAAAAAAAAAAAAAAAAAATGAAATAAAAAAAAAAAAAAGAAAAAAAAAATGAAAAAGGCATAGAGAAGAAAAGCAGAGTAATCTAGTTGTCCTCGTCATCCATATATTGTTGGCTAAACAAGTGCCAGTGCCTGAAAGGTACTATTCTACATAAGCCTATGCTTTTTGCAATACCCAAAGTAAAGAGTGAATGTATTGAATTGATTTTAAAATGCACATCAAATGCATTTCATAAGGCATTGCAACTCAGGTCTTCTATTAAAATTCTCTCCCGATGTCTGGTTTTCTCTGTTTTAAATAACTTTGATCATCTTGTTCTGTACATTCTCATTTTGCTTGTGGGCATGTGAAGCCCACAAGCATCCTGTTCCGGGACACGGTGCTGCTGCTGGACCAGCATGCACCTTCCAGTTCTCCCGCATGCACAGTAATGTGCCGTAGTGACGCTGTAAAGTATACAGGTTCCCATAATGGGCAGCGGTAGTGCCCGTCCCGTTGTGGCAACCTAGTCCTCAGCGCAGCCCACCGTCTCCTGGAAAATGACGACACACATCACCCAGGAGCAGTAGCAAGCAGAGGCGCAAAGGGAAGTGACATCAGGAGCCGAGGTGATGAAGGAGGCAGATTAAGGGACCACATAATAACAGGCATAAAAAAAAAATCTCCAATTTTTTATTTTTTTTATTTCATGCACATGAATTACTTTTTTTGGGTGGAACTCCACTTTTTACATAGACCTCGTTATTAAATAAAAATATTTTTTTTTTGTGGTCCTTTAAACTTAAAGCTCCCAGATAGATATTGATCTTGCACATACACTACTAGAACATCTGAACGCTGAGTACCAAGGCTTGATTTAGAATCGCTGACCTTGTGTCCCATCCCTGGTTTTCAATTAAATGCACACTGTGTAATTACAATGGGATGGCTGCCAATGCTCAGCAGTGTTTGTTATGCCATTTTATGAGATGTGGAGAAGAACTAGATCCGTATTACAGAACAGTAGCCATTTCCCATATTTTACCCTGTCCCGTAACACAAAACCACCTATGTTTACAAGCTATTGGAAAATCTTTCACCGTTAACAATGCAATCTGAATTCTCTGTGGGACATGTTCTGCTTGACAAGCACAGCTATGCAAATAAATCAGAAACCTAGGGCCATTGTAATGAAGGGGCAAAGAGTACAATTGCCCCAGGCTCACCAGCAGTAGCATAAAATGGAGCTTGGATTGTGAGGCTGCAAAGGAAAGGAGCTCATCCATCAGCTTGGAAGCCAAACAGCTGGCTTGTTTTGGATAAGCACAATGTTACCATTTATGAGAATTTCTGTATATTGCTGATCAAAATGCAAGTGATGGCTTTTCTCTTAAAGGTTTACAGATCTCATTTCATACAACCAGGGCAGGGACCCACAAGCGTGATTTTTATTCTGAAAGTCTACATGAATATATTCCTGACTTGCCACAACATACAGCAACAGTATTGGTTAAAAAAAAAAAAAAAGTCTGTACTTGCCATCATTATAAAGCAGTCCTTAGATCTTTTAGAAGAAATACACCAGCTTGAAATCAAACCTAAAGCTCACGAGACCCCAAAGATGCCCAGAAACTGGAGACACTACGAAATGATCTTTGTCAGCGTCTGGACCAGAAAGTTAGAAATAAACATAGGTTTTTTGCCCATCATTTTTATGAACAAGGAAATGAGGGGGTAGGCTGATGGCAAGACTGTTTATTATGACCCCTTAACTTAACGTATGGACATGGCGTGAATCTTGTTGCTTATTTAACTGATAGTGGATACCCAATCAATAGCTGCTAAATTTCTTTGCTTTTATGGCGCACTGTACAATATAGGCCCAATGCCTGTGGGGAGTGCTGGGGAAGGACAGGAGGGGAGGATTAGGGAATATTTTGGCATTATTGGCCGATTACCATTCAAGAGTTGACTGCTGTGGTGGCAACACCGTCAAATGGCAAAAGTCTAGGGCTTGATGGCTTCACAAACACCTACTCTAAAAAATTCTGGCCAATGTTGTCATCCCCTTTGTAAGTACTTTAATGCAATTACAGCCTGTAACCCTTTGCCTCCAGAAGCATTACTGGCGTACGACGGTCCGCCCAAAAATCGGGAAGACGCCTTAACTCTCTAATTATAGACACATTTCCCTCTAACTCAGACACTAAAATGTTGGCAAAGATCCTATCCCACAGATTTCAAGATCATATAGTAAGGTTGGTCAATCTGGACCAGACAGGTTTCATGAAGATAGCAGAGGCCCGAGACAATACTATACGTGTATTACACTGGGTACAAAATGGACCGTATCAGACCCCAAGTGTGATATTATCAATGGATGCAGAAAAAGCATTCGATAGGGTGAATTGGATCTTCACGACTGAAGTTTTGAGGGAAAATGGTCTAGGAGAAAAGATGATGGGATGGATATTGTCATATGCGGACCCTAGGGCAAGGGTCAAGGTAATTGGCAGACTATCAGATTATTTTAATACACAGAATGGGGCGAGGCCAGGGTATCCTTTGTCTCCATTACCATTCGCAATGGTGCTGGAACCATTTCTGTGTATGGTCAGGAAAAACAGGAAGATAGTAGAGATCCAGGTTGGAGCAATGAAAGATTTCAGCATATGCAGATCTGTTGCTCTACCTGTCTAATCCACACAAATCTCTAACTGAATTGATGAGTGAAGTATGCAGATTTGGTCTTCTAATTTTAAAATAAACTATGAAAAATCGGCACTGATGCAATCTATATCCCATTGAGGATGGCGACCTCTCTGCAACAGTCTTTTCCTTTTATATGGTGTTATGATTGTATACCCTACTTGGGGACATACATCACCCCCAACTTGAGGGGTTTATATGACCGTAATTATGGCTCCTTGTTGAGGGAGATAGTGAAAGACTTGCAGAGAAGGAGAGGCTATCTGTTGATGTGGTTTGGCAGGGTGAATGCACTTAAAATGAGTATATTGCCTAGAATCATTTATATCCTATATACAGTGCCAGTGGCACTGCCACAGATTTTTTTTTAAACAAATACAGAGGGCTTTCATAACTTGTGTGGGGAGATAAACATGCTAGGTTAGCGCAGGATACACTACGGTGACAAACAGGAAGGGGGGATAGGACTTCCTGACATAGCTTTTTACTACAAAGCTATGACATTGGTACGAATTATGAACTGGCGTCATCACTCCCTGAATAAACTCTGGGTGTCCATGGAGAAGACACTGACAGGTAGAGACCTGGCCAGGGCCCCTTGGATCCCGGCGGCCTCTAGGGGCCTGTCAGACTGGGTATCACCATTGACCAGGACAACTTTTTCTGGGTTTAGATTGAATAGCTCTGGGAGGTATGCACCCCCAATATCACCCTTGGCCCCATTGGGAGGATACCCTTGGTTCCCACTAGGAGAAGAAGAGGAAGGAACCAAGGGTAATAGTTTAAATCTATGTGGATGAGATGGGAAGGCTACTTTTGCAAGGTTCGCACCAAGAGGCACATTGTTTGCCCTTAGCGAAGCCGATAACATCTTGGGGGGAGATACCAATGGCCACATGGAAGTACTGACAAAATGTATTTAATAAAACCCCAGGTTAGATCCTTAAACTCTCTTACTATATTTGAATCCTAGTGTGTCAAGATTCCAGATTCAAGACATTTAGTTCTTAGTGCTCAACAGATCTCAATCCCATACTTTATTAGAGAATGGGAAAGAGAACTGGGTAAAAATTTTTAGATCAGCACAAATCCAGAGACTGATCATAGCAACACTTTATACGTCTAGAAGCTCCCAAATGCAAGAAATGTCTTATAAATTCCTGTCCAGATGGTACCGTACCCCAGTGTGGCTGACACAGGTGTATTCAGCGGTGGACACACAGTGCTGGAGGGGATGTGAACAGAGGGTCTCTTTTCTCCACCTATGGTGGACGTGCCCCAAAATTAAAAAGTTTTGGGAGGAAATTGCCCCTTGGATAAAGAAACTGGCGTTAAGACCTACAGAATTTTCTTCCCTACATTTTCTTTTTCATGGGATGCTATCCTCTATGAAATTTTATAAAAGTAGTATTAGACCACATCTTTTGAACGCTGCAAAATTACTCATACCAAGGTTTTGGAAACAAACCAAATGCCCCACGATAGGAGATTGGAAAAGGGAGGTAGACAGAATAATGGAAGTTGGGAGATGGGTACACCTGGTTGGAGATCATTATGACAAATTTAGAGATATCTGGTGTACAGGCGTAATTAACCATAGACAAACAAACACTCTGTTCTGGTAGCTTTATCGTGGTAGAGGTAAGGTTTGGATACATCTGATGTAGAGCCGCACGATTAATGATGGAGAATCGTTATCGCGATTCTCCACCTGCCACGATAGAAACTCCGGATTTGAAAGATTCTATGATTCTGACCATTCAACGCGCATGCCTGTTTCGGAGTGGAGGGAAAGCCGTCTGAGCCAGCATGAAACATCTGACAACAGCAAAGAATGTGAGGCAGGTGCTTCCTCTTCCTGTGTGCAGCTGAGCATGTGATGTCAGCAGGAAACATGGCAGAGAGCAGGAGCAAGCCCTGACCGGCACCACCCGCATGGTGGTCTTTCTGCTTGGGTTGCTCTGCCTGCTGTGCCAGGTGTTCCCCCCTGGGGCCACAACACACTGGGTAGTGACAGAGGATGGCAAGATCAAGCAGCAGGTGAGGTGACAACTAACAGGAGGAGGAAAGGGGGGGGTCACATGACAGAGGAAGAGACAGGGAGAGGAGACTCACTCTCAATCTCTCTCCTAAAAAAAAAAAATTACGTTGCGAGAATCAAGAGAGAATTATGATCTAAGTAGTCCAAGTAAAAAAAAAAATCATGATCCTCATTTTGGCCAGAATTGGGCAGCTCTAATCTGACATGGGTTTTGTTGTTTTGTTTCTTGAATTAGGCTTGTTGAAATAACATACTGAGAGCTATTTGGGAGGGGGATAAAAGGGGTTATGGGAGGGGAGGACTGTTTAAGTAAGGGGAGGGGATTAATAAACTGACCATGAATACACTAGGTTTGGGAGAACACTAAAGCCTCACACACGATCGGACTTTAAACAAACTTTCCCATGGATTTCTGTACAAAGAGCATTGGCCGTGAACTTAAGCATACACACAGGACTTTCAGTCAACTTTCACCAAATCATGTGGTTTTTCTGCTCTTTACCGACACCCTTTGGTCAACTTCTGTATTGTTGTCTGATCTTTCGCATTGGTTCTGAGCATGTGTGTTTGTACTTTGGACTATGGTTTTCTGTACACAAGATCGGACTTTGCTCCATCAGACTTTTGTTGGCGAAAAGTTTGTTTGCACAGCGAACTTTTGTCCGATGAAAACTGAAAAAGTTTGTCCGATGCAATGTACACACGGTCGGCTGTTGCCTTAAAACAGCAGCTTGTTGTCAAAAGTCTGATCATGTGTATGGGTCTTAAGACACAGTATAATGTGGATTAGGATATTAATAAAAATTGCATTTTTTTGTATGGGGTTTTGGAAGTGTTGCACTATAAAATTGAATATATTTGTTGTTTTTTTCCCCTTTAAAAGACAACAGTGTTTTTTTTTTTTTTTTTTTTGTATTCAGAGATGATTGCATGATTATTACTGATAAGATTTTTTTTTTCTAACTATGATGGCAATTCATATTTCACCCCCTTTTTTTTCCCTCTATTTTTTTGGTAAAAAGGAATTAAATAATGATTTAATAGGGTTATTCCAGATCAGATGGTTGGGTCTTGGGTGAATTATGGCATGCAATGCTGCATTGTTGATAATAAGTACTACTAAGGATCCCACTACACTTTTCCCTATAAACCCCCCCCCCCCCCTTTCTTTTTTTTGTGTATGTTTGAGATAGATATATATAGCTATATAATCTCTATATCTATATCTCTATCTATCGATATCTATCTATATATCTATCTATATATCTCTATCTATCTATCTATCTATCTATCTATCTATATATCTCTATCTATCTATCTATATCTCTCTATCTCTCGATATCTATCTCTCGATATCTATCTCTCGATATCTATCTCTCGATATCTATCTCTCGATATCTATCTCTCGATATCTATCTCTCGATATCTATCTCTCGATATCTATCTCTATCTCTATATATCTCAAAATATAAAAAAATGTTTCTAAAAAAAAAAAAAAAAAAAAAAAAAATTAAGCAGTCCTTGATCACTGACTTTACCCAAGATGACATGAAGCCATCAGTCTACTGCAAGCATGAGAAATTATTTCTTCAGTTTCCTCTTCCTCAGTGATCAGACCAACACTGCAACTTTGTAGGGAAACAAAAAGGTAAGCGGAGTTCAGATGGACTTTCAAATGAACGGATTTGGCCACACACAATCACACCAAAGTCCGGTGGGTTTTAATGTGACGACATACGACCGGACTAGAATAAGGAAGTTCATAGCCAGTAGCCAATAGCTGCCCTAGCGTCATTTTTTGTCCTTCGGACTAGCATACACACAAACAGATTTCTGGATAGAAACTGGGTCCAGCGGAGTTCCAGCTGAAAAATTTGAAACATGTTCTATTTCTAAAGTCCGTCAGATTTTTGGACAGCAAAGGTTTGATGGAGCCCACACACACGATCGAATTGTCCAACGGATTTGTTCCGTCGGACCTTTGCTGTCAAAAAGTCGGGTGGTGTGTACGCGGCATTAGAGGTTGCAGCAGGCAAGCCATGAACTGATCAGACACCAGGAAATACAGGATTGCGTCATCTAAACATCATCTGAGTAGAATCCGACCCTGGGCGATAGCTGAACAAAAATGGCCTCATCTTTCTGGAGAGAAAAATATTGTTGGGGGGGGATGGGAATAACCAGCAACACTTGCACTTATTGGCAAGCATGCACATAACATGAAAACATTTATCTAATACAACGTCCACTTGAGGCGGCCCTATAGAAATCCATGAGCATGTGTATGGCATCCCTTATGCTGGAGCGTGGGCAAGATTCAGACACTGCAATACCCTTTTTTTTAAACATCATGCTTGGGATATTTCAAACTGCATGTTTATTCCTACGAAGGAGAAATTATATTGGTTTGTTAAAAAATTTAAAACTGGTCATCTGAAGAATAATTCGTTATACGCTGTCTCTTAAATTAGGCGTTGTAATGTTTCTATATGGCAGGTTCACTTTGCATCAACCTTTCCAATGGACTACAGCCAGTGTATATGTTGAAGATCAGACCATTTAATTACGCTATTATCAGTTAAGAGTTCAACCACATTGCTGTAAAGCATTTAAATCAGGGAAAAAAAAGCTTGGTGACATTTTTAAATGACAGTATGTGTGGTAAACAGACAAATGTGTCACAAAGCAGAACTCTCCATGTGTGGAGAAAATATCCAGTGAAGTTAATGATGGGTTTTATGGTGGAAGGTGATAAATCTACACTGAGTGAATGAAATGGGAGGTCACAGGTCATGTACGGTTGAAGTCTGCTACACCATGATAAGAGGTGGCCACCCTGCTAAGCATAAGGTACCATGTACGTAACATCTCACAAAGTATCCGATCATTATTCGATTTTCCACTGCGTGCTTATGTATGCACAACATCTTAATCTTCTATTAGGCAGCTTCAGCGATCGCTCGCCACACTAAATCGGGTATGTTGTACAGTCTGCTTTTGACAAAATAAACTTACAATATATATTCCATAAAATATTAATTAAAACAACACCTTGTCCATTTGAGAGACCCCAGTAGATACTACTGTCTTCCTATTAAACCTTGCCTGAAGCTTGATATTTTATGGTCTCCTCTGAGACTGTAAAGCTACAATATATCACTTAACTCTATTAAACCCTACCTAGCAATGTGGATAAATCAACTTACCACACATAAAAAAAAAAAAGAGATTCTATTTTTTTTATATACCTTATATGCCAAGCAGAACTGTTCATCAGTCTGGCTCTGTGCTGCACCCTCTGCTATATATCTGTGGGCAGTACAGAAGCTAGAGGATGTGTAAAAGGCTGGTGGCACACATGAGCCATCACACAGCCAAGCAGCAAGCCATGTCTCCTTGGGTGACAAAGCTTTTGCGGGACGACGACCACTGTGGTTATCCAAGGCTTTTAAAAATGCCATGCTGGTAGTATCAACAAGTCAAAACAGAAAAAAGGGAAGAGTAAAGGAAAAGAAAGTCCATCAATGGCATCAACGGAGGGTAAACCACCAGGATTTATTTTTGGTGGCGTGTTTACATAGGTGTGAAATGTACAAGCCTTGTGCTCACTTTTTTAGCTCAAAAGTGCTGCTTTTTTTGGGTGCCTCTTGGTACCATTTTTTATTTTGACAGTAAATCTCAACCACATTTACCTGCCTGGAGTTTGCATGTTCTCCCTGTGCCTGCGTAGGTTTCAGCTGGGTACTCTAGTTTCCTCCCACACTCCAAAGACATGCTGGTAGGTTAATTGATTCCAGTCTCAATTGGCCCTAGTGTGTGTGTGTGTGTGTGTGTGTGTGTGTGTGTGTGTGTGTGTGTGTGTGTGTGTGTGTGTGTGTGTGTGTGTGTGTGTGTGTGTATTAGGGACTTTGGCTTGTAAGCTCCTTGAGGGCAAGGACTGATGTGAATGTACAATATATACTGTATGTAAAGTGCTGTGAAAATTTTCTGCACTATATAAAGTATCCAATATATAAATCAATCACAACCTATCACATGGAAACAGCAATGGCAAGGCATGGCAAGCACGCAGGAAGAGCAATGATGCCAATTTTTCAATAGCATACCATTTTTTAACTTAGGAGCAGGAAGCAATTAAGGGCAAGGATGTGAAGTGGAATCAAACTATACCACCATTAGAAAGTACCTTCTAAGGCACAAGTGTTCTTCTGCTTTGCCGAAAAACCTGCAGTAGACATCATGGATATTCAGTGAACATGGATGGATGATACACATTAGGTTAGAACAAGTTTTCCCAACTCCAGCTGTCATCTGTAGGATTAGTATATATGGCTTTTTTCCTCTTCCCTATATTTTAAGGTACATTATGATTAGGCAAGGAAGGATGCAAAGGGTGTTACTTTGTGCAACACATTTTGGGCACCATAGATAAAAGATGACCCCAAAGGAGGGCTTGTGTTGATGGGTATTTTGTTCACTTTAAGTGGCTTCCCAGTATATAGGAATGCAAAAACCAGCTTGAGGCAGGTCAAAAGCAGGTCAGATGGAAGTCAATTGCAGGTCAAAAGGAAGAGTAAAAAAAAAATTCTGAATAATCTCAAAAGCATCTCAAGCTGATGCCATCGACACAAGCTCTTTATTTGGCATGACCTGCAGGCTCACTGGTTGCGTGTTATACCCAGTTCACTAGATATGGAATAAATGACACACACTATTTTAATTGTGCCTTTGTAACCGGGTCTTTAAAAAAAATATATGCTAGTTTCTGAAAACTATGGTTAAGACAATCAGGGGCTCCCTGAAAACCTATTGTAAAATGGCTTTTTCAAATGAAGGTGGGCACAATATTGGCCCACCATCATGGGCTTGCAGCTGTGACCGATTTAAAATTTTACCCACCAGTCAGATGCAGGCCAATTGGTAGAGGTGTGTGGGGCCATTGCCCCTTTAATTGTAGCCAGCCTACCCGTACAGGTGTTTTATTGGTTTCTCCCTCTCATCACATGCCTTCCTAGAAGTCCAGGAAAGCAGACTTCCCTGGAGAGCGGGCCTTTTCTGGCAACCTCAGGACAGCAAGCACCCAGCCACCCTTGTCGCAGGCACCATTATGTGGTTTGTCATCCTTAAATCAAGGGTGACTTGTATTCGAAAGACTTTGTTATCTGGCTTGAGTCCTTTGACTAAGCCTAAGTAGAATACGGCATTTGAATTAAATTTTTTTTAAATCTGTTGGATATGAATTTTATTTTTTTAACCAATAAAGTGCAGCGGCCAATTTTCTGCCATTTTTTGGTCTGTTTATTTTCTTTAATGGTATTTGGGATATTGTGAGTATGCAGCCTGCAAGCCCACGTTTTCTCTTTAAAATGTATTGCAGACAATGCTACTTGCTTGAAAATCCAAAGAGAATGGTTTAGAATTGCTATTGTTGGTTCTCACAAAACCTTCCCGACTTATCTTACAAACTGTACCGTTGCAACACACTAATACATGTGGGCACATACCCTTGAGGTTATAAATATGCAGTGTTCACATCTCTACGAGTTTTTTGCAGTGTAACTAGTAAAATAGGTCTTGTCCATTTTTCTTTTCATTGTACAAAGTTGTGAGGTGTATGAAATACTGTGATAGCGCATCACAACCCATTACAACTTGCATTGAAAATCAAAATGAAAGTGACAGTGAACTCACTTTTTTTTTAATGAAGTATAATATGTCTAAATAAAAGCAAAAGGTGCTAACCTTATTTATCTCGCTTATTTTGTTTCATTTTTCAAATGCAAGTTTTTTTGCTATTCAAAAACTTTCTGTTCTAGGGTGGCTACATTTCATTTCTTCTCCATGCACCCCTTGTGTATATAAACATAGCTCCCCTTTCCCGATTGCCCCAGAGCTGGACTACACATATTCATGCAGACACTACAGGAATAGTACCCAGACAGATCATGTGACCAAAAATAACAGCATGCTCACTCTAGAAGCAGTGAGGTGCATTGGTGGTGTAGATCGAGAGCACGCACATAAGAAAAGCCTGAAATAGTAGGAAAAAAGAAAAAAGTAACAGAGCCGTGGTATACTTGATATTTTAGACCAATTTATACAAGAAAAATCTGAGTTTAGCGGCAATTTAAAATGCAGTTGGAACTCATAGCTCCCAACTGTCCACAATTTGGAAAAATGTCCCTCTTGTCTCCTCATTTTGGTCTGATCTATATAGCTGTATATAAAATGCACTTTTTATCTTTCAAAAAGTGTTTCCCGGTGCTAAACCTTTCATCCAATTTCTAAATTGCTGCATTTGTAAATTTTAAAAGCAAATATAAAAGGAATAGTACTGGTAAAAAAAAAAAAAAAAAAAGAAAAAAAAGAAAAAAGGACTTGTTGATTTAATTAACTTCTTTTTGTTAATTTTCCTTTGAGGGGGGTGGCATGTCCTATGCCTACATACTTTGCTAGTAGGTATCCCTCATTCCCATCTCAAAATGTTGGGGAGGTATGGAAACTGCATTAGGCCTTGATCACACCTTGTGTTTTGAGCTTCATTTTTCTGCCCACGAGTGGTGAGAACAAGGCACGTTAAAAAAAACTGCTATGTGCCCTGTTCACACCATGCATATATGCTGAAGTGCAGAAAAATGCAGCTCGACAGACATGTGAATAAGCCCTCATCTCACAGCAATGGGAAAAAAAAAAAAAAAAAGAAGGACACACACGGATGCACTGCTAGAAAGAACACAGACCTTTGTACACGAGGCCTGTGGGATTTCAAGGCTGCTCTAACCTAAAAACATGACACCTTCATCAGAGGAGACACCTCTATTCCCTGCTGTTTCGGATGTGTTGTTTTATGTAATGGCGCCATTAGTGTGCTATAAATAGAATCCTGGGGACAAGGAAAATACCCCAAAGTAGAGGCAGATGTTCATTAAACTGAAAACTCCCTGACAGAGGGGATTTAATTAAGAAGATCCTCATAACGAATTACACAAACCGGAGAATAAAATATTTACCCGATCCAAGCCTGTATTAAAGAGTCTCAAGCAGAAATAGAGCTGATCACCGAAATAAGGACAATGAAGGCAGATAATCCTCCGAGTCTTTGAGGTCACAGCCCAGAGATCAGGTTGTATATTCTGAATAAGGGTGATTGTGTGAAGATTTATCCGTACTGCACACCAATTAAAAGGAAGTCACAGTTCACAGAAAAAATGCCAAGTATTGTGCCCTCTTTATGCAGTCTAGTCTGTATTGGCTATGGTACCAGCTCCGGTGAATGGACTCAATGCAAGCTTTTTCCATCATAAAGACTTAAAACAAAACCCAGTTACCATTCAAATCAGTATGCATCCCCACAGATACAACACATCTGGTAGCCCTTATCAGTTAAATTACTTCATTTTGCTGGAGCGATAAAAGGCGCACACAATAATTTAAAGGCACTGAACTGAAATGTGCAGAAATGTAATATGATATTAGCTTTCAGTTGCTAAACAATACTAGAAAATTGCTCTGCAAAGCACCAAATTGTAATATTTGTTAGTTTTTACACGCATGTCTTACCATATTAGTGGAATCCTGCTGCTGAGTTCAAACTGTATCTTAAAGCAAAAGCAACATCAGATATATTGTTTGTGTTAAGTGCATGTTTGCCAAGGGCTTCAGTACACAATATTTGATTATGGTAGAACTGCTCTATTTCCATACAAAATCAATACAAATAGAAAAATCAGCTTGATGATAATTAGAGCTGGTCAAATGCAGTTTGGAGGGTCAAATTTACCTTTATAGGAACACAGATATCTTTCAAAATGGATCTCAAATGCAAGCGGAACAGGCTTTCATTTATCTTGCACCTACCAATCTACACAAATTCTTATGTTTAAAGTATGGGTCCATGACACAGTTTTTAAAGTAGTAGTAGTAAAGGTCACTTGTTTATTTATACTTGCAGGTAAACCTATAATAAAGCTTACCTGTAGGTACAGTAGATATCTTGTAAACATGCACCATTTAGAAGTTATTATTCACAATTTATATAGCGCCAACAGTTTACGCAGCGCTTTACAATGTATAGGGGAGGACAACACAATTAGTCAGTACAGTTCAATACAAAAAGGTACAGGAGGGCCCTGCCCATAGAAGTGATTTACTTCAGTAGCAGGCAGCAACATCACCGATGCATGCACATCGAGCTCTCAATGGACGGCATGCCGTCCATTGAGAAAGCTGCCCCGCAGGAGCGACATCATCACAGCTCAGATATTTAAATGAGCCTGCAAACCAGGAAGGAAGATCTGGTGAAGATTGTTTACTACCTCTAAGTTTGCATAGACTATGGCCAGTGGGATTGGAAATTTTCCTGGCATCACTGGGAGTAAACATTGCCACGTTTGGTATTCAGGGGGAGGAGCAGTACTCCATTACTGTTATCATTGGGCAAAATGGTGCCCCATTGTTGGTGTCAGTTGGCAGACTAGTGTCTTGTATCAATAGGAGGAATAGTGCTCCAAGGCCTGGATAAAGGAAAGCAAAGGCCCACATCTGGCCCCAGGGCCATTTTGGAGACTACAGCTTTAGACAAATGGATGCGTTTGCCTCACGATGGCCAATATTACTTATGAGCTAAAATGAAAAACGACCCGCCCCTCTTGTACCCAGATTATCCACTGCCCAAATCCATTCCCAAGAAGCAGTGCAACTGGTGACTCTAAACAGACAAAAGCAAGGATGTGCAATGCACAAAGTCTGCTGGCAGATACTCATTCACCGCTACTATAGTTACCAACCATTGAAATTGCTAAGGTTTTATTACATTAAAGCAAGTCATAGATTATACAATTTTCTTTCCTTTCAACATGGATGGAAAGAAAGAAAATTGCTCGATTCCTCCATCAACAGTGTCAAAGTTTGAGAAATCACTCATGCGGTATTATTGCGTCCTACTGGTGGGGAGCCTTCCCAGTCAGCAGAAGGCAATGATCACTGCTAGCGGCTATAGTTATCGCATGCAAAAAATTGGACACACTAGTTGTATTGAAGTCGATTGGTGGAGCGACTTTGGTACAAGCAGCCTGCCCATAAAAGGATCAAATCTTGGCCAGTCGGCCAAATGTAGACACACGTTCTATAAACACAGCAACAAGAGTGGTAAGCTTTTGGCACATGCCCTTAGAGCTCAAAAGGCCCACACTTTCATTCCTGAACTTTTTAATGAGACTCAAAATAAGGTGCATGTGACAGCTTTGGAGTATCTCAGCGATCTCCTCTATTATATGTCATTATATAATCTTCATCGCCTAGTGTCCTTGGCAGATGACATGGCTAGGGTGACAGCAATTCAGGACTATATAGAAAGTTTGGGTTCACCTTGTCTATCTGACAATGAGTTAGCTGTGTAGGAGGAATCTATCGGTGGAAGAACTTGCCTTGGCCATAGCACCCGCCAATCGGGTAAGGCTCCGTGCCCAGACGGTTATTTTCTCCTATATTATAAAACTTTTGTAGATCTCCTGTCCCCTCATTTTCTCTCAGCATATAATGCAGCAGGCACAGAGGACACTTTCCCAGAAGACACACTACGCGCACACATAGCTGTTATTGCATAGGAAGGGAAAGACCCGTTACATTGTAAAAATTATCCCCGATTTCCCTTTTGAATTCCAACCTTAAACTCTTCACCAAGATCCTTGTGATGTGACTGATTGAACGGATTCCCCAGCTGGTGCTTTCTGAGCAAGTGGGATTCGTTGCTACAAGGGAAGCTTGAAACAATACGACTAAGGCCATAAATCGGATCAACGCTGCTCAAGCCCAGCAGATCCCTATGTTGCCTTTCTCTACTGATGCTGAGAAGGCATTCGATAGGGTGAACTGGGTCTTTCTAAAAGACTCCTAGACACATGTCTTGATCAGCAGATGATGAATTGGATCCATGCTATTTCCTCTTGTCCCTATGCACAAGTGAATGGCCATCTGTCCTCTTCTTTTGGGATCACAAATGTGATGCAAATGGGGTGTCCCCATTCCCCTTTAATCTGTATTAGCTGGAGGCACTTTGGGAAACATCCCTGGAAACTGAGGTGGAGGTTTCCCATAGTGCCTCCAGCTAACAACACTACCCATGTTTCTGAATACCGTAGCCTACTTATAGCTCATGCCTAGATTGCTTTTGCTCCTGACGAGTGGAATGTATCCACGAAAAACACATCCCTAGATTGCATTTGCTCCCGATGAGTGGAATTTATCCACGAAACACATTCCTAGATTGCATTTGCAATTTTTCCATGTGCATAGAGCTATATACTGATGTATTATCATAGCTACCATGCGACTACCTTGAAGAACCTTGAATCAATTTTATGTTATGTGTGCAATCAATCATCTTTATATGCAAGTTTGGGCTACATTATATACATTTCAAAATACTATTTACTATGTAGGAACATTTATGTATACATTTCTAACACTTACTGTATATGTGTTTACATTTCTATGTATTTATTATATTACCATATTATGTTTGCTGCATGCTATTACTGTCCCACATACGTCCATGCACACCATTAAATAGTATCTGCCAATTGATTCATCTGGTTTTGGTGTTGTGCTTCATATAAAGTCTCACCATTCTCCTTTCCCCTGTTTTTACCACTTTTAAAAGAGTTTAGGAGGTCTGAAATCAGGCATTTAAAACAATGGATCCTACAGTAGCTTTAAGGGTTTAAAGCACATAACCAGGCCTTTATTTCATTCCAGTACTTTAGTGAGGCGACCAACTAGAATCTACGTAGCTGCTCATTTAAACTAAAATTTCCATGCAAAAGTTTCACATAGAAAATGCATTTATCAAAACTGGAGCAGAGAGCACCCAAAGCAGCTGTGAATGGCAACATCTTCAGCTTCAGTTAGATTTTGAAACAAAGATTAGACAACTGGCTACCAGACACAGCTACTCCTGGTAGCTCCAGTTTTGATAAATGCCTTACGTTTTCTATGTACTCCTATTGCCAATGCCTAAATCTTTCTCACACGTCACTGGCAGAAACATCCAGTGTTGTCTGTACACATGTAATGTTTCTGCTAACATTTGCATGTATATAATGAAAATGGCCCATATAAGGGTGCATAGGTATATCTCAGCAATGTGTAATCAGTGCCGCGGGTGATGTTTACACGTCAGTCCTGATTGAATCATTTTTGCGGCACTGACGCATGAGCCGAATGATCTCGACCCATTTGGCTAAAAGCCGAGGTCATTCTGTGCATGCGTTGCTGTATGAGTGACTCATTCAGGGCTGACCTGTAAACATCAATAATTTGTAATGATATTCGGTGAAACAGTATACGTGATTTAAGTGGAAGCATATACACTTGCAGGAGATCAGAAGCACAGAGATGTACCGTAATAAAAGATGAAAGAATGGCATTTCATTGTAAACAAATTGTATTTTTGTTTAGGATACAAACGGTTTTAGTAAAATGTCATTCTGTTAGGGTTTACATCTACTTTAACTGGTCACGTGCTGCAAACACACCAAAGGTAAGCCAGTTTTTGCAATGGGCTGGTGATTCATTTTTAGTACTACACAGAGTATATATAATGGTATATCATTTTATTAAAGGTTTTCCATCTTTTAATGAATATAGGATAACCAAATTACTTTAGGCCCAGCAGCCATATTCTGTGTTCAGAGTAATATCTACAAAAATATTAATGTAAGAATTAAACATATTTAGACTTTTTTATACCTTGGAAATGAATAGCTTCACTTTACTGTGACAGTTAGCTTACTCAGTGTCCAACAAAAAAATAATATGGATGCCCTCCAGGCTTCTCCAGGGCTTGAAAAATCTGATCTAGATTGTGACCTGAAGTAAAATCATTATTAACTCACACACAGTTGGCTTGCATTTCAGTCTAAACCTTGTTCTTCAGGAACCATAAAGTCGCTTTCAATCTGCTTCAGAAAAAGCTTGGTTTTATTAGCAGCACAAATGCTTAATCACTGGCCTACAGGTTGTCAGGTCACTATATCATATGCCAGTGGAATATATAGCCTTTGCCATCTAGAGATAAATATATATATCCATCTCTATATCGCTCTAATATATATATATATATATATATATATATATATATATATATATATATATACACATACACACACACACAGATGGATATAGAGAGATTATATAGTGTGTGTGTGTGTGTGTGTGTGTGTGTGTGTGTGTGTGTGTGTGTGTGTGTGTGTGTGTGTGTATATATATATATATATATATATATATATATATATATATATATATATATATATATATATAAAACCAGATTCATATCCAAATTTGCAGATTGCACTGCGATATGCAAACTGATTTGGGGGTGTCATTAACTCTTAATCGACACTCCCAGCAGTTCACATAGGGCAGTGTGAACTGCCACCAGGAGACATACAATGTGGGAGCCTGCAGTGGATTTGCAGGGTTCCCGCATAGCAGCAGTGTGAACCGGCCCGTAGACTTGATTTGAATGAATTTAGAGAAGATGACACACTGATGTTGTTTGGAGCATACATAAGGATATAAGAAGATAGGTTGTAGGAGGCTGGTGGTTGCCGATTTGTCAATGGAAAGAGAAGCTTTTCTGTTGGACACCCCACATGGGCTTTCATCATCTGTATCCTTATTAGTGCATCAAAAGAAGAAAACAAGAAGAAAACCATCTATGTAGACT